>NC_140073.1:49599906-50332565 GCF_964194135.1 Talpa europaea
GGTGTCCTCATGTGTGGGGTTCTCGGTCTTTTTGTCCATGCTTGTTCATGTTGTGTGTGTGGGGTTGGGTAGGGGCTTAGTAGAAGGAAAAAGGAGTGACTAAGAGAGAAAATACTGAGCCATTATCACCTTAAACTTTGGCAGCCCCTGCATTTAAAAAGAAATCATCTGTGAGAGATGACTAATCTGATAAATTACCTGATAAGTGATCCTAGGAAATGAGTAAGCAGAAGCGTTAAGTCAGACCATGGCCAGATCTGCAGTGGCAAAGGATGTGCACTGTTGTTTTGTTTTTTTTTTTTTTTTTTTTTAAGATTTTTTAAGATTTATTTTATTTATGCATACAAGAACTGGGGTGTAGGCCAGAGGTACGGGGATTGTGAGGACTCACCAGAGACAAGTGGGGAGCAGACCAGGCAGATCTACTGAATACACTGCTGAGGGGAGCAGCGGGTGAGACGGGAGAGGTCTGCTGTGCCATGTGGGTTAGCTCCCTGGCGGGGGGGGGGGGGGGGGGGGGGGGAGGGATCAAGCTTATGCCACAGTGGCTGGCAATAGCTTGATAGCACTGAGACTTTAACACTGGGAAGGCCCCTGTGTGTGTGTGTGTGTGTGTGTGTGTGTATATATATTTAAGTTCTAGAGCCTCGGACAAATCTAGGGACTGTGTCCAGGGCCTGGAAAGAAGAGCAGGGCGAGAGAAACTGTTACAAATGCCACAAATCTAAATGACTGCCTTATGCTTAGATGTTTTCCTGCAAAATGCATGGTTGTTAGAACCAGGTCTTGGTAATATTCTTTTAGATGAAGCTGTTTAATGTGAACAAGGATGGTGAGTGGGAAAGCACTCAGCCTGTGACCAAGAACTGATACCTCTGACTCTTGGGAACCTCCCACCCTCCTGACTGTAGGGGCAAGTTTCAGGGGGGCTGACTAGTTCAAAATATTGATTCTGCAAACCTAAAAGGAGAAGGTGAAATGTGAGCATCATCGTGTGTGAACACCTTGAAAGTATAGTGCCAAACTGGTAGAGATAGGAGTATCCTCACTAGACCAATGAGGAAACTGAGGCCCAGAGAGGATGACCGGCTGAGTCAGAGAGGCTCACTGCCCACAGCGATGGCTGGTGAGGCTGGGAGTCAGGACAAGGGCTGAGGTTCTGGCTCTGCTGATCTGGCTAGTGGGCCAGTGTGATCATTGCTGAGTCTATCACACTCTGGATGTCCCCAGGAACATATGGACATCAGTGTTTCCGGAAAATTCTTTTCTCTTAGTTTCTTCATTTACAAAATGGGGACTTTACCGCCTTCAGGCAGTTGCGATATGAAACATCACGTAGATGGTCCATGAGTCAAGATAAGAATTTACAGTAAGTTTGGCATTCGGGATTGTTTACACACATCTCTTGAACATTTGTTGGGTGGTGTGCTTTCCAGAGGAGGTGATATTTTTAGATATTTTTAGAGCTGATCCTGCTATCTACCATCTTGTTGGATTTTTCCCTTTTCAGGACCTCCATGTTCCCAATGAGGACCGTATCAAGCAACTGCTGGGACAGGATGCCTGGACTTCACAGAAGAGTGAACTGGCTGGTTTCTATCCCCGACTCATGGCCAAGTCAGACACGGGGAAGATTGGTTTAATCAATCTGGGCAACACATGCTATGTGAATAGCATCCTTCAGGCCTTGTTTATGGCTTCTGAGTATGTGCTACTTTCTAATTCTTTATCTGCCTCCTCTAGTATGTGGGGGTTGGGATGAAGTTTGGAGAGGATGGATCCTGCTTTCCATTGTTGTATAGTTCTCTGAGGTTTGTGGGAACATGTCGGGCAGATGAGTTGCTCCAGGGGGCTTCAAGCTGTTGCCAAGGCAGATCAAGACTAGATGGGAACTCGAGATGAGGCTTCAGAGATTGGGCATTAGTGGAAAGGGGATTTATGCTCGTTTGGTTGACATCACTGACTTTTTTTCCCTGGAGGTAGATTGTGTCTTTCAGAGTTGAACTCCCACTGACCCTGATATTAGAGCCCCCTCCACTTTAATAAAACAAAAGTCTGTATTGTCAGTGACTATCCAACATATGACTTCCTTAAAAGTCACTCAAGGTTTTGGCCAAAAAAGTAGACATCTTTAAAAAAATTGTTTTTTACTGTGATAAGATATAACAAAATGTTTTGCTATCTTAACTATCTTGAGTGTACAGTTCAGTGGTATTCCATACATTCACATTGCTGTGCAGCCATCACCACCATCGACCCACATAACCTTTTTAATCTTATAACTCTAAAACTTTATACCTATTATGCAATTGCTTCCCATATTCCCATTCTCCCTTCCTCCTAGCCCCTGGTAACCACCATTCTACTTTCTGTCCTATGATTTGGACTAAGTACTTCATGTAAGTGGAATCATACAATGTTTGTCTTTTTACAACTGGTTTGTTTTTTCTTTTTTTTTTTATGACCTCTTTATTAGAAAATGCCCTCAAAATTCAACCATGTTGTATCACATTATAGAATTTTGTTCCTTTTTTAAGACTGAATAATATTCCATTGTATGTCATGCATTGCTTAATGACTAGGATATATTCTGGTCATTAAGAAATGTGCTCACTGTAACTATACAAACCTAATCTACCCAAAGGACACAAAAACATTAATTCAAAAGAACACCTGCACCCCTATGTTTATAGCAGCACTATTTACAATAGGTAAGCTATGGAAACAACCCAAATGCCCAATGCTTCTTGACTGGATCAAGAAGATGTGGTACATATACACCATGGAATATTACTCAGCAATCAAAAAAGATAAAATCATGCCATTCACAGCAACATGGAAGGGATCATGCTCAGTGAAATAAGTCAGAAAGAAAAAGAAAAATACTGGATGGTTTCACTTTTAGGAGGAATGTATAGGATCTAAATAAGGAATCAGGGAAAAAAAGTAATTATAATAAAGCAAATAAGGGAGGGAGAGGGGAGTAGGATCAAAACAGGGTGGGAAAAGCATAAGGGACTATGATGATGGTACATGGGTGAATTGGTGGTGGGAATTTCATGGGGACTATAACCAAGATGCAAAAGCATACATTGTACAAAAATGAAGAATGATGTAAAAAATATATAAACTTAAAATATACAACCTAGATGGGATAGTCTACTCCACACATAGGTGATATGGGTATAGTTTGTTGTGACCACTGTCATGTTGGTCAAAATGTTGTTAAGCAACACATGCCTATATACCACATTTTGTTTATCCATTCATCAGTTGATGGACACTTAGGTTGCTTCTTTATTTTAGCTATGCTGCTATGAAGATGGGTATACAAATATCTCTTTGATCCTGCTTTTATTAGGGTATATATGCAGAAGTAGAATTGCTGGGTCATATGGTAATTCCATTTTTAATTTTTTGAGAACCTCCATACTGGTTTCCAAGGTGGTCATACCAATTTACATTCCCACCAGCAGTGCACAAGACTACCTTTTCCTCCACATCTCTGCCAACATTTGTTAATGCTTTTCCTTTTGTTAATAGCAATTCTGAGAGATGTGAGGTGAAAATCTCATTGTGGTTTTGATTTTAATTTCCCTGATATTGTTGAAGTTGAATACCTTTTCATGTACCTGCTATTTATGCCTTCTCTGAGAAAATATCCTTTCAGATTCTCTGCCCATTTTCTAATCAATTCCTGGTGTTTTAATTTTTTTTTTTTTTTGCTACAGTTGTGCGAAATCTTTGTATGTTTTGGATAGTAACTCCTTATCAGATATATATGCACATATATGTATGGTTTGAAAATATTTCTCCCACTTTTCCTTAGTTTGCCTTTTCATTTTGTTTCTCCAGTTGTACAAAATCTTTTTAGTTTGATTGTTTTTCTTCCCTTTGCTTGGCAAAAAATCATTGGTAAGACATATGTCAAAGAGCTTTCTATCTATATTTTCTCCTAGTTGTTTCAGGTCAACTCTTGTATCCATTTGAAGTTGATTTTTGTGTATGGTATAGGATAATGACCCAGTTTAATTCTTTTGCATGAGGCTGCCCAGTTTTCTCAGTACCATTTATTGAAGAGACTCTCTTTCCCATTATATATTCTTGCCTCATTTGTTGTAAATTAATTGACCCATGTATGTGTAGGTTTATTTTTGGACTCTGTTCTGTTCCATTGATGTAAAAGTTTGTTTTTTAATGCCAGTTCTGTGCTGTTTTGATTATTATAGCTTTGTAATATAGTTTGATATGAGGACATATGATACTTCCAGGTTTCTTCTTTCTCAAGATTGCTTTGACTTTAGGAGTCTTTTGTGATTGACATCAAAAGGATTGGTTTTTCTTCTGTGGAAAATGTCTTTGGAATTTTGATTAGAGGTTGCAGTAAATCTGTAGATTGTTTTTGGTAGTAAGGGTATTTTAGCAATATTCTTTCAATCCATGTCTATCATCTACCTTTCCATTTGTGTTTTCTTCAATTTTTTTCATCATTATGTTACAGTTTTCATTGAACAGGCCTTTTACTTCACAGGTTAAATACATTCCTACCTATTACATTCTTTTTGATGTAATTGTAAATGGGATTGTTTTCTTCATCTTGCTGATAACTCATTGTTAGTGTATAGAAATGCAATCGAGATTTAATCTTGATTTTTATACCCTGCAACTTGACGAATTCTAATATTGATTCTCACAATATTTTGGTGGTCTGTAGGTTTTTGTACATGTTATATCATGTCATCTGCAAATAGGGACATTTTTGCTTCTTTTCAATGTGGAAGCCTTTTTTTTTTTAAAGTTTTTTTTTGTATGGAAGAACTGGGGTGCATGCCAGAGGTTCCAGGGGGTGAGAGTATTCACCAGAAAAAGAGTGGGAAGCAGAATAGGCAGATCTACTGAAATACACTGCTTAGGGGAGCAGGAGAGGCCTGCTGTGCCATGTGAGTTAGCTCCTGGCCAGGGGTTGAACTCAGGCCCTTGAGGTGAGCCTTCATGGTGGTAGCTCCAAGACTTAACTCCTAGGCCACCTGGGAGGTCCCTGGAAGCCTTTTGTTTCTTTTTTTCCCCCTCATTGCTCTGGCCAGGGTTTTCGGTAGTATGTTGAACAAAAGTGACAAGACAAGAGTGTACATTCTTAATCTTTTTTCTAATTGACATATATTTTGATCTATAGGATATACATATAATGTGTTCCTGGTATATATGTATGTGTATGTATGTATGGTCCTTTAGATAACCAAAATATATTTCTCATGCATATCTGGGTTTTATTCACAGTTCCTGGCTCACAGCTTCCAAAATCCTTGGAATTTCTTAAGTTTTGAGAGTTTCAGATATGATTTTTGTTTTGTGAATGATATAATATTTTGGGAAGCACTTAAATATGAGGACTGGTTGCTAGTAGAACTAACCAAGTAATTGGAGGGTGGAACTTCTAGTCCTACCTCCTCGACCTTCAGGGAGGAGAGAGCTGGAGATTTGCATTCAGTTGCCAGTGGCCAATGTTTAAATTAATCATGCCTAAGTAATGAAGCCTCTGTAAAAATCCAAAAGGAGGGTCTTCAGAGAGTTTCTGGATTGGCGAACACAGTGGAGGTTTGGGGAGAATGGCATGTCTGGAGAGGGTCTAGAAGCTCCATGCCCTTTCCCTATACCTTGCCCTACGTATCTGTACCACCGGGCTGTTATTGAGTTATGTCCTTTGTAATAAATTGGTGATCTAGTAAACAAATGAATTCCTTGAGTTCACCATTCTAGCAAATTAACAGAATCTGAGGAGGGAATTGTGGGAACCTCTACTTTATAGTCAGTGAGAAGCACAGATAACAGTCTGGGCTTGCAGCTGGTATCTGAAGTGGAGGATGGTCTTGGGAGACTGAGCTCTTCACATGTAGAATTTGACACTGGTCTCCACACAGAAAGTGTCAAATTTACTCGAATTTTGGAACCTCTACTGGTATCCAAGAATTGCTTGTGGTAATGGGGGAGGATTCCACATACTTACTGCAGTTGGGTCCAGGAGTGCTAAGCAGTGATCTTAGAAGAAAAGCTTTCAGCATCTCACCATTGAGGATTATATTAGCTGCTGTCTTGTTATAGATATGACATTTACTGTGTTCAGGTACATTCTCTCTATAAATCTAATTTAGTGAGCACTTTTCTCATAAATGGTGGTTTTGTTGAATTTTCTGACTATTTAGATGGTCATATGATTTTTATCCTTTATTTTTTTAACATGGTGCATCATATCAATTTACTTGTGGATGTTGAACCATTCTTGCATCCTGTTTTATAATGTCACAGTTTACATCTTTTTATCTTGTGTATCCTTTCACTATTGTTACTTTTTTACTACTTTTGTCTTTTATCTGGCACACTTCCTTCATGTGTTTAATCTACCATGTTTTACAACATTACATTAGCCTGAATTTTACTATATTATTTATTTTTACTTGTGAGACTTATACCTTCTTATGTTTTCCTGTTACTTGCTATAACCCTTTAACCTTAAACAGTTCCTTCAACATTTTTTATAATACTCATCTAATGGTGATGAATTACTTTAACTTTTGTTTGTATGGAAAACTTCAATTCTAAATAACAACTTTGTTGGAGAGAATATTCTTGCTTGGCAGGGTTTTTTTTTTTTTTTCCCCAGCACTTTGAATATATTATACCAGTCCCATCTGGCCTACAAAGAAAAAAAATTTTTTCTGTAGAAAAATCTGCAGAAAAATATCGATAACTTGTCTCAGTGTGTCTGTTTTTGTATTTCTTACTTGTAAGTCTGAACTTTCTGAATTTGAATGTTTTTACTTTCCCACATTGGGGAAATTTGCAGCCTTTATTTCATCAGCTACTTTTCTGCCCTTTTCTCTCCTCCTCCTGGGTCCCCTATGATGTGACTATTGTTCCATCTGATGTCCCATAGTCCCTTAAACTATCATTCTTTTTGATGCTTTGATTTTCTGTTAGTTTGCTGATCTGATTTCTGCATCATTTAGTCTGATAATTGACTGTTGTATTTTTTAGTTCAATTATCGTTTTTTTAGCTCTGCTGATAATTTCTTATATTTTCTACATCTGCTGAAATGGTCACTTTGCTCATTTATTCTACTGACCTCAGTGAGCAGCTTCATGATTGTTATTTTGAATTCTTTCAATAAATCACTTATTTCTGTTTCTTTAAGATCTTTTTCTGAGGCTTTATCTTATCCTTTCATTTGGAATATATCCTGTTTCTTCATTTCCTTGACTCTTAGTTTTTGTGTGTTAAATAAAACAACGACCTCTTCCAATCTTGAGGGAATTACCTTGTATCTTGTACAGAGGAACCTTGTTCAACCCTGCCCTAGCTGTTGTTCGTCTTTTATACTTTTGTGATTGTCCAAGTAGCCTACTTTGTTCTTAGTGACTTCCAATAGTTGAGGGTGTGCCAAGGCCTGTTACAGTCCTAAAGGGGGAGATCTCAGTGAGCACTTAGTAGCTGCCTATTGGAAGCTAGACCCTTGGAAAGCAGCTTTTATAGCTTATAAAACCTCAGGGGAATCAGACGGGATGTGCGTTTATGTTTACACTGAGCCTGGGGTGAAGTGGTGTAGCTAGGTAAGAATTGTTCATTTGTCTTCTAACATCCTGTTGAACCCATATAAATAAGCCTCATTGACCCCCAGAGCCAGTGGATCTGTCCTCTGGGCAACAGCCACAGAAACCATGGCCCCGGATGTGAACACAGGCTCCTTTCACAGAGACTCCAGTGATCTCGTGTGGGGGCAGAGGGAGAGCAGGAAAGGTGCCTGCCAGTCTGCCCAGTGTCTGAAGAGGATTGCAGTTAGTCCCAAGAGGATTGCAGTTAGTCCGTGGATGTTTTCTTAGAAGTCTTCCCCTCAGGCAGCAGTTTTAAAGATAAACTAATAAGCTCCTTTCATGGTAAGACTGGGCATTTGTCTGCTTCTGCAATGTGCCCTTGGGGATCGCTGGTTAAGATCTCTTTCTCTTTTAGAGCCCTGTGGGACTGTGAATGTAAGCCCTGCTTGCTACCAAGCCAGGCATTCTAGGATTGTTCCTGAGTGGCAGCTAAAAAGCAAGGGTTTTAGAGGTGCATAAATTCCAAGTGATCTGGAGTGAGGCCAAGGGAGAATGTGACCATAGCTCCATCAACTTCAGCTGTCTTTGGAGATTATTTCAGTAGGCACCTTAGATGTGTGTTAAATCAGAAGCCTGCCCTTCAAGCTGAAACTTTTAAGATAAAAAAATAGGCCTCTTTTATGGAAGATGAGGCATGATTCAGTTGGTTACCTCTGCACTGGGGAGTTAGCCTTGGTGCATCTGCAAAAGTCCTTTAGGAACTGTTTCTCTACTGACCTTTGGGTGTCATGGATGCAAGCCCTACTGACTTTCAAAAGCAGATGTTTTGGAGGCCTGTTTCGAGTGCAGGTTTTAAAATTTGGGATTACAAATGTGGGGTTCAAACCCTTTGCTTCTCAAGAAGCTGTGCATTGTGAGTTCCCTCCTGATTGTGAATTGCTACACTGGCTTTATGGTAACATTGTGTTTCAGGCTCTCTTGCCATTTTTTTTTTTAAATCATTCATATATTTCTTTTTTTCTTTTTTTTAAAGATTTATTTTATTTATACATGAGCCGGGGTACAGGCCAGATGCACGGGAGGGTAAGAGGATTCACTAGAGACAAAGCAGGGAACAGAACAGGCAGACTGATGAAATACACTGCTGAGGGGAGCAGTGGGCAAGACAGAGAGGTCTGCTCGCCATGTGGGTTGCTCCGAGGCCAGTGGGGATCGAACTGGCACTGCAGAGGCTGTGGACAGCTTCACAGTGCTGTGCTCAACTGCCTGCTCCACCAGGGAGGCCCCCTCTTGCCATTTTGATTGGGTGTTTTTTCCCCTCTCATTGGGTAGGAGTTACTCAGTTTTTGGATTTCTTTCAGAGGTGATTGTTCTGTGTGTAGCTGTACATTTGGTTGTCTTTGAGGGGAGGTGAGTTCAGGATATTTCTCCATCACCTTTTTTTTTTTTTGAAGATTTATTTTTATGCATACAAGAGCTGGGGTACTTACAGGCTAGAGGTGCGGTGAGGGTGGTGGGCAGTGAGAAGATTCACCAGAGTGGGGAACAGAACAGGCAGACTATCTGAAATACACTGCTGAGGGGAGCAGCAGGCGATTCAGGAGAGGTCTGCTGTGCCATGTGGGTGGCTCCCTGGCCAGGGATCAAAGTCGTGCTGCAGTGGCTGTGGTTAGCTTCATAGGTAGCGTCTTAACCCCTTGCGCCACCAGGGAGGCCTTCTACATCACCATTTTTAACTGTAATACTGGATAATCTCTTTTGAGGCACAAAATGTTTAATTTTCATGATGTCTAATTTATTTTTCTTCTGTTGTCTTTGTCTTTGATGTTATGTGCAAGAAATCATTACCAAATCCAGTGTTGTAAAGCTCTTTTTAAATGTTTTCTTCCAAGAGTTTTATTTTTTTAGATGGTACAGTTAGGTCTTTGATACATTTTGAGTTAAGGTTTGTCTTCATTCTTTTGCATGTGGATATCTAGTTTTCTGAACACCATTTGTTGAAAAGACCCATCATTCTCCATTCAGTGGTCTGGCACCCTTGTCAAAAGTAATGTGACTGTATATACAAGGATTTATTTTGGGGGTTTGTAATCTGTTCCATTGTTCTATATAACTGTTGTTATGCTGATACCACCTTGTTTTGATTAACTTTGTAATATGTTTTGAAATCATGAAGTTTGAAGACTCCAATTTTGTTTTCAAAAAATTTTTTGGTTGTGTGGGTCCCCTTGAAATCTCATGTGAATTTTAGTATGCATTTATCATTTTGATAGAGATTGTCTTTTATTTGTAGCTCACATTGGGTAATGTTGACATTTTACTGATATTTAATCTTCAGTCCATGAACACAGGATGTTTCCATTTATATCTTTTAATTTCTTTTCTCAATATTTTATAGCTTTCATTGTATGAATGTATTTTATTTTTTGATGCTTTTGTACATGGAGTTTTTTTTTTTTTCCTTTCCATGTTGTTTTTTATTATTATTGTACAGAAAGGCAACTGATTTTTGTCAACTTTGTATCTTGCTGCTTTGCTGAACTCATATTTCAGGTCTATAGCTTTTGTGTGGAGTCTTTAGATTATTCTATATTTAGATTATTCTATATTTAAGAACATATCAGCTGCAACACAGTTTTACTTGTTCTTTCAAATTTGGATCATTTATTTTTTTCACCTAGTTGCTTGGGTAGGACTTTCAGTATTTTGTAGAATAGGGTGGTGAAGGCAGGCATCCTTGTTTTGTTCCTGATCTGGGAGGAAAGACTTAGTTTTTCACCAATTAGCATTATGTTTGCTGTGTTTTTCATATATGGTTTTTATTACATGGAGGTGGCTTCTTTCTATTCCCTTTTTTTTGAGTGTCTATCATGAAAGGGTGTTGAATTTTTTCAGATGCTTTTTCTGCATCAATTGAGGTGATTATGTTATTTTTTAATTTTCATTTTGTTGATGTGTTATATCACACTAATTGATTTTTATATGTTGGACTGTCCTTGCATTCCAGGGAGAAATCCCATTTGGTTATGGTATTTAATTCTTTCAATATGCTGCTCAGTTCTGTTTGCAGGTATTTTGTTGAGGATTGTTGCATCGGTGTTCCTAAAGGATATTGATCTGTACTTTTCTTGTAGTCTTTGTTGGACTTTGGTGCCAGGATTATGCTGGCTTTATAGAATGAATTAAGACATAATCCCTCCTTTCAGTTTTTTGGAAACATTAGAGAAGGCTTGCTAATGGTTCTTTAAATGTTGAATAGAATTTGCCAGAGTAGTCTAAAGTTACAGGGTTTTTCTTTGTTGGAAGATTTTTTTCCAGCTATTTATAACTCTATCCAGGTGGTCTTATTTCTTTAGCTTTTGTTTTTGGTAGGTTTTCTGTTTCTCAGCATTTGTCAGTTTTACATAGGTTATTAAGTTGCTTTGCGACTGTTCATGTTACTGTCATATAATCTTTTTATTTCTGTTGAATTGGCAGTAAGTCCCCACTTTTATTTCTGATTTTTGTAAATTTGAATCTTTGTTTTGTAGGTCAGCCAGAAGTATTTCAGTTTTGTTGATCTTTAGTGAGGTGTCTTATTAAAATGTTGGCACATTTTAAAATTGGGTTGTTTATTATTGTTGAGTATTAAGAGTTTTTTAAAATATATTTTGGATAACATTCCTTTATCATATGTGTCTTTCAAAAATATTTTCTTGCAGTTAGTGGCATTTCTTGTAATTCTCTTCATACTCTTTTTTATTTTTATTTTTTTAAAAGATTTATTTATTTATTTATTTATTTATTTATTTATTTATTTATTTATACAAGCACTGGGTACAGTCAGAAGCGCGGGAGGGTGAGAGAATCACCAGAGCCAGAGCGGGGAGCACAGCAGGCAGAAGGACCGAGGTACACTGCTGAGGGGAGCAGCGGGCGGCAGGAGAGGTCTGCGCGCCATGTGGGACCCTCCTCCGGTGGCTGGGGAGCAGCCGGGGAGCAGCCGGGGAGCAGCAGGGGAGCAGCCGGGGATTGAACCGGCGCTGCAGCGGCTGTGGGCAGCTTCACAACCCAGCGCTCAACTGCTGCGCCACCGGGGAGGCCCTCTTCATACTCTTTTGCAGAGCAGAATTAATTTTGATGAAGCCCAGCTTGTCATTTTTCTCATGAATTGTATCTTGATGTATCTAGAAAATCTTCACCATACCTAAGATCATCTTCCCTTATATTACTACCATCTACCCTTTGTTGTCTTCTAGGAGTTTTATAGTTTTGTGTTTTACATTTAGGTCTGTGATCCATTTTGAGTTAATTTTTGTAAAGGATATAAGTTTTGTGACTAGATATTTTTGCATGTCCATTTATTCCAGCGCCATTTGTTGACCAGACTGTCCTTGCTTCATTGTGTTGCCTTCATTCCTTTGTGAAAGATTAGTTGACTGTATATGAGGCGTCTATTTCTGTGCTTTCTGTTTTCTTCCATTTATTAAGTCAACTAGTTTTTTCACCAGTATCACACTTAAGCATCTTTTTAAAAAGTCGCTGTGAAAGTCAGCTTTGATTCTGGCTTCTGGTATGTCCTGAGTGAGTGTCTTCTCTCTGAGTTTTGAGTCTACTAGGAAGGAATTGGAGCTGACATCGAGACTTTCTGTGGTGCTGCTGGTTGTGCTTCTCAAACTGCTTGGTGAAGGACTGGTTTTATTTATTTTTTAAATTTCCATCCTGTTGCAGACTGTTTACACTTGTAAAATACAGTGACATGACTTACCAGAAAAATGATCCTGCGCTTGTTTGGTCATAACTGTGTCAAATTACTGTGCAAGTTTCTAAATGCCCACTGGGTTTTGGACCTTATTTTGTTGCAGGCTGGCTAAGGGGTCTGCATTTTGGTAGTGCTGTTTTTTGTATGGTGGCTACAGGTTGGGGAAATGCCTGCTGTATCTGCCTAGAACCTTTCGTGAAACAGGAGCTAAGCTGGGGCCTAGAGATGAGCTTGTTCTATCAGGAGGGGCTACTTCCTGTCTCCCCTGGGATTGGACTTCTGTCCCTGAACCCCGTCTACCCTCAAGTATCCTCTTTAGCGTATTCCTCACTGTGACCCTTGCTTCTCATTCGAAGGCAGGGGAACAATTCAGGGTAGTCGAATGGGCAGTGGCAAGGGGGGGTCTGAGAAGGGGCTGTAAGAGCAGATTTGGAGGGCCAAGGTCGAGCCTTTTCCTGAGGAAGCAGGGCGGAGGGGGTGAGTACGACTGATACTGAGCATTCTACCATGACAGCCATGGGGCCAGACGGTCTTCGAGTCTTTGAATCAGAGACTGGAGAGCTGGAAGGGACTGCAGGGGTCACCTCGTTGTGCTGAGTTGTTTGTCTCTCGCTCCTTCCCGGCCCCTGACCTTTGACCCACGTGAGCTAGAGGTGTTCGCCTTTAGCTAGGAGACTCTGGGTTGCCCGTGGTATGGGTGAAGTAGAGACCCCTTTCATGCCCTTGGCTTACCCTGGGTGCTCCTGCTTTGTTTTGAAGCTTCAGACACTGTGTGCTCCGTTTGACTGAGAACAACTCGCAGCCCTTGATGACTAAACTGCAGTGGCTTTTCGCCTTCCTGGAGCACAGCCAGGTGAGTGCGGGGGTCGCTCTCATCTAGACACCCTTTCCCCAGGACTTGCCTCCATTGGCTACAAGCCCCTCCTTCCTGTGATAAGCTGTTGAGCCCCAGTCTGCGATTGGTATGGGTTCCTGGCCAAAGCCCGTGGAGCTGACTCAGTGTCCCTAGTGGGCAGTAAAGGGAGTGTCTCCTCGAGCTCCTCACCTGTGCTGTCGCCCATCGGTAATTCAGTCCATTGCATTAGGTGTTGCTCTGTCTGCTGTGATTAGTGAGCACTCAGCACTGCCAGGTGCCCTGAGGGCTGTGCTTTGTTCTCTGTCTGCCCGCATGGCACCTAAATCCCTTGGCCAGGTTCCATGCCAGGTTCTCTGTGGGGGTATAGACATCAGTAAGCAACAGTCCTGCCTGCAGGAAGCTCAGGGTCTGTTGGAAAGATGGGCCTGCGAGTCTCCACTTAGTGCTGGAACAGAAGGGACTGCAGCTTGTTCTGCATGCAGGGGAAGGGGACATTCGGAAGATGTCATGGGACAGTGACACTGGCTCTGAGACTTGCACTCTCTACTAAGCTTTTGCTAGGGGAGAAGGGTGTTTGTAGAGGGAATGGCCGTGAGCAGGGACCTGGAGGGAGAGTATGAGGTGTGGCAGGAAGAGCAGATTGCTGGGGCTTGTTCCTCTCCATGACCCTGATGCCTTGATCACAGGCTGCGGACTTGCCGGGACGGGATGGGCTGGCTGAGGAATAGTGAGAAAGGGGAGGGCTTTGGTGAGGAGGCTGGGAACTTGGGAAATGGTTGCCAGGAAGACTCTCAGGTGAGCACACAGCCCCTGACTGTGCCTTTCACCTGCCTTGGTCCTAGCGGCCTGCCATTTCTCCAGAGAACTTCCTCTCGGCATCCTGGACACCCTGGTTCAGCCCTGGCACCCAGCAGGACTGCTCGGAGTACCTTAAGTACCTGCTGGATCGGTAAGAGAGGCCAGACCTGGCTTAGGCGGAGGCTCTGGGCTGCGTGTCTTCCTGGAAACGAGAGTGGAGTGCTGCGTTGCAGCACACCTTGCAGCTTGTCGGTGTGCAGTGTGTGCCATGAGTGGGGGGGGCAGGCCAAGCGTGAGGTGCTGCCCTGAACTGTGCGCGGAGCGTGTGCACGGGCACCCAGTGCTGCGCCTGCCTGTGGCTCCGGGGCGCGTGGCCATGGGTGCACATGGCTTGTCTCTGTGGAGTGAGTTTGTGGGCCTGTGTGCAGGTGGCGGGGTAGCACGTGTGCCTGCGAGTGAGCGTGTCCCTGTGGTAGTAAAGATGCTTCTGGCCAGCTGGGCAGCGTAGACGCGTGAGCCGGGCCAGTCCCTGGCAGTGGATCTTGTGTCTATGAGGACCCTGTGCTCCCGCCGCAGGCTGCACGAGGAGGAGAAGACCGGGACCAGGATCTGCCAAAAGCTCAAGCAGTCCCGCTCGCCGTCCCCGCCGGAGGAGCCCCCGCGCCCCACGTCGACCTCGGTGGAGAAGATGTTTGGGGGCAAGATAGTGACCCGGATCTGCTGTCTGCGCTGCCTCAACGTCTCCTCCCGGGAGGAGGACTTCACGGACCTCTCCCTCGCCTTTCCCCCGCCCGAGCGCTGCCGTAGGCGCCGCCTGGGCTCCGTGATGCTCCCTCCCGAGGACGTGGGCGGCCCAGACCCCCAGGCCCAGGCCCCAGGCAGGGCGGGTCCCCAGCGCCAGAGAAAACACTGCATCGCGGTGGACACCCCGCCCCCCGTGCTGGACATTGACCGCCCCGACGCCCAGGCGCCCGGGGCGGGGAGCAGCCTGGAGGTGGAGGTGCGCAGCGAGGAGGGCGCACCGGGGGCGCGCACGGAGGAAGGCGCGCAGGGTGAGGAGCCGCGGCCCCAGGAGGAACCCCAGGAGCCCCAGGAGAAGGGGCTGGCGGAGGAGAAGGCGGCCGAGGGCGGGAAGCGCGTGGAGGACGAAGAGGCCCCTCCAGGCCCAGGGCCCCGCAGGGCGGCCGCCCCCGCTGCCGGGGAGCCGCTGAGCGCCCCCGAGGCCTCGCGCTCTGTCCTGGACCTGGTCAACTACTTCCTGTCCCCCGAGCGGCTGACCGCCGAGAACCGCTACTACTGCGAGCCGTGCGCGTCGCTGCAGGACGCCGAGAAGGCGGTGGAGCTGAGCCGCGGGCCGCGCTACCTCATCCTCACGCTGCTCCGCTTCGCCTTCGACCTGCGCACCATGCGGCGCCGCAAGATCCTGGACGACGTGGCCATCCCGCTGCTGCTGCGCCTGCCGCTGGCCGGGGGCCGGGGCCAGGCCTACGACCTGTGCAGCGTGGTGGTGCACTCGGGCGTGTCCTCCGAGAGCGGCCACTACTACTGCTACGCGCGCGAGGGCGCCGCCCGCCCCGCCGCGGCCGCCGACAGGCCGGAGCCCGAGCACCAGTGGTACCTGTTCAACGACACCCGCGTGTCCTTCTCCTCCTTCGAGTCTGTCAGCAACGTCACCTCCTTCTTCCCCAAGGACACGGCCTACGTGCTCTTCTACAGGCAGCGGCCCAAGGAGGGGGCCGAGGGGGCCGAGCCAGGCTCCCCCAGAGTCCGGGCGGAGCCCACCCTCCACAAAGACCTGATGGAAGCCATCTCCAAGGACAACATCCTTTACCTGCAGGTGAGCAGCCCCGGGGGGGACCTTTGACCTGGGCGGGGGCACCCCGCACCACCACTGACTTAGATAGCTGCTCTCGCGTCCCTGGGTCTTCCTGCGCAGCCATTCCTCCGTTGCTTTTCGCGGGAGTGCGTCAGTGGCCCGGACAGACACGGGGTGACTGCAGTAGTAACAGTGCAGGGTGCTCCCTCAGGCTGTGCAGGTGCAGGCGGGGCCAGCGGAGAGGGGTGTGAGGCCAGTTTCAGCTCAGCAGGAACAGCTTTCTGGCAGGCAGGGACTGAGCACAGCGTCCTGAGAGCAGTGAGCTGGGCAGCATCCACAGGCCGTGGAAAAGGTCTCTGTGTAGCGTGGTGGGACCCTCAAAGTCCATGGACCTCCTCCTTCCTCGTGCCAGGACTAGCCTTGTCTGTCAGTCCCAATCTAGTACGAATAAGTTCACGTCTCCAAAGGGCTGGGAGTTTTTATTGGGAGGAGAAGGACCTCTTTGGACCCTAGATCTAGACTCACCCTCCTTCTGAGCTGGGATGCCCTTTGCTAGGGCAGGAGCAGTGGCTTCTCTGTGCCTGGACTGAGGGGCTGAGGAGAAACTGAAGTGCGGTGCCGTGGGGAGGCAGGGGGACTCCCATTTCATTGCTTGCATTTTAAGTTTCCTCCCCACCCCCCACCCATCTTCCAGGAGCAGGAGAAGGAGGCTCGAAGCAGGGCGGCCTACATCTCTGCACTCCCATCTCCACACTGGGGCAGGGGCTTTGATGAAGACAAGGATGAGGATGAAGGCTCTCCCGGGGGCTGCAACCCTGCAGGTGGTAATGGTGACGACTTCCACAGACTGGTCTTCTGATGGGAGCCCTCCCCAACCTGCTCCCATCTGTGGGGAGGCCTTGACCCCTTCCTTCTGGGAGCTGGGTGGGGGCCAGGCCCCGAGGAGAGGTGCTCTGCTGGCAGGGGTCTGTGGGTCTGGGCTGTGATGGCAGCCCAGTCCTGAAGGCAGGCCCTTCCAAAGGCAAGAAAGGTGGAGAGGGAGCTGCTGGGACAGCAGTCCTCAACCTGACGGGTGCGCGGAGGCTCAGCTATAGAGGTGAGACCTAAGCTCTTTGCACTGGCCTTGGGCCTGGCTCTGGGATTGGCCCCATTAAGATTTTACACCCAAGTGTCCTGGTCAACTTGAAGCAGCTGAGGTGGACACGCGCTGGGCCCTGCCCCCCGCCCCCAGCAGGTTGCCCGCACTGGAGTGTTGATCTGCTTAGGACCCAGGAGGGCTCACGTGCACCGCTCTAGTGTTTTGCCATCAAGTAGCATTTCCTTCCAGCTCCTTTGACAATCCTACTGCTCTATAGCATAAACGGCAGAGCAGGACCCTAGTCCTTGCACAAAGAAGGGGGTGCTGTGTTTCACCTCTGGCTTCCTTGTTTCTCTGAAGGGCTGCAGGGGCAATGTGCGTGGTGCCTTTTGTGGGTACTGCAGCATTTGGCCTGTTGACATGAATGTAGGTGGGAAGCAGCAGGGCACAGGGCAGAGACTCAGACAATCTCGTCTGGTCTGTTTCCCCCACACCAAGCAACAGTGGGAGACCCTCAACCCCGGCCCCTCTCCCCCAGCCTGCCTCAGTGCCTGAGATGCCACCATTTGTACCCCTTTCTGGTTAAGATAGAGGGGCCTTATTTTTCTGCAGATGTTTCTCATGAAGCCATTGTCCATTCTGAGGGAAGCTGCTGGCTCAGCTCCTCAGCAGTGGGTCTTTAGAGCAGCGGCCTGGGGGGAGCAGATACTGACCTCGTCGTGCCCTGACACTGCTGTAGCCCCGTCTAAATGGAGCGTGCCAGGGCCTCACAGGAATAAATATAGTTCTCGGAAGCCTTTAAAGACGTCTTTCTTCCCCGCCTCAGGGGCTGTGATGTCCGGGTCACCCTTGCTTTCTTACTGTGTTTGGGGAATGAGGCGAGGCCCCCTGGCCCCACTGACTTGTGCGCTATACCCTGGGAGGTGACAGCACCTTGCATTCAGGTGCCCTGTGAATAAGGTGGGGGCCTGACTAGTGCTGGGACAGAAGCAGCTGCAGGTGCTGGCAGAAGGAAGCAGAGCATTCCTGAGAAGCAAGGGAACCATCCCTCTCTGGAAGGGCAGGCACTTAGGTGAGTCCCCTGTACAGCATCCCATTGGGCAGGCCCAGTCCATCAGGAGGGGTTGGAACCCCAATATCTGGAGACTGTTCAGACCTCCTAAATAGCCCTGGGTTTCCCAGAAATGGCTATAGCCGGTACCATATTCCTTCTGCTTTCCCTCCAAGAACCTGGGGGCTGTGGCCTCTCTGGGGCTAGGCCTAGGTGGTGCCCCGTGTTTGGGTTCAGCATCAACCTTCGCACCGGGCCAATCCCCATTGGGAAACAGAGGTGGTGGGAAGGCAGAGCCGCGCCTGTAGGTGAAGGAGCTGACAGCCTCCCCTGAGGGCAGGCTGGTAGCGGCCTAATCCAAACCCACCTCTGTACTTCCAGTCCAGCGCCTGCTAAGAAAGATGAATTGGCAGATGTTGCTGCAGTTTCCATTTTATACATCAGAAATACAGACTCTGAGGTAAGGAGGATTCATTCTTGTTCCCGGCCAAGAAAATTACCTGATTCTTTTCTGTTACAATGAAGGTGGAACAGGCTGGCAGCCCAACCTTCCTGGGCTTGTGAGAGAAACTAGTGTGCGCAGATTTCTTTAGAAGTGGAAGCCTGCACAAGGGCACCCCCGTGCTGGCGCGAGTGGGCGTGTCCGTCTTCCGCAGACAAGGCAGACTCAGCAGCCCTCGCTGGTTGCTTCTAATGGACTTTATTGTTGTCCTGCTCCAACACCACAGTAAACAGGGCCCCGCGAGCGCCAGGCCTGCGCCGTGTGTCACCACAGCAGAAAACAGGACCCACCTAAACACGCCCCCACCCCGCCCCAGACCTACGCACAGGATAAATAGGTGTTACAAATCTTGTTTTAAAGAAAACAGAAAACAGAATAAATTAATAACTTAAGTGATTAGGCACCAACAGTGATTTGAAAAAATTAAATGTCAATTTTAAATGGCAACAGGGAAAGAGCCCAAGGCTGGGCTTCTCCTAGCCCATTTTCTCGTCCCAACAAATAGTGACAGTGACAGCTCCGTATGAAATGATTCTAAAGTTTCAAGACGCATTTAGCCAACACACAAGAACACATACACCACCGAATACCGCGTGACAGCCTCAAGCTCCAGCGGGCCCCTAGAGGCAGCCCGCTATGGCCCCAGGCCCCAAAGAACTCGACAATCCCAGCACAGCAGCCCCTTAGGAGGGGCTCTAGAGCTCAGGTGGCCGGCCTTGCGCCCCCACTTTGCGGATGAAGGCCCAGAGCGGGAAGGGTGTGCGCGTCTCCCTCCTGCCCTGATTTCCTTTTCCAGACCCCTGGGGGGGTGTGGGGGGTGCTAGCTGGCCATGGCTTGGGCTGAGGCCTCAGCCTCAGGGAAAAGGGCAGACTGGAGTTGAGCTCATGCTCCAGTCACTTCAGAATGGTTGTGCTTCGGTGCTGGGAGTGGGGGCACAGCTGAGAGGTTTCAAATGTAGAAGTTACCGAAATCAGCCTAGGGAGGGGACTGGGTTAATGGGCTAAGGCTCTGGTCTCTGGCGGTCCAGACCTTTGAGAGAAAAGTCAGAGCAGAGGGTGTTCCCTCAGAGCCCCGCTAACCACCATCTCGGAGGCCGCCCTCTTCTCCCACTGTTCCTGTTCTAGTCGAACTCTAGCGCCGCCAGTGGATAAGGACAGCTGCTGCTCTGGCGCGTCCCCAGATAGGATGAGGCCTTGTTTGAGTTATGCTGGCTGAGAATGATCTCCGTTCTGATGTGTCAGTCCTTGCCAGGGCGACAGGCGTGGTGGACTCTGACCCGCGGATAGACCAAAGGTTTTTACACTGGTCCAGCAGGTGTGTACCGGCTCTCTGGTGATTGGGGCTTGTGAGCACCTCTGCTTTTGACAGGCCAAGTTCCTTCTCTCCGATGCTTCCTTTTGCTTGTCTATCTCAGGAGCTCCATCACGGCACACTCAGGAAACACAGGCACACAGGGAGGCCACTGGGGCTGGGAACTGAGGGTATGGACACCTGGCCTTCCTGTAGGCTGCTGGGGGTACAGGTATGACACCCCATTAAAAGCTCTGCCATATGTGGCCCTGCCATATGGGACACAGGGCTGGGCAGAGTGAACCAGCAAGCCTTGCCCAGCACCTACCACCGTCCTTACACCCGTGGAGACAGGTGCATGGCGCCATAGCTTCCAAGTGGCCGGACCCATCCTCTCTAAGATTAGTTATTCTCAAAACACAAGTCTTTCCAAGTCACGCCTCCTTCCTCCACTCCAAGGCCTGTCTCAGGGCCTTTTCCTAGAAACTGTCACTGATCTTCACCCCTCTCTACTCTGCTGTCCATCACCAATGTTTTGTCTTCGTCTTCTCACTGACTGTGACCTCAAGTACAGGGACAAAGTCTGATTTATTCCTGTGTCTGTAGTGCCTAGCCCAGAGCCCAGCTACAGTGGCCATTAGTTGGTGGGGGCTGGAAACTAATACTAGGAGAAGGGCAATTATTGAGAAAGGAGGTCCTCCCAGATGGGACGTCCTCGAGAATGGTCCGGTTGCCTGTGCACGTGCTCACGGGAGCTGCAAGGTACGCAACAGCCATTCCCATAAACATGGTAGAGGCTGTTTTGTGGAGGAGGAAGGTCCATTCACCCCCGGGTAGGATGAGACACCAGGTCAGCCCAGTTGCCTTTGAAATCCTTGAATTTGGTCAAGAAACTTTCAGCATAGAAGATTCAGATCCCCTAGGCAGGGCATCAAGTTGTGGTATAAATTGATGCCCCATCTCCTGCCTCTGGGTGCTCATCTAATAGCCTTTCAAGCTATGGGAGGAGGGGCCTGGCCTCCCTGTAGACAGATTTAAGTCCACTGTGGCACCTGGAATGTGGGGGAGCAACAGAAGGCCCAGAACCAGGCCACACTCGCACCTGTCCAGGGCCCTGGCATAAGCAGCCGGCCATTCCCCACGTGTCCTCCTCCTTGTACTGCTTGCTTCACCCAGTGTCCATCTGTCCTGGGAGCTGCCCTCATCACGCCACCCTTCTGACGTAACCTAATACTCCTTCACTTTCTGTTCCACCTGCATCCCCTTGGCACTGCCTGGGGACCCCATCAGGTCCTCTGGACCTATCTCCCCTCCCTGCATCAGTGTCTCGCACCACCCAGCCTGCAGAAACTCACGTGCTGCACAATCCCTCCTGTAGTGTCCTGTGCCTCTGCCCCTCAGTCCCTGCATCACCTCTGTGCTCCCTGCACCCAACTCCATTTCTCACCCTGCACTGCTTCCCACACCTCCACCAGCCTCCCTCCCTGTGCTTACACACACACACACATACACACACACACACACGTGTGGCAGGCTGCCGTGCCCAGCACGGCCCAAGCCTCCAGCCAGGTGCTCTCAGTGGGTGGGGACTTGGAAGAGGAGCACATTCCATCCTGGTACAGAGTGGGCCTATAGCCCACCCCCATCTCCTGGGCGCCAAGCCCTGCTCCTTATTCTTGGTTGCCCAGCCTCAGTTTCCCCTTTTGTCTGCAGCCTTCTCCCTCCCCCACACAACAGCTGCCCTGCCTGCTGCTTGGGCTGAGAGCAGGGGGTCACTGCAGGTACAACTGCTGTCTGCCTCTGGGGATCTACTGCCATTTACCCTCTTGACCACCTCTAACCTTTTATCTTCTGGCAGCCTTGCCTCTTCCTTGCCAAGACAGATAGGGATGAAGAAGTTCACGTCTACTTTGGTCTGCTGGTCCTTGGCGCCCTGGGTCAGCAAGATGACTTGGCTGGAGGAGAGGTAGCCCAGTCGCTGAAGGGAAGGAGGCTGAGGGCTGTGACCGAATGTGAGGTTGGAATCTGGCTCAGAGCCCCACCGCCTCCCTCCAAACATCTGGTAGAGATCAGGTCTAAAGGGCAGGAAGAGGCTGAAGGATGTTTTTTGGCAATAGCTCTAACTAAGGTGGGTCAAGGCTTAGCCATGACTAATAAAACCAAAGGTGGGTCGAGTGGGGAGAGGAAGTGCCTCAATCAGGCCCTTACCTCCCAGGGGAAGGGTTCAGGGTCCCTGATGTCAAGTGCTTTGAAGGCCAGAGTGGCAAAGTAGAGAGGAGGAGGCTGGAGGAGGTGATGGGGACGAGAGAGGGGTTTGGGGTGGAGGCAGCTCCAGAAACACTGCCTCCTGGCCCCTCTCCAGGCGCGGCAAGCCCCCGAGTCACAGCTTGGCGCCCTTGGAAGGCTCCGAGGACTGTCGCACATCTGTCCACTCCTGCATGGTGTTCTGCAGGGCCTGGGTCTTCTCCTTGTCCACTTGAACGTAGTCTACCTTCTCGTCGGAAGTGACGGATGACGTGGATGGCTAGGGGACAGGGTATGTGAGCTGTCAGTAAGGTGGGGAGCAGGTGGGCTGTGCCTGCCAGTTGACTAGCTGCAGGAGCCCGTCTTCTTTCTCTGAAAGTGGTCTTAAAGCCTGACCCCCAAATTGCACCATCCCTCCTGTTTAAGGCAATAGCCCCTGCCAGGCCGCCTGATTTCTCAGCTCTTTGGAAGTCCCAGGGCCTTCCTTGGCCTGGTGGAAGGATCCAGGCCTTCAGCTCTGTTCTCACCACCAGCCTGTGCCACTCATCTGGGGGAAGGAATTTTCTGGGCACAACACAGCACCAGCCATAGGACATCGTGTGTGTTCCTTGAGGAGCCGCCCTCCTTCAGGGAGCTCCTGGCCTGGGCAGCTAAGCATGCTTCCGACCAAGGCTTTCGTAGGCCCAGAAATCCCCTCTACGGGACCCCGTATCAGACAGCGAGTTCTCAGGACCAGGGCACAGGATTCCTGGATCTAGCCCTGAGTCACTCGGTGACCTTGAGCAGATCAGCTGTCTTGGTGTGTAGTCCCTGGCTCCTGTGTGCAGCGGGGGGAGGGACTAGCTGAAGCGCTTTGCGATTGCGGGTGCCTGAGAGAAGGAACGGGGTGCTCCGACTGACGCGCAGTGGACGCCTAAGAGGCCGAGCACTGCTGATTAGAGTTGAAGGCACCTCACCTGCAGGATCCCACCCCAGGACTCCGAGAACCCTCATACCCTCACCCCACCCACCCCAGGCACCTTGCGGTGGGGGCTGGGGGAACTCGGCTGGAAGTCCAAGGCCAGATAATCCACGTTGCCAGTGCTCTTCTTTGGGGCTGGGCTGTTCGTGCCACTGGGGATGGGAGATGCAGACACTGGGTTTTGCTGTCGGAGAAGGAAAAGCCAGTCAGTCAGTTTAGGAAACAGACTCACCCACCATGAGAAAAACACACTGCTGGAAGGAAGCGCTGTTCGCTGACTGAGTCGCGCACTATGCTAGGACTTTCCACGTTCTCATCCAACCCTCGCAACAATCCTGTGATGTATTATGTGTCTTTTTAAAAACAAAGAGCGGTGAAGGGCGGTGATCGCCGGTGGTTGTACAGCTGGTGAGCAGGGATGGGAACCAGGTGCTTTCTGACTCCCAAACCTGTGCTGCTCCTCCCTACCGTCTCGCTTCCCTTCGAAGGCATCAGGCCCCATCCCAGCCAGCCTCCCAGACAAACCCAGCCTCTGCTTCCCGGCCTTTAAGATGTGAAGGCATTTCCAGCATGCGCGGGGCCTTGGCCGCCTCCTGCTGCACCAGGTCTGTCTCTGTGGAGCCCACCGCCGTCCCCGGGGGGCCGCCGCACCCAGGCCGCTTGTTCCCGTGTGCCTGAGGGGTCCTGTCGCTACTTTGCACAAAGCCCCAGTTCCTCCAGCAGCTCTGCCAGCGACCCGCTCTAGGGTCCTGGCCCCACTCAGGTACCAAGACTACCTTGTCGAGAGTTTTCTGAAATCTTACTCTAAATGAGAAAGGCGGGGGACCGACTTTCTGGTTTTTTTTTTTTTTTTTTTTTTTTTGGCTAATTCATGGTTCATTCTTTATGCGGCAACTACCAGGCGCTGAGTGCACCTGTTTTCTTTTCAATGAAAATCTCAGAGGAGACTCACCGTGTGCTGCCTGTGCTTACGCTGCCGCTATGGCCTTTACCACAGTGAGTCACCCGCGAGTGTTTCCCATCGCGGAGCACATACTCAGCGCTTACGCTCAAGTATTCGCTCGGGGCTTGGGAACAACAGGGTAAGGAAACAGAAAAGATCTTCCACTTTGAAAACATTTTAACAGAATAGGAGGAGGTTGACTCTGAAGGGTGCTTCTGTCACCAGTGATGACTCTGAAACGCCTGCCTAGTGCCTTGGTCTGCCCACAGGGCAAGTTCCGGCTTCCCAAGATCGCATCACCCCTGCCCACACCCACCATCATTCTCTTCATCTGCACCTCAGTGCCCTCCTGTCCCCAGCTTGGCATGGCTGCCGTCCTGCAGGTGCATGCCCTCCAGCACCGCCTCCCCGGGGCATGGACCCTGCCAGTGAGGCAGGTCTTCTCTGCCCCTTAGGACCAAGTCCTCATCCTTGCCTCGGATGACCCCTGAATGCTCCACACACGCGTGCTCAAGAAGGATTTGCAGCAGTGAATTAAATCCGCAGCGCTGGGGCAGCCCTGAGTCAGCGTGGACTCGCCGAGCGGGGGTCCGGGGGGCTTACCATAGGGACGTAATTCTCCTCGCTGTCTCCCGAGTCCGTGCTGGTGATGCTCTGGGTGGAGATGGGGCGGCAGTACTGGGAGGAGGAGCTGGAGTTGAAGCTGTGGCTGTTGTGGAGAGAAGACGGTCAATCCCGGGGAAGCTCTCAGCCTCTCACTGGCCCTGACCCGCACACGCCATTATCAGACCACGATCTGGTCCACAGCAGGTATACTGTCCCCCTGACAGACGAGGAAACCAGGTTCCCAGCAGCACCAGAGCTGGCCCTCGCTGCTGTCAGCATTAGTAGCGGGACTCGGCGTCCCTGGCTCCACTGCCTGGTGACCTTTGCCCTCACAGCCCAGATGGCCTGTTCCCCCCACTTCCACCGAGTGACACTCACATGGCCCTTGACCAGGACTTAGTGACAGGTGACTTGAAGGGGAGCTCATCAATGACGGTGTTGTTTCTCAGGTCGAGTGGTGTCGGCTTTGCTGGATCAGAACAGAGAGCTGATAATCAGCCGGTGAGGAGAAAGCACACACACTCCCCGCGCTGCACGCAGCGTACAAGCATGTCCTTACATGTCTTCGCCCCCAGCTTCACACAGGGACACTGAGGCTCATAAGGTTAAACAATCTTTGCTCAGGTTGCCAGGCCTTGAGGTCAAGCCTTCAGACTCCAAATTACACATTCTCTGCACAGCCGCTATGGCCACGAGAGATGGCATCTGAGGTGGAGTCGGGCACTGCGTGTCCACTGCTGCTCACGGACCCAGCTCTGGGACCCACTGGGGAGGAAGGTGCCATCAGGAGGTGGCCAAGCCAGAGCTAGAACCTGAACGTCAGCCCTTTCTCCCTGGCCTCGATGCGGAGGGCACAGAGCCAATGTCCCTGACCACTGCTCAGCAGTGTCCATGTCCCGGATGCTTAAACTGGGGAGGGGAAATTGCTGTCCCCATTTTAAGAAAACCTAAATTAAAAATTAAAAATACGTAATTTTTTATAAATTAAAATTAAAAATTAAAAAAAATTTGAGTAGGGCCTCCCTGGTGGCACAGCAGGTTGAGCGCAGCCCTGTGAAGCTGTCCGCAGCCTCTGCAGCGCGGGTTCGATTCCCAGCCAGCCAGGGAGATTCCCACAAGACACGGCAAACCTCTCCTGCCGCCCGCTGCTCCCCTCAGCAGTGCATTTAGGTCCTTCTGCCTGTTCTGCTCCCCGCTGTCTCTGGTGAATTCTCTCACACTCCCGTGCCTCTGACCTGTACCCCAGTTCTTGTATGAATAAATAGATCTTTAAAAAAAACTGAATGTAACTCTTAATGTAAATATTAAGAATAAAGACTGTTGTCCCAAGTCATACACCAAGGAAGTGCTGGACAAGGATTCTAACCTACATCTACTTGGTTTGAAAGCTAAAGTCTTTTTATTACATTAGAGTGTCTTTTTCAATATACCACTTTGTCAGCTCTCCCCAGCCGGCCCCAGATCTAACACTAATCCCTCATCCTTGAGTGTGTTTTATACACTACAAGGCACTTTTGAATATACTATCTATGACCCTCATTGCCTTTGGGAGGTAAGTATACCTCCCATTTCACAGGTGAAGAAACAAGATTCAGAGACATGGCGTGATCTGTCTGCAGTTACAGGTTGGCAGGCGGCAGTGCTGGAACCGGAATCTGTCCCCTCAGACTGCTCCAGCGGCCAGCTCCCAGGGTGCCAGACCACTGGGCTGAATTTGGAGTGTGGGTGTGGGTGTGTTTTCGGTGGCTTAGGTACCCCTTCCTTGCAAGAAGTGTACAGGATTCACCTCAACTCTAAATGCATGCAGTTAGACCCTGGTCACTGTCTATGATGGGACGGGGAAGGTCTCACCTTTCCGGTCGGGTTTGAGGTTGCGGTTGACAGGGGGTGGCTGGATCTCACTCGCTCGACTGGGGCCTCGGTGCAAAGGAAGGGCCATAGAGGGGTAGCCAAGTGGGTCGAAGTGGTGGGGCCCGGGGCTCATGGGGATGTAGACACTCTGGGAAGGATCAGCTGCCCGCTCCATAGCCAGCAGCGTGGAGGAACCTGGGTTCATGGGCACGTAGTTGTCTTCAGAGTTGGTGCTGTCTGATCGGCCCACAGCTGCTTTCCCTGGCTAGGTGGAAGAGTAAAAGAAACACCAGTCACCGGCAGGAACAAACAAAGGGGGTGAAGATCTGTATACACAGCGGGTAAAATCTGACTGAGTCACTGCCCTGGAAAGTCAGAAGGTAGGTCCTGGGAACCAAAGAAGAAAGCGGAGTGGGAGACAGGAGGAAATCAGATCTGTGGGTCCCTTCTAGCTTCCAAGATCTCTTGGGAGCCACTTATAATTCGTGATAAATCTTTAATATAAAATATCCTGGTGGCTGGGCCCATAAGCTTCTCGGGATGCCTGAGCGAAGGCAGAGGGTATCACAGGGCATGGATTCATGGGTTTGGCTCAGGACCCAGTCTCCCTTTCAAGTTCAAACCTACCATCTCAGGCCCTGAGAAGCAGAAAGAACATATGAGAAGCCTTGGCCTCGGCAGGTGAGGCCTGGGGCCAGTTGTGTTTTCCCAGCCCAGCTTTCAGTGTGAGCACCAAGCTGTGGTCAGGGAAGACACAGGGTTGTGTGGTGCAGCAACCCTGGCAATCCAGCTCGCCTTCAATGCCCTCCCTGTCTGTGCGGACATGCAACAAGCTGCTTCTGCCTTGGTCATCTAACTTTCAGCCTCTCCAGTGGGCCTGCCACCTTGGAGAACTGTGGTTAGTCCCTCCAGAGGCAGCCTGGGATTCTGCTCTCAAGCCATAATTCTGCACCCAAGAGCCGCCTCCAAGCACCTCCTGCCCCAGGGTCTCGCACTGCAGGGCGGCACCTGCTTCCACTGGAGACCTCATGGGTAAGGATGCTGCCTGAGATCCACCAGCTCAGAGCCTGCACCCTCCTGCTTAACCACAGGGTGGGGAGCCCTGTGCCCTAGTGTGTGTAAGTGTGCCCATCTCTTCCAGACCAGGGTACCTGTATCCTGCTTTTCCAAAACTCAACCCAGGGGTCTGGACTGGGACAAGAAGCGAGGCAGGGTCCTAAGAGGGAGACACCATCACTCTTTTGGGGTAAACTATTAGTTCTTTGTGACCTTTAACCCTGAGCTGGCCTGAGGACCCGTGGATAAACCCCACTCACCAGGAAAGAGCTGATTCCGTCACTCATGGACTCGGCAGACCGGCCTGCGCTCTCTCCACTACGCTGGGGGTACTCGTAGGTCTCACAGGAAGAAGCTGCAATAGAGAAAGGAACATTCATATGCACGCACAGTGAGTCACGTGCTGACACCTCTCCATGCCTCACCAATGCCGCGCAGGGTCTTACTGATACTCCAGAAGATACTACTCTCAACTCCAAACGGTCTCCTCAGTTAAGAAACTGTGTCCAGCATCTACAGAGTCCCTCCTTGACTCCTGTCCCCTCACCCCGTACCAATACAGATACCAAGGAAAGAGTGATGTGGTTTTATTTCCTAACTAGATGTGAGTTCTCTGAAGGGCAGGATCAGGCTTTATACATGTCTCTCTCATCTCAGTCCCAAAGCACAGGATGACCCATCTCATAGCTGATGGACTTACAGACTGTAAAGAGTACTGTCCGGACCTCCCTTCCAGCCCCAGCTCTGCCACTTTGCCACCCGGATAGTCTCCGAGCCACCATGGGCCTCATGGGAAATGAAAACAAGGAGGCGCTCCGTGGGCACTATATGGTTTCAGCAGCAGGGTGGATCGGGACAGGCTTCACGAGAGCAAAGCAAGATGCAAAATGAAAGGAGCTAATATTTTACTTTTTCAACAAACAGATTCTATGCAGAGTGGGAATACTCTCAGTAGAAAACAAGTGACAACAGAATTTAAATGACTCAGATGGATGTCTGGACTTGAACCAAAGAGATGCAAGTGTGGTTTAGAAATTATTTTGAAGATGCAATGTTGTAATCTGTAGTTCACATGGGCGTGGCTCCAGTTGGAGCTGGCCCTCTACATTTATTCTTTAAATCTTTGGTTTGATTGATAGCTGAATGAAATGGTATGATTTGGGCTTCTAAGCCCTACAATTTGTTATGCTGTGGTTAAGCAGAATGTCCTATCTCCCTTACTACAATTTAGCAACTTCTCTGAGGTAGGGTCAGCTACACGCCCGCCACTGTGGCTGTTGGCTCAGCCATTAGTGCTGGAGGACCAGCTACTAAGGGTTCTGGGCAGAAGATGCCTAAACCCTCCCTCAGTCATGGATGACTGAAGATTAGCAAATTACTGAGACCCCCTGGTGACCTCCCTCTCCCCACAGATCTCCGCTAGGGCTCATTCTGACCTCGGTGAAGCCGGCTGTTGTCCATCGCAGGGAGGGTATTGCGCCTGGGGATGGTGGCAGCAGCAGAGACGGATCTGCTGCTTTCACTGATTGGAGGTCTCTGCTGAGGGCTGCCCCATCGAGGCGTCTCTACCTGGCTGGGCTTGGGGGGTCGTGGTGGAGGTGCCATGGCGGAGTCCCCAGGAGTGGCCACTGCCATGGCGTTGTGGTTCTTGTCCAGCGTCACTGTCCTGGGGAACTGGTAGGCTGAGAGGGGGGTGCCTGGGACATCCAGATTGTCGACCAGGAGGTCTCCGAACTCTCTGCACAGGGTGTTGCTGGGCGTCTTGAAGGTGTACACGTCCTCGTTATCCGTCTCGGAGCCTGTGAGGCTGCCCTTGGTGTGGCCGTGGGCGGCCAGGCTCCGGGGGAGGTCGTAGGTACTGTCTCTGAATTCTGCATTGTGCCGGCTCGGCTTGGGAAGGCTGTAGAAGCCGTGGACCTGCCCACTGACTCCGTTGACACAGTGTCCGTTGCCTTGGGCGAGCTTCTGCACGGCGGTGTCGCTCCTCATCAGAAATGAGGCCCTGGTGCCCTGAGAGAAGCTGGCACTCCTGGAGAGAGAGAAAGCGGAGAAGGACAGGGGGCTTAGAGGAAGTTGGGCCTGACCACCAGGGGTGGCGTCAGCTGGGCCCGGCCCCACGCGGCTGGCTCCTGCGGAACAAACAGGCTGAGGGGGCAGAGGCCTGAGGGTTATCTCAGTTTGCCAGCTGCCTGCCCTTGGGGAAGACTCTTTCTTCCTGAGCTTCACCTTACCCATCTGCAAAAATGGAGATTAAAGACATAGTTCGAAGGTTGTTTAGAAAGGAGACTACACTTCTAAGAATTTTATCGTGTAGATTTAAGTTTGAATCCATCTGTGATTTTTTATTATCTATGACACAAGGAAGAAGTTCAACTTAAATTTCTTCTTGACCGAGAGCCAGTTTTGTTAATGTCATTTATTAAGGAAACTACTTCTCCCAATGAGTTGAAATGCCAGCTTTGTAGGCTATTAAATTCTCACTTACGTGGAGATCTATCAGTAGAATTTCTCTTATTTCCCATTGATTTATTTGCTTGCTCTTAAACCAGCAGCACACCTACAGATTACAATGGCTTTGTAAAAGTTTAGCATCTGGTAAAGCAAGTCCTTACGTCACTATTGCTCACTTTGGCTCTCTTAAAACACTTTTTAAACTTCTTAATCTCCAGATGAGTGTATAGAGTATGATGTGCAATTGTGAACTGAATTCAACTTGGAATTGGATTTTGGCTTATAATTTGTGGAACATGAACATTTTGGGGTTTTCAAATGTTTCCACTCAAGCATGTAGTCATTGTTCCATTTATTCAGATCTTGCTTCATGATCTTTATTGAGATATTTAAAGTTCTTTAATATGACTGCAGAATTGAGGTTACTGGAGGGAGGGAGGATGGGGTTGGGGACAAAGGTGGGCGGCAGCCCAGTACCATCGTCCCCATCTGTGGTCACAGACTAGATGGCTGCATGGTGGGGGCGGGGTGGAAACGCACATCTGACAGGATTGGTGAACCTGGTCCCCTAAATCCTACGCTGTTGTAAACCAGTGTTACCTCAGTAAAGGAAAAGAAAATGAATCAGTTAAAAAAAAAAAAAAAGGTTAAGACGGTAAACTTTATGTTCTGTATATTTTACCCTAATAAACAAGCCCCCTTCGTTAAAAGAGTTGTCCATTCTGCTCTTGACTCTTTTCATATTTGTTTTTAAGCATGTCATTGTTTCGTTTCTATTTTGAGTGATTTTCCATTACTGAATGCTGAAAGCCGTATTTTTGAAGACCATGAATACTGTTTGCTACTAATAAACCATAGAAACTTAAAAAAAATAAATTCTCGTCTATCCGCCACACAGATGTTCAACGTTCGTGTTTCTCTCTCCCTCTTCCCTCAAATGGCTGCGATTAGCAGGGGCTGCTCTCTCTCCTCCCCCGACAGTTACCGACAAACCACTTATTAGCTGCTTCAGGTGCCACCGAATAACACACTCCATACAAAGGCTGTGAGACAGTGGAAAGAATTTTTAAGTTGGTATCAGAAAATAAGAAGCAAATCATTTTATCTGAGCCTGTTTCCCTGCTGTTAAATAAATCGGGTAATGGAAGTCGATGTCAAAAGGTTATAAATGATTTAAACATAAGGTATAGCTTTATTTTCTACTATGCACCATGGTTGTTGAGAGGCATTTAGAGGGGGGAATATCTTGTTCCAGAAGTCTACAAATCCATAGGAAATACATTTTTCTATGTGGGAACTCTATTCAGGATAGTTCTGATTTTTTTAAAGAGGTAGGTGTTTGGGAAATAAGGCAAGACTGCGTGGTAAGAAGATCTCAGAGCGGGAGGATTGTGTCAGGTGCCGGCACCGCCTCTGGTTTGCCCCGTGAGCTTCACCAGGCTGCCCTGTCTAAGGCGTGACCTAGTGGTCTCAATGGTTATGGGCCCAAAAGGTTCTGAAGCTCTCTCCAAAAGCCCTTGTCTTTAAAGTGTGGTTCTCAAACTGGATTCTGTGTAGGTGTCAGGGGAAACTGGAGGGTAAGGTTCTGAGCAAACAGGGATCCAGACCTGTTTTTCTATCTCTTACATGATGATTCTCTTAGGATTTCATTTTGGGGAAAAGAATAATATTCATTATTTCTAGACCAATCCTTTATGACAACGATTCTTAGCCCTTTTCAGGCTACAAGCTTCTTCAACAATCTGATAAAATGTTCTTGGAACTTCTGACTAGAAAAGGGAAATAAATCTCATATATATGCAAACCTTCATGTGCATAGGAGGTGAGAGGGATGGGGGAGGGGTGTTGACCTTTAGAGACCAACCCATGAAACTTCTACCTCATACATCTCTCAGCTCATGGGGAGCTTGTTGTTACAGATGTGGCCAGCAGATGGTGGTAGAAAATAGGGCCCAGCAATTTATCAAGAAGGGAAACAGGTGTCTAGACCAGGTTCTCTCTTATGTGAACGTGTATCCCTTTTAGTCCTGAACCTTCGGTGGCCCTTCTCTCTAGACTTTCATGTTTCTGTTTGTCCCCTTGTCCTATCCCATTCCACACACATAACCAGCCCAGCACCTATGGCCTAGATTACCAAACATCTAGCTTTTATACTGGGGTGCCTGGAGCAGAGGATGGGGACCCAGTCGTAGACATAAAGTGTTAATGTTGCTCGCACCTGTCTTCAGGATTTCCAAGTCTGTTGGAGCCCCCCATTTGGAGTCTTCACTTAACAATTACCGATGTCCGATTTTCGGTCTGGGCCAGGACAATGGATGCAGGGATGCCGCGGCCCTGCAGGGGGGAGGGGTGGTGGGGGCACAGCACTGGAGAACACATGCATGTTCCTCACCGACAAGTGGGTGAGTGCGAGGCTGCTGAGTTATTCTAACTGTCCTGGGTGGTGGAGGTTCAGAATGTGAGGGGAGGCTTCTTCAAAGGCGTTAGTTCTGAATGAGTCTGGCAGGCAGTCAGGCAAAGGGCGAGAGGAGGAGGATGGCGTCCCAGGAGAGGCACAAAGAGGCAGACACAATCTGATATTCAAGGAGCTGCAAGTTGCTGAGGTTGGAGCAAATGTAGCAGAAAGCAGGGCTGACCGTGGAGGGCCAGGTCAGGGCTGCTGAGAACGGGAAGCTCCTGAAGGATCTCAAGGTGGGGTAGGGAGGTGGGGGGTGGGGTGGGGCATTACAGGTAGTATCCTGAAACAGAAACTTGTTGCAACCATATTCAAGAGTGAATATTGTCTCCCCCTCTCCAGTATCTTCTCCCTTGCTCCTTTTCCAGGATCCCTCGTTCGCGCTATGCCCCTCGCAGGCAAGCCTCTCGCCTTGGTTGTGCTTGCTATGTCTGAAAGACAAGCGCCTACTCCTATCTATCCTTCGAGCTCTGCTCAAAGCACGTCTCTTAAAGTTGTTTCCTACGTCCTCTCCCTCGGAGCACAATCGGTCATCTGCTCAGTTCCGCGCTTGGCGCAGGGAGCAGTTGCTATCAGGGCTCTGCGCCGTGGTTACCTGTTTCCTCCACCAGACCCCGCTTTTCTTAAGGAAAGACTCCATCTTAATCATTTTTTCTTCTCAGGATGCAGATTAGTGTTTTTCACATGACAAGGAATGAATGTTTGTTGAAGGGCCAAGCACATACATGTATAAATAAGTGAATCAAGAGAAGTATTGGTGCTACATTATTTTGCCTGGGGTCAGCAGATGGACACTTCCCTTTGGAACCCACTTACCTGTGCCCCAAGCTCCGCTGCCTGCCATCCTCCTCCCGAGCTCCTGCAACTCCTTACTCAGCCCCGAATATGTCTTCGTAGACTACGTCTCAGCCCTGGACTTGCATTATTTACCTTTCTCCAGAATGCTCCTTTGATGCATCAAAATCTTACACGACTGTGCAAAAGAAGCCTGTTTCGCTCCACAGGGTGTTATAGGACCTCTAATTCTTTTCACTCCACTCACTCCTCCCTTGTGCTCCCACAGCAGTCCGTGCTGCCATTTTAGCACTCACTCTGCCTTGTGTTAAAGTTATTTGAGGCTGTGTCGTGTCACTTCTCTCCGACACTCTCAGAAGGCAGAGGAGCGTCTCCTACCCTGGCACAGCACCCGGCATGTGGCAGATGATGCTGATACCTGTTAGGGGGGCTGAAGGTCATTCAGAGATCAGGGGAGGAAGGACTCGACAGAGGGAAACACGTTTGCCCAAAGTTAACTGCTCAGATGCTGGGGTCCTCTTCTGGACCCCAGGTCTCTGGACTCCCTGGTTGAAGCCCGGGGTTGCTCCCTTTGGGCAAGAAGCACTGCAGTGGGGGTGGGGGGCGGGCAGGGATATGGAGCACTCAGAAGTCCCGTGGCCTCTACTACTTTCATGTAAACTTTTACTGAAGCTGCTCCAGAGACTGCTAGTGTGGGGGTGTCTCACACCCCACCTCCTGCACGTACTTGGGTCTTATGTCAACCCCTCCGCCTCCCCCTTGTCTTTCAGGAATGGTTTCCTAGTTTATCGAGTGACTTTGCTTTGTCCTTGTTCTTCTGCACATTTCAAATTTTTCTGTGCACCACACTATACCTTGATTCCACTCCTTTCCCCCCACCGGACTCTTAAGTACCTTAATGATGACGGGATCACTTTGATTTTTAATGGCTATGTTCCCACTTAAGGAAGCCTAATAAATGCTTGTAAGTAAATCAACCACCATTTGGAATTCTGTAACTGTCACTGGCAATCTTAAGGGCCATGTGGCCCACGCTCCTGCATCTAACTCACTCCACGTGGATCCTTCCTGTGAGGCAAGAAAACTCAGAAAATTCTATTTTGTAATCATTAAAAGATGGGGGAATCTTTGTATCTTAAACCCTTCTGGAAGCAATTTTGAGCTCACTTTCTACGGTTACAGAGCAAAGCTGTACATTGTGAAACTAAATGAAAATAAAAGTTGTATGTCCTGCCTCTGGTCAATCAGAGCTGCTGGGCAAGTGAGTCAGAGCTGTAGAAGTGATTAATCACAGGGAAGTTCTCCACTGATATTTCTGCATTTTCATCCACTATTTTTCTGCAGGTGAAATACTGCTGCAGCGTCAATGACGCTTTCATTCTGCATCTCCTCGCTTGAAATTTCACTTCCCGCAACCCTCACCAGAATAATGACTTTATAGGGCGTGTGACTTGCCTCAATGCATCATCTGTTACAGGTTTAACAGCCTCCTGGAATCTGGAATGAGGCCTTAAAGACTGAAGGGCAAAAATAAACCCGATGAAAACAAATTTGTCTTAGAAAAAAAACAGGACTTTGCTTGTCTTCCTAGTGTCAGTTCAAAACTCCTTTCACTGGCAATAGTTACTATTCTGAAGAGCTACTCACTCCGGCTAGGTGGAAGAGCTAGAATTTGAGACCTTCACTCATTTTTGCCAGAATACAATTATTCAGTGGCTAGTACCGTAGTAAAAGTAACAAATAATTTTTGGTTTTACCTCTAAGGTACTTAATTTATTGTACCCTTATGTCATGCTCCCTCATAAATGGAAAAAAAGAATAGACAAAGGTAGGTATGATTAGCCCCAGTAAACTCTATTATACCTTAGTAACCCAGTCATATGTATTTATGTGCACAGCAGGCAGAGATGAATTACTGGTTCTCTCTTCAAAGTCCCTACTCAAAAATAACCCCATGAGATTATTTTAGAGGTCAAGTGAGGTAATTAAGCTAAAAGTATTTCATAAACTGTAAAGAATTATTCCTTTTTGCCAGAGAACCTAGAATATAATGTGACTGTCAGAAACAATGCAAGCTCAAAGCCCCTATGCATACTTGAAAACACTTGGCATGGCTAGTCTTTTTTTTTTTTTTTTTTTTTTTTAAATTTTAGCCATTTCAGTGCAGATGAAGCAAAATCTCACTGAGGTGTTACTTTGCATTTTCCCTGATGATTCAGCATATTTCATGAGCTTACTGGCCATTCCTATATCTTTTTTGTGAAGTGTCTATTCAAATGTTTTGTCCACTGAAAAAAAGTGGGTGGACTCTTTGTATTGCGTTGTGATAGTTCTTTATTCTAGAAACAAATCCTTTGTAAGTATATGTGTTTTTTCTCACATTTTCTGAATTGCCATTTTGCTTTTTTAATGGTGTCTTTTAAAGGAAAAAACTTTAAATTTTGATAAACAGAATTTTATCAATACTTTTCCCTTTATGATTCTTGCTTCTTGTATTCTATATAAAAAAATCTTTGCTTATCTGAAAATCACAGAGATGTTTTCTTCTAGACATTTCATAGTATTAGGCTTTGCATTTAGATCTCCTACAAATTTAGTTAGCTTTTGAGTAGTATGATAAGAAGTAAGGATTCTTTTTCTTTTCAAATTCCTATATGGATATACAACTGATCCAGTATCATGCGTTGCAAAGATTTCATTTCCCTATCAGCACCTTTGTAAACATGCAAACCAGTACAGATGCACATGTGTGTGTACACGTGCAAGTGTGCGCGCACACACACACACCCCTCTGATTTCAGGGGTATATTTACCCCTTTTTGCGTGATAAAAAGTCTTGAAATTAGGTAGCATAAATCCTCTAACTTTACTGTTGTTCTTTTTAAAATCACTTTAGCTATTCTAGGTTGTTTGTGTTTTCATTTAAGTTTTAGAATTAGCACATCAGTATCTATGGAAAAGCATGCTGGGACTTTTATTAGGATTATGTTGAATCTATAAATAAATTTGGAAAGCATTGCCACCATAGTAATATTGGGTATTCTAATTTATAAACTATAGCATAGCACTCTCTTCATAAACAGGTCTTTAATTTTCCTTAGCAATGTTAGATAGTGATTTCAGGAGGAGGCCCTTGTGCATTTCTTTTGTTAAATTTGTTCCTAAGTAGGCCATGTTTTTTTGGGCACCATTATATAATTTCTTAAAAGTTAGCTTTATAGTTGCTTGCTGCTATTATGTAAAAATTCATTTTTGTATTATAATCTTTTATACTGTGTATTTGCTAAATTCACTTATTTATTCTACTTTTCTAGAGTCTTTCAGATATCTTTATATAAACAATCAAGTTACTGGCAAATAGATGGTGTTATATCTTTCTTTCTAATAATTGCTTCTTTTATATCTTTTTGTTCCCTTACTGAACTGGATAGGATTTCTAGTACAACACTGAATACCTTGTAAGTACAATGATGAACACACCAAGGAATACCACAGTCAAACTGCTTCTTGATTTCAAAACATATTACAAAGCTACAGTAATTAAAGTGGTGTGGTACTGGCCTAAAGACAGATATATAAACCAACAGAATAGAATACAGAGCCCAGAAATAAATCCTTGCACATAAGGATGTCAGAAACTATTCAATGGGAAAAGAAGGATCTTTTTAACAAATGGTGATGGAAATTGGATATTCACATGCAAAAAAATGAAGCTGAATCTTTACTCCTGCATCATTTATAAGTTAACACAAAATGGATCTAAAATCTAAACATAGACACTAAAATTATAGAATTTTGAGAAGAAAACATAGGAGGAGTAGCTTCTGGACAGTGGATTTGGCAATGATTTTTTATATATAACATGAAAAGCACAGGCAATCTAGATAAATTGGACTACATCAAAATTGACACTTAGGATTGCTCAGCTCTATTCATAACAATTTTAATTTCATATATAAACCAGTGTTATGCCTCAAGAGGGCCACTGACCAGATAAATATTTGTACATTAGAGTGGATAGTATAAAACCCTACCTATGTCATTCCCCCTTAAATGTAATCTGAGGAAGTCAAGTCAAATGAGTTGTGGTTATTCACATTTGTGATAATAATGCTGTTGCCACCACCTGCTATGCAGTACTTACATAGCTTACCAACTGCCTGAGAGAAGTTAGAAACCATTAAAACAATAACTAGCATGTTCATAACAAAAAGTCAACACACTGTCCACTATCAACAGGAAGGCATAGTGGGATGATAGAGTGATAGCAGACAGGAGAAGAATAGGAAGTGTCAGAGGGAAATGTGAATAAGAGAATGGTCTTACATCAAAAATCAAGCCCATGCTTCAGTGAAAATGGCAGAAAAATGTTCCGTGCAAAAATCAGAGTCCATTCAAGAATTTTGTCTACACAGTGAAGATTTTAAACAATTATGCTTTATCCCACAAGTAGCATGTATGCGTACACGTAACATTTATCTCCTAAATTTCCACTAAAAGAAAATAGATTTAAAAAAGATAAATAAAAGTCACATGGCACATAACAGGAAAAAATTAAAACTTTTGTTAATTGTGACACAACCAATAGAATGGAAAGGAGACTTACAGAAAGGGGGAAATATTTGCAAATCATGTATCTGGTAAGGGTTAATATCCAGAATACATAAAGGACAGCCCAACAACAAAGTAATAAAAAATGGCTGAATTGAGATTTCTTCAAAGAAGCTATACAAATAGCCAAAAAATACATAAGATGATGACCATCACTAATCATGGAAATGCAAATAAAATCTACAGTGAGATACTAACTCACACTTATTAAGATGGTTACTATAAAAAAATAAAACAAGGAAATAATAAGGGTTGACAAGAAGCTGGAGAAACTAGAACCCCTGTTCACTGTTGTAAAATGATGTAGTCACCATAGAAAACATTACAGTAGTTACTAAAAAAAAAAATCGGAAACAATTACCATATAATCTAGCAATTCTACCTCTGCGTATATAACCCCAAATAAGTGAACACAAAGTTGTACAAAGATGAGTATTTGTTCACTCATGTTGATAGCTGCATTATTAATAACAGCCAAAAGGTAGAAATAAGCAAAATGTCTACTGATGGATAAATACAAAATTGTGGTATATACTTTTATATATATACAATGAGATATTATTCAGCCTTAAAAAGGAAAGAGATCCTGATATATTTGATAATATGGATGAGTCATGAGGACATGATGCTAAGTGAAACAAGCTAGTCACAATAAGACAAGTACTGTGTGATTCCACATCTAAGTGACTTAGAGAAGTCAAGTTTATACCTAGTGGAAAAGAGGTTTTCAGGGGTTAGTGGTAAGAGGAAATATGGTGTTTAATGGGTGGAAAGTTGAGTTTTGCAAGGCAAAAAGAGTTTTGCGATTGGTTGCATGTGAAAGTACTTCACACTACTGAACTGTGTATTTAAAAGGGGTTAAGATGGTAAATTTTATGCATGTAGTATACCAGTTTTTTTCAAAAAGAGAAAAAAACCACAGGAAGAAAGATACATTATGTGTAGAAGAATGGTAACAAAAATAACCTCTCATCAGAAACAATGGGGGTCAGAAGATCCTAAAATGGCATCCTTTAAAATTCTAACAAAAAAATAAAGTCATCATTTCAGAATTTTATACCCAACAAAAAAATGTGTAGCTCAAGGTAGGCCTTAGATTTCTGGGGGCTTTATTCCCAGAATTAGGAAATCCCATTTCCAGCTTTCTCCATTCTGGGATATTCCATTCCTTTATACTGTTCAAAACTGAAAGTGAAAGTGGAGTAGATCAAACAGTTACATATTTGGGTAAAAAAATTTATAAATTTGTGAAAGGAAGTATAAGGCATTATTAATTTCAGAACCAGAATCTATAATCAGATGAATATGTATTCTTGCTTACCCTACAGGGGAACATAAGATTACTTTCCGCAAGGCATTTTGTGGATGATGTGTTAAGTAACGGAAATAAATTTGGAAAAGTAACAAGATTAAAAGCAAAAAAAACTGAAGGTGAAGTTGAAATATTGTTAGATAAATAAGCATTGGGAAAACTTGTCATGAGGGAACGCACATGGTAAGAATGGTAAAGAAAGCTCTCAGGGCCTCCCCAGTGGCACAGCGGGTTGAGTGCCACACTGTGAAGCTGTCCGCAGCCTCTGCAGCATGGGTTCATTTCCCAGCCAGCCAGGGAGATACCTACATGGCGCAGCAGACCTCTCCTGTCTCCCCCACTGCTTTGGTCCATCTGCCTGTTCTGCTCCCCACTCTGTCTCTGGTGAATTCTCTCAACCGCCTGCACCTTTGGCCTGTACCCCCGCTCTTGTATAAATAAGTAAATCTTAATAAAAAAAAAGAAAGCTCTTCAGACTGAAGAAAAATAAAGCTAGGTAAATGCCCTATCAGTCAATGTTTAATATTGGCTTTCAACACTCACATATATTTTTAAGAACTTGGGGAGAAATAGCATCTCACAATTATGGAGATATTTACTATTTTTGTTGCTCTTCCTTCATTCCTGAAAATCTTACTATCTTGCTTTAGTCTAAAGAACTTCCATATCATCCCTTCAAATTAGATCTCTTGGAAATTCTCTTATTTTTGTTTTTATATTTTGAAAGGACAAGTTTATTAGGTAAAATAGAAAAAGAGTTATACCTGCATAGTCACAGTCAGGCAGGATAGCTGCCTCAATTCTCTTAGTTTTCTTTCACTAAGAATGTTTTAATTTTGTATTCATTCCTGAAAGATAATTTTGCAGGATATAGACTTCTAGGTTGATAAGAGAATTTCCCCCCTCTTTCCACTAATTTCAAGTGTGCTTTCTTTTATTATTGTTAAAGTATAGACTTAAATCTGTGTCTGATAATTCCAACATCTGGGTTGTATTAGAGCTAGCATCTGTGCTTTTCCTTGAGAATTGGTTACATTTTTCTAGTTCTCTGTAAGCGGAGAAATTTAGGATTATGTCCTTAGTGTTGCGTAGACTCTGGGTTCTGTAATAACTCTCAGGAGAATGTTGTTGGTTTTTTTTTCATGCAATCAACCTGGTTAGGTTCAGCCTACACGTTCTGTTTCTCTTGTGCACATTAGCACAAATTTCAATTATTTAGTTCACAAAGCCTTTGCTGGTTTGGGTCTGTCCCACATATGTGTAGCTCAAAGTAGGCCTTAGGTTTCTGGGGGTTTTATCCCCAGTATTAGGAAACCCCATCTCCAGCTTTCTCCATTCTGGGATACTGCACTCCTTTCAATATCCCCAAGGACTCCCTTTCTAGTTCCTCTACCTAGAAAAATGAATTTCTATTGGTGTTTCAACCCCCTACACCATTGTGCTGCTCTGTGGTGGGGCCCATATTCAGGAAAAAATCCATAAGAGATAGAAATGTTACCTCGGTGTAGTTTCTTCTCTCACCTCTGTATCTGCCTCCTTTTACTTGCTTTGTAGAGTCTTTGTGTAACTGCATTTGTCCCCATAGAGAAAATGGAACTACTAAATTTTTTTTTCAGAATTTTATCTCTTTGCTAAATTTCATCATCTCTTCACTCATTATCTATTTCTCCCACATAGTAAAGCAATTTAAAAATCTTTGTATATTATGGGCCTCCCCGGTGGCGCAGCGGTTGAGTGCTGGGTTGCGAAGCTGCCCGCGGCCTCTGCGGCGCCGGTTCAATCCCCGGCTGCTCCCCGGCCACCGGAGGAGGATCCCACATGGCGCGCGGACCTCTCCTGCCGCCCGCTGCTCCCCTCAGCAGTGTACTTCGGTCCTTCTGCCTGCTCTGCTCCCCGCTCTGGCTCTGGTGAATTCTCTCACCCTCCCATGCTTCTGACTGTACCCAGTGCATGTATAAACAAAAAAAAACCAAACAAATAAATAAATAAAACATGCCTCTATTTAAAAAAAAAAAAATCTTTGTATATTAGGTACAAAATATGGATTTATTTTGTTTTGTTTCTATAAACTTGAGTTCTTTCTTTCTTTCTTTTTTTTTTTTTTAAAGATTTATTTCTTTCTTTATTTATACAAGTACTGGGTACAGTCAGAAGGGAGGGTGAGAGAATTCACCAGAGCCGGAGCGGGGAGCAGAGCAGGCAGAAGGACCGAAGTACACTGCTGAGGGGAGCAGCAGGCGGCAGGAGAGGTCTGCGCGCCATGTGGGACCCTCCTCTGGTGGCCGGGGAGCAGCCAGGGATCGAACCGGTGCTGCAGAGGCATCGGGCAGCTTCGCAACCCAGCGCTCAACCGCTGCGCCACCGGGGAGGCCCCAACTTGAGTTCTTTCAACTTGGGTGAACTTTTAGTTTCTTCATGTGTCCAGCAATTTCTCATTATATACAAAACATCTTGAATATGTTAACAGAATTTTTTTCATAGGAAAAGCCATGCATACTGGGACCCTGTGTGGGTTCCTTTAGGAAAATGGGTATTTGAATGTTTTGTGAGAGTGACTAGACTAGCATAGAGGAGAGTATAGAAAGAAATGAAAAGAAATTGAGTTCTAGACCTACATCAGTCATATATTAGTTGTAAGCCTCAGTTTTTTCATCTATGAACTTGAGATAAATCTGTACTGGCTATCTCCAATATATTTGATTGGCTCAAGTGAGATTATGCATGAAAACATTTTGTCAAGTGATATGTCTTCTATGGTGCTTTTCAGTATGGTAGCCACTAGCTACGTGTGACTACGGATCATTTGAAATGTGGCTAGTGCTACTGAGGAACTTAATTTTAAACTTTATTTAATTTTAATTAATTCACATTTAAATAGCCACATGCAGATATTGCTCTGGATGGAATAGTGCAGCTGTAGAGCAAAAGTCAAGTAAGGATTTATTTCATAATGTTACAGTTTTATAGCTATACTTTCATGGCCAACAAGTAAATTGACTTTATTTATTTTAATCTGAAACTCTTGCCCCTAACTCCTTCCCCCCCCCCCAAATAAACAAAGGGAAAAAGGTTTTATAGCATGATTTGAGTTGAAGAAGAGTTTTGATGAAGAAGAGTTTTCTTTGGAATTCACTTATCACTGTATAGCACCATAGATGATACCAATAAAATATGAAGATTAGCTAAGCAAAAAAAGCACATACGTATTTGTTCACCTAAAGATACATCTTTTAATTCCTGCTCTTTAAGCAAAAAGAGAGACTGAAAAGCACTAGGTCGTGTGAGTGGCCATTCGACCTACAATTGCCTATGGCAGTCTCCTACCTTGTATTTTCTGCTCTCCGGCTTATGCACTGGTGCAGGTAGAGATACTCCTGAGGCGCGCTGGTGGACAAGGTGGGCTGCACATGGTTGGACACAGGGGGATCAAATGTGAACAACGTTGGCTGACTGGAGTGCGAGGGGGCAGACGATTTTCGTTCTCGGAGAAGGTGCTGATTGGAGCTGCTGAGCTCGGCGGGAGAGGAGCGGGGGCCATGGCTGGCTGAGAGGTTTCTCAGGGAATCTGTGAGAAGGAGAAAAAACTCTGTGAATGAAAAAGGAAAGCAAGATGGCCCTACCCCAAAGTGGGTGGTGAGAGGAAGAAGAAATAATTAGGATCCGAGGCAATGACTCAGCAGAGCATTCTCTTTTTCTCGGCCCTTCTGGAAAAGAGGGCTGAGGCCTCCTGGCTTGGAACCTCTGATGGCTCCTGGCATTGCCCAGAGGCCATTCCCTATCACCACCTGAGCAGAGTCTCCCCACTTCCAGCAAGTGTAGCTGCCTATGCCCCAGCAGTGGACTCTGGTCCTCAAGCAAGGCCAGCCTCCTGAGCCCTGAGCCCTTCTCTCTGATGGTGCCTGCTGGTGGGTATCCACTGTCTCCCTCAGAGACTGGGCTCGCCTGGTTAAAAGAAGTTTTGTTTCCTAAAGACTCATTAATTGGGACACTGGACTATGCCTGACTACAATAATGATAAAAGCACAGATATGTTTGGAGCTGTCCTCCATTGGCCTCAGTTCCTTTCACCTGCCCTTTGAAATCCTTTGAGGACAGTAAGGTTCATATTCCCCACTCCCCAAGTCCTGAACCCACCACTCTCTGTCTATTGCTTCCGCCCCTCTTAATTCTGGTCTTAAACTCTGCTATGCTGTACTAGAAAGGAAGTGAAGCATTAAAGACAGATTATAGTTTAGTGTGCTCGACCCCAAGCCAAGGACTTTATTCATCTGGCTTGTTCTCTAAGCTTAGCCAGATTCCTTAGCAAAACATACGAGGCCTTTCACAGTCTGACCTACTTCCTGCTTTTCTCCTCCCATACCCAAGGCATACGGAAGCATCAACAATCCCTGAACACACCAGCCCCTTTTATGATTCTCTGTTTTGCCTTAGGTTGTTTCTTCTGCCTGGATTTCACGTCTACTCTGCACAAATAAGCAAACCTGAACACCCTACATGGGTGTCATATTGTCTCTGAAACCTTCCTAGGCTTGGCCATTCTTCTGGGTGCCCATAGCACACGGTTTATGCTTCCTTGCCTAGTCCAAGGGTTTCTAAGAGTAGAAACGGATGTCATTACCTCTGTAGTCCCAGCACCTCTCTATAAAGACCAAGTACATACGAAGTTCTTGTCTGTGCTTACAGAAAAAGCAAAAATATTCATTTAGTACAATAATTCCAGTAGTGAAACTTCTTATTCAAAAGAAAAAAAGGTGTAAAGATTAATCTCTGGTGATATGATCAGTAGTAGAGGGATAATGTTTTAGTGGGGGTGATGGTGGCTTTTTTAGGGTTATTCAAGTCATTTCAGAAGGGAAAGTTCGTTCTCTTTCCACTCCGTCGTCTGACCTATTTCAGGCTGTGCCCTTCTCATGGCCCTAGGCAGGATCACTAGCTCATTAATACTCTGCAGAATTAATTACTCTCCAGTATTTTCTGATGCTAAGCAGGACAACTTGGGCCTGTATAGAGCAGATAAAAAGCCACTGGCCTCCAGGGATGAACCGTCCCATTGACAGTTGTATTGACCTCCAAAGTGAATTCCCATTACGGGTCTTGAAGTGAACTGGATGTTTGTTAACAGAATCAATGGCTTCATTACTCCATTAGATTTGCAAGATGAACTCTCTAATGGCAGAGGGAAGAGGGCTTGTGCTAGGGGATGGAGTGGCCGTGGCGCCAGGAGTGCATATAAGTTGCTACTTGAGAATACACAGGGAAGGTGCAAAGAGAAACCACTGGTGTGATTCTATATCTCTGTGGTCTTTCTGGACTTCTCCTCCTCTGCTCACTGCTTTAACGGGGGCTTCTTCAGGGTTCCACCCCAGACCCTGCCATTTGCCATAGCTTCCCTCCAACTCAGAAGAATCTCCTGGGATAAGCTCCAGTATCTTTCCTTTAGTTTCCACCTCTGTGATGACAATTCTCGAATCTTAACCTCTGGTGCCCTTTTCTGGGCTCCCTGTTGTATTTCCCTCCACCTGCTGGACATCTCCATTCAGATGCAGGTTAAGCTCAACAATCTGAATGGTACTCGTCCTCAGCCTGTGCCTCTGATGTCAGTGAAGTACATCAATAGCACCATCTAGCCAATTCTCAAAGACAGAAACCTAGGAATGATCTATGACTCTCTCCTGTTTCCTAATTCCCAAAACCATGTCATGATATTATGTCACAGCCCTGTTTAAAATTCTTCAGTGGCTCCCTGTCATCTTCAAGATGCCCTTTGAAGCTTTCTGTCTCTTTAAAACCATTTTCTCGGTTATTTCTTTAACTTGTTTCTTACCTATACTTCTCAGTGCTTCAAACAGAATTTCAGAAACATGCCAACCTCCCTCAACACTCCATACTGTAAACTGAGGGAGTATAGAGATTCTGTCTCTTTTATAAGTTTTAAATCTACAATGTATATGACACAACTCAGTAATTATGCGTGGATTAAACAGAGTATGTCGCATAGTAAGTCATACTACCTCAGTAACACTCTTCAGTGCTTTCAGAATAAAGTTCAGATCCCTCAGTGTGACAAGAAAAGATTTTGTCTCAACCTACTTATCCTGCCTCATCACCCAACGCATCCTTCACGTTCCTATGTTGAATGCTTGGCTTGGGTCTGTATAAACAAGTGGACCTGTCCTCACTCTGAGGCCCTCTGCCTCCAGACCAGACTGTGAGTCAAATCTGTGACATCTGCACATGGAGTAGTTACTTCTCCCATCTGAGTCTCAGCTTCCTTATTGACAAATTGACATAGGGTGGTTATAAGGATTAAATGCATGTTATAAGTATTCAAAGTGTATTCTAGTCACTTCTGTATTCTAGTCATTTCTGCCTAGAACAGTACTAGCACATAGTGGGTAGTCAATATAGTATTTGCTAAATAAATAAATAAAAGAATTTCCCCACCCAGCACAAAAAACCAAATATGCTTTTTTTGTGGACAAAATTGGAGACATTTTCAAGGTCTGTTAATATGATGAAGTCTGGGTTAGGATGCTTTGGGTACACAGACACCTGGAATTTCATTTAACTAACTTAAAGTCATGTCTGTGAAACCATTTGGCTCCATTATGGTCTGCAGTCAGTTCCAGAAAAATTCTTTCAAAGCTGTTTTGTCACTAAATCTTGCCAAAATCCCACTTATGCTTGCAACTTTAAAAGATTCCTACCTGGGAACCAAACAAGGGATCAGGAAAATAAAGCAACTACAATAAAGTAAAAAGCAAAACCAACGGGCAACTCTAGATCAGAGACATTCTGTAGGGGAGAAGGAGGGAGAAGGATCAGCACAGGAGGGAAGAGCACAAGGGACCATGGGGATGGCGCACGGGTGAAATGGTGGTGGGAATTTCCCGGGGAAATCATACATTGTACACATAAGAAGAATGATGTAATAAATACATATATGTGTATATATATGAAAGATTTCTACCTGAATTTTGTGATTATTCCATGGTGCCTGTAATGAGTTGAGAAGTGTGCCCCCTGCCCCCCCCCAACTCATATCTAACTTAAACCTCAGACTGTGACCTTATTAAAAACAGGAGCTCTGCAGATGTAATTAGTTGAGATGTAGTCATACTGGATTAAGGTGGGGCCTAATCCAATGAGCGATGTCCTTACAAGAAGAGAAAACAGAGACACGGAACACACAAGGAGAATGCTACATGATGACAAGGAATATTAGCCACAGAAATGAATGAAATAATGATACAATGCTACAACATGGATGGATCTTTAAAGTACTATGCTAAGTGAAAGTATCCAGTGATAAAGGGCTACAGATGGTACAATTTATGTGAAATTTCTAGAATAGGCAAATCCATAAAGACAGAAAGCAGGCTAGTGGTTGCCTGGGGGGAGGGAGTGGCGCAGAGATGGAGTGACTGCTACGAGTATGTTTCTTTCTGGGGTGGTGAAAATTTTCTAAAATTAGATTGTAGTGATGGTTACACAGTACTCCATATACCTAAACCACCAAATTGTGTGCTTTAAATGGTGAATTTCATCTTATGGGACATAGAGCTTAGTGAATTTATAAACACATACACACTTTGACGGTTCCTTCAGCAAGTTGAACATCGAGTTACCATGTGACATAGCAAGTCTACTCTTAGGTACACACCCCGGAGAAACAAAAACCTGTTTCCACACAAAAATTTGTAATCAAATGTCCACAGCAGCTTTATTCATAATAGTCAAAAGCAAAACCAACTCAAATGCTTATAAGCTGATCAATAAATAAGCAAAATGTGATAAATCCATACCATGGAATGTTATTCAGCATTAAAGAGAATAAAGTAGGACCTCCCTGGTGGCACAAGGGGTTAAGACGCAACCTATGAAGCTATCCATAGCCACTGTAGCACAGGTTCGATCCCCGGCCAGGGAGCTACCCACATGGCGCAGCAGACCTCTCCTGCCTTTCCTGCTGCTCCCCTCAGCAGTGTATTTCAGTCATTCTGCCTGTTCTGTTCCCCACTCTGTCTCTGTTTCACCCCCCACACCTCTGGCCTGTACTCCAGCTCTTGTATGCATAAATAAATAAATCTTAAAAAAAAGAATAAAGTATTAATATATATTATGACATTATGAATCCTGAAAAAATTATGCTGAGTGAAAGGGACATTCAATTATCATAATATGGGAAAATATATAGAAGTCAACAATATACAAAGACAGAAAGTAGATTAATGATTGCCTAGGGTTGGGGTGAGGATGGGGAAGGGAAGTGATTGCAAATGGATATGAAGTTTCTTTCTTGGGTGATTAAAAATTTCTAAAATTAAAATGTGGTGATGGTGGCACAATCCCATGAATATATTTAAAAACAACGTGTACACTTTAAACGGGTGCTACATGCTAGTGAGTGTAAAATACACACACACACACACACACAGAGCACAAGTACAAAAAGAGCCTTTGCAGAGTACAAAGTGTTAAGTATATGCAAGAGATTACTAGAGCCAAATACACCTGACCTTTTAGTCTTTATATCCTCTCTGAAGATAAAACTGACCACTGGCTAAATACTAAGTCCTTATGAAAATACACCAGAATGAGAAACACCTTCCCTTCCCACCTTCAGTTCCCTTCAACCCCATTATTCAGCCCCTTACCTCATCATCACAACCAGACAATAAGAATTCTAGCAAGACAAATGGCAAGAACACAGTTTGGGGTCAACAGATCCAAGGAGGTTGAAGTCCCCCTCAGACAGTGGACCTGATACACTGGATGGCAGGGAGAGTCTGGGGGTCCATCCAGTTCTGCCATTAAGTAGCTGTGCAGTCACGGGTGGGTCTCTGAGCCCTAGTTCCATGTCCATTAAGCTGGGAGGCTAATCCTTGGCCCGCCCATATACTTCACCAGACTGTTGTCACAGGTGAATGAGATAAGAGTGTGAAAACAAATCCACACACACACACACAGACACACACACACCCAAAAAACATTAATAGGGTTTGTTTTTATTGCCTGGGTATCTCTTGAGGGAAGGAAAGAATAGTAAAGGTAAAGGAAAACATTCAACAATGTGTGGCTGGGCTGTTTTTGGTGTTGGCTGTAAGGCTGTTGTTCTACTAAGTCTCTTGAGTCATTAGGAAGGTCAGTTATACAGCAAGGAGAAAATGGATGCTTCCAGACTCTTGGCCTGGGATTCTATCTTCAAGTCTAGACTAAAGATAATGCCAAAAAATGCTTGAGTCAATTTGTTTCTTTTAAGCAGGGTTTTATTTTTTCCTCTCCTTCCTGGCTTCTTTTTAGGGCTCTACAAAATCACTCCCCTTCCTTTCCACAATCACCCCTGGGAAGCTTGCCCAACATATAAACACTCCTCCCACCTTCTTGCAAAACTCTAGAACAGGAAAGGTCTGAAGGATTTCAGCAGAGGAGCCCAGCCCAGCCATCAACATGGTAGTGATAACAGGAGCAGGAAAGGGGTTGGCGGGTGTTTCTGGAAAAGATGACTGGCCAAATAATGACCGATTCCTTTATCTCAATGCCCTTTTATATCTTTATCATTCTCTCCCTCACCCCCCAAACTGCAACCTGACAAGCCTCGGTGGGTCTCAGGACCCATAAAAGGGTAGACTGAAGCTCATGCTGGAGCTCAGGCTGGATCCAAAGCCTGGCTCTGCAGCCTTGCTATAGGTTACATAAACCTCTGTGATCCTCATTTGCTCAACAGGGAAAATCAACACTCAGTAGGGCGGCTGTTAGGAATGAAGATCATTCATAAAAAGCATTTAACCTAGTAATGCTGTCATACTCACTGCTCCTATTCCTTGAGTACACGGGGACCTGGCTGACACCTTGATACTGGCCTAGAAGTATGACTTATTTTTGAAGTTATAGTAGATTCCTAGAAGGTAATTGTCACTGTTTCAGTCACAACTATGAATACTGACTATAATAATCCCAGCTGTCATTTACTAAGCATCAACTATGTGACTCTAGTCCACCCTGTGATGTGGGGATATTATTACCTTTTTGGTTTTTTTTTAGGTGAAGAAACTGAAATTCAGAGATATGATCTCTGGGGTCACACAGGTAGAAAGTGGCAGGATTTAGATCCAAAACAGATTTAATTGTTTTCAAAGCTAATTCTTTTCACCCATTTAAGGGAAGAGTTGCCACAAGATCTCTATGAGCTACATGGTATCAGCCTGATAGATGGCAGAGTCAAATTACAGAATGAGGGTCTACGCCTAGCTCTGCAGCCAACTGGCTGAGTGATCTCGAGCATGCTGTTTATCTTCCTGGGCCTCATTTTCTCTATTTATAATAGGAAAAATTTAGGTTAGATCATCTTCGGGAAACTCAAGAAAAGAAAGCTGCTCCACCTAAGACCTGAGGAGTCATATTTACATACAGAGTTAGAGAACGAGCCACTGGTTTGGTTTTTAACAACCTCTGTTCTCAATCCACGGCAGAGGTACAAGGGTCAGTAATTACTAAAAAATCAAGGGCAAGCGCTGAAATCCAAATAAAAGAACAAATTCTTCCAAAAGTCTTTCTTTGTATCATCAAACTTATAAATTGGAAACCATGTTCTCACTGGCCCTTCACATCATCTGTCTATGGCCTGCTGGAAAGGAACAATGGGCTACAGAAAGATCTGAGTCAAACAGCAGGGGAGGTGGAGGGAGAGGTGTCAGAACAGGGGAGCGAAGAGCAAAAAGGACTATGGTGAGGACTCCTGGGTGCTGTGGTGGTGGGAGATTTACGGGGACTACACCTGAGGGGAGAAATCAAATGCTGTATAGAAAGTGAACACCATGTAAGAAAATTAGAAAGTTTAATAAAAAGAAAAAAAAAGGTCAAAATCTACCCACACACACAAAAAGAGAAACATAGATAGGCAAGCCCTGAAACGATTTTACCACAGAGTTTTGGGCAACACTTTTAATCTCTCTGTATCTTGTTTTCCAGCATAGGTGTCAAACGCTAAACACAACACCTATCTTACAGGGTTCTTTTGAGGATGTGAAGAGATGAAATATGTGTACAGTAAATAGAAACACTCAATAGATGGTCATGGCTTGCCACTGTTCATTCCATCATGCATTCCAAGAGCAGAATAATGGTAAAATTCTAAGAGTTCTACTGGGGAGAAGATGATTGATAGAGAATTTCGAAAACAGAATAGTACAGGATTCTATGGGGTGAGTGGTTGCAGTGAAAAAGGTAACTGAACAAGATCAGATGGGTGGAGGACTCTAAAAACAAAGACAGGTGCCAAGGGCAAGAGTGGATCAATAGCTCCAGGTCTCTGGTACTCACAATTACATGCCTCAAATAATTTAAGGAGAAACAATCTTCAACATCCACTGGCATATTTCTTTAATAGAAGAGCAAGTCATTTTAGGGCCAAAAATATGGCTCCACGTTAGAAAAAGACTCATACAATATGGCAATTGGAAGGGACCTCAGAGACTAATCTCATTTATCATTGCTAGTCTCACCTCCTTCCCACCCCTACATCCCTCACCCCCTCACTACCCCACCCCACAAATCTCTCAGTTACAGTTGGAGAAACTGGCCCAGAAAGTGAGATTATTTGTCAAAGCCACAAGGCAGGTTAGAATTCAGATCTCCTAGTCCAGAGGTCCTTTCACTGCCCGGAAAGAAAAATATATCAATGCGAATTAAGATGCATTTTCTATATTGTGTGTGTGTGGTGGTGGTGGTGGGGGAGCAATCAAGTCAGGATCACCAGGGTGCTGGCTGGTGGGATTGTGATTTTGTTATGAGTTTATAATGTTACTCACATTTGCATGGTCAGTAAATATTTGCTGGCTCAAACTACCAAAATCTAGTATAAATAATCCCCAAGTTTAAAAATGTAAATCTCTTAGTGTTTACAAAAAATGTGAAGCAGAGGAACAAAACAGGGGAGGCAGAGACAGAAGGTAACATGAGACCCCAAGAGACCTTGCAGGGGCTGCACTCCCCGCCCCCACCCCCACCCCCCACTTTCTGAGGAAGGAGCTGAGAAAGAATACCATCCCATAGCTTTGAGAGTTAAGTCAGAACATTCTGACCCTGATGCATATGATCTCTTGGTATACTTTAGCAGAAATCAATTCTGTGAAGGGCATGGGCAAAAGGGCGGCTGTAGCTTAGAGCATGTCACGGTCTCTGATCACATATCTTACGTAACTTTCTTTGCTCTGTGGTACTTCATCATAGAGACGGGAAACTAAGGCCCAAAGCAAATGCCATGCCTTTCATAAATTATTCCTGCATTTCCCTAAACTTTTCATATTACTTCATTTTGCGAATTTTTTATGTTGCAGATTCACAAATCTGTCATACAAAATTAGACTGTGAGCTGTTAGAAGTCAGGATCTAGACCATTTCTATTTGTCTGATGTTCTGTGCCTTGTCAATGTCCAGATTATGACAAGAAGGTGTTCAGTAAACACACATGGCAGTAAGTTTTGTCAGAATCTTTCCTCTTTGGGTGAGTATGAATGAATAGCTCCAGTATCCATCTGTAAACTGAGAAGGTCCTGTCACTTAGTGAGCACTTCTGGGTCGTATGTGTTTCTATTTCTGGACAGCCAGTCTGTATTCAGTTATGCATTGTGTCCTGTTCATTTTAGAGAGATCCAATTATAAGCTTTGTTTTCACTTTATCGGGCATATCTTGCACTCCTCAGTGGTGACAGCCTTCCTCTTGCTCATTCGTGTGGTGCTTGGGTGAGTTGGTAGTCCCCCTAAAGAGTTAATTAATATTTGGAATGAAGCACTCTTGTCATTTGCTTAGGGTCACAAGTGCTTACTGTGGGGACTACACTAGGAATATAAGCAAATGAGTGGACCTTGTCTTTGGTCTAAGAGCAGAGACTGCAGTCGGAAAGAACACATCTTTATTCAGGGCTGTGCTTCTCCCTTCCCCCATGGAACTCTGGAGAACCATTAGTATTCTCAGAGGAATCAGTCCATCTAGTGGGCACCATAAGCTCACATGTCATTGATGCATTTGACCTTTGTGACCGTTCCACAAAAATATAAAAAACATGGCACTGTGTTTTTAAGCTAACCAACTTTATAACATGTTAAATTTCCCCTCTTTCTTTCACTCACTTTCACTAAGAAACAACTGGTGTTTTAGACATCACAATGGTGACAGCTTATCAAGAATCATTAGCAGTGCAATAAATCACAAGAACAATACCTGAAACTGGATAGGCAGGCTGGGATTTTAAAAGTGCTATTTTCTAAGGAATTATAAGATCTGCAGAATTATCTGAAGTAGAACTTTGACTTCAGAGGAGCGAGTATGGTATAGGGAAAGGAATGTGGATTTTGAAATCTGCATCTTAGCTTCCTTGCTGTGAAACCTAAGGATTGTATCTGAGTTCTAATTTGAAAAATTTGTAAGACAGCTGTGTGTAGGGCTGTCCTGGGAAGTAATGAAATGTTATAATCTGGGCACATTAATGCTCCATAAACAGAAGTTAGTGTTGTGAGAGGTAACCTGATGTGGGAGAGGATCTTAAACTTTGTGCTCACAGATCTTTAGAGTTGATCAGATCCAGCACTGGTCCCAGAGGATGCGGGCAGAGTCAATTGGCCTTTGTGTGGTGAGGAAAGGACTACAGAGGCAGAGAACCTGGTAGAACCCAACTTCTAGCCAACAGCTCTTTTCAGCAACTGCCTCCAACATTCACCTGGCTTCATTTCTGTAACTTCCTTAACTTTCCTTCCAGCTCTGTGTCTTGATATTTCAGCAAGTCTAGGTTTTTCCCACTGGGGTCCAAATGGGAGCACTGTCTTTTAAACAGCCTAAGAGGGCCAACACACTAAGACCCTATATGTATGCAGACCCACCAAGAAATATTATACTAGAACAGAGGTTTGACAATTGCGGGCCATAAATCAAATCTAGCTCATTGCCTGTTTTTATTGGAATATGGCTAGGCCTATTCATGTACATATTATTTACAACTGCTTCTAAACTACAACAGCAAAGCTGACCACTTGTTACAGAGAACATATGGATGGTAAAGCCTAAAATATTTACCATCTCACCCTTTACAGAAAAAGTCTGCCAACTCCTGGACTAGATGTTCTCATTCCAGTTAGTACAATCAATTCTCTTTCAAAATATTAGCCTCTAATTTATTTAGTTCATCATGAAGGAGATGGAAGTAAGCTGAAACGAAGGCCAATGAATCCCAAACTTAGCCTTTGAAATAATTAAGAAGAATCACAAGTTTCGAGATTCTGGGGTGGGAGCAGGGTGAGTATGTTCCTACCACTGAACTGTATACTGAGAAATGGTTAAGGCCGTACTCTTGATGTTATGTATTTTAATACAATAAGAAAGAAAAAACCCTGAAAAAGAAAAGAGGTCTACTTTTGTGGTTAAAACCTTGAGTGATCTTTAAAAACAAGCCATCAATGGGGTATGTTGCCTTTGGCAATAGGTTTTGTTACCAGTGACCGAGTGGCAGTCTCTTGTTTCTCCATTCAGTATTTTATCTAGTAATACATCTAACTGGAGAAACTACAAACATGATTAACTCTGATTATACTTTTCTACTGTGGAAAATGAGAAGCCCTTTCATCTAATGATCTAACACGATTCCCTGAAGTTCTCTGAAAAGTCCAACACTGTGATTAAAAAAGGTCAGAAGTTATAATTGATATTTTCCCTTCATGAAATACTAACATTTCCATATGTTATATAATCCTTTTTAATTTCCTTTGATATCAATTAATAAAAGGAAAAAACCCTTCTGGGATTACACTTAATCTATTGGTCAATTTGGGGAGAATTCACATATAACAATATAAATGTTCTAGTTCATCACAAGATAGATCTCTCAATTTATTGGATCTTCTTTAATTTATCTCAGCAATGCTTTATCATTTTTTATATAAAGATCTTGCATTTTTTAAAAAAAACTGATTCTAATTATTGTATTTTTTATCTTATTATAATAGGAATTAAAAAAATTACTTTCTATTTGTAGGCTTCTCTCAACAACTTTGACATTTGTAACACCCTGAAAAGCTGGCGAGGCAGTGATCATTGCAAATTCACACAACACATGAAATGAAATAAAACGACTTAATTATAGCGTTCTTAGGAAATGCCCAAGCCAGGAGTGAAATCCAAGCCTTTTTCACATCAAGTTGAGAGTGCATTCTATTATGGAGACGTATGTGTGAGTAGATGAGAAGCATATACTACATTTATAGATTACAAGTGCTACCCAAATAGCCAGTGGAATCAGAAGTATTTAAACATGATTAATAAGACATCAAGGCCCACAGACATCTTTCCTGATCGCCTGATCTCAATGGCTTTTCAGTTACTCCTTATCACATTGCTCTGCCTTATTTTCGTTAAAGCCCTTATTGCTACCATTTCAACATTTTGTTTTTGATCTGTCTCTTCCCATTTGACTAAAAGCTCCTTTAAGAGCATGACTCTTGTAATTTTGTCATTGACACTTCAGTGTTATGGCCATAAAAAAATGCCTCTCAGATCTGATGCAGGTAGAAAACGGACTGACAACCCCAGCTGCTGGCTCTCAGCCCCTCGACTCCCATGGGCTGTGCCCATCCAGTGACAATGGCAGGAGTGCTGGTACAGGTCAGTTCTTGCGAAACACAGGACTCCTTTAATGGTAGACCTTGGCTCAAGCAATTCTACTGACTTGACTGAAGCTGTCTTAGAACTGCATTGTAGTCTAATCCTCTGCCTACCTTCTCTCCTTCACAGGTGTCAGACCTGCATCCCCACTGAGGCTTTACCTTCTGCTCTCTTCCATTATCCTTCATGGTGTCTCACATCCAAAAGTTTCTTGTACACGTAAACTCATTCTGACAACTGCTTAGAAAATCTAAAGTATCACACCCGGTATCTAAAACAGTGCTTGAACAAATAGCAGGCTCAGATTCACACTGCAAATACACCACAGATCCAGCTCTGGTCCCTCAGTCCAAAGTCGTTTCTGCTCAGATTGCCAGTCATCTGAGAAATATGTCCTTGTTACCTTTGGTGAGAGGTCATCACTCTGATGAATTTGAGGGGAAAAGGTATTCGCTGATGGTCAAGTCCCACAGCTAGCATTTTAGTCTGCTATAATTATGTGGACTCCAGTGGATGTGAAACCATCTGCCCTAATTCAGACAAAACTGAAGTTATGGTTCAGGCTCATGGAGAAAAACTGACTTGGGTTGAAATTAAAGGTGCTGGAACTCTGTGTGCTGCCCTTTTAAGGGAATTTAAAGAGAGTAACAATACTGGCAGCGTTAGAAAAGGTCATTACAAAAGACAGAGATAGCAGCGAGTCTTCCCCAGGTTTTTCTAATGTACTGAAGCCTGTGTACAGGTATCATGATAGCCTGAGGGAAGGAACTAAATCTAGAATTTCAGGGTATAACTTGATAGTTAATAGCATGAATTCTGGGGCCAGACTAAGTGTTGGCTTGAATCCCAGAGCCCTTATTTATCATTGTATGAACTAAAGAGAGTTACTAACCCTCTCCAGGCATTCCTCATTTGTAAAATGGGAATAATAATAGGTACCTACCTCAGAGGATTATATAAATTAAGATTTGAGAAATGCTTAGATAGACCGCTGCCTCTCACACTGCAAGCTCTATGTAAATATTGCTTTTATTAGTAGTAGCAGTACATTAAAAAGTCCCCTTTGTGTTTGAATACCTCAATAACATGGTACCTATACTCAAAGGCTTACTGTGAACATCATAGCCAAATGAGCAACATGAAGTTGGCCATACATTCAACAGGTATTTATTGTATGCCTATTATGCACCAAACACCGTGCAATACGATTCTTGCTTACTCTTTACAATAATCTTGTGATTGGGCCTCCTTGGTGGCACAAGGGGTTATGACACAGCACTATGAAGCTACCCACAGCTACTGCAGCATGAGTTCGATCCCCAGCCAGGGAGGTGACCCACATGGCGCAGCAGACCTCTCCTGTCTCGCCCGCTGCTCCCCTCAGCAGTGTATTTCAGTCAATCTCCCAGTTCTGTTCCCTACTCTGTCTCTGGTGAATCTTCTCACCCTCCACACCGCTGGCCTGTGCCCCAGTTCTTGTATGCATAAATAAATCTTTAAAAAAAAATCTTGTGATTAATTCACTGATGCAGAAATTGAGGCTCAGAAAAGTTAATTAACTTACCCAAGACCATGGTACGATTGAACTCATCAATTTTGTTGGTTCATGTATTTATAGCATTCTAAAACCCATGCTCTTTATACTAAGTTTGACTTATTAACCAGTAGACAGGGAAGTGCTTTATAAATCCTATAGCCTTATCCAAACGCAAGGTGGTATAATCATCCAAATGATCAGGAGCACTAGCTTAAAGTCAAGAAAGAGGGGCTTCAATTCTAGCATTGCTAGGTAGCTGTGTGATCCTGAGCAAATTAGCTCCCCTCTCCTGACCTCTGGATACTCATCATTTGATGAGTTTGGAACTATACACTCTCTACGCATCCCTCAAGATCTCATATTTTAGAACTTACTCATTCTATGAAATCAATCCCCTTCTTTGTCTTGGCTAAGTGTTTTAGCTAATATGATTCACCAGCCGTGAAAAGCTTTGTTCAGTAACCTCATCCACAAAAGAGGCAGGGAAGAAAAGCTAATGATAAATGATGTACACGTATAATAAGGTTTAGGTCGTTGGCTGGCATATGCTGTTTCTTTATCCCTGTGAGTACATCAGGCATACACTTTGTATTTGTCTTCATTTTTCTGGTTTGTCTTTCACTGTACTTTATACTGTTGCTTCAATGTACAGGATTTTAGATCTATATCCTGTGACTAAAGATAGAATGTTTATGAAACTTCTTCTTCCCACCCTCAACAGTAAATTTCTCAAAATGACAATATTTGGAAATGAGTTTTAATTTTTAAAACTATTTACAAAGAAATTTTATTAGGTGGCTACTTTTTTTTTGAGGCGATGGAAGTGTTAATTAATCTAATTGTTGTAGTCACTTCATGATGTATGCATATGTAAAATCACCATGATGAACACTTTAAATATATTTTGTCAGTTATACCACCATAGAGATGGGATAAATAAATATGTGACATATTTTCATTCATGCAAAAAAAAAAAAAGCAACACAAAAATTGGAATTAACAGAAAATCCTGTTATTAACCAGTTTTATCCTACGTTGATTAAGACTTTCATTTATACCACTGCTAGATGTGGACTTGATATTAAAATTAAATCCAGGTATTTAAAAAAAAATTGCTTTTCACACGAGCTTACCTCAAGTTTTTGATCTGCTAGATATACCTTGGCACATAGTCAAGCATGGTTCAGTTAGAAGCAGGTAAATCTTTGTGAAAAGTGAGGGATCTGGGACTTATAACGACACAGAGGAAGCAGGGAGTCACTAAGAAGAATTCTAAGGGTAGTGTGGGATGAGAACATGAACTGGAGAACATGACAAGGCTCATGAGTTCATTGAGAGTGGGTTCACGGCGCATGCTCATCTCTGGCAATTGTTCCTCAAACAGACCTGAAAAAAACAGGTACCTAGTGTGCTGAATGAGTGGACACAGAAGCAAAACAGCATTGGCTGGAAATGTGGGCAGAAGAGTCCAAGAGGTGGAGGAAGCATGTCTGGGGAAAGCAGAAGTAGATTTTCTCCAGAAATTCAGGCAGACAGACCACTGGCAACACAGAAGTCTGCTGCTGGGCAGGTGGCTCCAACCAGTGGGTGGAAGGTTTGGGTAAGCCTGGTCTCTGAGAAGGAGCTAAATATAATCAGGACAAGGTCCAGTCCTAGGTAGAATTTGAGACAACAGGCAGGTTAACAGGGAAATGACTTAAGAACAGAAAAAGCTGGCCAAATCCCACTGAACTTAGCTGCACTAAGCTCACACACAAGATAAGGGAGTCAAAGGGACAAAGGACCGGAGAGGAACTACTTTGGGCTGGGGTGCAGGGTGAGCCTGAACTTGAAGGGCTCTGGCAGGAGTGCAGACATAGAGCCTACGGAGCAGGTGGTCCTGACAACAGCATAATCTCCAGACGACTGCTTCCCACACATTTCCATTTTATGGATGAGTTAAAACACCAACTACTTATTCATTTGCACATTTTCAAAAACTGACAAACAGCTATGGAAATCTTATTTACTATGACTGTCCTTTCATGTACACCAACACACACACACACACACGCACACGCACACTTTAATAAACATGCACACCCATAACAAAGAGACTGAATAAAGCAAAGTTAAAATATGACCACAATTAGTTTTATAAAAACTGCCTTATGTTATTTACTTCTTTGGATGCTACTCAGTTACTCCGGATTGAGGGAAGTTTTCATAGCAAGGTACTGGTCTGGGGGCCCCTGTCTTGGATTATCTGCTGAAGACCAATATTTTCACTCTGAGTCTCAGTCTCCCTAGGCCACCTTGGGAGAGAAGGAGGGGCAAGCCACCGGGCGCTACTCCAGCTTGCAGCACTTGACTCTCCCCTGCAAAATGCAAAGCAGCTTCCTCACGGGTTTCACATAATGTGTTCCCTGTAAGATTTGGTTAACAAATGATGCCTCGCCCCCTGCAAAAGAAAAAAAAAGTTTGAAAAGCACTATTTTGGTCCCCAAACTCCTTGTTTACTGTTGAGGAAATTGAGGTCTATCTACATACTGAATCAGTAATACAGCTGAAATTAAAAATCTAGCACTTTGGCTGCTAATTCAGATCCTAAGAGATATGACCATGACTACTGGTTTTGTCAAGTTCAGAGACCTACGTAGAAGTCCTATCATGGGATGTTTAATCGTAATCAAAATCTTCAGAGGCCAGAGCTGACCTTATCATAATACAAAGTCCTAATTCTATCTCTTGCTAAAAATTAGGCAGGACTTTGGAATCTGTTATGGGACCAATTCTTTACTAGACATATCAGAAGCTCTCCAGAAAAACAAACAAAAAAAAAGGTGGGGGGAGGCATCTATGAGGTGTTTGGGAACCATCCAAAGCTTCTGGTGTTGAGGAGTTGGGATGGGAAGTTCTCATTTTTAACAGTCTGAATTTGGCAGGTAACGCTAGACTCACTCCAAGCTGGCCTGCTGACTGGTTTAGTGAGGGGGCGCGTCTGGTATGAGAGGGACAGCAGGAAGGATCCAGGCTTAGAGCAAAGAGAAGAGGGTCCGGCTTCTCCCTATCTCCTTTTCCTCCTCCAGAGGGTCTCACTTCCCTAGAGGGCAGGGCAGCAACCTTTCCAGAATGGTGCAAAGTGTCTATGGGATTTTATGGAGTTCACGTCCCAACCCAGGGTCTACTCTTGGGGTGATCAGCCCCAGATGTAGACAAAAAACAACAGAAAACAAAGATTGAGGAGGAAGGCCTGATATTCCAAGGTCAGTTAAAATAACATTTTTTTTTTTCTTAATGGCATGAGGATTTCAGATCTGGCTGGAATCTGGTCTGGATGTTTATTTTCCTCATTGTCTCAGTGGAAAAAAGGGTGGGTGGTTCAGACAGCAGCCTCCGCCTCTGGGCTGGGGCCTGGGCCAGTCTCCACTCTGTTCTTTGCTCCGAGAGGGACCTCTGTCAGACTGGGGAGAAGCTGCACATTACCTCCCACATTTGCTCTAAGTTTCCAACAAGGGTCCCTCAGAGGAGTTAAGAGGTCTGAACTCAATTAGAAAAACCAAAATGCTCAAGAGGAAAATGTCCTCCCAAAGACTGAGAAGAGAGAAGGGTGAGGATCTGCAAAAGGATTCTTTTCTCCCCACCCTACATCCTGGCTTCTCCACTGGTCTCCCGCTCTTTGCATCATGGGGAAAGGCCCAAGGTCACCAGAGGCCTCTGAATTGACCACCTGGCTCACTCGTACCCCTCCCTGCCATCAGAAATCCAGCTGGAACAATGCGTCTTTTAAGACACCCATCATTCTCTCCAGTGAGAAAGGAGCTGTTTGAAGACCCCCCCAAAAGCACTCCTCCAATAGATGTTGAATATATCCCCAAAGCATTCCTGTGGGTATTGTTTGACCCAGGACTTAAATTCCACTACTGAGTTACTCAGAAAACTCAAGGATTAATCGAAATTTAAATATTTACTAAATATTTAAGGTGCGGGGGAGCAACTCATCCAAAATTTTAGTAGAGATAGGTGGGAAGAGATAAAGAACAGTTTGCTGGAACTCGGGGAGGTCTTCATTCCACAGAGTTAAGACATGTGACAACGATGAAATTCCTGCCAGCAAGTTCAAGAAGGGAAAAAGCTGAAATAATAGAGAGGGTATGGAGGAGGTTCTGGCTTTATTTCAAAATCTTCCAGAATTACAAATGGGGTTCTGGTGACCTGAGCGCTAGTTCACGCCAGTTTGTTGGCTCATCTAAGATGAATTACATTATCTTGTGACTTTATCCCTCAGAGATGAATACAAATATATACACAGCACTTTACTGTCCAGATAGGCAATTCTCAGCGATTTACAAACTTCTTGTTTGTCCTTCTTATTGGCGATTTTGTGAGTTACAGGAAACCTTGGCAAACAGGTCTGTGAAAAGGGGTTAGGGCAAATGAGAAGGAGTTAAGCAGACAGCCCCAGAACGGAGTTTTAAGTCTTGGATTTTAAACCCACAAGACTGCTTTCTGCATTGTCACTTAGGGCTTTGAAACCTGAGCTTTCTTACTTCTGCAATGGGAGCAGCAGTGCTAGCAGCCCAGCCAGCCTGACTTTGTTTCTTCATATTCAAAGGAGACTACATAGTGTTTTGGACACTGTAAAGTTCTCTGAAAACACCAGATACTTAAAATCATGCCCTGCTCATCTTTACCTGCAGATATACAACCATCACTTCAACCAATTCAACACTTCAACAATTCATCACTTCAACCATTATAGGGAAAACAATGAAACTAGCAGCTACAGTTCATTTGCTCACCGGTCACTATACACTTTCCTAGCCTTACCTGTGCAACATATGCAAGATTCCTAACAACTCTGAGGGGAATCATCTCCACTTTTCAGATGATAAAACCTCAAAGAGGGAAAGGTATTTTGTTCAGCATTATACAGAATGAATTGCAGGGCAGAGACTTAAGTGCAGCTAGCCTGCTTTCAGGGTCCTTGTGACAGAGGTTGTCTGGCCCTGGAATAGTTACTGAATAAATGAAGGGGGAGGGGGAGATAAGAGGAAAGAAGTCCTTAGCTTTTAGGATTCAAAGAAGATGAGGGTTTTCCTAACAGTGGATGACTCCGGGGTCCATGAATAATTCATCAAAGCTCTGAGCTGAGAGCTGGTTCTTTTTGTGTGGGGTACATCTGGTCAGGGACAGCTGCCTATGACTGGGCCACAAATGTGAGGACTTGGACTGCCTGCTCGTAAACACAGCTCAGAGCAGCTTTCTGCTCCCTCACTCTTGGGACTAAGGCTAGTCTGATTTTCAGAGGAAGGCAACTGAGAGCACATGACAAGCAAAAACAAAACACACATGTGATATATACTCCTCTTGGTACCTGTCCTTGAATTCACTTTTCCTTCTTGAGTATCATCCCTGCTTTACTTTTGGAAAGTGTTTCCTCTCAGGAGATTGTTTCCTTCACCCTGATGTCAATATTCAGATTCAGTTTCACTCCTGATCTGGTCTTGATCTTAGACAAGTTTTATCGTAGGCATTTTTTGGCTGGAAAATGTGAGGAATTGGAGGGTGGCAGTAGAAAGAAGCTGGGGGTGGCAAGAGGGATTATAAAAAGATTCCATCTGCCATAGAACCTCTTCCAGCTGAAAGTAAAAAACAGAAGTTTTCTAATGGGACTCATCACAACTCTGCAAACAAAAAGAAAGGAAAAGGGAGCATCTGCTTGATGGCGGCTCCTCATAGGAAGAAATTTCTGCAGGACCAACTTGGAAGCAGAGTTGCACAGTTCTAAAGAGTGCCTCCACCTTGTATACAATGTAAATGGTCGTTTTAGAAATATAAACCTTGAGGTGGTGTCACTGGGCCTAAGGTCTGCCTTGATAAACTCAGAGAGAAGCAGAAGCATAGGGTGCGAAGAGAATTTTATCGCTATTCAACAAAAGGAGAGTGAGACTTCAATCAGGAGACTCCCAGAGCTGGGATCTGAACTCAGGTATCCTGTCTCCTTCAAACATCTATGCTGATGATGTCGCACTAGTAACTAAGTTGGGAATATTCCAACCCAGGGACTTGAGCAATACAGGCTGGGGAGGAGGGGAAACCTAAGTCAGCATGGACCCTGGGGAAGAGGTCAGGGAGAACTTCCAGTCCAAGACAGTGTCCAAAGGAGAATACCAGGCAGGTAATTCTGGCAGATGTTGGTATTTCTGGAGGTCGAGGCAGAGATACAGCATGTTATAATGCAAAGTCAGACCTGGCTTAGACTAAAATCCTGACCCTGTCATTTTCTTGTCATGAGACTATGAGTCAAAATCATTGCTACCTCAGAGGATTATTGTGAATCTTTTTGTGGGAATTTAACTAATGTCCTATTCTACACAGAGTGGATGCTCAATACATTGTACCCATTGCTTCTTTCTGTGGCCCATCGGTATTAACACAGAGTGCTGTTCACCTAAGGCAGGTGGTGACACTAACACCCAGGTGTCTGGATCATTCACAAAGGCAGAGCGGCATTGCTTTAAGGAAGTTTCAGGTGCAGATGACAGTTGGGTAAACTGTCTGAACCCAGCCAAGGCAGGGGTGTTTTTTTTTTTTTTTTTAAGATTTATTTTTATTTATTTGTACAAGCACTGGGCACAGTCAGAAGCGCGGGAGGGTGAGAGAATTCACCAGAGCCAGAGCGGGGAGCAGAGCGGGCAGAAGGACCGAAGTACACTGCTGAGGGGAGCAGCGGGCGGCAGCAGAGGTCTGCGCGCCATGTGGGACCCTCCTCCAGTGGCCAGGGAGCAGCCGGGGATCGAACTGGTGCTACAGAGGCTGCGGGCAGCTTCGCAACCCAGAGCTCAACCGCTGCACCACTGGGGAGGCCCTCAAGAGAGTAATTAAATGAAATAAGATACTTAACTGAGAGAAGGTTGCCAAATGCTAGTTTCCTACTGCCTTCCCTCAGATGCTGAAAAATACAGCTAATAAAATACAATGATTTGGGTGATTCCTTGTCTAGGGGTTTTATAGATATAATCTACTTTTAAGAAAATTTCCAAATTAAACACATTTAATTATGTGGCTGCATCTTTTAACACACTGGATTCTTCCATGAGAGAGGAGACATGGAGATTTCACAAGGAATCCTAAACTTCCATCATAGACAATATCCTGGTAATTAAGCCACCAGTCCTTCAATAAAATAATCCCCTTAAAAAAGAAATTAAAAGAAACAAAACAGAAAAGGAAAGAGAATTACAAAGGAAAAAGACCGAAGAAAGACTTTGGGAACTATCTGACTCCATGAGGAAAGGAAATATAAGAGTTATAGGAATACCAGAAGGAGAGGAGAGAGATGTAGGAATAGAGAAAATATTTAAGGAGATAATTGAAGAGAACTTCCCAAACATGAAGAAGGAGCTGAAAATTGATATACAAGAAGCAAGAAGAACACCAAACTTCCATGACGAAAGGAAAAATACAGCAAGACACATAATAGTAAAGCTCCCAAGAATCCAGGACAAGGAAAAAATCATGAAGCTGACAAGAGAGAAGAAACAGATAACATTCAAAGGAAAACCAATCAGGCTGACATCAGACTTTTCCGAAGAAACACTACGGGGAAGGAGAGAGTGGAGGGTCATAGTCAACAGACTCCAAGAAAACAGATGCCAACCAAGAATACTCTATTCCACAAAGCTCTCCTTCCTCTATGAAGAAAGAATAAGGACCTTCCCAGACAAACAGAAACTCTGGAATTTCATTATGACTAAACCCCCACTCCAAAAAATACTACAAGGAATCCTAAAGCCAGAACCTCAGAGGGACGAATAACAACGAAAGAAGGCCAAAAAAAAAAAAAAAAGTTATTAAAATAAATAAATAAAATCAAAGGAAAGACAAACACAATGGCAAATACAGATGCTAACATATCAATATTAACTCTAAATGTAAATGGACTAAACTCTTCAATAAAAAGACACAGAGTCACAGGCTGGATTAAGAAACAAAACCCAACCTTTTGCTGTCTCCAGGAAACATATTTAGCTACAAAAGATAAAAATAGACTCAAAGTTAAAGGATGGAAAACAATCCTACAAGCAAATGGACCAAAAAAGAAAGCAGGAACAGCTATACTTATATCAGATAAAACAGATTTCAAACTCAAAAAGATAAAAAGAGACCCCAACGGTCACTACATTATGATCAAGGGGACAATACTTCAAGAAGAAATAACACTCATTAACATATATTCACCAAATGAAGGAGCACCAAAATATATCACACAACTGTTGTCATCTCTGAAAACAGACATCAGAGAAAACACATACGTAGTGGGAGACTTCAACACACCACTATCAACAATGGATAGATCAACAAGACAAAAAATAAGTAAAGACACTAAAGCTCTAAATAAGGACCTAGAGTGCTTGGGCTTAACAGACATCTATAGAACACTAAACCCGAAAAAAACGGAGTACAAATTTTTCTTAAGCGCACACGGATCATTCTCCAGGATCAATCACATACTGGGGCACAAGACAAACATCAACAGATACACCAAGACTGAAATCATACCAACCATCTTTTCTGACCATGAAGGCATCAAACTAGAAATAAACCATAAAAAGAAGGCAAGGAACTCTCCTACCTCATGGAGATTGAAAATCACACTACTGGAAGACCACTGGACTAATGAGGAGATCAAAGAAGAAATTAAAAAATTCTTTGAATTGAATGACAAGGAGGACTCCAATTTCCTAAATGTATGGGATGCAGCAAAAGCAGCAATAAGAGGAAAATATATAGCAATAGAGGCTCACATCAAGAAACAAGAAAGAACTCAAAGAAACAACCTAATCTCAAAGCTAAAAGATCTAGAAACAGAACAACAAAAAAAAAAAACCCTCAAAGCAGTAGAAGAATAAAAATAATAAAAACCAAAGCAGAAATAAATGAAATTGAAACTAAAAAAACAGTCCAAAAGATCAATGAAACCAAGAGCTGGTTCTTCGGAAAAAAATCAATAAAATAGACAAACCCCTAGCCAGGCTCACAAAGGAAAAAAGGGAGAAAGCAAATAAACAGGATCATAAATGAAAGAGGAGAAATCACAACGGACACAGCAGTAATCAAAAGAATAATCAGTAACTACTATGAACAGTTATATGGAAACAAGTTCAACAATCTAGAGGAGATGGACAAATTCCTATAACTCTACAATCACCCAAAGCTAGATAAAGAAGAAATAGAACACCTAAACAGACCAATTACAAGCAGAGCAAAATTGAAATGGTAATCAAAAACCTCCCCCAAAACAAAAGCCCAGGACCTGATGGATTTACAAATGAATTCTACCAAACATTCAGAGACGAATCAGTGCCTATCCTTCACAAACTCTTCCAAAAAATTGAGAAGCAAGGGACAATACCAAACACGTTCTATGAAGCCAACATTACACTAATACCAAAACTGAACAAGGACAACACAAAAAAGGAAAACTACAGGCCAATCTCCCTAATGAACACTGATGCAAAAATCCTCAATAAAATTTTAGCTATCACAATCCAACAATGTATCCATAAGATAATTCACCACGACCAAGTAGGATTCATTCCAGGGACACAAGGATGGTTTAACATCCGAAAATCAATCAACGTTATCCAACACATCAACAAAAAGAAATATAAAAACCATATGATAATATCAATGGATGCTGAGAAAGCTTTCAACAAAGTGCAACACCTATTCATGATAAAAGCCCTTGAAATTCTTGGGATACAAGGAACATACCTCAACATCATAAAGGCCATCTATGACAAGCCAACAGCCAGTATCATTCTCAATGTGAAAAGCTGAAAGCAATTCCATTAAGATCTGGAACAAGACAAGGATGTGCACTCTCACCACTGCTTTTCAATATAATACTGGAAGTCCTAGCCAGAGTAATAAGACAAGAGAAAGACATACAAGGAATCCAAATAGGAAAAGAAGAAGTCAAACTATCACTATTTGCAGATGATATGATAATATACATAGAGAACCCCAAAAACTCCACAGAAAAACTAATTCAACTCATCAATCAGTTCAGTAAAGTGGCAGGATACAAAATCAACACACAAAAGTCAGTAGCCTTCCTATACACAAACAATAAATCTGAAGAAGAAGAAATCAAAAAAAACCATCCCTTTTATTATCGAAACAAAAAAAATCAAATACTTGGGAATAAATCTAACAAAAGAGGTAAAGGACTTACCATAAAACACTATTAAAAGAAATAGAAGAAGACACAAAGAAATGGAAAGACATCCCCTGCTCATGGATTGGAAGAATAAACATTATTAAAATAGCCATCCTACCAAAAGCAATATACAGATTCAATGCTATTCCAATCAAAATTTTAATGTCATTCTTCCAAGAAATAGAACAATTATTGATGAAAATCGTATGGAATCACCAAAAACCCCGAATAGCCAAAGCTCTCCTGAAAAAAAAAGAAGGGAATGGAGGCATCACACTCCCAGACTTCAAACTATACTACAAAGCCATAATCATCAAAACTGCATGGTATTGGAACAAGAACAGACATACAGACCAATGGAATCGAATAGAAAATCCAGAAATAAACCCACAGATTTATGGTCAACTAATCTTTGACAAAGGAGCAAAGACTACGCACTGGAGCAAAGAAAGTTTGTTCAATAAATGTGCTGGGAAAACTGGGTCACTACATGCAAAAGAATGAAGCTTGACTACTACCTCACACCATACACAAAAATCAACTCAAAATGGATTAAAGAACTAGACATAAGACCTGAGACCATAAAATACATAGTAGGAAAAATAGGTGAAACAATACGTGATATGCACATCAAAGACATCTTTACAGACACATCACCCAAAGCAGTGATAGTGAAGGCAAAGATAAACAGTTGGGACTACATCAAATTAAAGAGCTTCTGCACAGCAAAAGAGATAACAACAAAAACAAAGAGAAACCCCACCGACTGGGAGAACATTTTTGCACCCAACACTAATGATAAAGGACTGATCACAAAAATCTGCAAAGAGCTGATGAGACTCAACAACAACAAAGAAAAATAATCCAGTCAAAAAATGGGCAGAAGAGCTAAAAAGAAACTTCTCTGAAAAGGAAATGCAAATGGCTAACAGGCATATGAAAAAATGTTCAACATCACTTGTAATCAGGGAAATGCAAATCAAAACTACCATGAGATACCATCTTACACCAGTGAGAATGGCACATATTAAAAAAACTAGCAACAACAAGTGTTGGTGAGGGTGTGGAGAAAAAGGAACTCTTCTGCACTGTTGGTGGGAGTGCAAACTGGTCCAACCACTATGGAGAGCTGTGTGGAGATTTCTGGACCTACTAAACATAGAGCTTCCATATGATCCAGCAATTCCACTCCTAGGTATTTACCCAAAGGACACAGAAACATCAATTCCAAAGGGCACCTGTACCCCTATGTTTATAGCAGCACTATTTACAATAGCTAAGCTTTGGAAACAGCCCAAATGCCCAAAAATAGATGACTGGATCAAGAAGATGTGGTACATATACACCATGGAATATTACTCAGCATTCAAAAAAGATAAGTACATGCAATTTGCAGCAACAAGGGTGGAGCTGGAAGGGATCATGCTCAGCAAAATAAGCCAGAAAGAAAAAGAAAAATACTGGATGGTCTCATTCATAGCAGGAATCTAGAAAACTTAAATAAGGGACCAGGAAAATGAATAACTATAAGAAAGTGAAAATCAAAATCAACAAACAACTATGAACCAGAGACACTTTTTGGGGGGCGGGGAGGGGAGGGATTGGGGTCAAAAAAGGGGGTTGCAATTGTATGGGGAATATAAAAATAAAATTAAAAAAAAAAAAGGAAAACTTGCCTAACCCTTTAGACAAAAAAAAAAAAAAAAAAAAAAAAGAAATTAAAGAGTTAAGGGAATATATCCTTTAATAGACAAGGCTGTTGTCTAAACTCCAACTCAATTATCTGCCACCCCATTAATGCTGCCTCTCCCTTTCCTCATAGAGTTGTTGGCACGCAGCTGGCATCTCCATCCTTGGCTGATGCCTGTTACAACTCCCTGCATTATAGGGCTACATGTCTGTCCCTAACCCCAGACTGATGTATGAGCACTAAAACCCCACTTCTGTAGCTTCCATGTTTATGACAGGGACTGGAAAAGAATAAGTGCTCAATAAATGTTTGCTGAATAAATGAGTGGTTGAACAATGTGTGAGTGAACAAAACAAAGCAACCTCAGAGAATGTGGTTCTATATATTTGTATCTGAATTGTACTTACTTCCCATAGTCAGAGTAAGTAGTGCCTAAGTATAGTACACAATATAAGAATATATAACTATTTTCTAAATATGTGATTAAGAAAAAATATATTTGCACCAAGAATTATTTTTGCTCCATCTTAAAGTGAAAACGCAGGTCCCCTTGCTCATCTTTTTCTTGGTAAGAATACCTCTAATCCCACAAAGAAAAGATTCAATTAGAAGCAATTTCTTTCTTGTTATTTTTTTTCTCCAATCACGCCTTTTCCCTAAAAACCTGAGGTACTCTTTGGACACTGAGCTGGTGGTGGTATGTGGGCTGGTGTCTCCATCTCTGGTGATACCTGTTATAGCTTTGAGATTTAATAAGGAATGAGATAAAGGGAAAAAAAATACACACAATCTATGAAGCTTATAAATGACAAAGATTTGGGGAAAACAGGAAATTCCACATAGCAAGGAAAGATTATACCAAAGAACTTAAGAGTGGAATGGGGGCTCATAATCCTTCCACAAGAAAGATAAAAATCACAGAATTCCTAGGCAGAACATTTAGTCCAGACATGACTGGCTAGAGTTTGCAGAGCCCAGTGAAAATGCAGGTCTCTTTGTTCAAAAATTAAGAACATCACCACAAATAAATGGAAGATACCTTGTGTTTGTGGATTAGAAAAATTAATATTGTTAACATGTTCATATTTCCAAGAGCAATCAATAGATCTGATGCAGTCTCCATGAAGAGTCTAACTGCATAAAAAAAAAAAATAGAGCAACAATCCTAAATTCATATGGAACCAAAAAGATTCCAAATAGCCAAAAACAATCCTGAGAAAGATGAACAAAACTGGAGGTATCAAGCTTCCTGATTTCATATTACATTACAAAGCTATAATAATAAATGCAGCTTGGCAGTGGCATAAAAACAGACATGTAGACCAATGGAAATAGAATTTAGAGTCCAGAAATAAACCCATGCATAAGTGGTCAACTAATATTTGATGAGGGGGGCCATTATTCAATGGGGAAAAGATAGTCTCTTCAATAAATGGTGCTGGGAAAACTGACAGCCATATGGAAAAGAATTAAATTGAACCTCTATCTTACACCAGTCACAGAAATTAATTTGCAAAATTAAAAATTTAAGTATAGGAGCTGAAACCATAAAACTCCCAGAAGAAAATAAGAAATAAATAAGAAATAAAACTGCTGGATACCGATCTTGACAATACTTTTTTTTTTTTTTTTGGATATGACAATGTAAACAAAGACAACAAAACCAAACTAAACTAACAAGTGGAATTATTTCAAGCTTGGAAGTCATAGAGAAGGATATAAACAGAATTCAAATTGGGAAAGAAGTAAAGCTATCATTATTTGCAGACAACATAATAAACATAAAAATCCTAAAGATTCCAGTATAATAAATAAGCACAACAAAGTGGCTGGTTAAAAAATCAATACACAAAAAATCAATAGCCTTCCTATAAAGCAAAAATGAGCTAAAAGAGGAAGAAATCAAGAAAAAAAAACCCACTTACAACTGTATCAAACAGAATTAAAGAGGAGTAAGCTTAACAAAGGTGGTAAAAGACTTCTACAAAGAAATCTATAGGACATTGTTAAATGAAACAGAAGACCCAAAGAAATGGAAACATATTGTCTGCTCATGGATAAAGAATGAATATTATCAAAATCACCACCTTACCAAAAGCAATGTACAGATTCAATGTGATCCCTATCAAGTTCCAATGGCATTCTTCAAAGAAATAGAAGATACATTACTGAAATTCATATGGAACCACAACACCCTGAATAGCTAAAGCAACCCTGACCAAAAAAAAAAAAAAAAAAAGGGCCTCCCCAGTGGCGCAGCGGTTGAGCGCTGGGTTGTGAAGCTGCCCGCAGCCTCTGCAGTGCCGGTTCGCTCCCCGGCTGCTCCCCGGCCATCGGAGGAGGATCCCACATGGCGCGCAGACCTCTCTTGCCGCCCGCTGCTCCCCTCAGCAGTGTACTTCGGTCCTTCTGCCTGCTCTGCTCCCCGCTCTGGCTCTGGTGAATTCTCTCACCCTCCCGTGCTTCTGACTGTACCCAGTGCTTGTATGTATGTATGTATAAATAAATAAATAAAGATGGAATTTCAAAATACTTTAAAAAAAAAAAAAAAAAAGAGAATGTAGTTAGTACGTGCCCAGACTTCAAACTATGCTACAAAGCTATAATAATCAAAACAGCATGGTACAAGAGCAAAAACAGACACAAAGACCAATGGAATATAGTTGAGAACCCATAAATAAGCCCCATCTGGACAATTAATCTATGACAAAGAAGCCAAGAATATAACCTGGAACAATGAATGGTACTGGGAAAATTGACAGCCATAGGCAAAAGAATGGAACTAGGTTGCCACATACAAAGGTCAACTTAAAATGGATAAAAAGACTTGGATGTAAGACCTGAAGCTATAAATTTATAAAAGACAACAGAGGCAAAACACTCCATGACATAGGCTTCAGAGATGTTTTGTGGATTCATCTTCAACAGTAAGGAAAACAAAAGAGAATATAAACAATTGGGACTACATCAAGCTAAAACACTGCTGCACAGTGAGAGAAACTGTCATCAAAACAAAGACATCCAAATGAATGGGGAAAAATATTTTCACACCATACATTTAACAAAAGGTTGATATCTAAGATCTACAAAGAACTCATACAACTCAACATAATGAAAACAAATGGTCAAATCAACAAATGGGCAGAAGAGCTAAGTAGGTTATTTCTCTAAAGAAGACATACAGATGGCCAACAGACACATGAAATAATGTTCATGTTTACTTATCATCAGGGAAATGCAAATCAAAATCACAATACCACCTTACACCTGCAAGAATGGCTTACATCAAAAAAAAGTGTTTCTTTCAGGCTTATTTAGCTTAGCATGATCCCTTCCAGCTCCATCCATGTTGCTGAAAATTGCATGAGTTTATCTATTGTGCAAAAATGAAAAATTATGTAAAAAATACATAAAATAAAAAAATAAAGTGTTGAAAATAAGTGTTGTTAAGGATGTGCAGAAAAAGGATCCCTCATACACTGTTGGTGGGGATGTAGACAGGTCCAGATTTTATGGAAAACAGTATGCAGATTTCTCAAAAGACTAAGAATAGATCTACCATCTTACCCATCAATTCCATTCCTATGTATCTACCCTAAGGATACAAAAACACTAATTCCAAAGGCAATACGAACTCTTATGTCCACTGCAGCATTATTTACAATAGCTAAACTGTGGAAACTACCAGGGTAACCCAAAATAGATGACTAGATCAGCAAGGTATGGTTTATACAGACAATGGAATACTGTCTGGTCATTAAAAAGAATAAACTCTTTCCATTTGGGACAACACAGATGGAACTGGAGGGTTATTGTGCAATAAGTGAAATACGTCAGAAGGAGAAAGACAAATACCAAATACCACTTATACGTGAAATATATAGAAATAAAGTGTCAGATAAAGACAAACTAATAACAAACCTTAGAAATCTGATGGTAGAAATGAGGCCACCAGAAGATAAGCATCAGGGGGACACAATGGACTCTAATGGGTGCTGTTATGGTGGGTGTGGTGTAGTGACAACACAGGAAATGGCAGGTTCTACACCTCTAAAACACAACATTGTAAATCAGTGTTACCACAATTAAAAAACCCAAAAAGGCAAACTAAGAAATGGGAGAAAATATTTTCAAACCATATATTTGATAAGGGGTAATATAAAAAATCAGGAACTCATATAACACAATAGCAAAAAAAAAAAAAAACCCATAAACCAATGAGCAAAGGACATGAATAGACATTTTCCCAAAGAATACATTCAAATAGCCAACAGGTAAATGAACAGGTGCTCAACATCACTATCATCAGCAAAATGCAAATTGAAACCACAGCAAGATATCACCTCACACCTGTTAAGTGGCCATTATAAAAACAAATAAGGGAGACAACTATTGCTGTTGAGGAAGTAGAGAAAAGAGAACACTTGTGTACTGTCAGTGGAAATTTAAATTGGTATAGTCACTATGGAAAATAGCACAGATTCCTCAAAAAATTAAAAATAGAACTACCATATGATCCAGCAATTCTACTTCTGTATATTTATCTAGAGGGAACAAAATCACTACCTCTAAAACAAACCTGCACTCCTAGATTCACTGCAGTATTACTTATAATAGCCAAAATATGGAAACCACCTAAGTGTTCAATGGATAAAGAAAATGTGATATGTATGTGTGTGTACACATACATCATACACAAATATGTATCACACTTACATACACATACATCTAAATATTAATAATGGGATATTATTTAGTCACAAAAAGGAAGAAATTCTTCAAGTTACAACAATATGAATGAACATAGGAGGAATTACGCTACATGAAGTTAGACAGGAAAAGACAAATGCTGTAATAATCTTACTTATATGTGGAATCTAATAAAACCAAGCTTAGAAACAGAGAGTAGATTTGTGGTTGCCAGGGGCAGAGGTGGGAGAAATGGGTGAAGGTCATAGGATACAAGTGTCTAGTTATAAGATGGGTAAGTTCTGGGGATATAACATACAGTATAGTGACTACTTAGTGACACTTCACTGCATATTTGAAAGTTACTAGGAGAGTAAAAAGTTCTCATCACAAGAAAAAATTTTGTGATAATCATGTGTGGTGATGGATATGACTTAATATGGTGATAATCTCACAACATAAACAAATACTGAATCATTATATTGCATACTTAAAACTAATGTATATAAATCAAATTCAATTGAAAAAATCATGTGTACCTTACACAACTAGAAAAAAATTTAAGAACTTCAAGATGACGACAGTAGACAGTGAAACCAAATATGGGGTTAAGGGTGGGGCCCTATAAGACTGCATAGGTCACATTCCCATGCAGTTAGCCTTAAGTCATGATAGCCCAAGCCCAGCTGGTTGTCAGAACCACTTGAAGAACTTAAAAAAAGAGATTATTCACCAACCATAATTTTCACACTTTAAAATTAAAAATTAAGTGGTTTTTAGCAATATTTTCAAAATTATAATTTCAAAATTATATAACCATCACCACTATCTACTTTTACTAAAGAGACCCTATACTTATTAGCAGTTACTTCCCATTCTCTACTGTCAGCCACCAATCTACTTCCTGTCTCCACGAATTTGCCATTTTGGACATTTTATGGAAATAAAACTGTAAACTATGTGATTCTTTATGTCTTCCACTTAGTGCAGTATTTTATGGAATGTAACAGTATTTTACTTATTTTCTGCCTGAAAAATATCCATACACACATAATGTTGTTTACCAATGGTAACTTGAAAAATTACCACTGTTCTCTGTAGCGGCTGTATCATCTTATATTTCCACCATCAATGTATGAGCAATGAATATTTCCTCACATCTTTGCCAACACTTATCACAGTCCATCCTTTTGATTGCCACCCTGTGTATGAAGTGGTATCTGTGTTTTTGACTTGCATTTCCTAGGGGTTGATGATGTTCAGCATCTTTTCACATGCTTATTGGTCATTTGTATAATTTCTCTGGAGAATTATCTACTGAGATACTTTGTCCATTTAAAAAATGGGATCGGGCCTCCCCGGTGGCGCAGCGGTTGAGCGCTGGGTTGCGAAGCTGCCCGCAGCCTCCACAGCGCCGGTTCTATCCCCAGCTGCTCCCCGGCCACCGGAGGAGGATCCCACATGGCGCGCAGACCTCTCCTGCCGCCCGCTGCTCCCCTCAGCAGTGTACTTCCGTCCTTCTGCCTGCTCTGCTCCCCGCTCTGGCTCTGGTGAATTCTCTCACCCTCCCGCGCTTCTGACTGTACCCAGTGCTTGTATGTATGTATGTATCAATCAATCAATAAATAAATCTTTAAAAAAAAAAATAAAAAAAAAAATAAAAAATGGGATCATGTGTCTTCTTGTTTGGAAAATTTTTCTCCCATTCTGTAGGAGGTGCTCTTGAAAAAACTATTAATTCCTTAGCCTAAATCAGATCTACTGAATTGATATCTATAAGATGATGATCCACTATATTTGGGAATGAATAATACAGATTGATGCTTTTCAAATTTTAATGGGTACAGAAATAATGAGGAAATCTTAATAAAGTGCAGATTCCCATAGAAACAGAAAATCACCATTAGAATACCACCATAATAACTGTTGTAAACATGACCCATTGATGAATACTAAAATCAATGGGCAGAAGTTTAAGGAGAATAGGATACTTGCACATCATTAAAATTTTCCTCCAAAATGCAAATGGCCAACAGGCATATGAAAAAATGTTCAGCATCACTTGTAGTCAGGGAAATGCAAATCAAAACTACCATGAGATACCATCATACACCAGTGAGAATGGCACATATTAAAAAAAACTAGCAACAACAAATGTTGGCGAGGGTGTGGAGAAAAAGGAACTCTCCTGCACTGTTGGTGGGAGTGCAAAATGGGCCAATCACTATGGAGAGCTGTGTGGAGATTCCTCAACCTACTAAAGATAGAGCTTCCATATGATCCAGCAATTCCACTCCTAGGTATTTATCCAAAGGACACAGAAACATTAATTCCAAAGGGCACCTGCACCCCTATATTTATAGCAGCACTATTTACAATAGGTAAGTTATGGAAACAACCCAAATGCCCAAAAATAGATGACTGGATCAAGAAGATGTGGCAGATATACACAAATGGAATATTATTCAATGGAATATTATTCAGAAATCAAAAAAGATAAACTCATGCCATTTACAGCAACATGGATGGTGCTGGAAGGGATCATGCTCAGCAAAATAAGCCAGAAAGAAAAAGAAAAATACTGGATGGTCTCACTCATAGCAGGAATTTAGAAAACCTAAATAAGGGACCAGGAAAAAGAACAGCTATAAGAAAGAAAAAATCAAAATCAACAAGCAACAAGCAACTATAAACCAGAGACACACTACGGGGTGGGGGTGGGGGCAGGAGGAGAGGAGGGATTAGGGTCAAAATAAGGGGGGTGGAATTGTATGGGGAATATAACCAAAATGAAAATGTATACATTGTGCAAAAATGAAAAATGATGTAAGAATTATAACAAATAAAATATATTAAATAAAAAAATAAAATTTTCCTTCAAAATACTTGTTAATTACAAAAGCAAAGATAGTAGCTTTACACTAGAAGAAGACAAATGCCATTTTAACCAGGTGATCAAGATTAACATGACCATTAATAAGACATAGTGACATCATGTACTTCCTGATACCACACACTGGGAAAGGCACATCACCTCTGTGGCAGTCTCCCCCAAACCAATAACCTCGTCATAGTCACGAAAAAAATAGGACAAACTCAAATTGAGGGATGGTCTACAAAGTCCCTAATGAGTCCTCTTTAAAAGTGTCAAGAAGGACAAGACAGGCAGAAACCATCACACTGGCGGAGACTCAGAGACATGGCCACTAAGTGTAATGTGGCATCTTGGACGGACCTTGAACAGATAAAGATACTGATAAAAAACAAGAAGCCAACCAAGCAAGCAAAGGAGATACACTAAACTGCTTGTTTTTTTATAACTGTACCATAGTTAAGTGAGCAGCTAATGTTAGGGAAAGATGAAGGAATAATGTATGGGAACCGGATGTCATTTTTGCAACTCTTCTGTAAGTCTAGTATTATTTCAAGTTTCAAAATAGGAAGTTTTAACAATATGCAATTTTTTACCCTGAGGGCTGAGCAGAAGTCCTGTCTTTCTAATAAGTTTCAGGAGAACCTGATGCTGCTGGTTCATAAATCCCACTGAGTATGAGATGCTAGGCTAATCTTATTCCTGAATCACAGTCACCTGGAGGGTTTGTTTGTTTGTTTAATTATTTGTAGAAGAACTGGGGTGTAGGCAAGAGGTACGGGGGTGAGAGAATTCACCAGAGACAGAGTGTGGAGCACAACAGGTGGGTTTTACTGAAATGCACTGCTAAGGGGAATGGTGGGCGAGACAGGAGAGGTCTGCTGTGCCATATGTGGGTGAGCTCCCGGCTGGGGATTGAACTCAGGCTTTAGTGGTGATAGCACTGAGACTTAACCCCAAGGCCACCAGGGAAGCCCACCTGGAGAGTTTTTCAAAACACAGATTGCTGGGCCCCATCCCCAGAGTGTCTGATTCAGTAAGTCTGGGATAGAGTTCAAGAATTTGCATTTTCCTAACGGGTTCTCATATGATGTTGGTATTGCTGGTGAGTTATGAATGATTTTTATATTTTTAAAAAGGTTAAAAAAGGATAAAGACAGGACTATGAAACAGAGCCTGTAAGTCATCTAATATATTTCTAGAAAATGGTTGCGGATCCCCAGACTCTTGCTTCTCATAATGAAGCTCTTAAGACACCACAGTCCAGGTCTCACCTCTCAGAGATTCGATATTAACTGATTGGCCTGGGGCCTTGACATCACTATTTTAAAAATTCTTTTTAATTCTGATGTGAAATCAGGTTTAAAAACTACTGATTTTGGTTTTCTGCCTGCCTCTGAAAAGACCTGCTCTACAGTCATCCCAGAGTTGGGGGTGAGTCCAAACTGGCATCACAGAGCATTTCTGCAATTTAAAATTCATTTCAGAAGTTGAGCTCCTCTCTTGTGAAAGTTAACAAAGCCTGAACATAAATCAGTATTTCCATCTTTCACCTATTTCCCCTGCCAAGTGAACATAAATGAACTGGTGTATAAATGGTGCGTACGTCAATAATAAAAGATTTCAAATTTTTTTTTTAAAGTGGCAAGTGTAACTGTACAGGATGGTCTGAAATAAATGGGTTAAACAGACAAAGATGGACTCAAGAAAGCACCAAGGTATGACTGCCCCATGGGATGGCTGGTAGGTAACAGGGCACAGGGTGCTGCAGCAGGGAAGGTACAGGGGAGCAGGGTGTGGGGCTGAGGAACAGGTAGGTGAAGGAACACCTCAAAGTACTTTCAGCTTCACCACAATTCCAACATTTCCTCCTTTCCCATTTGAGCCTAATTGGGGCCAAGGGTCCCTTTAGAATTTGGCCAACCCTTTCATTTCTGACCCTTTGCCTATTCTTCCTCTCCAAAGAGGAATGCTTCTAACTACAGCCTGCTCTCCTTGCTCAAGGGGCTCATTGTATCCAATTACTAAGCCTCCTCTACAAAGCACCTTGTTACTTCGGTGGAAGATCCATTTTTGTCCTACCTGTACTCTCCTCAGCCTGATTGAAGCCACAGATCTGGCAGATGCTCTGGACCCACTTATTCATGTCCTCCTCTGTCTCGGCCACCAGGTAAAAGGTGCGCTCGCTGGTCTTGATGTCAAACACGAAGCTGTCCTGCAGCTCCTTCTTGTTGAAAGTCAGGCCTGCATCCACCTGCTCACAGAAGTTCAGGTTGATGATCCGCAGGGGCTTCTTGGAGTGATCATTCTTGTAGTACTCCAGAACATCTGGGTCGCCACTCATCCTGCCGCTCCGCAGGATAAACCAGCGTTTCTTCCAAGCCTGAGCAGGAAGGGGTAAGAACAGGGAAACAAGCCATTAGTCATTTCAAAGCTTTCCTCAGCATCACTTGGTTACTCTCGTGCTGCAGGCTGAACACACCCTTATTCTCCCTTTCATTATTTCCCCAGAATTTCAAAAAAGGAGGGTGATGTTAGAAGGAACGTTAGTGTAGCATTTCACTATGGAAACAGGGTCTTCCACAATGAAATGAGATATAGCATTCCCACTTTTCAGCAAGAATTTTGATAAAGAGTAAAACACAGTAGAGGAATTAGCCCGTTAGGATAGAATACAGACACAAACCCACAGTATCCTTAAGTTGTGTAGAACTTGCAAAACCTTAACATTTCAGTTTATGGAGAGAGACTCCATGGTGAGTTGAAGCAAAAATATCACACAGCAAATAGCAGAAAAACTAATTTCTTAACTTTCAGTATAACATTCTTTTTACCAAATCGTGATGCCTTGGAAGAATCACAACATGTAACTTCAGCATTTCTTTTTTCTGTTTCATTTTCTGCTATATTCCTAGTATTTATAACAGAATGTACACATATTAAATGCTCAATATGTATTATTGAATGAAAGAACCCTTATGTACTCTTCTTCATTTCATCTCTTCAATAGACTGAGTAATTAGTGTGGTGAAAAGATAATGCATATAATGGAGAGCTCTGAGTTGAGTTTGTGCTTTACAACTAACTTGCTGCGTGAATTTAGATTAAGCTATTTACCTCTTTGGATCTTTAGATTTTTCCCTCATCTCTATAATAAAAATCAACACCACCACCACCTGCCCTACCTATCTTATGGGTTTTTATTATGCAAATGTACTCAAGGCACTTTGTATCCAACACCGAAGTACTACAAAAAGCACGGATTTGATTATCACAATTCTTTAGACCCCTAGGACCTCCACTCCTTTAATCCTGCCACTGCTCATTTCCCCCTTCTTTCTGCTCTTATTTCCCTCCCTACCCTACTGCATTTCTGTGATTCATCATTACAATCATTTCCTTGCTTCTCTCTCCATTCCTCTGATGTATCTGGGAAAACTACAATCCCGGCCAAGCAATGTTCTGCCTACGCTGCCTATTTCCACTCAGCTGTACACAGCTGGAGAAAATCAGTCTGGCTATGTTGAATGATCTTATTTTAAATTCAGATGGGCCCTCAGATTGCCCGACAATCCCACTGCTTTCATCTAGCCATGACTTTCTCCTAGTCGTTGGCAACTACCTTTGAACGTACTTTAAACTCCCTACACCTCCACCCTCTCCCTTTACAATACTGGTTTACAATACTGCATAGGTCTCAGCTGTATAGTTCTCACCTCGGAAGTTGTATGTATCAACCCACACCTGCCACCACCCTTTATTTTATGACGAAAATATAAGCAATCAAAAAAGAATCTACACATGCTGCATCACATCTACCAACCTGCCTGCATCAGTGGCCAAGTACTATTTATTAGAAAGCACGGACAGTTCGTCCACTCACTCTAAGGCATCTTCCTTCCCTTGTGCATACCCTCCCACCTCCATGGGATGCCACCTGCACAATGCTCCCCTTCTCTGGAATTGCTGCATCATTTTCTACCCATAGTCGGATCATTCCCATCAGGACACCAACTTCTCCCTTCTCAGGAAAAAATAAAAGTTTGATCCCACATTCCCCTTCATTTGGCTCTGTTTTTCTACTGCTCTTTATAGTAAAACTTCAAAGTTTTTCCTATTCTTTTCTCCAAGAATAGTCTAAATCAGGGATCAACTACTCCCCCCCCCCCCAAATATTGCCAAAGACTTCAGTCCTGTTAAATCAATGCTAGGGCTTTGCTTGACTCTCAGCAACAGCTGATAATAGTTTATTATTCTCTCCTCTTTGAAGAAATTTATTCAGCAGTTTATTTTTCAGAAAGTTATTATTCTCTCCTATTTGAAGAACTTGCTCTATTCAGAAAATCTTCAGTGCTTCCTCTCCATTTTCATTTCCTTGGCCTCTATCTTTCCACGCCCATATTGGTTTCTTCTCATCTGCCTGATTTCTAAGCATTAGATTGCACCAACATTCAATTCTCAGGCGCTCTCCCTTCTCTTTCTACTCCCACGCCCTAAGTTATTTTATGTAGTTTCACAACTTAAAAAGACATCTAATTGCTACTACAATTCCCAAATTTATATCTCCAGCTTAGGTCCATCTACTAAACTCGTGTCTTATATCCAAATCTTCACTAATAGGTACCTCAAACTTAATGGGTTCAAAATTGACTCTTGATAGCCTACAAATCTGTTCTTCCTTCAGTCTTTTCCATCTCAGCTGTTAAGAACTCCAGACTTCCAGTTGTATAGACCAAAGATCTTGACGTCATCATTGACTCCTTTCACATTTTACAAGTAATCCATTAGCAAATCCTGTGGATTCAAGCAATTCAAAAGAGATCTACATTTTGACCATTTCTCTGCACCTAAATGTTATTCAGTTGGTCGAGGCTACCATGTGTAGTTTTCCTGCTTCCACCTTCTCATCCTGCAATCTACTCTCAACACGGAGACCAGAGAACACGATGCAAATCAGAACATGTCAATTCTCTGCATAAAACTTCTAGTGGCTTTCCACCTCACTCAGAGTAAAAGCCAAAGTCCTCATCAGGGTCAATGGGCCTGACAGAATGGTCCTTTATCCTACATCTCCCACCTCATCTCCTGCCACATCTCCTCACCTTGCCCATTCTGCTCTAGCTACACTGGCCTTAAACACTGCCAAACATATTCTTGCTTCAGGGTCTTTGCTTCAGATGTTATCTCTGCCTGGAATACTCCCCCAGATATTTCCATTGCTTACTCTTCCCTTCAAGTCTCAATTCAAACATCACTCTATTAAGAGGTCTTCCTGATCACTCAAGCCCCACATTCTCTTTCCCCCTCACCCTGCTATGATGGTCTCACTAGAACACACCAGCTGAAAAAGCACATTTTTGTTGCTTGTCTGTACCCACCTTCCAGAATGCAAACTCTACAAGGGTAGGGATTGGTTCTTTTTTCCCATGTCACATCCTCAGTATTTAGAATAGTGCCTAGTGCACAGCTGATGATGAATAAGTATGTACTGGATTAATCAATAATTTTCTTACATGAACTCTTTCTAGCATGTAGTAGGTCATGAGGATATAACTAGTGATATAACTAGTGCCTAATAAGTCTCATACTGAAATGATGATTAAGGTATAGCCAGACAGAATAGACCTCAGAAAATTAAAAATGACTACTATTCATTTGCAATCACCTGAAATGTTGCCCAGCTTACCACTCACAGGACTCTGTGCTTCTATGTGTACATGCTGCTGGTGCATGCATACATATGTAAGTATGTGGGTAGCCAGACACACTGTTAAAAGTTGTTAAGGGCCTCCCTGGTGGTGCAAGGGGTTAAGACGCAACCTATGAAGCTATCCGCAGCCACTGAAGCAACAGTTCGATCCCTGGGAGTATTCACATGGCGCAGCAGACCTCTCCTGACTTGCCCACTGCTCCCCTCAGCAGTGTATTTCAGTACATCTGCATGTTCTGCTCTCCTCTCTGTTACTGGTGAATCCTCTCACCCCCTACACCTCTGGCCTGTACCTCAGTTCTTATATGCATAAAAAAATAAATCTTTAAAAACAAAGTTATTAATAGTGTTTTAGTACTTGTCTGTGGAAAGGAACCCCCTCTGAATCGCTACTGTGCAGGTACAAGCAAACACACACACACCCCCCCTCATGAACCAAAAAAAAAAAAAAAAAAAAAAAAGGAGCTTGCTAGAGAAAACATCAAAGCTGTTAGGTTCTGCTTGCAAGGAAGTGGTGCAGGCTGATAAATGGCTGCCTAAAAGTGCTGATGAATTCATGGCTCTGAGCAGGCAAGGTTGTCAAGTTTACTCCCAAAGTCACATTTCTCTTCTGCCTCACCACCTTTTCTTCCACTCCACACACATTTGCTTTTGGAACCAAACAATTCACAACCAAGCAACTCCAAAGAGTATATGGCTCTCATGATAACCTTCCTGGTCTCCTTCACTGAGATGGAACAAATTCTCTATAGCTCCTAACATTTTCAGCGCACTTTTCATGGCATATTATTTTTTATGACATATTACAGATATTTTTTGTTACTTCTTGCCAACTAAACTACGAACAATAGCTCGTCCTAATTCTCTTTGAGTTTCCATGGTAGACACTTGTTAAATGTTATTAAGCAGAACTCTTTATCATGGCACCTTTTTTTTTTTTTTTTTTTTAGTCTTCCAGGTTCCCTTCCTTCCATCCATCTATCCAACAAGTATTTATTTAGTGGTTACCTTGCTACACTTGTTCTAGATGTTGAGGATACAGCATGAATTCATGGTCTCCTAGAACAAATCAGCTATTATTCTCCAAAGGTGCCGCATAATTACATGACTTTGCACATGTCTTTGCACAAGGTGTTGCTTTTTCCTTCAATGACTTTCTCCTCAGCTCATCCATCTGGAAAAGCCCCATGTATTCCCAGTGCTGGCTCAGGTATCACTTCTGGAAGTCCTTTACTAACTTCCCCAGTAAGAGCTGTTCCTCCTCTCTTGTGTTCCCTAAAAAGCTGTACTTTCCTTGGAATTTATTCCCTCTGCTTTGACATTTCAATTGTTTATGTCTTCCTCCCTTTCAGCCCTAAGCATGTTAAGATTAGGGTCCTGTTAACCAGCAATTTCTTGGCAGCTTTCTTAGCTCACATGGGAACTTGGTAAAGATCTGTTGACTTTTTCCCCCTAGGCAACAGATACATTAATTTATAAAAGCAGCTAAAAATATAAGCTTCCACAGTAGGAAGTAGGAACGGAGGATAGCAAGGAGATGACAGAGAAGAGAAAAAGATAAAGGTACGCATGTATTCTCTAGGACATGAGTTGTTAAACATCTTGTTCCCTTCATTCTGCTAAGTGCAGTGTCCATGTAATAAATATTTATAAGGAAGTCTGGGCGCTTCAGCTTGACAGTGTCCCACAATACACAAATGAAAAATTATTGTAGGATTACTGACACATAATGCAAGGAGAATGTGGGAACATGAGTGCTGAATGTTATTAAGGAGAAAGCTTTTTCAGGACTGTTCTTATATCTATACAAAATCTCTTAACTACTAACTCAAAATGGATCATGAATTTGAATGTAAAATGCAAATAAAGTTCAGCAAAATTTAAAAAAAATTATATAGCACAACCAAGTGGGTTTTTATTCCAAAGATGTAAAACTCATTCAATATTTAAAAATCAATCAAAATAATCCACCATATTAACAGGCTAGAGAAGAAAAAAGCCATACAATCATATAAATCAATGTTGAAAAAACATTGGACAAAATTCAATACTCAGTCATATTTTTTTGAGATAAAAATTCTCAAAAAATCTGAGGCGGGGGTCATTTCTCAATTTGATAAAGAGCATCATGAAAAGACCAACACCCACGTTATACTTTGTACTGAAAGACTGAGTCCTTTCCTCTATGATCAGGGGAGAAAGACAAGGACCACCGTTTTCACCATAAAAATGCTGTAAAGTTCTAGTCAGGGCAATACAGCAAGGGACGGTTATAAAAGGCAGAGAGACTGGAAAGGAAGAAAAAAAGTCCCTATTTGCAGATGATGTGATTGTCTACACAGAAAAACTTAAGGAATCTACAAAAGAAACTACTGTGTCTTATAAATGAGTCCAGCAGGTCACAGGATATGAGATTAAACATACAAAAATCAATTTGCTGGGCCTCCCAGGTGGCGCAGTGGTTGAGCGCTGGGTTGCGAAGCTGCCCGCGGCGTCTGCGGCGCCGGTTCGATCCCCGGCTGCTCCCCGGCCACCAGAGGAGGGTCCCACATGGCGCGCAGACCTCTCCTGCCGCCCGCTGCTCCCCTCAGCAGTGTACTTCGGTCCTTCTGCCTGCTCTGCTCCCCACTCTGGCTCTGGTGAATTCTCTCACCCTCCCGGCTTCTGACTGTACCCAGTGCATGTATAAACCAAACAAACAAACAAACAAACAAATAGATAAATAAATAAGACATGCCTCTAGAAAAATTAAAAAAAAAAAATCAATTTGCTTCTATATACTATCAAATGAACATGTGGTCACAGAAAATTAAAACACAATGTCATTTATAGTCACTTTAAAAAATGAAACAAGCACATGACAGGATTGTTCAAAACTACATAATAATGATGAAAGGGCAAAAAGCTAAATAAGTGGTGAGGTATATTAGAAGACTCAACAAAATACACCTTCCCATACTGATGCCCGGTTTAACACAATTTCTATCAAAGTCCCAGCATGAGTTTTCATAGAAGTAGGCAAAATTATTCTATAATATATATGAAAAGGAAAACAAAATATAATCATTGGGACAATTTTTGAAAAAGATAAAAGCACGTTAAAATTTCAAAAATTATAGCAAAACAAAGTGTTGGCAATGTGGCCAAAAAAATATAATCAGCACTCAAGCATTGCTGATGAGAACTAGAAATGATATAGCCATTCTGTAAAACAGCTGGTCTTTTTCTTTTTTTTTTTTAAACGTAACTACTACATGACCTAGGAATTGCACTCCTGAAAATTTATACCATAAAAATAAAGATTCATATTTATACAAAAAATTTATATCTGTGAGTTTTATTTATAATAGCCACAACCTAGAGTAATATAGGCATTCTATGGGTGAACTAAATTGTGGATTATCCTTACCATACAATACTACTTAGCAATATTGGAACAAGAACAGACACACAGACCAATGGAATTGAATAGAAAATCCAGAAAATGTTCAACATCACTTGTCATCAGGGAAATGCAAATCAAAACTACCATGAGATACCATCTTACACCAGTGAGAATGGCACATATTAAAAAAACTAGCAACAACAAATGTTGGCAAGGTTGTGGAGAAAAAGGTACTCTCCTGCACTGTTGGTGGGAGTGCAAACTGGTCCAACCACTATGGAGAGCTGTGTGGAGATTCCTCAACCTACTAAAGATAGAGCTTCCATATGATCCAGCAATTCCACTCCTAGGTATTTACCCAAAGGACACAGAAACATCAATTCCAAAGGGCACCTGCACCCCTATGTTTATAGCAATACTATTTACAATAGCTAAGCTTTGGAAACAACCCAAATGCCCAAAAATAGATGACTGGATCAAGAAGATGTGGTACATATATACCATGGAATATTACTCAGCATTCAAAAAAGATAAACACATGCAATTTGCAGCAACATGGATGGCGCTGGAAAGGAGCATGCTCAGCAAAATAAGCCAGAAAGAAAAAGAAAAATACTGGATGGTCTCACTCATAGCAGGAATCTAGAAAACTTAAATAAGGGACCAGGAAAAAGAATAACTATAAGAAAGTGAAAATCAAAATCAACAAACAACTATGAACCAGAGATACACTATGGAGGGTGGAGGGCGGGGAGGGGAGGAATTGGTGTCAAAATAAGGGGGTCGCAATTGTATGGGGAATATAAAAATAAAACTTATAATAAAAAAAGCAAACACCCATTGAAAATTAAAAAAAAAAAAAACTACTTAGCAATAAAGGAACAATGTACTGACACATACAAAATCCTGAATGAATGACCTGACAATTATGCTGAGTGAACAAAGCCAATTCCACAAAGTTACCTATTGGATGATTTCACTTATGTAACATTCTTGAAATTACAGAATTCAGGAATGGCTAGCAGATTAGTGATTGCCAGTGGTTAAGGAGGCGTTAGGAGTGGAACAGAAGTAGGTATGACTATGAGAGGGTAGTGTGAGAATCCTCACAGCAGTGGAAACACTACAGATCTTGCCTGGATCACTATTATCATCCTTGTTGTGACACCGTAGTATAGTTTTGGAAGATGTTACCATGGGGGTAAACTGGCAGAGGGGACATAGGATCTCTGTTATTTTTACAACTGCCTGTGAATCTAAAATGATCTCAAAATAAAAAAGTTTAATTAAAAAACAGTAATTCAAAGAATTCAACCATTCATAGATAGGAAGTGTATTAAAGAAAACCTTAAGGAAGAAATGAGTATTTCTCTGAGAAGTAAATATCATGACAGAAGAGTTGTTAACAGTTGGCTAGTGATTATAACCAAGTCCAGCTGTCTACAATCTTTCCCACTCAGGATTGGAAATATGAATAAACTTTAGAGCTCGGGTTCCTGAGCAGGAGGGCACAAAATGAAGTGAATTAAGAGTCACTGGTAGTTATGAACCTACCAAGCTACCATCACCTAGGAAATCTTGGCGGTAAAGGCAAAGGCAGGTGTGATTCTCCGCTGTGTGGAAAGGAAGTTCCCAGAGGGAAAAAAAGTATATAAATAATGTGACAGTCAGTTTCTGCCATTTATCTATATACCAGACAGCCGCCAATGATGAGTCATTTGCTAGTCTATGCAGTCCCCTCCCATTCTGAACCATAATGAACAACAGGATAAAGTATAATGTGTGACACCTGAGGCTAAGTTATAAGACACTGCAGCTTTTTTTTTTTTTTTAAGATTTATTTATCTATGCATACAAGAGCTGGGATACAGGCCAGAGATGCAGGAGGTGAGAGGGCTCACCAGAGACAAAGTGGGGAACAGAACAGGCAGATCTCTGAAATACACTGCTGAGGGGAGCAGCGGGTGAGACAGGAATGGTCTGATGAGCCATGTGGGTTGCTCCCTGGTCGTCCACAGATTGAACTCGTGCTGCAGAGGTTGCAGATTGCTTCATAGTGCGGTGTTTAACCCCTTGCACCACCAGGGAGGCCTGACGCTGCAACATCTTTCTTTGGGACTTAGTCTCTTGGGTCAGCTGCCATGTTATATGAACACTCAAGCAGTACTAAGTAGGACTTACACAAGGCGAAGACATGGCCTCCTGCCAATTGTGTGAATGAGACAGACTTCTTAGAAAGAGAGTTTTCAGTCCCAGTCAAGCCTTCGGATGACTACATCTGTAGGCAACTTTCTGACTGCAATTTCAGGAGAGACCTTGACCCAATAAGTTAAGCAGCTCCTGAATTTCTAATTCACAGGAACCATGTGAAATAATATTTTTCGTTTAAGCCAGTAAATTTTGGGGTAATTGATTTTGCTGCAATAAATAAATATATAAATTTCATGTTCCACTTCCAGGGCTAGGTGAGTGTAAACAATGATAACACTTGGAAGAAAGCCTTGTCTAGAGATTAGAAGATAGACTATCAGGCCAAAAGAAGAATCCAGAAACATACATAAATGGTAACTAGATTTTTGTTAAGAAGTGATACAGAAGTACAGTGGAGAAAATAATTGTCTTTTTTATTGGAACTAGGTCAATTCCACAACCATGGGAAAAGATTCTCGATCCTATTTCATGCTATATGTGAAAGTTTCAGATCATTATAAGCCCAAATGTGTATGTGAAAACAATAAAGCATTTAGAGGAAAATAAAGGCAAATATCTTCATGTCTTTGGGGGAGGCAAAGATTTCTTGAATAGAAAAAAGGCATTAGCATAAGAGAAAATGTAATCAATTGTATTACATTAAATTTAATTTTTGGTACTCAAAAGACACCATTAAGTAGATGAAAAGTCAGGTCATGAGAATGGCAGGAGATATTTGAATGAAGGACTCATATTCAGAAAATACAAAAAACTACAAATTAGCAAGAAAAAGATGGTTCAATAGAAAAAATGGACAAAAGACTTGAATAGGTGCTACACAAAAGAACACATCCAAATGACATTAAGCATGTAAAAAGATGTCAATTTCATTAGTCATTAGGGAAATGCAAATTAAAACCACTAGACAGCTGCCAGAATGGTTATAATGAAACAGACTGACAATAATAATCGGGGGAAGGATATTGAACAACTGAAAGTCTCATTTAGAAAACTTTGGAAGTATCTACTAAAGCTGAACATACCTAGGACCCTGATAATATACCCAAAATAATTATGTATGTATATTCATCAAAATGTAAGTATTGGTATGTTGATCACAACATTATTCATAGTGACCTACATTGTGCCTGCCTTCCTGGACTCTATTTCAAGCACTTGTTAACAATAGTCTGGACTACTGTCAGAGCTTCCTAACCAGTTATCCTAATTTAATATTTATGTTTTCAATTTAATTCTCCTAAAGCAAATTCTGATCATGTTATTTCCCCACTATCTAAAAACTTAATGCCTGCTTATCACTGGCGCAGCAAAGCAAAGTCCAAACTCTGTGGCTTGGTCTTTTTTAATTAAAAATTTAAAAACCTGGGCCTCCCCAGTGGCGCAGTGGTTGAGCGCTCAACCGCTGCGCTGCGAAGCTGCCTGCAGCCTCTGCAGCGCCGGTTCCATCCCCAGCCACCGATGACGGTCTCACATGGCCCGCAGACCTCTCCTGGCGCCCGCTGCTCCCCTCAGCAGTGTATTTCATCCTTCTGCCTGTTCTGCTCCCTGCTCTGGCTCTGGTGAATCCTCTCACACTCCCGCGCTTCTGACTGTACCCAGTGCTTGTATAAATAAATGGATAAATCTTAAAAAAAAAATTAAAAACCTTTTCAATGTAGTAAAACATACATAATATAAAATTTACCATTTTAACCATTTTTAAGTCTCAATAACCAAACACATAAAAGGGAACATACACAATACTACTATTTTGAGAATTAAGTAATATTAATAAATATGAAAGTACCTAGGGGCAAACTCTGATAGGGGTCAAGTACATAGTTACTAAGTCTAAAGCTGCCCAAGGAGATTCTGAGATCCCATAAATGGCAAAAGAGTTACTGTTAAAAAAGAAAGGTACATCAGATTTCCAATTTAGTGTTCTTTGTACTATCTCATCATTAAGGAAGCATTATTTTGTCTTTGCCCCATATGATAAAACAGCAACTCCTCGGCCTCCCCGGTGGCGCAGCAGTTGAGCGCTGGGTTGCGAAGCTGCCCGCTGCCTCTGCAGCGCTGGTTCGATCCCCGGCTGCTCCCGGCCACTGGAGCAGGGTCCCACATGGCGTGCAGACCTCTCCTGCCGCCCGCTGCTCCCCTCAGCAGTGTATTTCGGTCCTTCTGCCTGCTCTGCTCTCCGCTCTGGCTCTGGTGAATTCTCTCACCCTCCCGCACTTCTGACTGTACCCAGTGCTTGTATAAGTAAATAAATAAATCTTTTTTTTTTTTTTAAACCTACTGGGAAAATCTTGTAAAAAAAAAAACCCCAAAAACAAACAAACAGCAACTCCTCCGAGTTCCACCTTTTTTGGTTGGTAATACCTTTTGTCTCTCAGACTCAAATTCAACTACCCCCATTCAATTCTTTCTGCTACTTCACTGTTCATGTTAAATCAGTGCACTCCTTATGTGGTGTTCAGTAAAACAAGTACAAATACGTTGAGTGATAAATAAAAGAAGCAAGACTCCCATGTTTATTGCAGTACTATTTATAATAGTTAAATTATGGAAACAACCTAAGTGCCCCCAAACAGATGAGTGGATCAAGAAGCAGGGAATCAAGGTTTTAGAGAATGTATGGTTAAGAGTATAGTGCAGAGGAAAGAGAAAGAATTTTGAATGAACATGAGCGCAATGGAATATTACTCGGCAATCAAAAAGGATACTATTGCCAATGGAGGGAACTTGAAATGATAATGCTAAGTAGAATAAGTCAGAAGGAGAAAGGTAAATATTGGATGAGGTGTCACTAATATGTGGAATACAGAGAAACCAAACTAAGAGACAGATAAAGATAAGCATAAAAACTCACCCTGGAAAGCTGACTCTAGAATGGAAGCATTCAGAGGGGGAGGGGTGGGGAGCTTAGAGATGGAAGAGGGAAGGAAGCACAAGTGGACAAGGTGGTGGATTATGGGTGATTCAGTGGCAGGTACAATGGTAATACCCGAGGGGAGAATATCTTAATATTACCTCAATTAAAAAATTCAATAAATTTATTTTCTGAAAAATGAGGCAAAGTCCAAACACTCCTTTCAAATATTAGGCACCATATACATATTGTAGGAAGATAAGATATGAACACATTCACTTTAACATGAAGTAGATTTTTTATATTAATTTAAAAAATTTTTTACATCATTCATTTTTAAACAATATTTGCTTCCCCCCACCCCCTCAGGTGTAGGCCCCATAAAGTTTCCTTCCCCAATGCACCCATGCACCATCACCTCAGTCCCCTGTGCTCCTCCCTCCCTCTGATCCCTCTTCCTCCTCCGCCCCTGCAGGATGTCTCTGGTTTATAATTGTCTGTTTTTGCTTTGTTGTGTTTTGTACTGTTATTATTTTTTTACACTGATGTCTTATTTGGTTCCTCTATATTCCTGCTATAAGTGAAACAATCTGATATTTTTCTTTTTCCTTCAGGCTTATTTCACTGAGCATAATTCCTTCTAGCTCCATCCACGTTGCTGCCAATGGCATGAGTATATCTTTTTTGACTGCTGAGTAATATTCCATTGTGTATCTATACCACGTCTTCCTGATCCAGTCATCTATTTCTGGGCATTTGGGTTGTTTCCAGGTTTTACCTATTGTAAACAGTGCTGCAATAAACATAGGGGTGCAGGTGTTCTTTTGAATCAATGTTTTTGTGTCCTTTGGGTAGATCCCTAGGAGTGGGATTGCCAGGTCATACGGTAGCTCCTAAAATGAAGTAGTTTTTAGAAGTCTCATAAAAAGAGACCTATTAGAGCCCCGAAGCAGGGAATCAAACTTTTAGAGCATGTGCGGTTGAGGGAATGGTCAGGGAGAAAGAGAGAGAGAGAGATAAATATGACTGAATATGAGCAGCGAAGAAGGTAGGGTTTGATATATGGTTCCGGGACGGAAGGAGAAAGCAACATTTGTTCTGGAGCATGCAGTATGATGAAGGCCTGGGTGTGCGAAAATACACAACGGGTTCAGACAACGCTGAATAATCTCTTTTGAAGAGTCTGATGGTCTGGAAAGCTATGCATGCCACCCTAAGAAGGTCTATCTTCCTTTGGTTAGGAATGAAGCACTGAAGAGTACAGATCAGCAGAGAAATAACTGTTTTTGTACTCTGATCTGGCAAAATGAGGAAGGCCAATGCGAAGAAGGGAAAATAAGAAGCATGCAAATTATTTCGAAGCTGTTGCAAAGTAAGCTAAGATGGCAAGCAGTAGGAGAGGAAAAGACAATGCAAATCACTTTATTCAATTACGGACCTTAAAGAAACATATTGCACAGAGGTCTACTCTTGAAAAAGAAGCGTACATTTGTGTCTATTATTAAGAGAATGCCAGCACCTTTTCTGGTGAAATAGAAGTGACTATTTCCTTTTGCACACAAATCCTGTCAAAAACAAACCATTTCACAATCATCCAGACCACAGACATGCACCATGGGTACATATGACCCAGATGTTGCATCACCCCTCCTTGCTGACCAGAGAGTGCATGTCTCACATGAGTCTGTTTCTGTTTTCTGGATTTGATTCCAAGGACTCAAAGCATGCAGAGTGAGGTCATGACTTTTTCCTATTGCTCTTGGCACCTAGAAAATTTAGGAGGGCCCCAATGTGGTTTTACAGTGGCCTGATCACACAGTTCAGTTCTGGAAGTGATGGACTTGAAATCCTCTGCTACCAGACTTCAGTGAGGTTCTTCTTGCAGTCATGACAGTAGTGTTCTAAGATAGGAGGGGCTAACATGTGGAAGAACAATTTGACTTATTTTGGGTGACCCCACATACAGTAAATCCTCACTTAACATCATCCATAGGGACTTTTTTCGTGACAACATCATAACAAAATGACGTTGAATGAGTTATTCAAGGACCTGCTGTATTAAAATTGAACAAGTGAAAGCAGAAAAGCAGATTTTAATTCAGTGTAAGAATTCTCTAAAAGAGTAGTCCAAAGTAGGTCTTTTAGAAACTGAAGAAGTACTCAGGCCTGGAGATATTGAAAGCAGATTGCCTGGGCCAGGGGTCGGCAAATTTTTTCCGTTAAGGGCAGATAGTAAATACTAATATTTTAGTTTGCAGGTGATATCATCTGTCACAGTTATTCACATCTACAGTGGCATGGAAGAAGCCATAGGTAATTTTTAAGCAAACAAGAGTGGCCGTGCTCCAACAAAACTGTTAAAAAAAGAGATGGGAGGCCAGATTAGCTTGAGATTGAATCCTGTGGGTGGGTGGGGAGGGAGAGAGAACAGAGGCTCAAGCAGTGGATCGGTGTTCAGACAAGGGACTAAAGTCTGTTGCAACCTTGAGAACCTTATGTATTTTTAACCAAGACAATATGATATGGTAATATCTTATTTAATCAGGTAACTTAGAATCCTAGAACAGGATACTGTGCTCTCCTGAATAACCAAGTGCTAACTATGGGCCCTTTGAGTTGCAACCATGGCAGCTGAAAATATTTCCCAAACTCCAAAGTCTTCTGCCCTGCCTTAGGTGTTATACCAAAGATAACGGAACTTTCATTTGGTGCCTAAGGACTTCTCAGAGTTTCAAGCCGTCTTTTCAGATACCAATTCTCAGATGCCTTGTGGTTAAAGTTGTAGGAAGGTCAACACATTTCTTAGAAGAGGGTTTTGTGTAACTTCTAGAAATAGGTGTGTCCTCTTCCCTCTTTCTGGAAAGGGTATAGCCAAAAACTGTCAACAAACCAGGAGAATTCTGTCAAGTGAGGGTTAGAGTTAATCAGAATCTAACTGAAGTTACTGGACGATATTAACTAGTGAAATTTATGAGTGATGGGTACTAAAAACAATACTTGACTCTTTAAGAGAGAGAGATAGCCTAGGCTATCTCTTGATATATGGTTTTGGGACTGAAGGAGAAAACAACATTTGTTGCTCTCTCTCTCTCACTCACCTTTCTCTTGTGAAACTCCCTGATGGTGACATGGTTTCAATTGTAGCTCCAGCACTCACAAAGACAGAGAAGAATTTCATCTGACATGATGAGCAACTAATTCCCAATACATGACAGCATGAAGTACTCTAGAACTATCTTATGTCTGATAGCAGTTAACAGCTAACAGTAAGAGAGTCCAGTAGGTCATGTAACAGGCACACATTTTTGCAACAATATTTACTGAGGGAGGAAGAACATCTTACTGTCCTTTCTCTAGGAATTCTTTGACTATTCTGAACTAGAGAGACTTAACACTCCGAAGGAGGGGAAAGGTGCCACTTCGAAACTCCTGCTACATGCCATGTACTTCATAACCATTATCACATTTAATTTCAAACTAATGCTGCAGGGTAAATATGAATGTCCCTTTTCATAAGTGAGGAAAATAAGACTGACAGAGGTAAACCTATGTGCAGAGATCACAGCCCTAGCTCTTCCAGTAGGGTGGGCCAGAGGATCCAGAAGGAACTTGAAGATTATTATGCTAATGCATAATAACTGCTGACTACACAGTAAGAAAAACTGGCCACAGAGTTAATGAAAGGTCAAGTTTATAGTTAGTTGGTCATGGCTGATGGCAACAGGGGGTAAGAATATAGGTCTCAGCTCCTAATTCAGTGTTTCCACCCCTCAAATCCAAATCCTCTAGGAAGAGGCAGCAAAGTTTTATGCTCTTGGCTAGGTCATATGAGTAATATAGTTTCTATCTGACTCCAAACAAATCTTATTTGTTCCTAGAGCACAGAATAAACTGTATCTTCCACAAGACAACTACATTTGAATTCAATGGCTTTTATATCTCCAGCACTTATCACAGCGCTGAACACAATGCTACATACTACATAAATCTCCAATGAAAAGTACATCAAAGGAACAAACAAAAATCTCTATTTGCTCCTCTTCTCGTAAAATGATAAAACCTCTCAGTCTGATGATCTAATTAGCACTTCCAGATTTGTAATCACCTCCCTCCAGCAAGAGATGGCACAGACACCATAAACACAAAAGATCACTTGGGAAAAGATCACAGGTCAAAGGCTCAAGCAATTTATGTGAAGCTGACTAACCCTAGACTTCAGGGGGTAGTTCATGGGAGCCTACATTGAGCCAATTAATTTTAGACTGGTTCGGTGATGGGCACATGATATGAGCTAGATCAAACAATTCCTGAGATTCTACCCAGGACTTTTATTTGTGTTATTCAAAGTGGGCGGGATCCGCTTTCACTGGATACAAGATTGTGGGATATAAGCCTGAGGATGCAGCGAATTCCATCTGGAGTCTGAGAACAGCCAGTCCAGAGAAATTAGAGTTAAAAGATGGATCCTGATGAAATCTGAATCCTAAATTAAGTTGCTACTGAAACCAGTTTTCCCTCTTTTGGGCTTAGGTGACTCTATAAAACTCCTTTTTCATGTAAGGCAATCTAGGCCACTATCTCAACAATCCAAGCTGTAAACATGCAGCCTAAACTAAAACTCAGAACTCATTTGTACCCCAAGGGTAACTCAAGGGTCCTTTCCATGTGCTCTGGGCATACTCTTTATTCAGTCCATTGCTTGCTTCCTTCACTTTTAATTTCTTTTCTATTAGTATTTACTCCCCTTTCTGATTTCCTCCTCCATTCATTTGACAATTCTCAAACAATTGTCATGCCAGGTCTTTAGGATCTCATGATCTATGGAAAGGACAGATAGGTTGATTTCATAGTGTTGAAATAACTTTCCAGATCCAACAAGGAGCCATTCCTGCCTGGGGTGCCACCTAAGTAACCCAAAACTTAGATAACTGTAGTCTCCCTACATATGGTCAGCCTGCCCAGAAACACTGTATATCCAGTCAGTCAAAACCCAAATGCCAAGCCAACTTTGGGCTCTATACTCATTTCCATGTTCCTTCTCATCCGACGAGATTGACTCTGTGTTCCCAGTCAGATTTTTTATAATTTTGATTTTAATTTCTGGGGTTACATGTTTGCTCCTCCCTATGTGCAGGTGTAACTCACAGGTGTAACTCACTCTCATTTTCTCCTTTTCTCTTCCTATACTTCATTCTTTATCCTATAAAGGCTTCCTTCTTTGCTCCATTTTGCATTTCTCTGAACCCAAAATATCTGCTTCATGAAACATTACATAAAATTTGTATCACCTAAATTTTCTCTTAAGTCATTTTTTGACAACAGGTAATTGTCTACACTGAGGTCAGTGCTCTGATAGCAGCATGACTGGAGACCCACTCTGCCCGGGAGGGGTCAGGGAAAGCTGCGGGTCACAGGTAACACTTGGATTGGGTCTTGAAAGTTTCGCCCGTTGAAGAAAAATGTGCTGGAGGGAACCTTATCAGGCAGAGAATAACATGATATCTAACATTATTCATAGTAGTTATGGTCTACAAAGTTATCATAAACACAGAATTAGTGAACACACGGAACAACTTTTCCTAGGGGGAAATACAGGTTTAATTTCCGCAAGCTTCTGGTCACATTTTTGTCAACCAATCAACATAATATTGTTTCTGTTTAAAGCTACTTTATTTAATATCTGTTGTTGATTCAGTAACATTGAACTTGAGGCCAAGAGCACTATAATTCAAGTCTGAACGAAGCTTATCAACACAAGTGTTTCTCCATAACGCCTAATGCTGTAGGAACATTAGACAGCATTTCAGGAGTATCCTTGGGGGACACTTTAAACACTGAAATCACCAACAAAAAGGACAAAAATGTGAAAAACATGGCATTAAATAGAAAGAACAGTAGTTGACAGTATGGTAGCTGAAACAAGAAAGTAGAGTGTTATTTTGCTCAAACTCAAATTTTTCACGGCCCTGAATGGTCTGTGACCAACCATGAGGGCGCTGGCAGTCCTGATGTGGAGGTTACACGGAGATTTTAGCAAGAAGAGTCTGGAATAGTGAGCAACGTGGAAAGAAGCATGAGGGTTAAGGCAGAGACGGATCATAATGGAGCCTTGTAGGTCATTTTGTGATATTTATATTTTATTCTTACCTAGAACAAGATCCCTCAATAGGGAGGTAAATAAATAAATGGATACAGTAGTGACTGGAGAGACCTATTTACGCTAAGAACTATTGTTTGTGGGAATGGAGTGGAGGGAGCCCAGCTAGGTAACTGTCAGAGAAATAACAGTGAGTTGGAGCACACATATACAAGATGTATTTCAGATCTTGAAATGACTGACCTTGGTGCAGGACGGAATATGGGCAAGGAGAAAGATGCCAAGATTTCCAGTTTGAGCAAGCAGACGGGCTGTGTCACTACTAACTGGGGAAGAGAACCACAGCCACATCAATCTTACAGGCCTCACTCAGGGCACTACCACTTCCTTGACTGTACTGTATCAAAGACAAGGGGCTAAAATGAATTTGACATGTATGTGGGAGAGAGGGTCACATCTGGGAAACTGAAGAGTGATGACACAGACTGAATTCTATGAGACTGATTCCCCAAAGACCAGGTCAGCCTTTTTCCACAGGACTCAGGGAGTGCATTAGTGGAATTACTTCTCCCATTGAAAAAAAACAACAACAAATGAGTTGTTGCCAACCCTTTGCATTCTGGAGAAACAAAGGTCATTCCATTGTGAGGCCTTGCTTTTATATCCTTGAATGCTCTGATTTAAGTTGTATTTAAAGCACTGCATTAAGCAAAGGTTACCAGGTGAAACCAGGGCAATGTTGGGGGAAGGGTAGACAAATGATGCCCATGAATACAGATAAACTGATTTTTTCTTCTTTATAGGACAAAGGCTTCTCTGACTGGCTTCCCTGCTCCAAGTAATAAGAGAATACGGGACTCATGGGCCTCAGCTTCCCCAAAGGCCTGATTTCACACTTTCTTAAACACAAATCTAATTGTGTGACTGCCTTGCTTCAACTGTGGAACTGGAAACTTTAGTGTACATCAGAATCACTGGGACAACTGTCAAAAGCAAATGTTCTCAGACCCCACTCTCAAAAGATTCAGACTCAGTAGGTCTTGTGTGGCTCCAGGGATATAAACACAAGTGTCTCTACTATAGAACATCTGGAAAGCCCACCTTGAGAAACACTGCTCCACACTGTAATAGTGGTCGATAAGATATGGTTACAACATAATAAGCTGCATAGGAGGAGTCAGTGGGTCATGGTGATCTTGGTTGTGCTTCCAGCCCTGTGTAGTCACTTAGCTGGGCATGTGAACCTCGAATACTTTTCTGGTCTGGGCCATGGTTTTCTTATTTATAATGAATTTATCAAGCCTCAGTTCACTTCAACTTCCTGTATTTTAAGACCACAGGAGAAGAAAAGGGTTGGGAATGGCAGGTGGGACTTCTTGCCCTACTGTACTAGTCTGACCTTCCTGAGGTACTCAGATGGTGGATATACACAAACAGGAGCGTAAGAGCCAATGCTTTCTGGAATTTGCTGGTCATAAGCAACTATCATGAAAAGCTACTTCTAAAGTACCAGATAAACTAGGCATGGGGGACCTGCTAGAGTCTAATTTTTTTTCGCTAGTCACACTACTCAACAACAACAAAAAATGCAGGGAAGTAATTCAAGGGATGGGAGGAAAAATTGAATATAGTTCTGAAGGCGAATTTAGGTGCTCAACTAAGTGCCCTATTGGCCTCCTGGGGGACACAATTTATATCAGTCCAACTGCCTGAAGTATGCATAGCTAAAAAACATGCCACGTAGGGACTACTCCATGGCCTCCATGTGATCTACTGCAAAAACGTTTGTTAATGTATAAGTAGCACACAACATTAGAGGAATGATCTCTGGGCTAATATTTATTGCCCAAGTTGACATTACAGAGGGGCAATTTGTATACAATAAAATTCACCAATTTTAAGATCTTGGATCAATGAGTTTGGACAAATATATATATATATATATATATCATATATGAAAATTAATGTACAGAAACCTCACTTAACTGAGGTCAGGAGAGTAAAGAGAGTTCTCATGCACGGACACTCAGAGCACACTACAGAATTCAACTGGAAGACTAGCTTCTCCAAGAGGAAGTGATACTGCTGTGCTGCCCCAGAGACAGGAAGAAGGCTTCTTCCTGCCAAGCAATGGCTCAGCCAATGAGAATGCCAGAACCCAACAAATGGAAAGTCACTATACTTCAAGCTCTCGATTTCCTCTAATGAACGCCTCTCGATTCTTTATAAGATTGTTTCTTTCTTTAGTTCTAGGGTAGTTTGCTAGAGTTTCACCATGAGACCCCATGTTCTGAGTTGCTTTTTGTTGTTTTCAAATAAACCCATTTTGCTGGTGAAATAACTGGCTGCTTATCTGCTTAAGGCCAACATATATTAATAACAAATCAAGACGGAACACTTCCTTTACTCCAAACAGTTTCGTTGTGCCATTTCCAGGTCAATCTCCACTTCCAACCTTAGCCCCAGACTGACCTGTTGTCTATAACTATAAACAAGACCTGTGTTTTCTAGATTATTACAGGAATGGGATAGTTTATAAGAACATGTACTTTTGTGCCTGACTTGTTATGTACAATATAAAGTTTCATGATCCATCCATGTTGGTGCATGTATCAGTAATTTTAAAATTGCTGATGGTATACCATTGTATGAGGTAACCATAACTTGTATATCCATTCACCCATAGATGGAGAATTGGGTTGTTTTCAATTTGGGACTGTTGTGAATAAAGCAGTTATGAACGTTTTTGTATAAGTCTTTCATGAAGTCAATATATTCTAAGATAATACTTCAGCTTATAGAGAACTGAGTTCATGAATTCCTATTTTCTTATCTTCCACAGTGATTCTCAAACTTTAGCATGCATCGGAATTACCTAGAGGACATGTCAAGGATCTCTGGGCCCTACCCCAGAGTTTCTGATTTAGAAGGTTTGGGGTGGGGATCTGAGAATCTACATTTCTGACAATTCTCCAGAAGATGCTGATGCTGCTGTTCCTGGAGCCACACTTTGGGAACCACTGTCCTACATGAGTCACAGGTTAACATGGTATATTATGGAAAATAAGTGTGAGTGAGTGTTGGTTAACATTCAGGTTGCTATATCATAATGGAGTGTTTCACAACCCTGGCAAAGTGAGAGGCTAAAAGTTCCACATTTCAAGATGAGAAATTGATTATAAGAAAGCAAAACCTATGTAGAAGGAAGGCATGCACTAAAAATGACATTAATAAAGCAACTGGAGCTTATTTAGAAACTCAGTCTCATAATAAGCAGTGGGTGTGAAACACTGTGAGACAGCAACCAAGTCAAATGTCTCAAGCAAGTATCAATTCATTTATAATCTGGATACTGTGTCCTTGCCAATTTGAGTTTGTTCCTTTTACTTTTCATTCTCATTAGGTTATTCCCTAGTTGTTTCCCTGGGAAAATAAAAATTAGAACTTAAATCTTGGAAGACATAGAAGTGAGTATAGCAGTGCTTGAGGAAAGCATTCAAACAAGTACAGAAATATTGAGGAAATTAATGAAATCCAACATGTTGATGTTTTAGAATAAGATTAAGCACAAGAATACAAAATCTTTAACATTTTCATTTGTCTATGTCTTACTATTTAAGGTTTTGTTTTAAAAGTACTTGAGAAAATCAGTCAAATTAAACTTGTATCTGCAATTATATTAAGAGAATTTTTAAAAATTGAAACTAATGCTTCAATGTACAAGATTTATTTTTCATTCAAAGTTTTGAGATTATGCACTACCAAATAAAGTATACCTAGATGACAGTATTCCTTGTTAGGCATTAAAGTCTCTTGGAAGTTCCAAATACCTGATCGATTTGCTCACATCAGTCAGAAATTTGGCCTTCAGAAAAGGTTTTCAGAAAGATGCTTCAGAGTAGATAAGGGAGTTTAAAAGAATTTGATGGAGGAAAGGCGATACAAGAAGCTGACTCACACAAGGAGGTGGGGGTAGAAGGGATTAGTAATCCATTAACCCAGTGATAGAAACCAAGACCCTTAGGCAACAATGCCCACAGCAGGAGGCGCAATACCCAGAAACTATAGCACTGCTTACAGGGAGTGTCAGGGGCACAAACCATCCACCCACAAAGATGAGCCCCTCCCTGATGATGATAAACCTAACACAGCCCTCACAAGGGGGCAGCCCTCCCTCCGCCCACCTGTGACTATGCAGGTGCTTCCTCTCACCAACTCTCTCCTGCAGGGAGCAGCTTGACTTCTCACTGACCTCCCTCCGTGGAGGCAGCTCTCCTCAAGGCTGCCCGCCTGCAACCATGCAGGCCTCTCTCAGCAAACCTGTCCCTTCGTGGTCAGCTCTTCCTGCCCACTTGTGTCTATGCACAAGAAACTCGCCTGGGAGAAACAGAGAAACTAGCCTGGGAAACTCACCGCGTGCCACTGAAATGGGAGCTTTGGTGAAAGCTTTCCCAGAGTGAACCCAAGGAAACCGCACTAACTCCAAAGATGACATCATAAGGCACCCAACATGGGGCTCTTCAGGTCATCTGGTGCCAATATCAAACACAACTACAGAAGTGAATATTTACTAAGCAAAGCGGGGAAGAAATCACACTTATTGAGCATCTATTGAGATGTCGGAAAAGTCACAGTGTATTTTTTTCTGTTTTTCAAGTAACCCAATACTTGATATCCATCCACTGCAATGCCTGGCTCACTGTCCATGTTTACTAATGGTTATATGTTATCCTGATACAGACACAGAGAGCTAAAAGGCAGAGAGCGGTGGGCATGGACACTTTCAGAACACAGGAAAAAACTAATTTACTGTACCTCGAAGCAGTCAAAGAACATGCCAAGATGAAATGGTTGTGAGAGATTCCAGATTTTAAGCACAAGGAAGCATAGAAATACATGGCATCTTCTGGAGATGTCAAGTTCTGTGGTGTGATTACAGAAAAGGGTGTGGGGGCAGAGATCATAGCTGATGAGGCTGCAGTAGCAGATTAAATTAGATCATGGAAGATCTTAAATGCCTCCCCATTAAGAGCATGATTTAATCTTCTATGTAATCAGAAGAAACTGGATCAGATCTAGGTTATTTTCAGATAACCTATTTTTGATGTTTTTATTTTTTTTTTAAGATTTATTTATATAAGAACTGGGGTACAGCCAGCCTCAGCGCGGGAGGGTGAGAGAATTCACTAGAGAGTGAGCAGAGACCAGAACAGGCAGAATGACCGAAGACACTGCTGAGGGGAGCAGTGGGCGAGGCAGGAGAGGTCTGCCACACCATGTGGGTATCTCCCTGGCCGGCTGGGAATTGAACCGGCACCACAGAGGCCGCGGACAGCTTCACAGCGCGGTGCTCAACCCACTGTGCCACCGGGGAGGCCCTGTTTTGTTTTTTTTTTAAAGATTTATTTATTTATGCATACAAGAACTGGGGTACAGGCCAGAGGTGCAGGAGGGGCGGGGTGAGAGGATTCACCACAGACAGAGTGGGAAGCAGAACAGGCAGATTGACTGAAATACACTGTTGTGGGGAGCAGTGGGCATGACAGGGGAGGTCTGTCTGCTGTGCCATGCGGATCAGCTCCCTGGCCAGGGACTGAACTCATGCTGCAGATGCTTCTGATAGCTCCATAGTGCTCCCTGTACCACCAGGGAGGCCCAGATCTGGGTTTTTTAAGAAAATGTAACTGAGAACACATATGATGAATCTTAAAAACATGAAGTTGACAGAAGGAAGTGAGGTTGAATATGTGATCTCAAAAACAAAGCATACTGCTCCAGGAGACACATAATCATGATAAAAGACTATAAACAAAAGAAAGAAGTGATTACATAACAAAAGCCACTGTACTTGGAAGGGTGGAGTGGGATGGAGTAAGAAGGGTATGGCTGGGAAGGGACACACAGGGGTTTCCAAGGTGCTGTCAATATGACCTTGTGGTAGTAACACGGGCATGTCCTTTACTGTATTTTAAGTTTTATACATTTTTGGTATAAAAATGTATGTTTGATGTGTTATATTCACAATAAAATGCTGAGGAAGAAGTCACTGGAAGGCAGCATCCCAGAAATAATGAGGGTGGGAAGAGACTAGAAACAGGGAGAGAATTTAAGAGTTGGTCACACTAGTAGATGCCAAGGGAGAGAATGTGAGTAAGGTCATTGACAGTAGAGAGAGGGAAAAAAAGGGCTTTTCAAAATTGCCAGGAAATCAGGTCATAATGACCCGCTAGAAATGAAATTGAGGGGAAGTAAAGAGTCAGCAGTGACTATGTACTTTTAAGTTTCAAGCTTAGGAAACTGGAAGGTAGCTGGAGAAAACCCCGTTTTGTATCGGGGTTGCTCTACAACAAAAACACTAAGGACAAGAGTGCTTTGCAATTTAAAAAAGAATTGAGATGAAACATATACCATAGAATTTACTCCTTAAATATACTATTCAGTGACTTTCAGTGTATTCACAAGATTGTGCAACCATCCCTGCTATCTAATTCAAGAGTACTTTTTACTCCACCCATAAAGAAACCCCATTGTCATTAACAGTCATTCCCCATCCCCTGTTACCCTGCCTCCCTCCCCACAGCCTTTATGCCATTTTAAGATAATAAATCTTGTGGTTAACAGTGAAATTCAATTGGTCTTTGTAGTCCAACCCCCAAGGAGATCTTATTTAAGAGCCTTAATCTGCTCCCCCACTTCACAGAGATGGGAGTTCTCTAGAAACTGAAAACCTTCTTTATTGAAGACACAGAAGGGAAAAGCCCCACCCATCATTCTAATTTGGTTAGGATCTTAAATTAACATGGATCAAGGTGGCAGGGACAGGCAGTATTGCCTACCCTCAGTATGTCTGGAGATGTGTGTGCATGTGATGGGTTTGAGCTGTCACAAAGACTGGAGCAGGCATTAGAGACAGGGGACAGGGATAATAATCTCAAACAAGGCATGGGACAGTCCTGCATAACAAAGAATCACCCCACCCCAAATTTCAAATTCCAGTAGAGCCCTACCTCTCCTCTGAGAATCATTAACAGGAGCAAAATTCCTATTACTTCTGCAATATGCAAACCAAAATGGAGAGTTATGATCTGCTAATTGGGAACGAGGCCCAGGCCCAAGAATGTGTGGTTAAGAATAGCTTAGAGAACATAAGATTTAAATTAGCTCACAGTGAAAAAAGAATATTAATAGAAACCCAGATATTAATAGCGACAAATTTCAGTTAGCTGAGGAGGACCTTGGCCCTGGAGTTGTTGTGCTCGACCTCGCTGTTCTCTTGAGCCCATGCTGTGGGCTAGAACTATGTCTCAGCTATGGGAAAGAGTGAATGAAGGCTGTATTATAGACCTGGTATGAACCATCAGAAAGGGGTGTGTCCTACAGACCAGTGTTAAAAAGTTAAGATGGTCCATTAGGGAGCACTCTACACTGGGAAAAAAGTTTGATCTGTCTTCCTCCTAAAACATTCTCTTTCAGGCCTGCCTGGTGGTGCAAGGGGTTAAGCACAGCACTGTGAAGCTGTCCGCAGCTTCTGCAGTGAGTTCCATCCCAGGATGGCCAGGGCTACCCACATGGCGCAGCAGACCTCTCCTGTCTCGCAGGCTGCTTCCCTCAGCAGTGTATTTCAGTCAGACTGCCTGTTCTGTTCCCCACTCTGTCTCTGGTGAATCCTCTCACCTCCCACACCTCTGGCCTGTACCCCAGCTATTCTATGCATAAATAAATCTTTTTAAAAAAATTCTCTCTCTCCACTGATTTTGTATGAATTTCTGCCACTACATCCTATTGATTCCAGCACTGAAGAACCCTGGTAAAACTGTTAAGTGTCAAGCATTCAGTATCTGAGAAGCATAAATAGCAGTAAAAGACAGTGCTGAGGTTAAAAGTGTTTCTTTTGTACTGGTGACATTAAAATGTGGATACAATTAAATAAAATACACATTCACCTATATTGACACTGCAACAGGAATTTAATAGCTGATAGTAAGTTCTGGCATCAACTTTGTTACTGATCAACTACATAAATCCAGGGTCTTTCAAATAACCTCAACTTCAGTTTCTTCAATTATAAAATGAAAATAATGGTCCTGACAGATTTGTTGCGTGAATCAAAAGTGAAAGGTTGTTTTTTCCCCTGTCCCTAAATAAAGAACATAAACATTACACATGCAACTTTCCTATAAAGTTCTATCAGAGTATAGAAATGAGAGAATATATATTAGATGGGAACAGTTTAACAACAAAGCATTTGAACTAAGCATTTCAACAAACATCTGGTTGGGATAGTAAATGTTTCACATCAGAAGTGATTCAGTCAACAAATTTTCATTGAGTCACTACTTTGTGTCAGGCCCTGGAACAAGCAGTGGCTGGTGATCAGCTTATTGCCTCAGGACATTTGTTTGTTAGCTCTTTCTGCAAATACCTAATATAGGTCTTTCTACAAATACCTAAGATCTGACTAGTTTACCAAAAAGGCCAGACACCCAGAAAATCTGAGGTAACTGGACCTAGGGAAAAGGAGATCAGACAGGAGCAGATGGGCTTCCTAGAAGCTCCTGGAGACCAGACACCTGAGCTCCTGGGTGGAGAGGAGGCAATAAGGAAGATGAAGCAGAAAGTTCTAATTTTATCTAATAAGTGATGCTACCCAGTTTATCTGTTGCTAGAAATTAGCTTCACGCCTTGCCACAAATGACTAAGATTATCAACCTCTTCCCTAATTCCAGGCTGAGACAATTTTTTTTCAATTTAATTTTTAAAAATTGAAGTTACTGGCGTACAACATGGTGTACAATTAAGAGGTATGGGATCACACTTCTCCAAATCTATGTCACCACACCACACCCACCACCAGGGCTTGTTTCCAAGTTCATGTCACATGGTGGAATATTACCCAAGATGTCCTATGCTGAGGTCACAGCCAACTGCATGTCCCCTGGTGTTTACTGTAATCTCTGAGCCAGGCTGGGAGGCCTGTCTTCAATGAGAAAGACAAAACTCGTGGGCAAATTATAGCTCTGAGACATACAGCAGGGGAGGCAGGGGGAGGGGGTCAAAACAGGGGAGGGAAGAGCACAAAGGACTATGGTGATGGTTCACGGGTGAGGTGGTGATCAGAGATTTATAGGGACTATCCCTGAGGGGAGAAATTAAATACTGCACAAAAATGAACAACGATGTAAGAAAATTAAAAAAAAAAAAAAGAAAGAAAGAAAGGAAGAAAGAGAATGCCAAAAAAAAAAAAAAAAGAATGAGAACAACAAGAGGAAGATTATTTTGGGGTTTCTCCAAGCTGTGTGGTATTTACCTTAATAGTAACTTTGACTCTGTGCCAGACATGGAAATAAGTATTTCACACATAGTAATTCATTTCATCCATACATTCATCCTGTGAGAAGTTTCTATTATTATCCCATTGGAAAGATAAGGAATGGGGCATGAAGCAGCTAGAGGCACCTCAAGGCAAAGCAAGGACTTGTGATTGTCTTTTAGGCTCTTTTTACTCACCAAGACTCCCTCTCTTAAACTCAGACCTGTTTTATATCTCTTGGCTAGGAACATCTGGAACTTTCTAGATCTTAAGTATCAAGACTCTCAACAACGGTAGAGGAAAAGGAACTGTATATAAATTATAAATTATTACATGCTCTAGCTTCATGTTGAATCTTAGAATTGGATGATCTTTAGTAGTGACCTATCAGATAACCGGGGTTCCAACCTCAGTCTGCTGTTTATTGTGTGAACTCAGGAAAGTTCCATGACCTGTTTAAGGCTCATGAAGAAATTATCACCTGCTCTGTGTATCTTATAAGGCTGGTGTGAAAATCAGAGGTTTACAAGCTTTACTATGTTGGCTTTGGGACCACTCAAGATTTTGTCTTTCCAAAATATTTGCTTTAAGTTCCTCAAAGGGTTTGGATCAATGCAGCTGTCAGATAAAAGTATTACCTGCCACAATAAAGCAGCTAGTCCTGCGATCAGACCAGAATCCAGGATTGCTGGGAATATTAATAGCTACTCCCGCTTTACATGTGAGTCCTATATAAAGCACCTCGTGTGATTCCTGTCTGACTCAAGCACTCAGGGAATGGTTCCTTTACCCCTCGCAACTGTCAGCCTCCACCCTCCACTTCCTATCCCCACCCCGACTTTGTTATTTTATGGGTGAATGACATGGGACTTGATACTCCATAGGCTAAGGAATAATCCAGTTAGGAAAAGAACACAGCACTCTGGTATTCCCCTATCTCAGAATCACTGGGGATCACAAGCAAGACTCACAGCCTCCCCATGAGTCAGTGTCCCCACATCCCAAATAGGCTGATTCATTTGTTCAGGGTACACCATGGAGTCCTGCCAAATGCAAATGAACTGTCTATGGGGCATGTGCCAAATTATGTTGGAAGCAGGCTCATTACTGCCACAGTCACTACAACAAATAACAACAAAAGCCTCTAGGTGCAAATTACCACACATAATAAACTTAATTCAAGAAACACTGAAGAGACCCTTAGTTGTGTTTTAATTTACAAGGCATCATTTATCACAAAGTGCCCTGCAGCATCTACAAACTGAAAAGCAAGCATCAGTACAGATTAAATTCCACTGTGCCTCAGTGATCCTATCAACCTGAATTCACCTGCCATAATAAATGTGAGGAGGTCACAGAAAAGGCTGCAGAAAGTGTAACTGAGAAGAATGCACAATCTGGAATCGATGAGGGAGTTTGTGTTCTATTCCTATCTGGATTATTCCTTTGCTTCTGGACTTAGAAGTATCAAGTCCCACGTAATTCACTCATAAAAGCACAAAGCCAGGAGGGGGAAGTAAAGGAGCCATTCACTGAGTGGCCGAGTCAGACAAGGATCACATGAGGGCTTTCTGTGGACTCATATGCAGTGGGAGTGGCTATTAAGATTCCCCAGAAACCACGGCAAAATGATTGCGAGGGTACTTGCGGGCCTCCTTCTCCAAGTGATAAACAGCGTGTTACCACAGGGACAAACATCAGTGATGGAGACAAACGTCAAATAGCTAACATTTGAGTGCCCATGTGATATGCCAGCACCGTGCTGAATTCCTTACTCCCGTACACTGTCTGATTTTCAATACTCAGCCACCTAGGAAGCAATGCTCTTATCTCCATTTTGTGCATGAACAAACCAAGTTGCCTAAAATGGTTTAGTGTCTTGCTTGAAGTGTGAAGTGCATGTAAAAGTATCTTGAAGTGTGAAGTGCATGTAAAAAAAGTAACTATTAGTCCCAACTGGACTGTAATCACTGGACGGCAGAGGCAATATCACATGACTTTTACAATCCCTAAAAGTAAGACTACATTGTATATACTGAATGATCGTGAATGATTATGTATTCATAATCATTATGAACATGAGAATATAATAAGAATAATGATGACACATTAATAATTAAGGATGAACAAAAACTGTCCAGTTGTCTTTTCAGCATATTTACTGAGCATCCACCTTTCTGGCTGGCATTGTACCACCTGCTATGGAGATGCAGAGATGAATGTGTGTCCCCACCCTCAAGAGGCCTCAGTAAAGGCAGCTGAATAAAGTGACCATGGTGCGTGAAGGTAAGGTTTAGCACCAGAGCAATGGGAACTAACACAGCTCGAGCATAGGGTCAGAGTCCCCAGACAAAGCTTGAAAACAGTTTGGGACAGACTGTGGCAAAGCTTTAAATGATCCTCTTCGAAGAATTTCAAAAGAGACAGCAAACTGAAGACGTGAGACACAGTCAGAGGAGGAAGGAGGGGGGCAGAAGGACAGAGAAGGCTCTCAAGTGAACTCTAAACATGCTTCAAGGTTCTGCTCAGGGTTTGCTGCCTTTGCATTTCCCCAATCCCTCCCTCCATTTCCCTGTTCTCACTCGTATCATAAATTCCACCCCACCTTCTTCTATGCTTCTGGTCTGTGACGATTACAAAGGACCTGCTTCAACAATTTCTCAGAGATATTTCAAGTCTGTTTTCTTACCAATGAAAGTCGTACAACATTCAGGATTATAATGTACAGAAGATGAGGTAACATATATCTTTTCAACAAATGGTTCTAGGAAAACTAGATATCTACATGCAAAAGAATGAAAAAGGACCTTCATACCATGTACAAAAATTAAGTGAATTAAAGGCTTAACTATAACACCTAAAACTACAAAACTCTTAGGAAAAAATACAAGAGGAAAAGATTCATGATACTGGATTTCTGCAATAAACACTAAAGCAAAGCAACAGAAGAAAAAGTAGATAAACTGAACTACAAAAAATTTTGAAACTACTGTGAGTCACAGTATACAGTCAATAGGGTAAAAAATGACAACCCATGGAATGGGAGAAAACATGTGCAAATCATATAAGAGATTAATATCCGGAAATATGAAAAACCCTGATAACACAACAACAACACAATCTGATTTTAAAATGGGCAAAGGATTTGAAAAGACATTTCTCTAAAAAAGACATAATCACTAATAAACCAGGAGAATCTGTTCAACATTACTAATCATTAGGGAAAATACAAATAAAAGTCACTTTCAGGGCCTCCCCTGGTGGCGCAGCAGTTGAACGCTGGGCTGCGAAGCTGCCCCCAGCCTCTGCAGCGCCGGTTCAATCCCCGGTCACCGGTGAGGGTCCCACATGGCGCACAGACCTCTCCTGCCGCCCGCTGCTCCCCTCAGCAGTGTACTTCAGTCCTTCTGCCTGTTCTGCTCCCCGCTCTGGTAAATTCTCTTACCCTCCCATGCTTCTAACTGTACCCAATGCTTGTATAAATAAATAAATCTTAAAAAAAAAGTCACTTCCATTAGGATGACTACAATCAAAAATCAGAAGGTAGCAAGTACTGTTGAGGACATAGAAAAATGGGAACTCCTGAGTACTGTTAGTGAGATTGTAAAATGGTGAAGCCACTCTAGAAAACAGTTTGGTGGTGGTTCCTCAAAAATTTAAAAATAGAATTACCATATGACTTGTTAATTTTACTTCTGGGTATAAACCAAAAGAACTGAAATCAGGGACACAAATAAAGATTTGCACATATGTGCTTGCAGCAGTGTAATCCACTATAGCCAAAAAGGGGGAAGCAACCCAGTGTCTATCAGGGGATGGGTGGGTAAACAAAATGCAGTACACACGTATGATGGACTATTAGTTAGCTTTAAAAAGGAAAGAAATTCTGATACATGCAAAAGATCAGTGAACCTTGAGAATTTTGCCCTGGATTGGGGAGTAAGGGAGTAGGGAGTTACTGCACTATGGGTGGAGAGTTTTAGTTTTGCAAGATGAAAAGTGGTCTGGAGATGGATAGTGGTGAGTGTTGTACAACAATATGAATGTCCTTAATGCCACTGAACTGAACACTTAAAAGTGGTCAAGATGGTAAATTTTATGTCTTTTATCACAACCTAAAAAAATTTCCAAAAGTAAGTTTATATATATATATATATATATAAATAAAACAAAAAACCTATCAATGAATCTTAGTTCCTTCCTATCCCCCTGACTTTGCAATTTACCTAAGGAATTCAGTCCCCCCCAGATTGTCCAGCTCTGCCATTAAACCTGGCTGTACATTTCAGGGGAGGAATTCTTTACCTCATTGGGCTTTGATTTTGTTAATCATTTTTAAAAAGGAAAAAAAAAAGGATTAAACTTCATTAAACTCTCAGCTTTAAAAATAAGAGCACACTGGAGGTTACAGGGATTAAGAATATGCAAGGAAAAAAGGAAGGAAAGGAAACATTTTTGAGCATCTGTTAGGTGCAAAATATTGCGGTAGGGGCTGGTGATTTACAAATATAAATTACAAAAGGAAGATGATAATTCCTGATTGGGGAGAAATAGCACAGAATTCACAATGTGTATGTATCTGCTATAGCAAGGTTACAGAAACAGGAGAGAGTCATTAATTGCTAAGGGAAATTCAGGAAAAATTCACCAAAAAGGTGATATACCAGGAGTCCCTGCATTTTGAGGAACAATGTAAGGGCTTAGAGTATGTCAGGTCAAACAGGCAGAAGAGGAAGCAGAGCAGAAGGACCAACACAAATACCTTTCATGCACTAGTCAGAGCACAGAGGAGAGGCAGGTGTCAGTTTGGAAAAAAAGTTTGGGATTTGATTACTAAATGCAAAAAACAAAACAAAACAGAACAAAAAACTAACAAAACAAAAAGCAAAAACTGGGACAAGGACCCTGGATTTTATCCTGAAGAGGGGACAATTTAAATTGGAGTGTGACAAGATCTAAGTGCACTTCAACAACAGCGTGGAAGAGGATAGATGAAGGGAAACAGGAAGCTATTGCCATAGCCCAGACAAAACAGGATGAGGACCTGACTGAGGGCTGTGGCAGTGGGGAAGCAGAGGAAAGAAACCACTACTTGCCTCCAGCAGCTCGCAGAGATAAAGACTGGAATGGTGCGCAAACAGCAGAAGGTTGGCTTTTACACTGTGGATCCTGAACCATGTTCTTATTTCTCAACAGTTTCTGGCTAATTTTGAATGTCCTCGGGTCCAGAGCATCACTCAAAGGGAGGAAACTGGCATAGAAGTTAATCTGTTTCAGCTGCTAGGCTACCCGCCCCCTCACCCTGGCCCCCCGACTCCTTCTCACCAGAAATAATGGAGGGCAGAACCAGAAAAAGGAGCATCTGGCGATGTAGTAAAGACCCATCCCTTCCCGTGCTGGAGCCGTTGGCTCATCCTTGCAAATCACAACAATTGAGAATGAAGAATCATTCTTTTCATCCCTTCTCACAGCATTATCCTAGCAGTCTCATCTGCTAACAATGGTGTGGTTTGTGTTATGTTTTCCTTCCATGCCTGGCCCTCCCCACCATGGCACAATGGAGATGCTGTGCCCCAGAGGCCCCTGAGGTTGTGAGCCCCACCCCCTTGGAACAAGGCTTTGAGGGGTACCATGCTCCTTCAGAAAGAGCTGCAAGAAGAATCACATCAAAAACCCAAATTATCACTAAAAGGAATGGGGAAGACCCCCTCCACCAACACTCTGTTAAACTGGCAAAAAAGATTTCAGTGACATTTTCCAGAGGTGGTAAAGGTGTGATTAAACAGGCGCCCTGTCTCTTACTCAAAGATATTTGTTGATACGTGTTTGGAAAACAGTCGGCGGTATTCCAAGGGTCTTAATGACATTCATCTTACTTTACCCAATAATTGTCATTTCTGACTAAAGGAATAGTTCAAAGGGAAGAAAATGACATGTGTGTGCATGTATATATTGCAACACTAGAGGAAAAGAAAGTGATAAAGTTTTTGTTTGAAGGGCTTCGTAGTGTGAACTCTCTGGTTCTTGACATCTGATACAATGACAGAAACTGGAATTATTTTACCTGTACACACAACCAATGATCTGCTATAAGAAAATTTAACCTTAAGACTAACCAAATTTACCAATGAGTTACAAACATTAGACTTCCCATTTGTTGTACAGATTACTTAAAAATTCATTTAAAATATGAACTCACACAGGCAATATTCTACCATGAAGCAGGCTCTCTGCTGAAGAGTAAACAATGCAGGCCTGATCTCAGAACCTAGGGTCTAGCAGAGATGCCAACAAGAAACAAGTAATTATAATAAAATCATGATCAATATTACGAGAAAGGGAAATGTAGGGTCCTCGGGGGAGATGACGAGCAAGAGAGTCTTCCCCTTATTAAAGATGGGGTTACAGAAAGCCAGTAGGAAGAAGTCAAGGACTTCGGATTTCACCCTAAGGACAGCAGAAAACATTAGTTCTAAAAACAAGTGCTGGATTTGTGTTCTGGAAAGATGATTGTGTTGGCTAGGTGAAAAGCTGGAGGAGCCTCAGACATCAACTGGGAGGCTCTTCATTATGTGCAAAATATTGTGGAGGGCTTTGGTCCTGATGGGACAGCAGAGAGAAAGAAAAGAGAGATGTTAAAATAGCTAGTCCCAGCATCTCAATGATTGCTGGAATGTGCAAACACACACAATCAAGAATTACTGATAGGTTTTTGACTTGAGCAAACTGTGACATCTACTGATGTAGGTTTCCTAGAGCATGCAGAAACCTGTACTAGACAGATGATACTAAATTCAATTTCAGACATTCAAAATTAAATAGAGAGTCTTTACGATAGCCTTGTGAAGCTGAACTACCGGTCATGAATTTGGTGCTCAACGTACCTGGACCAGAGACATTATCAGCACATCAGGATGGTAACTGAAGCCATGGGAGTAGACGTGATCACCCTTGTGTCAAGGACGTACAAGTTTAGCGAAGTACTAAGTCCTGTGAGAAAGGAGAGAGCTTTCCCAGATCACTCCTTCCAAGGTGTCTCCCACAATCTTAGGCTAATGGAACCACTACACCTGTTTACCTCTGTTACTGACTGTGTGTACCCCCTATGCTATATTTGTGGGCTGATTTATCTCTTGCCTATACATTCTAAGTTCCCTGCAGGCAAGAGCCGTGTCCAATTATCTTTTTATTCCCAATTCACAAGAAAGTTTGGAGCATCATATGTGTGTTTGGTATTTTAAGAACTGGTGCTGAAATTAGGGCATGAGGTACATCTCCCCTAACACTTCTTTATAAACATAAAACAAACTAGAATCAACATCTCAGCGATTGCTCAGAAGTCAAACTTTCATTGATTTTGGACAACTTTTCAGAAATACTCTACTTGCAGGAATAAATGTTATATTCTTAAATTGTGAAAATAATTCTACCCACTGTCAGATTTTTGGTTTTGAGCACATACTAGGTATCTGCCACTAAGCTCTGGACTGCTCTTCAACAGGCTCCTTTGACACTCACATAAGAGAAGCTCTTTTTGGAAACAGCCCTGATACAGCTTTGATTCCAAGATAAGTGACTAATTAGTACCATTTGCCCATGGTGTTATGATGGGAGGCAGTTCAAGAGACACAGGATTGGTATCTACCTATAAGTGTGGCTCTAATGTCTGATGCACAGACTACCAAGAGAGGATTGGATAGAAGATAAATACAGATAAAATGTTAGGGTAAGTAAGATGTAGTTACGTAGATAGAGCACAGGAAAGAGAGAATGGACTCTTAAGGGAATATAATGGCTAGGAAAAAAGAAGGGATGGAGGGAAAGCAGAGGCAAGCTTTTCACATACCTATAAGGGAAGGGAAATAATCGAGGTCAAAGGATATGTTAGGTACAGTACTAAGCACTTTATGTGAAGTTTCTAATTACTGATTATAATTCTATCAAGTAAGAATCTTTATTTCCACTTAAAAAAATAGTATAACTGAAGCTCAGGGAAATATAATAATTTCACCAAGATCTCACCACCCTCAAGTATTTCTGAAGTCCAAGTACTATAAGGTAGGAATTATACCTTTAGATAAAATTCCCCAGGGAGGATGGCTATTTTTCACTTACGGCTGTGGCTAGTTTATCCAAAATCAATGATTTTGCAGTGTTGTGTACAGTCAGCTTTCTCTAGCTCATGAATGCTGAATGTTAAATTTTCAGAAATTTTGCAACGCACTTAACTTTACCTTACTAATTTGAAATCAGTCATGATGGGATTTTTTTTTTTTTTTTTTTGCCATGGGAAACTGGTAAATGGCACAAATCAGGGCATCTTCTTTGTCTTTTTCCCTGAGAATTTGCTATTAAATATTTATTAGCACATTGCTGCTTGACAAAGTTAGAAACAGAAGGGAATAATTTTCACCTCACTTGCCAAGTCCTATCTCTTGGTTCTAGTTACCTGGAAGACTGTGCTGAGAAGGATTCTAAGACTTCATTTGTAGTTATCTCTTACAAAGAAACTGCCAAAACTGAGAAGTGATGTCTGTCCCAGGTGGGGAAGGGGGAAGTATTAGCAGCCATGTCTGGTATAGTCCAATGCTCTAATTTTAGAGCTGAAGAAACAGAGATCCAAAGTAGGAAGGTGATCTGCCTGCTGCTGAACAAAGAATTAGTAGCAGAGCTGAAGTGAGAAATCAAATAAGCTGATTCCTGTGTAGTCCACTGATCTTTCCAGGACAGCTCAGAGGTCACAGAGTTGAGGTTCTCTCTGACTAAGCTAGCATCTCAATGATATTGAGCAACATCATAGTCATGACCACTGAGCAGAAGTGTTACACAGGGCATACAAATATACAGTGAGGCACCATGCACAAAAACCAAAGTCGAAATGGATAAAAGACTTGGACATAAGACCTGAAATATATAGAAGAAAATATAGGCAAAACACTACATGACCATACGTTTTAGTAACATATTTAAAGACACTTCCTCCAAAGCAAAGAAAGTGAAGGAAAAGATGAACAGCTGGAATTACATCAAACTAAAAAGCTTCTGTACAGCAAAAGAGACATTAACCAAAATAAAGAGACACCCTACTGACTGGGAGAAAATTTTTGCACATAAAACTACCGATAAGGGACTGAGCACAAAGATATACAAAGGGCCAATGAGACTCAACAAAAACAAAGTAAACAATCCAGTCAAAAAATGGGTAGAAGAGCTAAAAAGACACTTCTCCAAAGAGGAAATGTAAATGGCCAACAGGTGCATGAAAAAATGTTCAACAGCACTCACAATCAGGGAAATGCAAATCAAAACCACAATGAGATACCACCTTACACCAGTGAGAATGGCACATATTAAAAAAAAAAAACAAAACAGGAAATGACAAATGCTGGTGAGGATATGCAGAAAAAGGAACTTTCCTGCACTGCTGGTGGGAGTGCAAACTGGTCCAACCACTATGGAAATCTGTGTGGGGGTTCCTCAAAACTACTTAAAATGGAGCTTCCATATGACCCAGCAATTCCACTCCTAGGAACCGACCCAAAGGACACAAAAACATTAATTCAAAAGGACACCTGCATCCCTATGTTTACTGCAGCACTATTTACAATAGGTAAGATATAGAAACCACCCAAATACCCAAAAATAGATGACTGGATCAAGAAGATGTGGTGTATATACACAATGAATACTATTCAGCAATAAAACGACAAACTCATGCCATTCGCAGCAACATGGATGGAGCTGGAAGGGATTATGCTCAGCGAAATAAACCAGAAAGAAAAAGAAAAATATCAGATGGTTTCACTTATAGGAGAAATATAGGGGAACCAAATAACATGTTAAAAATGATAACAAATTAAAAAACAAAATTAGTAGGCAACTATTAATTAATCAGAGACACTCAGGAGGGAGGGGGCGAGGGGAAGGGATCAAAACAGGGGAGGAAATGTGTTCTTATACAAGGGACTATGGTGATGGGTCACAGGTGAATTGGTGGTAGGAATTTTACAGGTACTACATCTGAGAGAAGAATGCATTGCACAAAAAAGAAGAATGATGTAAAATATATATAAAACAAACAAAAAACAAAAAAAAATCCAAATATACAGTGAGGGGCAGACTAGAATAATGTCTGGTTCTTCTAGCCCTGAGAGTTTATGAATCTAGGTTTCTAAGAACTCTTATCTATGTTCATATGTGTCTTCTTCCTGACCACAGAAACTACAAACAATCTAAAGTGTGGGATTTCTAAGAACTTTAAAGAACTTAGTGACATCCTAACAACCACTACATGGTCAGTAATATGTCAAAAGATAGAGAGATTATACCAGAAATCATGAAATAAAACCATGAATAAAAAAGAAAGTTCACGATAGCTGATTCCCACAAACTTTAGTAGTAAGCTGCTCAAATATTTTTCTTCATTTATTTTTAAACACAACATTTTGAAGAAGAATCAAGAGGTATAAAATGGCAAGCAGTAAAGTCTCCTTCCATCTTAACCCAATGATTATTTGTAGAAATAATCGTTGTTATTTTCTCATATTTCATTTCAGATATTTTATGTGTGTGACAACAAGTACACACTTTCCTCTTTTTACACAAATCGTAGTATGTATGATTCAGTGTCATATGATACTAAGTGAGCTTCGTTTTTTCCCTCTTACATTATATCGTGAAACATTTCATATTAGCATCTAAAGAACATCTTCATTAACTTTTCTGTTAGATGTTTCCAACCCTGTGAGATAGTCAGAACAGATGTTATTTTCAGAGAAGTGTCTTATTTAAAATCATCACAACTTGTTGCCAGAGGAGGGCCAGCAAACACACAGTTCAAGTGAGAAAATTAAGTTTAGATTGATCAACTTTTGGGGGAGGGGATTTAATTTTGTATTTATTTGGCTGTCCTTATAAAATTAAATGATACACAGTGGTCACTCATTGATAATGGTAAACTGTACTGCATCAAAGTAATTCTTTTTCCCTATGGGTTCAAGAATGAGTTAAAATGAGAGCAAATAACTGAACTTATGGTCATGAGACCACTTTGAAGGGCTTTCTTATATGGTAAGAAATTGTTACTTTAAATTATTTTTGTCCTATCTTGTTCCCAAAAAAAAAAAATTCAGGTTATTTACTATAATCTGTGAAGATGTCTACATTCTGTTATGAATTGACTGAGCTTCTTGCCCACCTTTGTATTCTCAGTCATAGATAAAGATACCAATATGGAATAGGACCTCAATAACTTTGGTTGAATATATAAATTTACATTATAGAGAAAGTTTAAATCACTCAAAAACTGACTCAATTTGCAGTTTGCTACTCTCCAACATGTCCACAGATGGCACAGTTCCTACCCAGTGGGATAACTAAGGAGAAACTGCACAGAGATTTATTGGGCAGAGTTTCCTTCTATGCTCTGTAACTACAGCAAGGAGGTCACCATTTTTGTCTATGCTCAAGATCATTCCTACTTTATCCAAATGTCTATTATGCAATACAATTCTACAAATATATGTTGTGCATCTTTGCTGGATACACAGCGGGAACTCAATACATCTCTATCTGGGCCAATTTTGAAGCCCTATCGAGAGAGTCAAGTATACAACAACCATACAACAACCCCACTTCTGCACAGGTCTGATTCCCCTAACAAACTGTATGCAGCTTCAAGAGACTGTGTTTTAATCATCTTTCTACCTGTATATGGAATGTTAGGCATTAGAAGCCTAACATATCAACACAACAGCAACCCAAGCATCTCATGTTGTGAATCAGAGGGTGGGGGAAGGTAAGTGATCAAACATGAGTCATGTGAAAGTATCGATATCTGAGTTTAACCTTAAAGGATGAAAAATAACACTAGAAGCAAATTCCAAGAAAAACAGATGAAAAAAAGACAGAAAAACGGTATTCTTAATGAATACCTTCTTAAAGGTAAAGAGGAAGACAGCACCATCAAAATGCATGGAGTTATCAATACTCAGGAAGTGTCCAGAAAACAACATACAACTGTTTCTAGAGCCCAGAAGATCTGAGGAAAAGACAGCAATGAAAAAACATATGACATCCCAATCACAGAGATCTTACTTGACATAAGATCTAATGTTTTGCATCAATTCCAAAGAACACCTGCACCCCTATGTTTATAGCAGCACTATTTACAATAGCTAAGCTTTGGAAACAACCCAAATGCCCAAAAATAGATGACTGGATCAAGAAGATGTGGTACATATACACCATGGAATATTACTCAGCAATCAAAAAAGATAAGCACATGCAATTTGCAGCAACATGGATGGCGCTGGAAGGGATCATGCTCAGCGAAATAAGCCAGAAAGAAAAAGAAAAATACCGGATAGTCTCACTCATAGCAGGAATCTAGAAAACTTAAATAAGGGACCAGGAAAATGAATAACTATAAGAAAGTGAAAATCAAAATCAACAAAAAACTATGAACCAGAGACACTTTTAGGGGGGCAGGGGCGGGAGGGGAGGGATTGGGGTCAGAATGGGGGGGCTGCAATTGTATGGGGAATATAACAATAAAATTTATTTAAAAAAAAGATCTAATGTTTTGAATGGCAACAGTTTGTACTAAAAAAGAATTATAAAGTCCACATTTTTAGTAAAAAGAATATGATATAAAGGAAAAATAATCAGGATTTAAGGAAAGACCGAAGTGGGTTTACATCCTAAATTCTAAACCACTAGCATGTGTGACTTTGAAGTAATTTAATCTCTTTGAGCTTTGCATTTCCTCTATGGGTATAATATATACTTTACTAGATTCAACGGAAGAAGAAATGGATGTTAAGGTGCTTTATAAATTGGCAAGAGTAGCATAAATATTAATTGTTGTTATAATCATAAACTCTGCTTTGGGGAAAAGTCTTACAACCTTGTTGAGGATTTGTTGAAGGTGAGAGGAAAGTCTAGAAGAGCAAAAGACAGAAAGTGAGTTCATTTGTTAGTGCAGATGAGGACATAATCCAAGCCCAAAGAGCAAAGGAAGGACGGGGTCTTTAAAAAGAACAGTAAGTGTAAGATGTTACTAATAGGGAACATTGGTGTGATGTATGTGGAAATGCTTCAATTTTTCTGTAAATATAAAACTGAAAAAATAAGTCTTTCAAAAAGTACACTATGGGCTCAAAGAGAACTTATTCATAATAATCAAAAACAAGGTATCCAACTATATAACAATGGATAAACATGAATATATTCATGCAATGGAATATTACTCAGCAATAAACTATGAATACAATCAACACCATGGAAGGATTTCAAAAGTAGTATGCTAAGTGAAGGAAGGTTTAAACAAAAGAAAGTTTATACAGAGTTGGACACACTTGCCAGGGAAATGTGTAAGATTCATTTTTAATCAAATTCTAAAGCAGATAAAAGTAATCTATAGTAGAAAAAAATAACAGTGGTCACTTCTAGAGGGTGAATGTGGGAATTGTGTAAGAAGGGTTATGAGGAAACTTTCTGGGATGATGGTTATGTTTTATAGCTCGATAGATACTTGATTTACACAGGTGTCTGCATTTGTCACATCTCAGAGAATGCTTACATACGATTTGGGCATTTCACTCCGTGTAAATTTTACCTGATAGAAAAAAAAAATTGCAAAAAATACTGAACTCTAGTTAATGATACACATGCTTAAATATTTAGGGAGAAATATACTGGTATCTGTAATTTATTTTTTATTTCATTTTTTAAAAATTTATTTATGTATACAAGAGCTGGGGTACAGGCCAGAGATGTGTGGGGTGAGAGGATTCACCAGAGACAGAGTGGGGAGCAGAACAGGCAGACAGACTGAAATACACTGCTGAGGGGAGCAGTGGGTGAGTCAGGAGAGGTCTGCTGTGCTATGTGGGCAGTTCCCTGGCTGGGGATCAAACTTGTGCTGCAGTGGCTGTGGATTGCTTCATAGTGCTGCATCTTAACCCCTTGTGCCACCAGGGAGGCCCCTGTAATTTATTTTAAATGCTTTAAAAAGTAAGATACATAATGGATGAACGAGTGGTGGACAGATGCATATGCTTGTTATAGTAAGTACAATATTGTGGCAGAGCAGCGTGGGTCTGCCTCTGCAGTGCCCCCCACGCCCTGCTTTAGCAAGCAGAGCATGCCTGGCTCTGGGGCACGCTCCACACCCTGTGCCATGCAGCTGACCTTGGCATAGGTGGGGTTTTCCCTACCAGTGGGGTTTGGGTTTTGAAACCTTTGCCAATCAGGTTTTAACCAGTGAAGGCAGCAACTGGGTTTTGAAACCTGCACTAGTTTTGAAAACGTGCCAATCAGCTTGGAAACCTGTGCTGCTATTGGGAGCAAGGGGAGGAATGAAGATACCCTGAAAACTATGAAAGACAGGGCAGCAGACACAGTTGCGCACACCTGACTGGGAAGACCACTTCAGATGGCCAACCTGTTGCTTTGGCTGATCAATTGCCACTTCTGCCTATGGCATGACCAGCGCTGCCTCCTGATCGCTGCTTCTGCTTTAGGCTTGACCAGTGCTGCTGTCTGTGCCCAGCGCTTCTAAGAGTTGTCCACCACTGTCTGATCCTTGACATCACCTGCTGACGAACTGGCACCATGCCCTGTGCCCAGCCATCTCCTGTTGTCTCCTGTGGCTGTTGCATGAGGTGCTGCCTGGCCCTGCCTCTAGATCGCTGCTGCTGGCTGCTGCAGTGCCCCCTTACCAGTGCCACTTTGACTACCTCCAGCTGCCACCCTGAGTTGGGTCCTGGTCCATGGCTTATGGGTGCCCCACCAGCTCCCAGCTCTCATTAGAGGGCCAATACCATTCTTCACAAGCAGCTTATGGTTTGGATTACTGGACACAGCAGACACTATCTGGGGTAGGATGAATGGCCATTATTGGCCTTAGAACCTGTTTTTTTTTTTAGCTCTCCCAATATTCCCCCCCTGTAATTCAACCCTGTTGTTCTGTTGTTGTTGCACTCTGTGTTTGAGTTGTGTCTTGCAACTGTGAGTGCACAGATAAAGACCCATGAACTTTGACATTCCCCAGGTCTGGATGGTTTCAATAGTAGAATCTAGATGATGGCTATAATTTATGTTCCCTTTGCCTAGCACAATATCCAACATGCATACAAGGTACTCATGCTAATCTTAACTCCCAAGGCTTACAAGGAGGGTTGGCTGGGATAGTCAGAAGAGTCTACATGGGGAAATACGGAAGGGCCCCAAAGAGATCTATGACCCAAAGTGCATTCCATGTGCTTGGAAGAGAATAACGCGATGCAAAAGGACCTGTTTGTATTTCCTCATTTAGCTTTTACCTTGTCCTATTGCTTCCTGAAATCCTTTGTAGATGAAGCCTGTGTGGTATACTGCAGGTTGGCCTACTCAACCTCCACTCTCCTCCTCTCTTAGAACTGCTGGAACACTAAAAAAATCACCTTTACCAGATATCTGATTTCTTGTAGTTAATCTGTCAATTATTTGCATTCATACGATACTGGTAAACTGGAAGTGAAGGCCATTTCCCTGCTCTCTTTCGGCTGCTTCTTGATTCTCAGGGAAGCAAGGGTGTAGACAAGAAAGGGTTTTATGCAGATGAGGCATTTTCCAGCTTCCTGAGGGCCATGGTGCAACTGTAGCAGCAGCATCTCAGGTGTGACCTCCCAAATCAAGATCACAGCTATGGAGTATGGGAGTGAAGTATTAAACTGATCTGAAACCGGATCCCTGCAGCACAAGCCCTGGGGCATGATCAGCTTTTCCATTCGGCCTGAGCAGCAAGGCATGATGGCTCTGTGGGCTCCACAGCCACCAGTGAGCACAGCTTGTGGGCCGGCTGGTGCAGGCTGCTCTGAAAGTGGAGAAGAGGTGGGCTTTTCACTGCCTGCAGATTCCAGCAGAAGTAGCCCCGCTGGGGCTTTAGCAGTTGGGCTAGCCAGCCAGCCTCAGTCCCCCACCTGCGAGCAGCCCCTCTCCTGCTTCAGAGTGCTGCCCGTGGGGCGCACTCAGGTCACTCCAATTACACAGGCCGGCCTGGGCTACAGAGCAACAGTCCCCAGACCAGCCCCAGGGCTCCAACAGTGGAAGTGACCGCCCCAAGCCCTGTGTCCATTGGTTCAGGGCTGCAGGGAGGAACACTGGGCCCCACCAGGGAAGCTCTGGTGCTGTGGCTTCATGGAGCCACAGGCAGAGAGGTTCGCAGTGCACAGGGACAACATGGCAGGTGCCCAGAGGCAGCCCGCCCTACAGTTGCTAGAACGCAAGTCCCAGCACTGCCAGAGGGTGTCCTGAATTGTTAAACCTGGCCATGCTGAGGGGAGCCAGATACAGTGCCTCCAGCCCCACTGAGGCTGGCTCTGGTCTGTGAGCCTGCCCTAGCTACAGTGCAGTTTGAATCTGAGCAGGCGGTGTGGGTTTTCCCTTTTGTATTTCCTTTTGTCAGCTTCATAAATGGACTAATTAGGTTCTTTGAGCTCTCCAGCTGTCCATCAAGGGCTTGAATTTATTATACAGACTGAAAATGGAGTGAGTTTGCTTGGTGCTTAACCAGCACCAATCAAGAGTTTAACTGAAAAAAAAAAAAAAAAAAGAGTTTAACTGAAAAACAATCCAATCAGGTTTGTAGATTAGGGACCCGGAGGAGGACATAAGCACAAGAAAGTCAGCTTGATTGACTCAGCAAATGGTTTCTGAAGAAGCAGCATTGAACAGACAACCTCTGCAGGATTCAGCAGACCTCTGCAGACTCTGAGACCTCTGTGGGGCTCCAGGCCGCCATAGGCCTTTGCAGAGACTCGGCCACTTCACCTGCCTCTGGCCCTGCCTCTGACGTTGCCTGCAAGGAGCACTGTTGGCTGTGGTCATGTGTTCCAAAGAGCTGGCTGCTGTTGATTCATGCCAACAGCTCACAACGAGCTGTAATACTATGTCTCTGACACTGCCTTCTGGTAACCAGAGGAGACTGGCAGCACTGACCAGTGCTAATCATCACTGCTGACAGGTAACTAGCACTCTGTGTCCAGCCACCTTTCAGAGCTGTCTACCGCTTCTGATAGTCTGGCATTGCCTGCTGGTGCTGTTGCTTCTATTGCTGTCCGGTCTGGTGTCCAGTGCTGTGTAGCCCAGCCTTCAGACTATTGCTCTGAGAGTTGCTGCAGTGTCACCTAGGCAGCCCCACCTGAGAGCACCTCCACCAGCGAGTGTGAGTTGAATCCTGGTCTACTGCTTACTAGTGTGCCACCAGCAACAGATGCTTGTTGACGAGTCAGTGCCATATTGCATGAGCAGCTTTTGTTTGGGACTACTGAACACTGTGGACACTATCTGGAGTAAGAGCTGGCCACTTGTGACCTTAGAAATTCTTTTGTTTCCTCAGCCTCCGGGGTGTTAAGTAAACCCCATTGCAGTTGCACCTCGAGCCTGCATGGTCTTGCAACTGTTATCGCACAGCTAAGAACCCACAGACAGTGACCAGTCCTCACCGTCCTTTTACACTGTTTAGTACTATTTCAGTACTATATCAGTGATATTCTGGGGGTGAGGGGGGTGTCATTCATGGAGTCATACAGCAGGACACACAGCTTTAATTCTTCCTACCATTTGATAAGAAGCTAATTCCTTTTTTTAAATTCCTTCCTGCTTAAAATATCTGGAGTGGTTTCCATTCTTGCATTGATCCCCAGCTACAAAAATTAAGGAAGTAGTTTGAGTAACTAGGGGAAGGTTTCTGCATATGGAAATGGGTCACATTTTGAAGTTTCTCACAGTGGGTACCCATTCAAGTAACTGTTGACCCCTGTGCCAAGCATTGTACTAGGGGCTGGCCTCAGGGCAGTGGTACCAAAGAGTAACTGAAATGACTAGCATTTTATGCATAGCTTAATCACCTTTAATATCTTATTTCATACCCCTTACCACCCCTCATTTGGGGGCAGTTAACATTTGGGTGCTTCCTATGTGGTACTTTATATATATATTTATTTAAACTTTGGAACACCCTAGAAAGCAGGCACTGTCATAAGCTCCAGAACTTGCCTGAGGTCTCACTGCTATTAAATAGCAGGACCACTACACAAACTCATATCTTTTTATTCAAATACTACATTCATAAGGGATATCAAAGTCAAAATTTCAGTTCTTCAAAAGGCATAATGTGTGTAAAAACTAATACTGGATAAACTTGAGGAACTGTTATCATTGCAAACCTCTTTTCTCCATGTTTGACGTTGTCAAGGTAAGAGGAACACGCCATTTGGCCCTAGAGAGGTCCTAGGCTGGCGCAAGTCAGACCAAACTCACAATGGACAAAGGGGGTGGGAGGCAGAGGCAGAGAAGGAAAACCAGTTGCTGCCACCACAACCCTCTCACTGAGGCAGCTCTTTATCTCCCACACCATTGTTGATAGCTCAGAGGACACCATCCGGACCTAATAAATGAAAGTGTCCATTGGGAAGGGGAAAAACACACACATGCCCCCTCCACATACAAAAGAACATTTGTGCCAGGCGGCCTGAGAGGCTGACACACACCAAGGGTTTGCCCCTCCTTCCTTCACCCCTAGAAACAGACAAGAAAGGCAGCTTTCTGGTATTCCACAAAGGGGGGAGGTGGCAGCAGGGAAGAGAACACACTCTCCAAAACTGCTGACTTGATTCATCCCCAAACTGACACAATGCGGAGAGGAAGACTTCAGGAAATGGGCAGATTATGTTCAAGAAAAGATTTCCTGCAAGCAGTTAACGGGAAACTTACATGAAAAGCGAGGACTAAAAATACACAGACTGCTGCAAGTTGGTGGTGAGGGCTTCTACTTAAAAACTGTCTCAGAAAGATACCGGGCTTGGAACACTCCCTGTCCACCAACCTAGTGAGATTAATTTAGCATTGGCTTTATTCCCCAGAAAAGCTTATCAGGCACCTGGCACGATTTAAATTTCAATTTAACATTCATCAAGTTCTCACTGTGTTCTAGGCTCTCTATGCTTATTAGTCATTACAGCACAGAAGGCAAAGCCCCAGTGTATTATACACATATAGCTTGACTGAAATGATGAAAGATGTAGAAAGGTGGTACAAAAGATACTCTGTGTTTAAGTGAATTTTGATTGTCAAGGGATATAGGAGTTAGGAAGGTTTAAAAGGTTGGAAAACCTTCATAGAAGTAGCAATGGAATGTGGGAAGTTTATTTGCACTAGAAGCATGTGTTATGACAAATCAAAACATGGCATGAAAAGCAGGAAAACTAAAATGCAACCTTAGGAGATCAACAAGTAGCTATTAGGCTGTGTTGGTGAAAAACCCTGATTTGCCGCCCCCCCCCACGGTGGTGCAGCGTTGTGCTATCCGCAGCCTCTGCAGCACGGGTTCGATTCCCAGCCAACCAGGGAGATACCCACATGGCATGGCAGACCTCTCCTGTCTCACCCGCTGCTCCCCTCAGCAGTGCTTTTAGACATCTGCCTGTTCTGCTCCCCGCTTTGTCTCTGGTGAATTCTCTCACCTTCCCATGCCTCTGGCCTATACCCCAATTCTTGTATAAACAAATAAATCTTTAAATAAATAAATAAATAAATAAGAGACCCTGATTTTGAGAAAAACTTTCTGAAGGTGCTTGGAGGCAAAAGGGGGCATCCCAGAGACAAGAAAGGAGTTCCCTATAGAGTTCCCTCCCAGTCTGCATGCCTGAGAAGAAAGTTGAGTTAGGTGGAGTGAGTTTGTTTCCTCCGCTTGTCTCATACAGTAAATGATAATGCTTCATTCAAGGTCTTTTCAGTATAATATTGATGAGATAAAAACAATCCAGGTGGACACTGAACCAAACAAGCTCGAGGACATGTTGTTTCACTTCAAGTAGCAGTTTCCAAGAACCCATTGACAACATTATGTGAGGACTTACTGTACTTTCAGTAAGCCTAATTTTGCCAACCATTTATTGAGCCCAAACATCAGCGTACCCACAGTACCAAACAAGAAGAGATCAATAAAATCTAATAAGGAAAGACCTCTCCTTCAACTATGAGAAGTCAGGAGAGCAGTGCTGGTACCCCTGGTGTAAGTTTGAAGGGCCCTTCACCCTGTCATCCCCTTAGTACATTCCTCATTGAGTTGTTTATAGTCCTTGGCAGGACCCATAGTTTTTGGACCCCCACTACAAAGGAAAATCTTATTTTACCAATAATCCCTCAAACATACAGACACGGGCTTTTAAGCCTTTCTTCCAGGTTTATAACAAGCCATTTAAGGCCCAAGATCTTCAATGTCATGTTTTTATACCTGATGGGAGCCAGGGGTGATGGTACACTGGAAAACAAAACATAGGTGGTTTTATGTGATTATGATCTAGGGAGGCTGGGCTGAGAGAACTGCAAGATGTTGTCGCACTGATGCTCTAAGCCTGGTTTTGTGGTAACGTCCTGTGGATATGGCTGCTGTTGCTGGTCCCAACTTCACTGCTCTCCTGGCAGCACCTGAAGCTGTTGAGCATTTCTTCTTCCCTAGATACTGCTCCCAAATCCTTTGAATTACCTGGCACCACAACTTTCCACATCTCTGTGCTCCTCCTTTTTAGTCCTTGTGGGTGATCCTTGTTAAGGTCTATGATTCCCAGGAATTCATCCCCAGCTTCCTCTTCTCTTATTCTAATAGCCCTTGGTGACTTGGATTTCTCTCACTGCACTGACTATTCCGAGGCTTACATCTCCAGATTATACTTCCAGGGCTACTGGGCAGCCACGAGTGGGGTCAATACCTTCACCTCTGTATGACTCCTTTCTTGTCTCTGAATCAGAAGGAGGAGAATAATTAACTGGCACCCCCCAAATTTCCTGGACTTTAGTGAACAGTTTAAGAACAAAGATTTTGAGTTTTGTTCAGACTTTGAACATCTGCACACGAAGTTTATTTTAGAACTTGGAAATACAGGTATCACTGCTGTCATCTCATTTGCTACATTTAAACAATAACCATCATCCAAACTGGATTGGAGTAAAATGTGGGGAAAAATAAAGTGGTCAAAGGGCATGAGAAATGAGGTTAGGAAATTTTGGGGTTTTGTATAGTTAGAAGCAACACAAATTGGATTAGTGAATTAAGAAGTGATAAAAATCAAAATACATTAGCAAATATTCTCTGTTTCTTAAAAAACAGTCATAAAGAGAAGAGTGCCACTCTATCCAACTCAGAAATCTGGCTATGATTACTCTGGCATCTACATTTCACAATGGATTCGGAAGACCTAGCACTAGCAGAGGACAACATTGAAAAAATCTTGACTGTCAATACGGTATCTAGCTGACTTCGCTACGAAATACTCCTTGCTAACATTTACCTTAATATCTTCAAGTTCCAAGATTCCTACACATTCCTACCATTTGATCTTGACAAAAGATCAGAGAGTGGATTACACGTCATTATAGAATTTAGTCAATGAATTTGATTTCTTTAACACTATTTGTCTCATAGCCAACTCTCCAAAAACACTTAGGACGGTGGTGAGTGTGCAAAAGTCATCAAAGTAACTAGTGCAAGGGTTTCTTTTTAGCTACAGTCTCACAGATGGAAGTGAGGAGGGCAGGAATTTTTGCTCTATTAGAAAGTAGGGCAAAATTCATCACAGCTAAGTCAGAGTCCCACACTATGTTAAGAGGAGGCAGGAGAGTAATAAAAAATGGAATGAAATATTTCATCTCCTAATAAATCATATGGAGGAAAATAATCAGTAGGGAGGAAATATGAGAAAAACATAATGGAGGTTTGAGCAAAAGAAAACAAAATTCTTCCCCATAGAAGATCATCATTCTAATCACTCTTTTCCCCTACACTACCTGAAAGTCAGCTAATGTGAGAAATAAAAAATGTTCTGTGAATAAATAGCAATTGAGTGCCTCCCTACATTCCAGTGGGCACATTCTATGCAGAACCTGAAATTAAAGAGCTCCAAGATTAGCTAGGGAGTCATGTGTATTTTTAAAATACAAAGCAGTAAATAAATCATAAGTGATACTAGGAATTTAGAGCGGCTGAGCAGGTGCGGTGGTTCTGGGTGGTTAGGAAGGCTTTGTAAGCAAAATACTGGACACAGGCCAGGTCAATATGAAGGCGTGGACTACACTATCCTTCCCAGTTGGCCCATCATCTTTGGATCTAAAGGGCTTTCTAAACATACAACAAATTCCTTACACATGTAAGTAGAGTACAAGATGGTAAGCAGCTATCACTTCAATCTTTAGAAAAGCACTATGACGTGGTTATCTCTTATCAGTATCACAACATCTAACATTAACTGAATGTTGTGCAACATACCATACTGTTGGCTGGATAACATCACATCCAGTAGCAATCCCTGTCTTTCTTCACTGTAGTCTAGACAAGCACCATTTACTTTCCTAGCCTTCCTTCGAATTGAAAGAATTCATGTGTCACAGTTCTGGATGATAAGACACAAGCCGAAGTCTTCTGAGGTATCCTGGGGAGACTTCTGATTTTCTTGTAGAATCTAACTTAGTTTTATGAAGTTGAAAGTCAACACATTATGGATGGCTGAAAGGCAAGATATTAAAAAAAAGACATCCTTGACCACAACGCTGTCTCTAAACCAAAGGAAGCAACTATTTATTTTCTATTTCTTGTGATGTGATATTATTTAAACCACCATCATCATATTCTTGATGTAAATACCTCCCATGTGTTCAGCCAAGGTGATAAAGTGGGTAGAAGACAGAAACAATTCAAACCCATGTCTGACAGGTTCAAAGCTGACTCCTAACCACTAACACAAGAGCAAACGATGCTGTGAAACCTTGGGTCTCAATGACGAGTCCTGTGGTTGTCTAGGTTAGAGGAACCAGTTATTTCATGAAAGTGACAGACATTCTCATCATGAAACATTATATTCTGGGCACATCTTAATAATATGTTCCCTAAACCAATGATACCTATCTCGCTGGTTCTCAATCTAAGGGCAAACAGGTTCAACTTATTGACTGACATCGCTTATCTTCTGATTCCCCTCTTGATAAGTCTGTGGCCCTCTCCTTTTATTCTGAATTTCCTTCACATTTGAAATCCAGAAAAAATTAACATTTTCTTATAGACATTTTTCATTACCTCTCTTTTTTTTTTTTTGCACCGATTTGAACTTTCAAGATGGCCACAAATGAGTTCTGCCCTTGTTTTCTATGTGATACACAAGTGTCATTTCAACAAACTAAGCATTTGGCAACACTCAAAAATATAACAGCAGGCTGTTTCTGGAGGATCATTTTTCTCACAATAGAGAAAATGGGAAAATCATTCAAAAATATTTCAAAGCTTAAAACAACACTGAGTTACTGATGACAGTGATCAGCTATCGGCAGCTGTAAGGGTTACATGCTTTCCTCTTCAAGTAAAATGCAGTTCTCATCTGTGGTTTTTACTGGCCATTACATAGGAGGGTTAATGGGACTGCTTTTGGCTGTCAGCGAAAGCTTAAGATATGTTCTTTATGTGGATTCCTAAGAGCAGACTTCTCTCTGCAGAGCAGACAGGTCACCTGCCTCAACCAATTAGTTAATTGTCTGAAATCACTTATCATAGACCAAGAAAAAGCGTCTTGTGAATGAACTCCATTCATGAAAGAAAGCAAGAGCCTTCTGTTTCCCTTTGAAGACTCTATTCCACTCTAAGGCCCCTCCAATTTACAAAATTCTAAAATCTACAAACGTGAACAATCAACTCCAATAACTGAATCCTTCCACCTTCACAATGAATGAGTGCTTTCTCGACGATGAATTGTTTTTTTTCAAAGGATAAATTTTTTTTAAATGTAGCTCCTGAATGTACTAGGTGTGAAATGGTAGATAAAAGAATAAATAGTTTTGTTGGCCATTTTTGGCTGTTCCCATCAAAGCCTGCCAGGCTGATGTCATTCTGGATGCTTTCTACTCTGCTGACCAAGGTAGGCAGGGTCTTCCTAGAAATCTTTATATTCCTATCAAATTCTTACCAAAACAAAGCACCAAATTCTAAAAATACAGGCCTATCGGGAAGATTGATGTGTGGTTCTTACTAAAAAAAGAGGTGTAAGTAGCTCTTTTGTGGTTAGTATTAGGAACAGGCGACAACCTTCTATTTGGATTAGTAGGATGAGATTGGCTGAGAATTACTCAGTGACAAGATATCCTTATTTACACCATTTGCAAACTCTCTCTCACTGATTCTTATTTTCCTGCTTCCAAATACACTGATTTTTTTTTCCAGCTTTCTATACTTCCCTGTGCTGTTACCTCTACTACTTAGAACTCTTTCTTCAAAAGTCTAATATCCCACAAACAATCTATAGACAAGAGGGAAAGCCCTTATCTCTTGTAGGGACACTGGAAAAGTTTTCCCAGAGAAGATCTAAGCGCTAAAATAAAAGGTGACAGAATTTCAATAGAAATGAGGGAGGAAGTAAAAGGGGTACTACCTCAGGAAAGAGAAAGGAATGAACACTTACTTTGTGACAGATACCAGGCTAAGTATTTTCACATAAATTCTCATTATACCTTATAAATTCTCAGCTAGAGATTGTGAGAAAGGCAGGTATTATTAGTATTCTCGCAGCAAGTTTAACCAGCCTGAGAAATACGCCCAAGGTTACAAAGCAAACAAGAAGTAATTCTAGGTCTCAAACCCAGATCAAGCTCCAAATCATCTCTTTACTCATCACACTAATGAGCAATGGTCTTGAGGAAGGAAAGGAAGTTCCCACAGGGAGTGGGAACTCGGCCAATACTGTGATCAGGTGTGTAGCAGCATCTGAGTATCTGCCCTTTGGTCACCATTTAAAAAAAGAACAAAAAACTCCTGAGAGAGAGACCCTCAGAATGCTATTAGATGTATCTAGAATGAAAATGTTGATCATTTTGCTAAGATTAATCAGAACTGGCAGTAAACCATATATTTAAAGAAACCATTAGTAGTCCTGAAGCTGATGAATGAATCAGATGCTGCTGTTAGAGGTGGATAAGGGATGTTAAGCCACATACTCAGTTAAAGTAATTGGGTGTCATGTAAACAAGATGGTAACTGCAAGCCACTAGATGGGTGGGGGCACCTTGAATGCCAGGCATAGGGATTTGACTTCATTTTATAGTGAACAAGAGAACCTTGGATGTTGCTAGGGAGGGAAAAAATCTTGGGCATAGTGGTAGGGAGGACAGTGATGCCCAAAATGATTCTAGATTGTTAAAGAACAGCCTGGATACCAAATTACTGTTTAGAAGGACAATCTGTTCTTTAGTCAACTGCATCCAAGTCATATATAAATATATACGACTATAAATATACATGACTATATATAGATATATGACTATATATATAGCTTGATTGTCAAGAACTCCCAGAAGTCAGAGGGGGAGGGTCAGAAAGAGGCAGAAAGCAAAGTAATTTTGTCTTTTTTTCACAAAATTCTTCTTTTTCATGATAGCAAAAATCTAATTCCCTCACCATTTTCTGTTTACTTCCAGCCTATCCTTTGTCTCAGTTATACTTCTTTCTAGGAATCTTCTTTCTTTGACGACCTCTCAAAATTTCTGATAAAATATCATTTGATTGGATAAGTGTAATAAGTGAGAGCCTTAGAAATGCTTTAAAATGCCTCACAATTTAAAACCCCTGTGAAAGGGAGAGAAAGGTCAGTGTAAAATATAGCATATTCTTGTTCATAAGGACAAGGCAAACTTTGCCTAGTAAATTATGATCAGAGCCAAAACTGAGTGAAATGATTTTTCTCCATCTTCTCTATGAAAGCACAGCAGGAATAAATATAAGGAGTGCCTCATTCTGTGACACATGCAAATAAATGTATTCACAGCAATGAAAATTTCTACTTACAATTTATTTTCCTTGCCTATTGCTACAGTCTGGTGATCTGTCTAGACCTCACCCCTGTGCCTTAGCTCAAGCTCATCCTCACACTTCACTGCACCCCCACCTCTGCATTGAAATCATCTCATCCTTCAGCACCCATATTAAATGCCACCTCCACCAGGTTTTCTTTGATCTTTTAAAATATAAAACTTTCCCTACCTATCCCTTTTAACACCATATCTGTACCTCTTATTACAAATCACAAAAAGACTTATGAGGCAGTTTCTCATGACTGTTTCTTATCTCCCATTCTATTCACTAATAAGACATTTGGACATCTCCTATAGTTCCAAGAGTAGCACACGTACTTATTTAACTAGGAGGTGCTCAAATAAAATGAATTAATGAATATATTACTTTCAGTGAGCTTTCATATCTATTATTTCAGGACATGATTACCCCTATTTTAGAAATAAGAAAATGAAGGTTTATTAAAGTTAAGTGATTCAGAAAACAGGCCATGCTTTCTAGAAAGGCTGAGACAAAAAGCTTAGATAGGAGGGTTTAGATGGAATCTGAGTACCTCTTAGATAACAGTTCCTCATATTTTATTGAACTCACTGAGATAATAAATTGGTACATTTCTGAATAAATTTGTTGCTATATATATAAAAACCATAAAGAAAATCATATAACTTGAAACATGTCTACTTTTAGAAATCTATCTTTATAAAATATCAAGAGATGTAAATATCAAGGCTTGTGAATAAAGATGGCCAATCAGAAAAAAATTTGTTTCCCAATTAACAGAGTGAAAATGTTTATTTCTCCTCTCTTTTAAATTCCAAAAATGTGACAAGAAGTATGGGGGTAATAAAAGTAATAGCTGTGTTTAGGGTAGAGCCAGAGGAATAAAGGGAGAAAAGGAAAAAGCCCAGACATTTTTCTATCCAAGATAAAAAGAGATGGGATTACATTGGTAGGAGAACTACACGGTAGCTGTAACTCCAGAAATCCCAAATGAAGGAAATTAGGTAAAGGAACATAGAGAAAAGCTGTATAAATAGTCAATGCTGCTCCTTATTGAGGCTTAGAAAAATGCCATGTTGGATATTACAGTGACACTGTTCAATACAAATGTAAAGGTAATGGGAGCTATACATCTAATTTAAAATTTTATTTTTACATTTAAAAAAGCAAAAAGAAACAGGTAAAATTAATTTTAATAATATATCCAAAATATATTATTTCAACAATTAAAAGAGATATTCTCTTGCTTTTCGTACTAAGTCTTTGAAAGCTGCTGTGCATTTCACATTTATAGTGCATTTCAATTCAGATGCGCCAGATTTCATGTGCTCAATAACTCGCATGTGGCTCAAGGCTGTCATAATCAACAGTGCATAATTAGAGGAGGACAAGAAAATTAGGAAAAAGGAGCAGAAAGCAAGGAAGCAATTGAAAAAATGTCTAGAGAGCAAACAGGCAAAACATTTTAGATATGCAAAGACTTAAAAAGTATAACTTCTATACACAACTTCTGAAAAAAAATTATAATAGATGCTCTTTAACAAAATTTAAGAACATTTTAAGAAAGAGCATGACATGAGGTTACAAGAAAGGAGATTTAATCCAGGACTTTAATGAAGTGATAGCAAGCCTTGAAGATAGAACAGGGATTCTGTGGATTTAGAGAAGATAAAGGTCAACTGCAAGCTGCTCAGATCCCACATTATCCTGCAAAGTCCCAACAGCCACCTGGCCCCGCCCACCCAGTAAGAGCTTGAGCACTGCTTGGGGAGGCGCTGGAGCTAGCCCAGGTCCCACAATGTTCTGAGAGGCCCCACCAGCCACCTGGCCAGTCCATTAAAATCCTGGACGAGCATCAGGAATACAGTCAGAGCAGCCCCAGGTCCTAGAAGCCAAGGCAACTGCCCGCCCCACCCAGCAGAGAGAACAAATCTTCAGAACCCAACTACAAAGACATGCAAGATATGTTCTCTTTATCAGATATAGAGTTCAAAGTTGCCATGATAAAGAAGTTAAAAAAAAAAAATGGAAGAAAAATAAAAAAAATTAATGTCCTTCGAAATAAAATCAACAAATAGAAGAGCAAGACTGAAGCTTTAGATAAGAACGGGAGACATAGGATATAAAAAAATTTAATGGAGGAGATGAAAAATTCTGGAGAAAGCTATGGAAGTCGAATAATCACCAAATAGAAGAGTGAATCAGTGATCTTGAAGATGGGAATGAAAAAAGAATCCAGGCAAAAGAAAGAAAGTAAAAAAAAATCTGACTCCATGAGGAAATATAAGAATATAAGTATAATGAGGTAAGAGAGAGAGAAAGCAACAGAGAATGTTATAGAAAGATATAATAAAGGAAAACATCCCAAACCCAGAAAAGGAATTAATTACATAAATAAAATGAGACCTACACCAAGACAGAAAGTAGTAAAAATCCCAAGAATTCAAGACAAAGAGTATTGAAGCAGGAGAGGGGAAGAAGCAGGTAACCTATAAAGGAACCTCAATCAGGATAACATAGGACTTCGCTGAAGAAACACTGCGAGTAAGGAAAGAATGGAATGATGTGATCAATATACTTAAAGATAAAAATTACCAAGCAAGAATACTCTATCCTAAAAAACTCTCCTTCAGATATGAGGGAGAAATGAAGGCCTTCTCAGAAAAATATAAACTGGAGGAATCTGCAAACACTAAACCATCCTTCCATGAAATATTGAAAGGAATACTCAAATTTAAACCAAAGAGAGGAACATACACAAAGAACTAAGCAAGGTAATGGAACCACACAATGAAGGATAAAATGACAGAAACAGACTTTCATATATCAGTAATCACTATAAATGTAAATGGACTGATGCCACCAATTAAAAGACACAGATCATATATATGGCTGGATTAGGAAACAGAATCCAACCTTCTGCTGCCTCCCGGAGCACACCTAAGTTTCAAAGACAAACATAGGCTCAAAGTAAAAGGCTGGAAAACAATCTTACAAGCAAATGGGACCCAAAAGAAGGAAGGGAGGGCCATACTTATACTAGATAAAATCAGATTTCTAGTTAAAGAAAGGTAATGGGGGAGTGAAGGGGGGTGATATTATATAATGATTAAGGCAACAATACATCACAAAGACATACCACTCATCAGTGTATACATACCAAATGATGGAGTACCAAAATACATTAGACAACTACTATCAACTCTGAACACATTTGAAAAAACACATCTGTGGTAGGGAATTTCATTACCAACTGTCAGCATTGGATCGATCAACTAGACAGAAAACAAACAGTGACACAATAGCCTTAAAGAAAGAATTAGACCACATGGACCTTATAGACATTTACAGGGCACTGCACCCTCCCAAAAGTAGAACATACACTTTTTTCTCAAGTGCACATGGCACATTCTCCAGAAGGGACCATAAACTGGGTCACAAGAAAAAAATCAATAAATTCACGAAGTTTGAAATCATACCTAGCATCTTCTGAAATAAAGGTATCAAACTAGAAATCAACCACAAAAGGAAAGCAGAGAAATCCTGAACAACACACTATTGAAAGACTACTAAGTTGAAGAAATCAAAACAATACCTCACTTGATAATAAGGGCACAACCTTCCAGAACTTCTGGAATGCAGCAAAAGCAGTAATGAGAGGGAAGTAAATAGCAATATAGGGCACATCAAGAAACAAGAAAGAGATTAAATAAATGACCTCCTCTTACACCTTGAGGAACTAGAAAGAACAAACAAAACCAACAAGCCAATAGAACAGAAATAAAAATCAAAGCAGAAATAAATGAAATAGAAATTAAAAAGGCAGTATAAAGGAGTAATGACAAAAGCTGGTTCTTTGAAAAAAATAAATCAAAATTGACAAACCTCTAACAAGACTCACTATGAAAGTAAGGGAGAAATATCAAATAAATAGGAACAAAAATGAAAGAGGAGAAATTACAACAGACTCTGCAGAAATTCAAAGAATAATTAGAGACTACTGTGGTTATTTATACACTACCAAATCAAATAATCTAGAAGATATGGGTAAATTCTTGGAATTAAACAATCATTTAAGACTGAATGAAGAAGAAACAAAAATCCTGAACAAACCAATCACAAGCAAAAAAATTGAAATAATTAAAACTCTCCAAAAAAATTAATTAAAGTGCAGGACCAGATGGCTTCACAAGTGAGTTCTACCAAAGGCTGAACTAAATACCTATCCTGCTCAAATTCTTCCCAAAAAATTGAAAAAAAAGAGGAATACTTCCAAGCATATTTTATGAGACCAATGTTATCTATCCTAATATAAAAAATAAAGACAACACAGAAAAAGAAAACTTTAGGCCAATTTCCCTAATGAATACAAATGCAAAAATCTTCAATAAAATCCTAGCAAACTGAATCCAATAATGTATTAAAGGATAATACACCATAACCTAGTGGGATTCATGCGAGAGACACAAGGGTGGTTCGACATATGAAAATCAATGTAATTCACCACATCAAAAAAAAAACAAAAAACAAAAACCATATAATTCTATCAATAGATGCTGATAAAGCATTTTATTAGATTCAGCATTCATTTATGATGAAAACTCTCAAAAAACTGGGGGATAAATGGATCAAGTGTTAACATAATAAAAGCTGTATACAACGAACCCATAGTTAACATCATTTTCAATAATGAAAAATTGAAGTTTTCCTGAAGATCTGGTACAAGATAATAATGTCCACTTTTACCACAACTATTCAAGACAGTTTTAGAAGTCCTACCTAAAGCAATCAGGAAAGAGAGGGATAAGAAATGAATCTGAATTGGGAAAGAAGTAAAGCTATCATTATTTGTAGACATGGACTCCACTTGGAAAAGACTGGAACAGGAAGTGCTGGTGAGGGTGTAAAGAAATTATGTTGGTGGAGAGGTAGACTGTTCCAGCCCCTATGGAAAGCAGTATGGATGTTTCTCAGTAGATTAAACGGATCTTCCACATGACCCAGTAATTCCACTTCTAGGCATCTACCTCCAAAATTAAGAAACACTTATTTGAATGGAAACCTGCACTTCCCTGTTTACTGCAGCACTATTTACAATGTCCAAACTACTGAAACAAACTAACAGATGAGTGGATCAAGATGTGGTATATGTACACAATGGAACACAACTCAACAATCAAAAAAAAGATAAACTCATGCCATTTGCAGCAACATGGATGAAGCTGGAGGGATTATGTGCAGTAAAATAAATCAGGAGAAAGATAAATACTAGATGGTGTCACTTATATGTAGACTATAGTGAAAACAAAGGATCAGATAAAGATAAGCTTAAAAACTAACCTTTGAAAGCTGACTAATGAAATGAAGCATCCAGAGTAAGAGGAGATGGGACAGTGATGAGGACAAATAGGAGAGGGAGCACAGTGAACACATTATGGTGGCAGACTATATGTGATTTGGTGGTTGATGCACTTTGGTAACTATACTTGAAGGAGGAGGGGGGGACCCTATACTTATAAAATACCAACAGTAATGTAAACTCACAGTACCTAAAAAAAAATGTGATTAAGAAGCTAAATGATATTAGTTATAAGGCAGTCAGATGCTTCTTCCTTTAATTAGAAAAATAAAGGCAATTAGAAACTCCAAGGAAAACAAAAAGTAAAGACAAGATATAAACATGAAGTAAAGATAACATGGCAAGTGATGGCATATAGAATCAGTTTGATCTTGGTGTTTAGAACATTACCCTTTAAGTGACACAGGTTTAGACTCAGAACTTAATTTTTCTCACATGGGTCATTTATGCAACTCAGATCTGCTATGAATATTTACATCATTATAATATTGCAAAGAACTTCTGTTGGTTTTTAATTCTTAGACTAAACCCACAGGTAAAACATAAGACTTATTTTATAGATCTCAATGTAAATGTTATTAGTCATACAATATATATATACCTGAAAATAGGATAAAACTAATCTAATTTTCTCAGTTGGAGAATTAAAATATTCTGAATACAGTTAGAGAGGAAAACAGAATTTATGCATAAGTCATAAGCCATATGAGACACGTCTGACTCAGAAAGTTTAAGGAACTCATCAAAAGCCACCCAGATAGTAAACAGTAGATTTGAATTCAATGCTGGATCTGGAATCACACCAGGTAAGCCTGGCATCAAAGACAATGCTAGGATTTCCTATAGTGTATGGGTATCCTCAGAACAGCAACCTCTGATGGCCAGAGACAGTATTTCTGGAGATTCTCTTCATCAAACTGGGAAATCTCCGAACTGGGGGAGTTTAAGCACTCCTTTTCAAAGGATTCTGGCAGGTTGGAAGCAGGGTGCTCCACTTCTTGTGAGGCCAAGAAGAGTCCTTTTGCTCAACTCCAGCATCTGCTGGTATTTTGTTAACACTTGGCTTCTTCATATTTACCCACCCACTGGTTTCCCAGAGACAAAAAGCCAAAAAATATTTTGGCTGAATAGGCAAATGGGTCACAGATGACAAAGGTAAAAAAAAACAAAAATCCAAGACGTTCTGTAATAAGCTTCTTTTAACAAGCAAAAACAAATTTATTCTGTATTTTTCCTTAGTCTCTTTAAGTTGTCCATTTTGTGAAATAATTTGTTGCATATATTTGTTGCAAATATTTGTTGCATTTATCAATGTAGAATATGTGAGGCAAATGGGTCATGTTGTAAGTTTAAGTAAATTTATAGTCTTCTTATTTCAGACCAGATGTAGCTCATCTCCCCTGAAGCCATGCCTAGGCATCAAGAAGTGGGCCAGAGTAATCAGGGGGATCTAGAATCTGGGGGTGGTGGTGGTTTAGGATAGGGACCAACAGTGGACAGAATGAGACCTGGGCTCCAGGATTAACTGTATAATCATCCATGAGACTTTGGCAAGCCACATCCCCCCTCAGAGCCTCAAAAGATTAGATTGATCATGTTTTTCAACTTTTAACAAAGGTCCTTCATTTATAACCAAAAATAATCTTTCTCCTAAGCCCTCAAGATTCTCATGCACTTCCTCTTTGAAGATTGCTCTGCTGTTTATTCCCCAGCAGCCAAGTTTTCCTTTCTGCAATCTGTGCTATAAAAACAGGCAGCCTTTTATTGTTTCATTATAAATTATAATAGCAAATAAAAACTTTTTAGAAGTATATATAAACATGTACTGAAATTTTGTGAAAATCGTGTGTTACTGAGAGTTGGAATTAAATGCTCTATCACAAGTTGTAGTGTTTCTGGTTCCTCATTGCCATTCATGATTTAGCTTGAATTGCAATTTTACTAAGTAAGGCTCCTTTGCTCCCTCTTCACACAGTTAAGAATTCACCACAGGGACATGTGCTTTTGTGCTCATTTAACTAGAGCCTCCTCCCCCAAACTATGCTCTGCCAAATTGTTTCTGGTAAGCAACTCTGGAAAATAAAAATTCCCTAGACATTCTGACAAGGGTGTGAGAGGAACTGAAACATTCCCCCTTGTGTCCACTTCTGTACTGGGAGGATGGGTGGGTGGTAGAGGGAGGGAAGTTGCGGAAGAAGCTTTTAGAGGAAACAGACTTGTAGGATTTTTGCTCAAACAATTGAGTAGTGTATCCAGCTGTTGACTGAGGCAATAGTCAGTTCGAAACCATGGGAGAACGAGGGGGTCAGAGTTCTTACTCCTAAAACAGGAAGATACTATACTGTTTCGCATATTATAGTCAAGTACCTATATTCTAATTAAATAAAGCTCAATGTCAGTGTTAAAGATACCTTTCACATCATCTAGCTAATGGTCCCCTATTTTTTTATTTTTTAAAGATTTATTTATTCATACAAGAACTGGGGTACAGGCTAGAAGTATGGGGATGAGAGGATTCACCAGAGACAGAGTAGGGAGCAGAACAGGCAGATTAACTGAAATACACTGCTGAGGAGAGCAGGGGGTGAGTCAGGAGAGGTCTGCTGCGCCATGTGGGTTGCTCCCTGGCCAAGAATTGAACTCGTGCCGCAGTGGCTACCAATAGCTTCATAGGTTGCGTCTTATGAAGCTTGTGCCACCAGGGAGGCCCCAGTTCCCTATTTTTCAAAAGAAGTGGAGCCCTTCATTTTTACATACAAAATTTTATGCAAAACCATAGTATCTAAAAGCAAATAAAATCAGAACCTCTGGTGGGGGTAGGAGGCCAAAGGCAGATAGTTCTGCCAGTTCAGCTGCCATCGCCCCTTTCATCAACCACTTCTCTGGAATTTCAGGGCCACAAGGAACATTCTTAGGTCTACTGATGAGCACTGATTTGGGTGTGATTGGCAGGGCTGATGTGTGGAGTCTACAGAAAAACATGTAGATAACAAAGACCTTAATTTGATTAGGCTGACTGCTCTCAGTTTTACTTACATCTTTCCTTCAATTATCTCATTAACTCCAGATTTCCCTCACCATTTCTAAATGGGAGACTCAAATTGTACATATTAAGACATGATCTCTCTACATAGCAGAGACTCTAAAGCATACTGCTAGGTTTCAGGTATATCGAAATCTAATAACAGAATCCAAGTGTTTGGTTCAAAAATTCAGGACCAGGACTCTAGTTCTAGTGAGAACTAGAACTAGTGAGAAAATAATGAGAAAACTAGAGAGGAAAAAAATAATGGAAATCCAAAAATAATCAAAGTACAAGGTAGGGACGTGGCCAAAAGGAAACAAGCAAGAATCGTTTTTAAAGTTGGGGGCCAAAGTCACAGAAGGATTAACTTTAAGGCTTGATGCTGACTCCTTGAGGCCTGGGTCAGTTCCTTAAATCCTATCCCACCTCGCACCCTTTATGAGTATAACTGACTCACAGATCTGTCAAAAGGTTTGCGAGGACAAAACCAAGTACATCTTCACAGCTGAGCATGCCCAGGCCCTTTGTGTCTAGCAAGTTGAAAGCATGGTTCTAACTTTGTTCAGGTCACTCCATGAGATAGATATAAAACTTAGTAAGTCAACAGTCAGTTTTCTTTTTATGCCTGGTACAGAACTAATATGTTGTTCAGAGGGCTAGCAGAGACCCACAGTCTACGGAAGGTAGACTCTCTCCGCTAAACATAGGGGTTGAATTACAATTGGTCTAAGCAATGATGAAAATCCCAATCACCTTTTCCATTAAGGATCTAGAGGTGGATAAAATGTATAGAAGAAAAAATAGGTAAAACACCACATGACATACAGTAACATCTTTAAAGATACATCACCCAAAGCAAAGAAAGTGAAGGAAAGGATAAACAGCTGGAATTACATCAAACTAAAAAGCTTCTGTACAGCAAAAGAGACATTAACCAAAATAAAGGGACACCTCACTGATTGGGAGAAAATTTTTGCACACAATACTAATGATAAGGGACTGATCACAAAGATCTACAAAGAGCTGATGAAACTCAACAAAAACAAAGGAAACAACCCAGTCAAAAAACGGGCAGAAGAGTTAAAGATACTTCTCAAAAGAGGAAATGCAAATGGCCAACAGGCATATGAAAAAATGTTCAACATCATCCATAATCAGGGAAATGCAAATTAAAACCACAATGAGATACCATCTTACACCAATGAGAATGGCACGCATCAAAAAAACTAGCAACAACAAATGTTGGCGAGGATGTGGAGAAAAAGGAACTCTCCTGCACTGCTGGTGGGAGTGCAAACTAGTCCAACTACTATGGAGAGCTGTGTGGAGATTCCTCAGTCTGCTAAAGATGGAGCTTCCATATGATCCAGCAATTCCACTCCTAGATAACTACCCAAAGGACACAGAAACATTAATTCAAAAGGGTACCTGCACCCCTATGTTTACTGCAGCACTATTTACAATAGGTAAGATATGGAAACCATCCAAATGCCCCAAAATAGATGACTGGATCAAGAAGATGTGGTATGTATACATAATGGAATATTACTCAGCAATCAAAAAAGATAAACTGATGCCATTCGCAGCAACATGGATTAGGCTGGGAGGGATGGTACTCAGTGAAATAAGCCAGAAAGAAAAAGAAAAATACTGGATGGATTCATTTATAGGAGGAATGTAGAGGATCCAAATAAGGGATCAGGAAAAAAAAGTAATTATCATAAAGTAAAAATCAAAATCAACAGGCAACTATAAACCAGAGACATTCTGCAGGGGTGGAAGGGAGAAAGGAGTAGGGGGTAGGAAGAGCACAAGGGACTATGGTGATGGTACACAGGTGAATTGGTGATGGGAATTTCATGGAGACTATAACTGAGATGACAAAGCATGCATTGTACAAAAAATGATGAATGATATATGAAAATATATAAAATTTTTTAAAAATTATAAAAAAAAGTATCTAGAAGTGGGCATGTAATTTAGTTCTGACCCCTCACCCCCATCAAAATAAGGCATTTTCTAGGGAGGGAACATCCCTGATTTTCTTGCTGACATGCTTGAGATACTGAAGATCCCTGAAACTTCCTGCCTCTTACTTTGCTAAATGTACATCAGTGTCCTTGTGATTTAATTCAGATTTTATATTAATGAAGCTAAGTTTTCCTGACTAATCTGCTGACCCTTTTCAGAATTATATTAAAAGCACAGCTCTATATACTCTGTAAGCTTTACTATGTGGATATATAAAATAGTTTGCATTCAATTTTTGGGAGTTTAGAGATTTTAGGTCAAGAATTCTTACCCCCGTTTAAAAATGGATCTACCATATGACCCAGCAATTCTACTCCTAGGTATCTATCAGAAGAACACATATACATTAATTTGAAGGTAAACTTGCACCCTCACGTCGACTGCAGCACTATTTACAATAACCAAACTATGGAAACAACCCAAGTACCCAAACACAGATGAATAAAAGATGAAGGGGTGGTATGTATGGAATACTAATCAGTGATCAAAAAGGAGAAACTCATGTCATTTATGACAACATGGATGGAACTGGAAGGGATTATGCTGAGCAAAATAAGTCAGAAAGCGAAAGACAAATACAGAATGATGTCACTTATGTGGACTACAGAGAAACCAGAAAAAGGGTCAGATAAAGCCAAACTCAAAAACCAGTCCTTGAAAAGGAGGTAAAGGGGCAGGGGGCAGCTCAAAGTAGGGAGGGAGCACATGTACTATGTTGGAGGACTACAGTAGAAGACTATACATGGAGGACTATGGGTGCCTTGGTGCAGGAGAGCTCTGGTTAATGTCACCAGAAGGGAAGATCCTACACTTCCAAAATACAAACAACAATGTAAACCAAAGTTACCTCAATTATAAAAAATAATAATCAAGAAAAGAAAAATTTCGAAAACAAAAGTAGAACAAATAGTATAAGTGCCTCCTCTTCACCAGGAAAAAAAGAATTCTTACTCCAGGACACTGGTTCTCCAAGTGTGCTTCCTGGACCAGCAGCAGAGCATTTCCTGGGAATTTAAGTATACTTTTTCCAACCTAAACCCAGAACCACTCTAGGGTAAATGTCTGTCAGGCTTTTCTGCCCTTCTGTCATTAGGATAGATGATGGATCCCTGCGGTACTGAATGCATGCCTAATGGCAGAAACCTGGAGTAGGGTGTGGGCATATATAGGTGGGATTCACTTTGGCTGCGATGGGGCTTATAAGGGCAGCATCGTGGAATGGAACCACCAGGAGAACAAGCAAGAGAGCAGAACGGAAGGACTGGAACAGAACCAGCAGAGAAGCAGAGAGCCCAGAAAGAGTGAAGTGCTGGGGGCTGGCACCCCTTCCTGCCGTGTACCTGGTACTGGTAAACTCAATAAAAGTCTGAAAAAGCCACTGAGAGCTCCAGGACTCCTCCTTTATCCATCTGCATACGATCATAGGGATCCTGCCCTGTGCCATCCTGCCTCTACAACTACTGAACCAGAAATTCTTGTGATGGGGTCCAGCAAGCTAAATTTTGAGGACTCTCACTCTGAACCAAGCAATATTCAATTTCTGTGATGTCAGAAATATTCCTATCTGTGCTGCCTAGCATGGTAGCCCCTAGCCACATGTGTCTCATGAGTACCTGCAATGTGGCTAACACAACCAAGAAACAGATTTTAAATTTTATTTTGTTTAATTTTTTTAAATTTAAATAGCTGTGTGGAGTCATGGCTAGTGGTTACAGTATTGACACTATGAGTCTCTATGTCATTTCTATTAACAAATGGCTCCTAGTCCTAAGTCACATAATAAGTCAGAAGTTTGAGAACTTCTGAATGTATCAGAATCACAAAAGGGCATGGTAAAACACAGATTCTAAGTCCTCACCCCCCAAATTTATGATTGAGTAGTTCTGGCTTCAGACCTGGGAATCTGCACGTCTAACAGGTTCCTATGTGATGCTTATACTGCTGGTTCTGGGATGGCACAGTGAGAAACCCTGAGGTAAGCAAATCTTGTTTTGCCTTCTGACTCTGTACAGACCAGCCCAGTGACCTGGCTCCAGCAGGTACTTGATGTTACTGAAAGAATTATGCCCATCTTCTAACAGAGAAAAACCTTTGGAAGTATCTACCATGTTCCAGAGACCATGATTACCGCCTCATAACCTTTGGTGGCAGGCTGTGTGCTTGGCAGAGGTGCACAGAAAGGTTGAGTGATTTGTCTAGTGTACTAGGTTCTGTTCCTTATTCTTCTATGTTTTAAAATATTACCTCATGAAGTGTTCATATTTAAGTGTATTTGTAGAAATGTATGTTGCAGAATTGCTAAAAACAAACCTATTGAAGAGTCAAAAAAATATTTTCAACACTACAAAGAAGGTATGAAAGGCAACAGGTCTGGTAACCTGCACAGGGGCCTATGTCTTCTCAAATAATGCAACACAGGAAACCATCCATGCCAAGACCTGGCCTGGCCAGCAACTCAGCTTTAAAGCATTAATGGGGAAAGCAGGAATCAAGGACATACACACAGGGGACTTTTATGAAGGTCAAAAAAGCAACAATAAATACCATGCCCAGAAAAGCTTTTAAATCTGACCTTTTCCTCTGCTAAAGCCATTCACCTTCCAGCATCTTCAATCTAATAGACTGAAGTGGGCTGAAATGGCTCTTAGGAGAGAACTGAGGCTAGTCTTTTCCTTAATGCTGCCTCTCCACCACACTCCAGCAGCAGCAGCATTACTGGTAATTACATCATTAGACCATAATGGAACACATGCGGCGCAAGTGGAACAGTCCAGCAGGCTCCCCAGTTTAGGAGAGGAGGAAAAGGCCTCCCAATTCACTGTTCAGTGTCTATTAACCCATCGGGTTCTGGCTTATTCACAAAGGCAAATCACCTTAGAACATTTCACAATCTTATAACAGAGACTATGGAGGTCGAGTTTAGTTGAAGACCAGGAGGGATGTTAATGCAACAGTGTGATGGGTAACTCCACTGGATAGGAGTTAGAGTGTTGCTTTGGCTTTGCTATGAACACCACATCTATGTGACCTTGGGGATGTCATTTGCATCTTTTAGGTTTCGTTGCCTCATCTATAAAGAACAGCAAAGCTCCTAGCAGGGGATCCCCAAATGTCCCTGTAAGCAATTTTGGGTTGTACTTACTGAACATCAGCGTTCCCCTATCTCTAAGATTTTATTATATAAATCGCTCCACAAACAGGGCAGTCAGAAGTGGTAAAAATAGGGAAAGCCAATTCTATTTGGTCTTCTAGGAGTTAAGTCAATAAGGACTTTTGACTCTACTCTGACACATATAACAGTGTTAGATCACCTTCATCAACATCCACTGCAATTCTTCAAAAGACCAAGCTCAGAATTCATTAACAGAAAGTTCCCCCAAAGAGAGAAAGGACACAAGAAGTACAAGGAGGCATATGAAAGAGACTGCTGAAGTTCTAGCTGTCACAGTCTCCTTCTATAAGCCTGAGTCAGTCACTTAAAGCTGGTCAACTCATCTTTAAGACACTTTTAGACTCTTTAAACTCAAAGAGTCTGTACAAGTTTCAAATGCTACTCCTGGATATTAGGGGGCCTATTGGGATGGGTGGAGGTTGGCACACACCCCATGCTAAGAATACCAAATCCTGTAAGACAGAGATGAACTTTCTTATATTCTAAAGCTGTTCTCACAGAAAGGGAAAAATATCACCTAACAGAGCTCAAGGAATTAGAACATATAAAATTATATATAATTGCTGCATATCTCAGAATCTTCCCTTTCTAATGCTTAAAAGCAAGGCTATAAAAATGTGTTCTCTGTAGTTGTCTTCCAGTCTTCACAAAGAAGGTATAAGTCTTGATTTCCAGCAGTAAGACAGTCTAGTTATGCTGACCCCAAAGAAAACTCTTTAAAAAGCTAAATAAGATGCTGCTGAACATTTATTGTTTAAGTTGTGTCATGTTGAGTTGTCAAGAAAGGAATGTACAGAGAACAAAAATTAAATGAAAGGAGGTGGAGACAACCTAAATGTCCATCAGTGATTAAAGGATTAATAAAATGTGATATATGCGTATAGTAAAATATCATTTGGTCTTAAAAAATAGGAAAATTGTGACACGTTATAAGATGGATGAATTTTGAAGACGTTATACTAAATGAAGTAAGTTAGACACGAAAGGGTATATTTTCCATGAATCTACTTACATGAAGTATATTGAGACTTTAAAGTCATAGAAGGGCCTCCCTGGTGGCACAAGGTGTTAAGTCTCAGTACTACGAAGCTATCATCAACCACAGCAACGTGAGCTCAATCTTCGGCCAGGGTAGCTAACCCACATATGGGGCACCAGACCTCTCCTGTCTCTCTTGCTGCTCCTGCCAGCAGTGTATTTAAGTAGATCTGCCTGTTCTGCTCCCCACTCTGTCTCTGGTGATCCTCTCAAACTACCCCACCACCCCGCACCTCTGGCCTACACCCCAGCTTTTGTATACATAAAAAAATCTTAAAAAAAAAAGTCATGGAGACCAAAAGTAGAAGAGTGGTTAGCAGGAACTTGGGGTAGGGGTAGTAGGCAGTTTTTATTTAATGGATATAGAATTTCACTTTGTGAATATGAAAAAGTTTTAGAGATGGATGACAGTGATGGTTGTACAACAATATATTTAAAGCCTCTGAATTGCACAGGTACAGATGATTGAAATAGTATGTTTTATGTTATGTACATTTTACCAGATAAAAAGGAATTAAATGAAAGCAGTAATCCTGGAAAGAGAGCACTGAAGGCAGCTTTTGCTCTGCAACTATGTAATAAACACTAGCGACCTCTGTGATGACTGGAGTGTGGGAAACTGAAGATGAAGCCTAGACCCCACGTTAGGTGGGGAGTCTTATATAAAACCCCTTTATAAAGTAGGGACACCAAAAGACTATAGCCTCAGTGTCGAGATGAACCATAATTAAATCTGTAGTACTAAAAGGGGGCACAAAGAAACTGTGGTATATTGACCAGGAGAGATGGAGAAATGTCTCTCCTAAGAATTCATAACCAAAAGCTGCCTCTAGTGCAGGTTCATGACCAAATCCATGAGACCCCAAGTGAAGATGTAAAAGTCCATATGCAATCCCCAATCCTTTCTTGTGGAATGAAAGTTTAACCCAGGCCTCAACTTCTGCTGATAAAGTCCTAAGGAACATTTTATCTTATAACAAAAACAAAACAAGAAAGCCACCCCAATGAGCCATATTAGTGACACCCAGGAAAAACAGACAACAGAATCAGATCTTCCAAGTTATTATATACTGGAATTAGAAACAGAATATAGTATGTCTATGATTATTATATTTTACAACTTAAAATTAGAATGGAACAACTGAGTATTACAAAAGAAAACAACCACACCGGACCCCCAAAATGAAAATTATAATTGAAATTAAAAAAAAAAAATGGCAAGGTTAAACAGATTAGATATAGTTGAAGAAATAATTCATGAACCGGAAGGGCGATCCTAAGAAATTCCATAGAATGTGACCAAGAAATAAAGATGTGAGAAATATGAGTGTTTAAGAGACACGGATGATAGAGAAACAGTATCTAACATGTGTCTAATCTTATAACTAAAATTCAAGGATGAGATGAAAGAGAAAGCTCAAGTCTCAGCTAAAGGCTGAGAATTTTTCCAGAATCATTTGGTAGAATACCACACTTCAGAATGAGGAAGTTCAAAAATGTCAAGTGGGATAAAATATATAAAAAGTCATATTGTACTGAAACCAAAGAACACCAAAGACAACAAAAAAAGATATTTAAAAAGTGGAAATAACACTACAAAAGAAAAACAATTAGATTATTAGCTGACTTCTCAGCAACAATATGAACCAGAAGATCACAGACTAATATTTTCAGTGTGCTGAGAAAAAATTATTCTCAAGACAAGGAGAAGAAAATTACAGAGTGGGGAAAAAATATTTGCAAGAGACATATCTGATGAAGGCCTATTAGCCAAAATATAGAGAGCCCTCACTACTCAATAAGAAAATAAACCTAATTTAAAAATGGGTCAAAGATCTTAACAGATACCTCACTAAAGAAGATATACAGATGGCAAATAAGCATATAAAATTATGTCATCAGGGAAATACAATTTAAAATGATACTACTACACATCTACTAGAGTGGCCAGAATCCAGAATACTTACAACACCAAATGCTGGTAAGGATGTGTCACCAAGAATGCAAGTCATGATTGGTGGGAATGCAAATAGTAAAGTCACTTTGGAAGACAGTTTTGTGGTTTCCTATAAAATGAAACATACTCTTTGTATATAATCCTGTCATTGAGTTCCTTTATATTTAACCAAAGGATTGAAAACTTATGGCTACATAAAAACTTATACACCAATGTGCAAATTTGTTTTAAATACTTTTTTATATAAAGCAACTTTGTTCATAATTGGCAAAACTTGGAAGCAAACATATGTCCTTCAACACGTGAATAAACTGTGATATGCCCAGGCAATGCAATATTATTTAGTGCTAAAAGTTATGAACTCAAGTCATGAAAAGACATAGAAGAACCCTAAATGTATATTACTAAGTGAAAGAAACCAGCCTGAAAAGGCTACATAGTATATGACTCCAATGATAAGACATTCTGGTAAAAGCAAAATTATGGAGCGAGTAAAAAGAGCAAAAAATTGCCAGGGGCTGGGGGTGTGAGGAAGGGATGAACAGGGAGAGGACAGAGGATTTTTACTGCAGTGAAAATGATCTGTATGATTCCAAAATAATGGATATATGTCATTATACATTTGTCCAAACCTATAGAATATACAACATCAAGAGTGAACCATAATGTACACTACAGACTTTAGGTAATTATGGTATGTCAATGGAGGCTCCTGAAGTGTAACAAATAAACCACTCTAGAGGGGATGTTGATGATGGGAGAGGCTATTAATGTGTGGGGGCAAGGAATATAAGGGAATCCCTGTATGTTTCCCTAATTTTCCTTTGAAGCTAAAATGGCTGTGAAAAAAGTCTTAAAAAATAGCTAATAAAACTCTTTTAACAATGAAAGCAAAAATATTTTCAGACAAAAATACAGAGATTGCCACAGACAAATGTTCACTAGGCAATTCTAAATGATGTACTTCAGGAAGATGAAAATTATCCCAGATGGAAGTTCTGATATAAAAGGCAACAAAGATGAGCGAAGATAAAAAGCGGAAAATCTGAACACTGCCAGGGTAAAACAAGAATACTACTTAATTTTTATGGTGGGAAATAAGATGGAACTACAGCATTGGATAATAACCACACTAGTTGAGAGAAATGACCATATTTAAATATTCAAAGATTACCATAAAATTCCGAAGAGGGTGTGGTTGAATGGTGGATCCCCCGAGATGATATGTGCATATTCTAATTCCTGGAAACTGAGTATGATCTTGTATGGCAAAAAATGTGACTAAGGATTTGGAAAGGAGGCACTTATCCTGAATAATATGGGTGAGCCCTAAATCATTCACACATACCTTTATGAGAAAGAGAAAAGGAGAAGAGACACAGAAAGGCCCAGAAAGAAAGGAGACCATGTGACCCTGGGGGGAGAGAAGCGAGTAATGCTGCCAGAAGCCAAGGAACATCTAGAGCCAACAAGCTGGGAAGAGCAAGGAAAAGACCCTCCCCTAGAGCCTTCAGAGGAAGTTCAGCCCTGTGACACCTTGACTTTGAACTTCAGGCCTCCGGGGAATGCATTTCTGTTGTTTTAAATCAACCTATTTGTAGTGATTTTATACAATAATCACAGGAAACTAATACAGAAGGTAGAAACATCATTGTAGGGCAAATGAAAATATGTATGCTAATAAAGAGCTCATCTCCCTAAGCAAATCTGTAAAATAACATGAATGCAGTAAAACCACCAACTTTTGGGGCCCCCCGGTGGTGCAAGGGGTTAAGCACTGCACTATGAAGCAATCCGCAGCCTCTGCAGCACGAGTTCCATCCCCAGCCGACCAGGGAGCAACCCACATGGTGCAGCAGACCTCTCCTGTCTCGCCTGCTGCTCCCCTCAGCAGTGTATTTCACTCAGTCTGCCTGTTCTGTTCCCCGCTCTGTCTCTGGTGAGTCTCTCACCCCCCGCATCTCTGGCCTGTACCCCAGCTCTTGTATGCATAAATAAATCTTTTCAAAAAAATAAATAAAACCACCAACTTTTATTTTCTAGGAAAAAGGTAACTTCATGGCTCAATCAGGAAAATTAACATGAACAGCAGTAAAACAAGATTTAGGCAAGCATATGATAAATATATATTATAAAGCTTCATCAGTTAAAACAAAGTATGTTGCAATGTACAGGCAGACCAAGCAATGGAACTTTATGAGAAGTCCAAAAATGGGTACTAAAACACAAAAAACTAGGTTATACACTGATGGCATCTCATATTTTGAGAAAAAGACTTGAGATTAGGGATTTTAATGACACTGTGACAAAGCTGAATCTGTACCTGTAAGCATAGATCAAGATAAGTTCCAAATGGATCAGATTTAAATGCAATATAAAATGATACTATAAAAAGTAATAGGACATTGCTTTTATAACTTCTGAGTGGGAATGTTTTTCTATTTTATGATATCTAGAAATCATAAAAAAGATAATATTGTTATAGTGACTACATAAAAACATGCAACAGAAACAAGCATGTGCAAGCACACACACATAATACACATAATACGCATACACCCTTGTGAGCAAAGGAGAAAAAACTTCTGTGTTAGAAGTCATAAATATTTTGTAGTTTCCATTATGAAAGGTTAATCTCTTGAACTCCTACAAGGTACCCACAACCCTGTAGAAAATGAGCAGAGTATGAATGGATTATTCACAGAAAAAGATAAAAGGTATCTGAATATGTAAAAATGCTGACTACCAAAAGGAATGCAAATTAAAACTACACTGAAATACTATCATCCACCCATTAAATTAGTGAAAATCCAGAAGTTTGATAACTATGTTGGCAAAACAATGGGGAAATAGGTGTTCTCATACATTGGTGATGGGAATGAAAATAGTTACAGGTTCTCTGGAGCATAATGTGGCAAAATTATGTACAGTTTTTCAAAAGTACAGTAGCATATATCTTTTACCTAGGAATTCTTTTCCAGAAATTTATCCTAGAGATAAATTAACACATGTGTGCAATGACATGTAGCTTTTGCAGATCTATTTAAAAGAATAACATTGAAAACAAAAATATCCATGATAAAGATATATAGCAATGGTTCCATCAATTGATGGAATACCATTTTTTTTAAAGGAATGGGTAAGGAAACTCTTCATGTATTGATATGGAATATCAACATACACTACACACTAGTGAAAAAAGCCCTGCATAGAGAAAGCTGCGCTTGATACTATCTATATGAAATCATTAAACAGACTATCTATATTCCCATATCTACATTTAGCATTTGGATTGGAATATCTAGGATAATACATATTATTGACAGAGATATATCAGGGGATTGGAACAGAGAGGAGCAAAAGGATAGAATAGAGACTTTTTATGGTGTATTTTTCAAATATTTGTTATTGGAATCATGAATTTGTTATATATTATATACTTACAATTTTTAATACATATGCATAATAGAATAACTAGGACAACTAACAAACTAAACAAGTAACTCCCAAATTACTAAAAAGTAAAATGAAAAAAAAAATACCCCGAAAACAAAAGGAACAACATTAGATTGTTGAAATGGACTAAATATTTCCATAAGCACAGTATATATCAAGTAAACCAAGCAATTAAAAGACAAAGATTGTCTCACTGCATCAACCACTATACATGTGAATTAACCAAACTCCTCAATTGAAGAACTAACTTTCAGAATAAACAAAAACAAGTTTAGCTACAGGCTGTCTTTTATTCATATTGTCTGGTACATAGTAGGTACTTCATTAATATTAAAATGAACAAGTAGGTTTAAAAGGGGTGTGTATGATTCAATAAAGCACTTATTTAAGTCTGCTTAAAAGACAGACTTAAAATATAGGAGCACAGAAAGGTTCAAAGTCAATGGATGGAAAAAATTATAGGCTGCATATATACTACTCAAAAGGATGCTACTGTATGTCTGTGACCATCAAGCAAAGAGATATTAAAAGTGGCGGTAAAGAGGGCCAGTTTACAAAGGCAGGAGATGAAGGTCAAAGGTCCAGAAAGACATATAATTCTAAAACACGGCCTCAAAATATATAAAGCAAGCATCGTTAATCACTGCAAGTAGAAACTGTTAAGCCCATTATCATAATGGGAAATTTGAAATATCCTCTCAGTAATTTATATAAAAAGGGTGAGCCTACTTTCCCCATCTCAAATTAACCCACTTTGGAGTTGCTAGATCATCACATCAGAAACAATGTTTTTCATTTAATTTCTGAGAAAATAAATCAGCATGGAAAGACATGTTTCCTGTCTGGTTTTGGTGACCAATATTAAAACACACAAATGGGAAGTCAAGCATTCCCTGCAGAGCAAGCATATAGCTAGGCATGAGCCCTAGTAGCTTTGTCAGCAACTCTATGTCTTATGCTTTAATTTCTTAATCTCTAAAATCCTCAATGGAAAATACTGCTCCCTTACACATATTTGTATCTTTACCAGGATCTACCACAAGCTTGCAATATAATAAATGCTCAATAAGTGTTTTAATGAACCAAACACACCCCTTTTAAAAATATTTCTTTTAATATTAATGAAGCACCTACTATGTACCAGACAATGTGAGGACACACATGAATAAAACAGTGTCTGTTCTCCAGGGGCCCAAACCCTAGCAAAAGAGAAACCCCCACCCCCAACACACACCCCCAACACACACACACAACACTGTGCTATAACACTATATGGGTTGTAGTATTATAATCAGGTGCCCATCACTGAAAACCAACATGTGTATAACTATAGTAAGTTCACAGAAATAGATTTTAAAATGCTACAAAAAAGCATCGGATGCAAAGACAGAAAACAGAGCCCAGAGAAAGTAGCTGCACAGATGAAAGTTCACATTTAATATATACTTCAAGGTACCCACTTACAAATCAGCTAGGGATATCTGAAGGGATATCTGCTTTAAGTCTTACCAAGCAGAGGTGGGGTGAAGTCAGGTCTAATGGATCGTTAGGGTAATGAGAGAGAAGACTATGAGGTTCAGGAGAAAATGTGATTTGCTCAAAATTGAGCAGTTTGGGTAGAGACTAGACCCTACATCCCCGTGTCTTCTCCACATCGTTCCTCGGAACTCCTCCCCAGGACCTTATTTATTCCAAGATTGATCCCTGTCTAGATCAGTGGATTTTGTCTGCAATTTTACAAGATAATATATAAGAAGCAGAAAATAGTTGAAAGTAGACCCATAAATCTGACTTACAGGTTTCACAAAATAACCTTACTAAACGTAATGCTCCTTGATATTCTATTTCATTTTTTGCAATGCTGCTCCCAACACTCTACCACTATTACACCTCACGAAGAGCTCTCAGCCTCAATAAATAAAATGCTTATTGTTTGTGATGGTTTATAATGTGATTGTCTGTGTTTCTTCTCCCAACTGGAATTCTGCATCTAGGTCCTCATTTGACAGCCCAAGAAAAGCCCCCTTCAATCATATTACTGAGCAATTACTGTGTGTAGAGGAAACACTCTGCTTAGCTGCGAGTTTGCTATATGTGGCTACATTTTCTGAAAAGCATAAAGCAGGATATTATAAAATTTCTTTAGGAAGCATTCCCCATACCATATATCTTTACTAAATGTCATCTGAGATGCAGAGTGAGACTTGGATGTGTGAATGCTGTGAAAAGCTTCCCAGGTGATAGACAATTGATGGTCTGAGATCCCTTTCAATCTTACAAATAAATACTTGTTTAGGGAAGGGGGTTTAGCAAAGAAGTAGACACAGGCAAGATAAATGAAACCTTGGTAAGGAGAGGGACTTGCCAGTGGCCAAAAAGTCACCAGTAGGGCAAGGATTAGAATCCAGCTCATTTGATTCAGAAAGTTCCCACTAAGAAAACAAAGTCTCTCTATCAGGGCTCCCCGTCTCCTTTTGCACTGACCTTTTCTTTATCAGAAATTCCCCAAGGGGCCTTGGCTCACTGAGTGCTAATTAGATTTCCTGCACCTGCTCTGGGATTTAGAGGGCAGTGCTAATGCAGTGCCCTATTCAGCTAACAAAGCCACTGGCATTCCCGGTATGCAGGGGCTGGCCTCTCGTTCTTCAGTCAACAGCAATTAAAGGGCTCCTATCCAAAGCCCGAAGGAGGAAGAGAAGGGAGGGGTATTCCTTGATCCAAACTGAATTACAGTCACAGTAGGGATTGATTGTTACTGAAGAGCTGGGTGGAAACAGGGAAAATTCTGGGAGGTAGGAATGGAATCTGGGTGAGGCAAACAATCTAATGACTACACATCATCTTTCTCACGCCTGTAAGGAATGTTATTGTCATCCACACTGAGGGATAAAGCCTCTGAAAATAAGTTATCAAGAAACATTTCCCTTTCTTTTCCTTGTTTCAAGACAGAGGTCCAAATTGTTAGGCCAGGAATGGCACATACTCCATAATTCTATCCCTTCCTATCTAGGCATAACAAGGTGAAGGTTCAGCCACCAACTGGCAAAATTCAATTAGATGTTAAGCCAGAGCTTCTTTGGTCTTGGTCTTCTCACGTGCAGTTCTCAGAGTTGATTTCAAGATTGAATGAGACAATATACAAATGTTTTATATATTGTTTTATATAAAACAATATATAAATGTTTTATAAAATACAAAGTAATGTAAAAGCTTTAATACAACTCCTATTATAAACTCAATTAAATTCCAACCTTTACTGAGTTCCTAGAAAGGTACCTGTGCAGAGCTGGCACACAAACATAAAAATTAGCTGTTAGATACACAATAACAAATCAAAGAGATTTTTTTAACCTATGTGGAAATCACAAACCAGTGTAGGAGGAGCTAAGCTCTATATTATAATTATGATGACTTCTAAAAAGGCGTATGCACAAATTGAGGAAAGTGGAGTAATTTATCATGGTACTAAAGAATGGAGGAGAGAATTGTCAAAATTCTTCTATGACTTGATGGTGAACTGAATATCACTGAGATTGAGTTATGAAGAAAAGTTAGTTGTAGAAGAAATTCAAATGGGCCATCTGATGACCCCCTACTACAATGTATTAACATCCTTTTGCCTTATTTTCAAAGCTCTTTTTATGAGAAATTTTAAAATTCTGCTGCTTATTCAAGGAATATTTAATCAGTTAGCATATGCCAGGTATTACATGAAGCATACAAAACATTACAAGACAGATCTGACCCCTATGAGTTTATCATCCAACAAGGATGAATAAGTCACAAATGAAGATTATAATGTTAAGCCATATATAATGCTTCAAGGAAAAAGGAAAACCTTATCCTACTTCTGGAAGAGTTCAAGGTAAAAAAATTCCATCTTACTTTCCCCATAAACTTAGACCAAAGGGGGGGTGGGTAGATGGGTAAGTGGGGTAAAAGGGATCAATAGTGTGGTGAAGGATGGAATTAGACTTTTAGTGGTGAACATAATGTAGTTTATAAAGATGTTGATTTATGATGTACACCTAAAGCCTGTAATTGATATAATGCAATGCTAGTGCCATAAAAATTTAAGAAATGAAGTATAAATTATGATGACCTAAGAAAATGAGCATGAAGAATAAAGTGAGAAAGCACAATGAGAGTATCACATTAGTAAGTTATTGCTTGTTACACTGTATAAAATCATTACACCAACTAGATATTTTTTCCCAGGCAGTAAGTTTTGTTAATATGTTATCAAAATCACCCCACATATATTTTGTAAGTAATATAGTATTTTTGAAAAAAAGAAAAAACAACAATCACAAGTAACTCCTTGCATCATGGAAACCCACCCACACATCTCACCAACAGTTTACTCAGATTAGACCTGCTTGAGTCACAGGCCTGAGCCCTAATGATGAGGGTGGTCGGGGTAGGGACACACTAGCTGGCCAAACCTAAGGTTAAATGGAGTCAGTTTCCCCGGAACACACAAGTGTCTTAACAGAAATTAAGGTCTTGCTAAAACGGAGAAAAGGGGGAAATGGATTCAGGGGAAGCATTCAACAAATGTTTACGTCACACTAAAAAGGAATAAACACATTTTTAAGATAGTCTAGATTTCTGAATCATAGGAGCAAGAAGTCCTTCTGCTCACATTACTGTCTATTGAGATCTCACACCTTTTCAGCTTCATTTAAGACTGCTGTCCTCCAGAGGCCACAGCTCTCTCCACAGGGAAGCTAGTTAGTTTATCAATAACTCTCTAAACACTCATCAGTACCAAATTGAAATGCTGATTTGCCAAGGTTATTAGGAGATCTCAAGGCACTTTCCAGAAGCTCTAACACTGAACACCTGATTAAAAGCATGTCCCACTTGACACAATTAAAATGTCTCTGGCTGTTTCCTTGTCTGGCTTCCTCCTGGGTAAGCATAAACTCTAAACAGCGGGAAAATAAAAAAAGTAAGGTGCTTTTTAGCAAGGGGTTTGATCATCTAGTTAACCAAAGAAACAGATTCCCCAATGGCTGGATTGATAACAGTGAGCAAATAGTTGTTTTTTTGTTTTTTGGTTTAACAGAAATTTCTGTTGGAATGCAATGAGAATTGATACAGGTTTCTAGCGCTAGACTGATGTTCAGGAGACTAGGCTCCTATATCCAATACTTTGTCACTCAGAGCTCTTGATTAGAAAGAACTGGGTTTTAGAGTTGAACAGATGTGCAATGTTGACCTTCACGGCGAGATGTCTCATTGTGACTGCCATCTTCCGCAAGACCACTCTTCCTGTAAAGCTTCATTTCCTGACTTATAAAAATTGCTTCAATCTACCTCATTAGATTGATAAGAGGATTAAGTAAAGGTTAGCTGTGACTCAAATGTATTACCTGAATATAAATTATTTAATGGAATATGAATTCTGCAGCTGGGGAATAACACAGTGCCTACCTGGATTATTTCTAGTTTTGGCAATTATGAATAAAGTTGCTATAAACTTACAGCAATTATTATATAAGGCATGCTTAAAAGAGTTGAAAAGAGTTGAGGCATGCTTAACATATGATAAAATGCATACTTGCAGTGTGCAGATTGGTTTCAAAAACTGTATACCTCAATGTAAGTAACCACTACTCAAGATAAAGAATAGTCATTCCCATCATATGCTTGTAAAGTTCCCTCCTACTCTTTACCAAAATACCTTCCTCTTTGCCCTGAGGGATGGGCACTGTGGGTTTGTTTTGCCTGTTCTAAGAATTCATAACTGAAATCTTACAGAATGTACTACCATGTTTGGTTTCTCTCAGGATAATTTTATGATCCCTCAGTTCATGCTGTCCTATGTCAGTGCATTCCTTTTTATTGCTGCGTAGCATTCCATTGCATGTCTATATCAAAATTCATCATTTTGCCTACTGATGGACATTTATTTCTAGTTTTTTTGACAAGAAAATTCACATTGTTAGTGAAGCTGCTGATAACATTTTTGTGTTTATCTCTGCGAGCCTGTTTTCTTTTTCCTTAGTACACACCTATGAATAGAACTGCTGAGTCATTGGGTGAGGTGCAAATATTTTTAAAGGGGCAAGAAATCATTTGGCTTCATAGCAGCTCTCACCTTTAGTAGTTTAGTTTAAAGCTTTTCCTTTACCTGTTTGAGTTGATGCCATACCTGTAGAACTGAAAATTAGTCCTAGTTAACAAAGAGATAAATATTTTATGGAAGGTAAGTGATAGATGTTGGTGTTACTGTTACTGCATTTCTATTATTATTGTCTTTTATTCCAAAATATATTATTTTTAATGAAAGTTTTTTTTATCAATACTAACATGTAGTAATAAATCAAATAGATTCAAAACAAGAGCTACCCCACCCATCTTTAGACACAATTTTCCCCCCCATTTAACCTTCCCACCATCAAAGTATAAGATTTTTATTTGTCCGCATCTTTACCAAAATCTGGTACTGTCAGACTGTCTAATTTTAGTCATCCTCATGCTTGTGGAAGTTGGTGTTCTTAGTATCTAATTATGGTTCTGAGATTCATTTTTTTCCCCAATATGGTTATCCAGTTGTTCCAGCATTGCCTGTTGAAAAAGCTTTCTTTCTCCCATTGAATTTCCTTAGCACCTTTGTTGCAAATTTATTGACCATATAAGAGGTGATATATTCTCTCTGAGCTTAGAGTTTGCAGAGACATGGCTAACTGTACCAAGAAAGTCAGAATCATGAGTAAATGAGGGGCTGTTATGGTGACTCCCTCAGAAAAATGGTGAAGAAAACTGAAATCAGCCTTTGCAAGTATACTTGCTCCTTCCAGGGCAAAACCAAGATGAATAGATGAGCTATGAGGATCTGGCACTGGGTCCTACATGAAAATGGTAGCTACAATCACTTACAATCAGGGAAATGTGATACAAAACCACAATGAGATACCACCTTACATCAGTGAGAATGGCACACATTAAAACAAACAAAAAACTAGCCACAAATGTTGGCAAGGAGGTGGAGAAAAAGGAACTCTCCTACACAGCTGGTGAGAGAGCAAACTGGTCCATCCACTATGGAAAGCTGTGTGGAGGGTCCTCAAACTACTACCAGGTGACCCAGCAATTCCACTCCTAGGAATCTACCCAAAGGACACAAAAACATTAATTCAAAAGGATACCTGCACCCCCATGTTTACTGCAGCACTATTTACAATAGCTAAGCTACATAAACAACCCAAATGCCCAAAAATAGATGACTGGATCAAGAAGATGTGGTACATATACACCATGGAATATTACTCAGCAATCAAAAAAAGACAAACTCATGCCATTTGCAGCAACATGAATGGAGCTGGAAGGGATTATGCTCGGTGAAATAAGCCAGAAGGAAAAGGAAAAAAATCAGATGGTTTCACTTAGAGAAGGAATATAGGGGAACCAAAAAAGGGATCAGGGGAAAAAAAAATAAAACAAAATTAACAGGCAACTATAAATCAGAGACATTCAGCAGGGGAGAGGGAAGAAGAGGAATCAAAAGGGGAGGGAAGAGCACAGGAACTAAGGGGATGGTGCATTCGGGGGTGATTTGGTGGCTGGAGTTTTACAGGGACTATATCTGAGAGGAGAAAGCAAACACTGTACAAAAATTAACAATAATTTAAAATATAATTTTTTTTTTAAAAAATAAAAGAATCATGAAGAGGGAAAAAAAAAAAAAGAAAACGGTAGCTGCCAGTGTCTGGACCTGCATCACCACCACTTCTGCTGCCACAGTCACATCTACCATGAGAGGACAGCAGGGATTGAAACACTAGTGGAAGCTCTGCCCTGTGAATATTGCTAGCCTATAATAAATGGGTAAATTTATGAAGCTAGATTTTAAAAAAGAATTGATTTATTAGATTCTTTATTTTGTACCTTGTTTCTATTTGTCTATTCTTATGCCAACAGCACCCTGTTTGATTACTGGAACTTTAGTTTTGGAATCCTCAGACTTTTTTTTTCCCCCCAAAAGCCACTGTTTCAGCTGTTCCAAACGCTGAAAGTTGGATATAAATTCTGACAAAAAGTTCTAAGATTTTGATTTAGATTGCATTGAACTTATAGCTGAATTTGGGGAGGATTTATATATTAATGATATTAAGTCTTTCACCCCATCAGTGTCCCATCAGTGGGGTACATCTCTCTATTTAGGTCTTCTGAGTAAAATCTGAGTGTTTTCAGTGCAGACAGTAAAATTTTTAAATTTTATTCCCAAATATTTCATTTTTTTATGCTACTGTAAGCAGTGTTATTTAACTTTGTTTTCCTAGTTATTTTATTGTATACCCATATACTGGTAATGAAGTTTGTATACTGACCTTAAATTGTGTGATCTTGTGAAATTCACTTATTATTTCTGGTAGGGATATTTTTAGGTAGGTTTCTTAGTTTATGTGTACAATCAGTATTTGTTTCCTCTCTTTTTCTTCTTTCCCTCCGGTTTGATAGTTTTTGCCATTTTTATTATTCTTTTCAAAAAGCCAACTTTAAGCCTTGTTAATTTTTCTCAATTGTATATATATATATATTTTTTTTTTTAACGGTTTTTTTTTTTTCAAAGATTTATTTATTTATTTATACAAGCACTGGGTACAGTCAGAAGTGCGGGAGGGTGAGAGAATTCACCAGAGCCAGAGGGGAGAGCACAGCAGACAGACTAACGAAGAAATATACTGCTGAGGGGAGCAGCGGGCGGCAGGAGTGGTCTGTCATGCCATGTGGGACCCTCGCCGGCAGCCAGGGATCGAACTGGCACTGCAGAGGCTGCGGGAAGCTTCGCAGCCCAGGGCTCAATCGCTGTGCCACCAGGTGAGGCCTGCATGGCTTATTTTAAATCATGTCATTTCATTTCCAAATATTTGGGATTTTCTAAATTTCTCATTGTTAATGATTTCTTACTTAAATCCATTCTTGTCAAAGTATATATACTTTGTATAATTTTCATGCTTTGAAATATCAGTGAAAGTTGGTCCGAGGGCTGTGGGTATTGTTAAGCTGAAATATCAGTGAAACTTGTTTTATAGATGAGCATATAGGGTTTACCTTGCTAAATGTCCCACGTAGCCTTGAAGATAATGGGCCCTTCACAAATGTTGGTTACAGTTAATTATTTGTGGTTGTTCTGGAGAGTAAATATCCATCCTGAATTCATAATATTAATCCAAGGTATACTGTGATATCATTTTAAATTATAATGTAAGAACCTTCAAATTCCATTTATATCCCATTTCATCCTTTGTGCTATCTCATATATATATATATATATTTTTTTTTTGCTGTCATATTTTACTTCCACATACATAAAAGCACAATATGTATATGTATAAACCCAACACTACATTGTTACTACCTGTCATTTAATCAATTGTCTTTTTAAAAACTGACAAATAGAAAGACATTTTTAGATTTAGCCATCTACTTATTTCACATTCCTATACTTCCTCCCTTTCTAGAGAATTAACTTTCCATCTGGTATCATGTCCTATAGCCTAAATGATATTTTGAGCATTTGTATATTGTAGATCACGTGGGAACAGATAGTGATAGATATCTGATACTGACAGATTGATGAGCAATGTTCTTCTATTTTCCCAGAACTCATTTCTTCCTCCTCTTCCTTTCTCTATATCAGATGTACTAAACATGATACTGAAAGTTGAGATAAAAAAATACCATGTTTGGGCCTCCCCGGTGGCGCAGCAGTTGAGCGCTGGGTTGCGAAGCTGCCCGCGGCCTCTGCGGCGCAGGTTCGATCCCCGGCTGCTCCCTGGCCACCAGAGGCGGGTCCCACATGGCGCGCAGACCTCTCCTGCCACCCGCTGCTCCCCTCAGCAGTGTCCTTCGGTCCTTCTGCCTGCTCTGCTCCCCACTCTGGCTCTGGTGAATTCTCTCACCCTCCCGCGCTTCTGACTGTACCCAGTGCATGTGTAAACAGAACAAACAAACAAACAAATAAATAAAACATGCCTCTATTAAAAAAAAATAAAAAAATTAAAAAATTAAAAAAGAATACCATGTTTGAATGCATTTGACCATGTATTAAGAAAATGCATTTTATATTTTCAAAGTCTTCAATGTGATTACATATAAGTAGTTTCTAAGAAAGAGAAATATAGTATGGACCATTTCCTAATTTATTTAACCAAGGAACCAGAGATCAGACCACTAAAACCTACATGGTTCCCAGCTCTCTAAAGAATAAACTTGTAACTCTATAACATAACATAAAAGAGTCTTTATAGCTTGACCCCCACCCCACCTCCCTTATAAATTTCACTATTCATCTCTTGCTTCAGCTTCATTCTGACCATTTCACCCAGTTTCACAAGGTGCTCACAAGACATAACATTTCTTCTTATCCAACCCAACTTTTCCTGGTCCTTCCAGACCTGTTCACATAACACTTCACTGACGTCTTCTGTGATCCTTCCCAGGCAAACATACCTTCCTCTATGCTTTCCTGGTACTTCATTTATGTCTGTATCGCATGACTTCTCTGCATTGCTCTGAGTTACTGAAGGATTGATCAATTTACTTTTAGTTTGGGCTCATGAAAGCCAAGCACCATATCATTCAAATCCCCTGTGAGAGCCATCTTGTAGGCACTTGGTAAAGCCTACATTTCCTTACCTCTCCTTTGCTGGGGCTACCATATTCCAAAACAAAGCTTTCCTGGCTCCACAAAAGGGAAGGTTCAAGTGATGCTTTTTCCTTTGCACTGTTAATAACAGGGATACTCATATTTATATGCTAAATGAATCTTTTAAGAACTGCATTATATAAGCCTATGTATATTGCATAGGACTCTACAAAAAATTAAGTCAACATACATTAAAATGGATTCATTCTTACTTTTTCTCAGTCAATTGTAATCATGAGCCCCTTTAAATATAGCTATAACAACGTCTATATTTTCTAATAGTTCAAAGCACTGGAAAACAGTGTTCCCCCAATTTTAATAGAATCACTGTAGGTCTGGGAGCAGAAAATATTTTTTTATTTATTTAGTCTATTAATAACAAGGAATTCTAAAAGAATCAATGGTATGAGATTGAAAATAGTGGCGATGAGATATGATTCCTCTAATCTTAGTGAAAGTTTCCTGCCTCTCAGATTCTCTGTCTCTCAAAAAATGTATTTAATATAACTTTGGTCTGACTTTAGAAGTTGACTTCCAGAAAAGGCAGTAAATCATGTAGGAAACAGTACCATTTCTATGAGAAGTAAGAAAACAATACAGAACTTATTAATTCAAAACATCAAAGCATAAGATATATCATACTTAGAAGAAAATAAACATACTTCTTTCATATGGGCTCTGAGGCTCTAACTAATCCTTTTTGGACAACCCACAAATCCCCTAGCTGTACTTGCACTGACCAGGAATTTTTAAAATACACACTTTCAAAAATATGTATTTCTAAAGTGTGGGGTACAATATTCTCTCTTTTCACTGATAGCAAACTAAATTGACCTTCACATTCCTAAGCTCTCCTCAAGCTCATATTATCAAATATTTCCCACTGGGTCATAGTAACAGTAGTCTCTCAGTGGTTGAGAAGGTAAAGTTGTCAACAAGGCAAAAACAGGACATGTTGCATAGCTTACTTGTTATACAACCATACTCTAAAAAATTTAAGCTGAAGTCTGCCATTACTCTCATACACTGCTGCTGTCAGGTTGTGGAATGTTAGAAAAGACTTATCTTCAGGAGAGGCAAAGGGTATTACAATGGAATGAGGAACTTTAGTCACTATTTGCCAACTACCCCAGGTAGAAAGGAGGCTCAATGAGATTTATTCATTTAGTGTCTGTTAACTTTAAATTTATTTATTGATTTTCTTACATCATTGCTAATGAGGCTCAATGAGATTTAATAACTACTCCAAGTTCATATTCTTATTAAACAGTGGACCCAGAATTCAAACTCAAATTTATCCAACAAAAACATATCCTTTTTCTATATATAAAGAAGCCAGTTAGGCATTGGTGAAGATTGCTTAGAGTCAAAACCTATTTTCTTCCTTTTCTAACAGAGAAATTTAGCAAATTTCCTAAATTTGCTGTTCCTCAGTTCCTTACCAGTCAAATGGAGAAAATAAAAATGCTTCTCTCTTAGGGCTGTTGTGAAAATTAAATGAAATAATACACAAGAAGTACTCAGAACTGTTTTCCACACACAGTGGAACCTTGAACAACAGGGGCTTGAACTTTATGAGTTCCTATGCGAATTTTGTTCTATCCAAAGGTTCCACATTCACCAATTCAACCAACAACAGCTGCCTGGTGCTGTTTGGTTGAATCCACAGATGAGGAAACCCTGTATGTGGGGGGCCAAATGTAAGGTATATGCAGATTTTCTATTGGGCAGGGATCAGCGTCCCTAACCCCTGTGTTGTTCAAGGTCAACTATGTATGTAATAGACAAATCTATCTCTCCCTCTCCACATGGACTGGTAAATCCATATATATATATTTTACATATACAAAACATGCACGTATTCTATACATTCCTATGTATTTATGAGTATCTATATTCATATACTTATCAATATACACATAACCACACATATGCATATACATGGCTCATAATATAGTCTTAGAAAATAATTTCTTATGTTCTCTGGAATAATGCTCCCTGTAGAACTTCTACCCTCAGAGCTGTAGGTTTCCTTAGAGGACACAGCTTCATAACATGAAAAGCAATGATCCTATTCCTGCCACTTGTTCTTCTTACTGCTGTTTTGTTAAAAAGGAGAAAGACGTGAACTTCTACCTTGCTTTAAACCACACTTCTTTGGGTAGAAACAGGAGAATAAGAAATTCCACAGAGAAGGGAACTTGGGATGTCTTGGTTAGAAAAGAATTTTCCTCTTGATATCAACTTGAAAAACCTAAGAATGTTAATATAAATTCACATCAATATGCAATGGGTGGGCTTCCCCTGGTGGTGCAGGCGGTTGAGCGCCCCGCTGTGAAACTGTCCGCAGCCTCTGCAGCGTGGGTTCGATCCTGGCCGGCCAGCCGGCGAGGGTCTCATATGGCGCGGTAGACCTCTCCTGTCTCGCCCGCTGCTCCCCTCAGCAGTGTATTTCAGTCATTCTGCCTGTTCTGTTCCCCGCTCTGTCTCTGGTGAATCCTCTCACCCTCCCACACATCTAGCCTGTACCCCAGTTCTTGTATAAATAATAAATCTTTAAAAAAAATATGCAATGGGTGTACATTACGTATATGCTCTACAGGCAATACAAACATGAGCCCAAGACTTTGTCTTCACTCTCAAGGTCCTCGTAATCTAGCAGCAGAGACATATGCACTACTAGCTCCTTGGCAAAATGTGTCCTAAACCAGGACAGAGTTTCTATCACCATACTCTGAGGTCAGAACAGAGAAGGTAACATCTTACTGGGTCTCACGTTTGAAGACTGACATGAAGAACATGTCCATGTTCTTTCCGTCTTTTCTTTCGGAGACTCTGATAGAAGGGCAATAGCCCCTCCACTGTTCTGAATCTCTAGCTTTATCAAAAATTAATAGGCAACATAACTTAGCAGGTTTCAGGGAATACGATCGGAAAGAGGAACACAGTTTTCTTAGCATCCCCTCTAAGACTTGTTTTTTTTTTAATAATTAAAACTTGATTCATAAGAACAAAAACATTATACAAATATGTTCTTCTCATGAAAAAAGGGAGACAAATAGTTTTTCAGTTCCCTAAAAAGTTCCTTAGAGGATCCCTTTCTAGATCCTCTAGAAAGAATGAGATGGAAAACTGGTTTCCAATCCAAGCAAATTATCCAAACATTTATTAATTACATCAAACTTGTTAAACAAAACATAATATACTAACAGAGTGGACTATTCATACATAAGAAGGAATGAAGTACATACATGCTACAACACACATGAGCCTGGAAAACATGCTAAGCAAAAGCTGCCAGTCACAAAGGACCACAGATTACGTGATTCCATCTCTATGGAAGGTCCAGAATAGGCAAATCCATAGACTCCTGTCTATGGAAGTTGGAAAGTGACTGCTTAATGGGAATGGAGTTCCTTTTGAGGTGAGAATGTCTGGAATCAGAGAACAGTGGTTGTCACACAAAAGTGTGAATAAAATAAAAACAGTGTATACTTTAAAATGGTGAATTATGTATCAATAAAACTAACAATACAAAAGCATTGACACTACAAAAGATGACTGCCCTGTGACTACCTACAGGTAACCAATATCAGCGGTTTAGTATGATTTCTTGTTATAATGCTCTTCATCCTCACAGTGCTTAGCAGAGGCCTTCACACACACAGTAGGCATTTTAAACACTGTTGCAAATAACTTTACACAAGGATAAAGTAACACTGCTTTGTTCTCCTCAGGTAACATAGATACATTTGTATCCGCCATCACACAAATTCATTAGTTCAGGATCAGGCGGCTTTAGAGGTACAATTTACATGGGCACCATACACACTGAGTACAACAAACACAAGAGCACACAGCACTTACTGAATCAAAACTCACCAACAATAACCCAGTTAATAGAAAATCCTGATATGGACATTCATGCAAACAAGGAGGCACTTTGCATCATTCTCTCTGATTTATAAAGGAGTTAGCTTAAGTGAAACTGGACATGGCAAGGCCATTACTTTGGAGTTCACAACAGCAAGCAGTAAATAAGTGATTTGCAACTAGGTGAAGTCCACCTCAAACAGAGGCCTTAGATAGGTTCATAAAACACTAGCAGACCACCACAATGCTGTATTTCTTGTCTGTTTTTTTTTTTAGAGGTTTTAATCTGAGGTACACAAAGTAACGCCAATTAACTTCTTCACACACAACCACCTGCTCACTCCTCAGTGGTTATTGTTTACTTAAACCGGACCAGCTAGCATTTGTATATTTAAAGTTCCCAGGGCATTCAGAAACAGTGTTAGGAACCTTTAGGAAGAACGTGATGGGAAAATGGTTCCATGCAAATCATCCAACCATTCATCTACCAATCACATTAAAGTTACAACAGGTGCCAGTCATCAAACTGGTCGTATATCCTAATTTCACTGAAGAGAAAACTAAAACCCAAGGATTCATCCCTTAAAGTCAGCAATAAGGATGCGACAACACTCAAAGTTCTAACCATGTGGCCACATCTTCTCGGTATACTTTTCAAACTTCTTAACAGGAGTAGAGCTGTGAAAATGTGTTTTGACAGAAAGGAACTTGTTGAGGTCATTGTACATTAGCCTCAATGTAATGGAGAATAATTGTTACTATATTTTAAAAATGCTTTGTAATGCCCTTTCTGCCCTCTGGGAAAGGAAAGGCATAGAACAGGCAAAGAAAGACATGGTCCTCATTCACATACAGACTCATCCTTCCCTCCAAAGCGGGTTCAACTCGGGGAGCAGTTTTTCCAGAGATAACATGGGGGTAGACTTGAGGATATTACAGTTGGCTCTTCAGCTCTGTGCCAGTAGATGGTCTGAGGGCAGCTTGGATGCACCACCAGGAGGAGGCCAGGAAGATGACCTTTGGACAGTATTGCTCATTTCCTAAAACCTAGGCAAGGCATGCAGGCCATCCAGAATTTGCTAAGAGACTGTTGCACCAGTGAGGTCTATAATTGGAGCAAAAAATGCTCAGTGTACAGAGCCTTTGAGACAAATGTCTAGTTCCATAACTTCCCTAATATGTTCCTGCTTACATTCTTCTAATTCTATTCAGAGCTGTCCACGGACCTATCTCTGCCCTTCCCCTTGGTGCATGGTATATAATAGACACTTGGGAATTGTGAAGAATGATTAACGAGGTCTGAGGAGTCAGGGGAGAGAGAAGATATTACAAACAAAGGATCACGGTTAATAAAGAAAATGAATATGAGATACTAGGGATGTCAGAAAGGGACACTTAGACCTCTTTCTTCATCCTTCCCCATCCATCTACTTTCCCTCAACATTCATGTGCATATATCTTTAGGCCTTCAGTTAAGGTGCTTCATTACCTGTAATGCTCTTTGTCCAACCAATCTGCCTGATGAATTCCTATTCATTCTTCAAAGTCCAGCTCAACTGTCATTTTCTCTGCAGCTTTCTCTGATACTGCCCCACTCCAAGTGGAATTAATCACTTCATCCCACTCTCCTGCAATATTTCCCCATAATCTTTACTACTGCAGAATGCGCTCCCTCAGATTGAATCATTAGATGTCTGCTTTCCATGATAAACTATGAGTTATCAGAGAGTAAGGAGGAGTCCCTATTCATCACGATCTCCTGCTTGAGTGTCTATGCACCAAATATTACGTCAAAAAAGAAAAGTTGCTGCCTTTGAGGAACCTGTATAACAAAGGGGAGAAACATCCAAACACAGAGTCATGTTGCAATGTCCTAAGCGCTGCACAGAAGAATGGCAGGATGATGGGGAAGGGGTAAGGCGTGTCCTTCAGGAAGAAATCAGGAAGTGGTGCAGAGCTGGTGACATTTGAGGTGGGCCTTGAGACCGAAAACCAGGAGGCTGCATGGGGACTATCTGAGGAATTGAAGCTAAAAGGGAATCACTAAAGAGGAACATCTGGTCAGGTATGGTCAATATTTTCCCTCCCTACTTCTGGAGAGTCCCTATTCACTTTATCCCAACTTTCCTTTTTAGACTGTCCAAGGCTACTCAGTCTCCCCAGTCACATCAATTATTTATATCAAAGAGCACCTACCATTCGAACAACATGTCATAAAATGAGTCAATAATACATGAAAATATATGCAAATCAGTAGCAAAGAAACCCAAGTTAAGCTAAGAGACTACTTTTTTACCTGTCAGATTGTCAAGTATTTTAAAAATAAGTATCTGGTATGAAAAAAGAATCAGGGAAATCATAACTCTATCCTTACTGAGAGGTAATTTGGTATAATATACCCAAGTCTTGCAATTAACTGCTATTTTTGGCATAGAAATTCCATTAGTTATTTGTCCTAAAGATAAAAATCTTTACTATAATGATTATCACAGCAATATTTAAAATAGTGGGGAAAAAAGCAAGCTACCTAAATGTCCAATTGCAGAGGAGACACGTAAATGTGGCACTGCAATAATTTTAACAGTTCCAATCTATAGAGCATTTACTACTCTACGCCTAGCATTACTGTATTCAATACCACAGTAAACCGTAAGGTAGGTATGTAAGTGAATGTTGACTGAGACTTTTCCAGTTACCTCAAAACTGTAAATACAACCAATAGCTAAGGATAGAGAGCAGTCAATCATTGGGGGCTGGGCTTAATCAAGAAATTAATAAGAAGCTTTAGCATAAAATCTAGCCCTATGCCCTGCACTGCCTGTCCCACTCCACAAAAGCAGATCACAGAGGGAAGGGAAAAACCTCAGATCCCTTGATCTAGTGGGTATTACCATTCCTACAACCCCCAAGGGGCTCCTCCAAGACAATCAGTTACGGAGATTATAGGTGAACAAAAAATTAGTTCTTCCTTGGGCAGGAATTTTTAAAAAGTGGGAGGTAGAGTGAATATATGCTCAGGCAGTTGTCCTGCAGCTCTTCCCTGAACCATTCTGGACAGGGGAAGGGGAACTAGAGAGAAGGAGAAGCAATGTTGTTGTTACCCCACTGTTTGGCATGGCTGTGGGTCCCTTAGGTCAAGAAGTCAGGTGGAAATTGCTAGCCTTAACCCCTTTTGCCAGTTCCCTTTCTAAGAGGATTGCCCATTGAGCAAGTAAACCCCAGCTATGGGGTAAAAAGAGAGGGAGGAGTTGGCCTGAAATAGGCCCAAAGAGCTTAGTACCAGCTTTCTCTCCAGGTCTGGAGACAACACCTTGACAAAACTTACCCTCCAAAGAACTCACAAGCATGGGGAGTGTACACACAGGCAGTGCCAGTCAGGTAACTTATATCATCCAGGAAGACCGAAGGCAGCTGCTGAAAAGATAGTTATCCCTGGACCACTTCCTACTGCCCAGCTGCACACACCAGAACCACCAGGGTGTAGAAGAGAGCAGGGAAGAAGTGCCAGATACACTCCCACTCACACATTCTCTAAGGTGAGAGATGGGGAAGATCAGTAGAAAAATAAACTGAATCCACCTTTTCTCACTTCGTATCTCCAAAGCCACACGTTTAGTGAGAAACAGGAGTAGGGAAAGCTTTCAATTAGATATACTGACATATTAAAATAGTGGACTTCCAATACCCCAGAGTCACCAGAAGGTTGTAGACTCTGCCCAAGGTATCATCAAGGGATCTGTCCCCTAGAGAAGCCATCTCGACATGCAGAGTTGGGTGTTCCAGCTAGAGAAAAATAAACTCATCCATGTTTGCACACTTCTGAGTTAAAACTGTCCAAGTAAATGGTTAAATTACCATTGTCTCCACTTCACAGATTAGGAAATTAAGGTTTTGAAAGATTAAGAAACTTGCTCAAACCCACAAAGTATGTGGGAAGCTCAGTTTAGCTACCAACCCAGAGCTAAACTCAGAGCTCACGCCTTTTACATTCACATCAGGAATTTTTCAATAGAAGGTCCAAAGGCATCTCTAGAATTCTGCAAATTTACTTAAAAATTTTTTTTCAATATTGGATTTTCTTCTCAAGGGTGATCTTAAATACATAAGTATAGTCTTGATCATCTGATGATCATCACACAAGTGAATGCTGCTCCTTGATTACTAGTCCTTGCTGGTAATCTTTAGCTAGTCATCACTACACTAAAGACTAATGAAGGAGGACAGAGGTGACTATAAACAAACAATGTGATCACATGAATTAAAACCCAAATGGCTTGCTATATAAGTCAAAGTTTCACTGTAGTTCAAACACAGAAATGTAGTGGGAGAGAAAAATGGGACACAACAGACTCCATAGGAATAGGGCTGTTTTATACTTTCAGCAGCAATTTAGTTTTGGGAAAATATCCACTGTTGCTAATATGCATTATATTAGTTCTGAGCTTTTACATTTAATTTGTTAATTTATTTTGGTGTTATCATTGTTGAAGAGCTGTTTTGTTTCAGAGATATTTGTAACATAATAATAATTTAACATCGAGAACATATAAAAATGTTGAAAGTATCCTTATATCACACATGCTTGAGAAGCTCTGTATTATGGCATTCTGCCTAAGCAGCTATTTAAAGTCATGTCTTAAAAGGCTATTTGCGACACCAGGAGATATTTCCATTTTATTGACTTAAAACATTCAAAAGATAACACAGTTTGCTCTAATTTTATAAAATACACAAAGCAGGGGCCTCTCTGGTGGTGTAAGGGGTTAAGCACAGCACTATGAAACTACTGGCAGCCTCTGCAGCATGAGTTGGATCCTTGGCCAGGGAGGTGACCGGCATGAGCAGCAGACCTCTCTTGCCTCACCTGCTGCTCCCCTCAGCAGTGCATTTCAGTCAGTCAGTCTGTTCTGCTCCCCACTCTGTCTCTGGTGAATGCTCCCCCCCCACACCTCTGGCCTGCACCCCAGCTCTTGTATGCATAAATGAATAAATCTTAAAAAATATATACAAAGTACATATAAACGTAGGAAAGAGAGTAAGAAATACACTGAAATGTTAACAATGTTTATGCCACAGTAGGAACATTCCAGGTGTTCCTGATTGATATTGCTATTTTTTTTTTGATAATTTGTGTTTACAAAAACTTTATTATGGGCAAAATTATTACCAAAAAATTTCAGTCTAAAAGCATATCCCATGAAAATTGCCAAAATCTGCTGCCAAAAAATGGTACTTTTTGTTCAAGTCCAACTCAAACTTTCTTCTCCAAAGAAACACATCAACCCTAAAGTAACATTTATTCAGAATGTATAAGCGTGCGAAATACTAGTCAAGCAATCACTTATTGTATTTAGTTACCAGGAATGCAAAGATGAGCAGAGAACATGATGCACTCTTGAGGACACCTGTCTGGGGGATGCCCACTATTAACATATAGCCGGTGGGTGGAAGGGATGACAATGTCAAAGGAGCATGGAGAAGGGGCTCCATAACTCATTCTGATGGAGAGGATGGGCAGGAAAGATTGCAGAAGAGGAACAAGAGTCCTAAGAATGCTTGAGGAAGTAGGTAGAGAAAGGTGAAATGGCCGACTACCCAGCAAGTCAAAGTCAAGCATCGGTCTTGTGACACTGAACACACTGCCCACATCGGGTCAGCCTCTCCTGGGCTCCTACAGCATTTGCCATTTGTACTGATTGCTGTTATAATTCAACTCACTTCCCGAACAAGTCTGTAAATTCAGAGGGGGATAAATGTGCACTGCAGACTCACAATTTGTTAAAGACAGTAGTATCTTCAGATAAAGACTTCTAACGGGCATTATATGCAACATATTGTAGCCTCAATTAGTACACATATATATTTCTGCCTATTTTTTCCTCTAGAAAATTACATCCAACTGAAAAAGTAAAAGACTCATTTCTATACTCCTTAGAAGAATCTCTGTTATATATGACTGACCACTTTCTTTTGCTTTTGTAGTCAGTAGAGTCAATATGGCATGTTAATGGCATACTGCATGGCATGTTATGCCTTATCCTTCCAAGGCAGGATAAGGCAAAATACACTGGCTGCCTATCCAAGAAAATCTTCCAAGTGACCTGTGGTGATAGTTAATGATACCTAAATGCTGTGACTCTTCAGCTAGGGTGAAACTCAAAGATGTCCCACTAGTGTGAAGGAACAGCCTGTATTGTGTAAATAGTGAATAACTGGAAGTAACATGAATGTTTAACCAGGGGAAATGTGTACATAAGTATGGTGCATTTACTTGGATGATAGTTATAAGGCTTATGTACATGCCTCGGACTTGCTTTAAAACATTCCATTAACGGATCTGGAGGGGATTATGTGAAGCGAAATACGACAGCCAGAGAAAGACAAATATCGGATGGCGTCCTTTACATGTGGAATACAGAGAAATCAAACAGAGGTTCAGCTGAAGCCAAACTAACAACAAGCCCTGGAAAACTGAGGCTACCAGAAAGAAAGGCGTGGGGTGGCTCAAGAACAGAGTGGGGAGGAGCACAGTGGATTATGGTGCTGGACTGTGGGCAGTTTGTTGGTGTGGAGTGTACCACCACCCGGAAGGGGAGCGCCTGTAACACTAAAACACAAACAATGTAAACCAGTGTTACCCAATAACATTAAAAATTAAAATATTCCACCAGAGGAACAGTAAAAGGGATAGATGAAACAAATGTGATAAAATCTCAGTACTATTTGAAGCTGTATGCACTGGTGTGCATTAGATCATTTTCTCTATTTTTGTGTATGCCCAAAATTCTTCATAATAAAAAATACTGTGTAGAGGGAAATGAAAATATTCACGATGATCTTTATTGTACGGGGAGTGGGGAGTAGAATACAAAGTGATAGTTCATGTTGATTATAGCCATTTAAAAAATAAGTATGTGATCCACCCAATAGTGAAAAATTACCACTCAGTGACCACATGGGTTTCTAGAAAACCACTTTTACTAAAAGAACTCTGAGGAAAAGGTTAATTGCAGGTCTGGATCAGGAAATGTGCAAAACAAACCTGGAATATCTTGTCATACAAGACAACAAACACAATCAAACGCAACTAAGGTCATATCGAAAGGACACAGAAGCGAAACTGAATAGGCTCCACTGGCTAAGGTAGTACAATCTGAGCATCAACAAGGATAACAACTAAATACTAAAATGATACTAAAAATACTCTAATTGATCACTCTGAAGGATACTAAAGAACCAGTCATTATTTCACAACCGGTAGATAAATACAAAGCAGCCAGCATAAAGCAGGAGTGGGGGGAGTTGTAAAAAATAAATACCAATGTCTGAAAATGCCTTGCTCATCGCTGGTGCCTGGCAAGTGGCACCACACCTGCACCAAGCTCTACCTGAGATGCTTGCACTATCATATCTCACAGTCTAGCAAAGGGACAGACAGAAGCCCAATACGAGAATGCTGAAATGGAAACAAAATATGTGCCTTGGGAACCAGCACAGAAGTGGGGTCATTCTGGAGGGGCCTGAGGTGCTACCTGAAATTTTGAAGAGTTACCACTTACTGGGAAATTCTGCATTTTGACCCATTTTCTTCAGAACCCCAATAATGCTCTTTACATTCCTAGCACAAACATTTTTCCCATGGAATGGTCAAAGTTATGGCATAACACATATTCCCATGTGGTTTCATTTCCCTTCCCTGAGATCAGGAGACCCTTGAGATGTTCCTTTCTGAAAAAAATTAACTCCCTACAACTCATTTTAACATCTAACTTGGGAATTCCACTTACAAACTTCAAGTCTGGCCCAGATTTGGATGAGATATGAAGAATCCTGTGCTCATGTTTAAAATTCTTATGAAAGGGTTAACAAATATAAATCAACTTCAGTTCCCAATGTCACATCCCTCATCATTCAACACCTACCCTGGCTAAGATTATTTTCATTTGTTATCCTAGCAAATTTTCAAGACCAGTGAAATAAGAAGTACTACTCAATTTTATAAGGAATAGGTTCAGAGAACTCAGTCCTTTTATTTATTTTTTAATTATATACATATATTTTACATCATTTTTCATTTTTGCACAATGTATGCATTTTCATCTTGGTTATAGTCCCCATACAATTCCCATCCCCCCTTGTTTTGATCCTACTCTCTTCTCTCCCCCCCCCATAGTTTATAGTTGCTTGTTGATTTAGATTTTTACTTTATTATAATTAGTCTTTTTCCTGGTCCCTTATTTAGTTTTTCTAAATTCCTGCTATGAGTGAGACCATCCAGTGTTTTTCTTTTTCTTTCTGGCTTATTTCACTGAGCATGATCCCTTCCAGCTCCATCCATGTTGCTGCAAGTTGCATGAGTTTATCTTTTTTGAATGCTGAGTAATATTCCATTGTGTATATGTACCACATCTTCTTGATCCAGTCATCTATTTTTGGGCATTTGGGTTGTTGTCATAGCTTAGCTATTGTAAATAGTGCTGCTATAAACACAGGGGTGCAGGTGCTCTTGGTGGGAGTGCAAACTGGTCTATGGAGAGCTGGTGTAAAACCACTATGGAGAGCTGTGTGGAGATTCCTCAGTTTGCTAAAGACGGAGCTCCCATATGATCCAGCAATTCCACTCCTAGGTATTTATCCAAAGGAAACAGAACCCAGTCATTTTTTCTCAAGGATCCAAAGGCCCTTGAGACACAAGACAGAGGTTTGAAGATAATCAATGTCCACATACCCTTGACATTTAGCAGGGAAGGACTGGCTATGAGAGATGCAAAAACCTACTAAGTTAGAATGAAGCTCTTCATTAATAAATGTAATCCTACCAGCTAAAGCCTTTTATGAACTATCCCTCTCAGCTTTCCACTTACTCTTCAAATCTCTTTTGCTTTCCATTATAGTCTCCTCCACTCTGAATGGATTTTCAATATTCTCCTCCTCTACTACGCACACTCCCCCTTCATCAATTTAATTACCAAATTTTTCCCCAGGTCCTAATCTTTTGAGTTCAACTCATATCCTCAACCTCCTACTCCAGGAAGCCCTTCCATCTTTTTCCCATGGTTGGAGCTCTTGCCTTGAGGCAACTCACTCCATAAAAGAGCATCACTCTGTTTTACATATAAACTTCTAGTCTCCTTAGCCTGCAAATTTCCTTGAAGGCAGGGTTGGCAATTGATTTAGTCCCTTGGGAAGGCAAAAGATACAAATTACATTGTAAACATTATTTTGGATGCAGGCAAAACTGTATTTCTCATAAACTTGAGGTTATCATAGTCCACTATCCCCTTCTAGCTACAGAAAGGCCAGCTAGAGGTAGAAAGCAACATCAAAGTTGTTTCATAAGCAAACAGCAGGCATTCATTAGTGCTTTGTACAACTTCGCAGCCCTTGGTCCTCAGATATCCCTCAGAGAACATTCTATAATTACTGAAGGCTATGAAGATTCCATTCTTTCTTTTCCCTTGGATTAGAAATACTAGCTGGGCCAACTATTCACTCTCAGGAAATGAGGCTTTTTTTTTTTTTAATTGTGGTAAAACATACATGAAAGTTACCATCTTAGCCACGTTTAAGTGTAGAGTTCAGGGGTGTTCAGTACAGTTTAACTGTTGTGCTATTATCACTACCATCTGTTGCCAGACTCTTTTCATCTGCAAAACTGTAACTCTGCATTCATTAAACAATATTTCCCCAATATCCTCTCCCAACATACCCCATAAATGCTCCTTTCTACTTCCTGTCTTTATGAGTTTGACTACTCTAGGTATACCATATGAGTGGAATCATAAAGTATTTGTCCTTATGTGACTGACTTATTTTACTCAGCATAATGTCATTAAGGTTGACCCATGTTGTAGCATGTCCCATGTATCAAAATTTCCTTCCTATTTAATGCTGAAGACTATTCCATTGTACACATATGCCACATTTTGTCTATTCATTCATTTGTTGTTAACACATGGGTTACCTCTAAATGAGGAATTCTGATCAAATACTAGCGACAAGAAGCTCAGGTGACTGGCCTTGGGTGAGAGCCATCTCTTAGATGTTTTGAACACAATCAAAGACTCAGTCCAGATATTAGGACCACAGAACAGAAAGCTGAGAGGAATTTCTATCTAGTTATCCATCTCAGGACTGGGACCAGATAGAACATTTATTTCAATACTTGAATGGTTTGTTGGAATAAAGCTCTGTTGCTTAAGATGGTCTAGAAACATATCTTGAATTCACTCTACTTTCTGAAGCTCTCACTCACCCCATTCTCTCTCTCCCCAATTTGATTAAGTTATAATTGACATATAACATTGTATAAGTTTAAGATGTATGTGTTGATTTGATACACTTATGTACTGCAATATGATTAGCACCATACCTTAGCTAAAACCTCCACCACATCTCATAATTATTTTCTTATAGTGCTGAGAATATTTAATATCTACATTCTGAACAATTTTCAAGTAGACCACATGGTAATGTTAACTATAATCATAATGTTATGCATTTGATTTCCAAAACATCTTTAGCTTCTAACTAGACGTTTATATCCTTTGACCAATATCTCCTCAATTCCCACATCACCCAGATTCTGGCAACTACCATTCTACTCCCTATTTCTATGCACCCGACTTTTTCAGATTCCGCACATAAGTGACATTACACAGTAATTTCCTCTGACATTTCTCTTAGCATAATATCCTCAAGTTTCATCCATGTTGTCATAAATGACAGGATTTCCTTCCTTCTCATGGCTGAATAATATTCCAAAGAGTGTGCATGCACGTGTGTGTGTATATCACATCTAGACCTGCTGACCTACACACAGGACAGTCATCTTGGTGTCATGTGCTCACTATTGTGAATATGCTACATGAACATTGGGGAGCATTATCTCTTTGATATGCTGTGTTAATTTACTTTGGATATATACCCAGAAGTGGAATTGCTGAACATGATAGTTCTATTTTTAATATTCTGAGAAACCTCTCTGCTGTCTTTCACAGCAGCTCTGCCAATTTGCATTCCCACCATCAAGGCACAAGGGCTCCCTTTTCTCCACATCTCACCAATGCTTGTTATCTCTAATCTTCCTTGTAATAGCCATTCTAACAGGTGCGAGGTGTTAGTTCACTGTGGTTTGGATTTGCATTTCCCTGATGATCAGTTATGCGAACATCTTTTCATGTACCTGCTGGCCTTTTATCCCTCTCCTATTTTTTTTTTTTGGCTTTTCTTATATGTATTGTTTATTTTTTAATATTTTATTTTATATAATTCTTACTTCATTTTTCATTTTTGCACAATGTATGCATTTTCATTTTGGTTATATTCCCCATACAATTGCACCCCCCCCCCTTATTTTGACCCTAATCCTTCCTCTCTCTGCCCATCCCCCCACCCCGTAGTGTGTCTCTGGTTTATAGTTGCTTGTTGATTTTGATTTTTACTTTGTACCACACTCCATAGTCTACTACTTCCATTATCATGCTGATGGCCCAGCAGCACCAAACTGTTTTTAGTCTCCCTCACACACTGCACATCCTTGCCACCTGGCCCCACTTCTCTGTTGCTGGAAAGCTTTCTTCTCTTAGCTTACTTATAGTTAGTATCACCTCTCTAGGAAGCCTTTTTCTTTTTCTTCTTTGCACTCCAAAAATTTGAGTGGTTGGCACTTAAGGGCTGTTTGATAAATCACTGAGCTAAATTATATTTGGTACACTCACATTCTCTGTTGAGAAGACTAGTTTGAGGATAAATAAAGGTTAATGGGATTATAGATAATTTTTATTCATAGTTTAATATTGTTCTATTTTTTAATCAACTGATGTTTTAAATTTACCTTTTAGAAAAATTTAAGAATAATATGATCAAGAATATAGTGGAGGAAACAGCCTAGCAGATTTTAAGACTTATAATACAGCTATAGTTGGTTTTTTAAAAAAGATTTATTTATTTATGCATACAAGAGCTGGGGTACAGGCCAGAGATGTGGGGGGTGAGAAGATCCACCAGAAAGAGAGCGGGGAACAGAACAGGCAGATTGACTGATATACACTGCTGAGGGGAGCAGTGGGCGAGGCAGGAGAGGTCTGCTGCACCATGTGGGTTTCTCCCTGGCTGACCGGGGATCGAACTCATGCTGCAGAGGCTGTGGATTGCTTCATAATGCAGTGCTTAACCGCTTGCGCCACCAGGGAGGCCCAATATAGCTATAGTTTTTAAGACTAAATAATATCAGCAGAGGGATGGACACATGTAACAATGGACTAGAAAATAGAACCCAGAAATAGACTCAGACAAATATGCCTAAGTGATTCATGACAAAGACATAAAAGCAATTCAATGAAGGATGTAGGCCTTGTCAATAAATGGCTCTAGAGTAATTGGATATCCATTGTCAAAAAAAAAATCTCAATCTAAGTCTCATACCTTACATAAAACTTAAAACAGATCATGGACTGAAATGAAAAAAAAATACATAAATTTTTCAGGAAAAAAAATGAGAAAAATCTCTGTGATGTAGGATTAAGCAGAGTTCTTAGACTTGATCAAGAAAGTATAACCTACCCATAAAAGGAAAGGCTGATAAACTGGATTCATCCAAGTTAAAAATTCTTGCCTTGAGAAATACCTGAAGTGGATGAAAAGCTACAAGCTACAGACTGAGAGAAAATATTTGCAAACCACATTATTTGACAAAGATCAGTGTCTTGAATATACAAAGAACTTCCAAAACTCAATGGCAAAACCCCAAACAATGAATACAGAAAATGGATGAAGATTTAAAGGGAGGCATTTGACTAGAGGATACACAGATGGCAAATAATCACATGAACAGATGTTCAACATCATGAGCATAAAGGGAAATGTGAATTAAAGCAATGGGTGAACCATTAAACAAATTGTGGTACAACCATATTGGGGAATACTACTCAGCAATAAAAAAGTAATAAATGCAACAACTTAGATAAATTTCCAATGAATTATGCTGAAAGAAAAAGCCAGTCCTCAAAAGTTATATATTACATGAATCCATTTATAAAACACACTTGGAAGGACAAAATTATAGAAATGGAAGAGATTAGTGTTTGTCATGGGTTAAGAACGCAGTGGGAGCAGGAAAGTAGTAATGTGACTATAAAAGAGAACAAAAGGGATCATGTGAGGCTGGAAATATCCTGCGTCTTGACTGCATCACTGTCAGCATCCTATTGCGATACCATGGTGCCGTATCCCAAGACGTCACATTTAGGAGAAACTGTACAAAGGATACATGGGTTTTCTCCTTACTCTTTCTTACAACTAGATATACACCTACAATTACCTCAAAATAAAAAAGCTTAATTTTTAAAATAGCTCAAGCTTTGGGGGCAGTGACATTGGACAAGTCTCTTCTCTTTTCATGGGGCTAAAGGGATTAAATTAAGAGTTCAATGGTCTAAGCATAGCGCTGGGCACAGAGTAAGTGCTCAGCAGGTGGCTACTAATATGATAACCTAAAGAGCCACGGCAGTGAGGACGGAGAAGTGTATAGAAAAGGATATTTAGATCAAAACACTAATGGGTTTTGGGCCTCCCGGGTGGCACAGTGGTTGAGCACTGGGTTGCGAAGCTGCCCGCAGCCTCTACAGCGCCGGTTCGATCCCCGGCTGCTCCCGGCCACCGGAGGAGGGTCCCACTTGGCGCGCAGACCTCTCCTGCCGCCCGCTGCTCCCCTCAGCAGTGTACTTCGGTCCTTCTGCCTGCTCTGCTCCCCGCTCTGGCTCTGGTGAATTCTCTCACCCTCCCACGCTTCTGACTGTACCCAGTGCTTGTATGTATGTATGTATCAATCAATCAATAAATAAATCTTTAAAAAAAAAAAAAGATGAAATTAAAAAAAAAAAAACACTAATGGGTTTTGGTGATAGACTGGATGTGGGATAGTGGGCGACAGGGAGCAGAGGACAGTTCCCAGTATCTTGAGCTAGCAGGTGGTCATTGGCACCACTTAGGAAGCAACACGTCCAGAGGAAAAGAGGAACGAGGAAGCACCTAGTTTATATTGACTGGGACACATTTAAATATAGATACCCAGTTAACAACTGCATATGCAAGTCTGGGTTTCAGAACACAACTTTGGGATATAAATTTAACTTGATAGCCCCAAGTATATGAGAGACAACTGAAGCCAGGAGAATGGATGTGATTTCTTTTTTCTCTTTTAAAGATTTATTTATTTATGCATACAAGAACTGAGGTATGGGCCAGAGGTGTGGGGGTTAGGAGGATTCACCAGAGACAGAGTGGGGAGCAGAACAGGTAGAATGACCGAAGTACATTGCTGAGGGGAGCAGCGGGAGAGCCAGGAGAGGTCTGCTGTGCCATGTGGGTCACCTCCTGGGCTGGCCAGCATCAAACTTGTGCCCTGCTGCAGGGGGTGTGTGGATAGCTTCATAGTGCAGCGACTTAACCCCTTATGCCACCAGGGAGGCCCCTGGATGTGATTTCTGAAGAGAAGAAAGAGCCTACACCATGGTGACTGTGACTGTAAAGGAGCTTCAGTTTTTCAGGATGGGGTAAAGAGTTTCAGTCTAGCAAAGCAGACGAAGAGTAGCCAGAAAAGGCGAAAAACCAGGCTGACAGGGTGTGGTGCAAGACAAGAAGATGTTTCAAGAAAGCAAGAGTCTCCACTCTGGCCAAGCAGTTAAAAGTGAAAATGAATACAGTGACATGGGTGTCACCGGTGTCTTTACCAGAGTTGCTGTGGTGAAGTGACATGTAGGTTTAAGATCAGAGCCACAGGAGGAAAAAACAAAATATAAACCACCATTAACAAGTTTACTTAGTACTAAAGAAAAGGAGGTGGCACAGTGAGACAGAAGGGGTGTACCAGAGGGATAAATCCATTAAAAGGAAGTTAATTTTAAGGGAAGGGAATAGGCAGAGAGGAAGAGGCAAAGAAGTTGAAGATTTAAGACAGAATAATTACAGAGGATCTGACCAGACAGGAGAGGCTATGACAGAGTACAGGCAGCAGGTTTAGTTCAGTTGAAAGGGCACATCCTCTACTCTAAGAAGAGGAGAGAAAGCAAAGGCAGCATGCAAATACAAGCAGGTGGGGAAATTTGGTCCCAGTATGTGTAAACAGTTACTCCCTGAAAGCTTTAATTTTCCCTGTGAAGAAGGCAAGGTCATCTAGTAAGATGGAAGGGCAGGCTGGATTTTCATTTTCCATCTATCCCAACAAGTGGGATACAGACACTTAATAGATATGTTTAATAAGTAAAACAAAAATAAGCAATTAGGGCCTCCCCGGTGGCGCAGCGGTTGAGGGCTGGGTTGCAAAGCTGCCCGCAGCCTCTGCAGCGCCTGTTCGATCCCCGGCTGCTTCCCGGCCACTGGAGGAGGGTCCCACATGGCCCGCAGACCTCTCCTGCCGCCCGCTGCTCCCCTCAGCAGTGTACTTCGGTCCTTCTGCCTGCTCTGCTCCCTGCTCTGGCTCTGGTGAATTCTCTCACCCTCCCGCGCTTCTGACTGTACCCAGTGCATGTATAAACAAACAAATGAATAAATAAATAAATAAAACATGCCTCTATAAAAAAAAAAAAAAAATAAGCAACTAGTTTCCTGAATGCAAGTTTTCCTTATAATCAATACACAACTTTCTCCAAGTTGGCCACTAGGGGGCAATGCTGCCGCCAATCTGTTCCTCTAAATCTTTTAACCTATGAAATTAGAAAATTATAGAGCAGAGTATGTCATAAAATGTTTTCCATAAGAAAATCCCATTTCAACTTTATGTATATGTATAAATATGGGCATGTACACACACACACACGCATTCACATACATACATACACTCTGTCACGTCTACAAACCTCCCACTGAAACGGTATTATGATGCCCCAGAGGCAACACTTAACATTCCCAGAGGTCACTTTTTACTATTCTCCCAGGGCACACAGCAAATACTGAACACCTTTTGCACTTTGTTCTAATTAATAAGCTAGAAAAGACTGATTTTAAAAAGCCCCTAAATTCAATCCCTTACAACACTTGCCACAGTGTCTTTCAAATTATTCCCCCCATCTATTCCTCTCCCCAAGATAAATGATAGGTTTTGAAAAAAATTAGAAATAATTGTAATCTATTTCACAAACTACTTTACTTCCTTATCTCAGATGCTTAATACATTTTTACAATGAAGATTTACCAATCTATAATACCACAGAGCTATCATATCTACCAGAATAGCTATTGTGAGGTGTTTAGCAATGTGGCTGGGGAATACTTCTGTGTCAAGAACAGAGAACTGGCAGAATTCTAACTTAAAAACGGGGTGCAGAAATTCCCAGAAAGAAAAGCTTAAAGGCAGACTGCTCCCCAGGTGCTCAGTTACATGGATTAACTCAGTTTCAACTAAGGGAACCCAGTTCCCCAGTGGGGGAGACGTGCAGTCATCCCTCAGCTTAGAAAAATAATTACTGGTTTGGTCAGATGCTTATGGGCTGGAGCTGCAAGGAAGCTGGGAAGGAGGTTTAGTTCATCATGTAGACTAGAAGGGTGCCAGGTAGCTCAAATGAATAAAGAAGGTGCTTGACTCAAAAGCCCCCAAACTTGCTTATTTTGATCCGAAGTTGCCTGGGAACAAAAATATCTAAGAAATGGGTCAAAAAGAGAATCTGGGTGATAAAGGTGAAGAAGCCATGTAGATACAGTATCAAATTGTTTCAAAAGCCAAGTTTCAAGGTTCTTTAAGGTACTGTCTAATTTGACAATTACTGGTAACATTTTTACTTGACATGCTAGTCTACTAGCTGATATGGTAACACATTCTTTTTTTTTTTTTTTTTAGCACTAGTTTTCAGTAGCTCATTGGGCCCCGAATTTTTATTTTTTATATTTATAAAAACATTAAAGCAAATGGCTCTTCCTTAACCTAATATGAAATTTCACCTTTTCTAATGAACTGATGAGTGCAGAGGGCAAAAGTCGCTTTTCTAGCAATTATAATATGTTGGCTACATGGACCTCACTGAATGAATTTTAAAACTGAGATGGCTATTTCATTGCTTCCTCCCTACTACATTTTAAATCTGTGTCTACTTTCAAAAGTTAAGCGCTCAATCCTGATATTTTTCCCAACAAATGATCTAAGAGCAGATTTCATTTACACACACACACACACACACACACTCTTGCACTCCCCAACAACAACACTTCCTTTGAAAAACAGAATGTCACTTCCTCAATCCAGAGGCCAGAAGTCCTTTAGTTCTGATCTGGGGAGCCAAGACAGGAAACTCTGGTAAGCTTCTGCCTCTCCCCCCTGGAGAGCCACTAGCGCAGCTGACAGAGGGCAGGGTCTGTGCAGAGCTCCCTTGATGCGCTGCAGCTGGAAGGCAGCGGCTCCCTTCTACACCGAGGACGACTCCAGAGTCCACAATCACAAGTCAGCTTAGCAAGGGCATTTCATAGGAAGTGAAGGAGCAGAGGAGGGGAGACCTTGACGCCTCTGAGCGACCTTCCTTCGGTTTCCAAACTCCTGCCACGACCACAGCTGACTGCAACCAAATCTCAGTAATTGGCACCACCTTGCACTGTGGCCGCATCAGGCAAAGCCAGCGTCCTGGGGGAAGGGGAGCCAGCACTCCTGGCCGCTCAGTGCCAGACTGTACCACCTTCCCCTTGATGCTGCCAGTTCCTCCCCGAGGGGAGCGGCTGTCCCAACAGTCCCAGTAAACACTGTCGGTTGGCACCACCTGGCAACTGCGCGCCTTGATCTCTCCCGACCCCAGACGCCAGGGACTGAACCGCACAAAACCCAGGCCAGGTTCAGCGAGCAAACTGCAGTGTCACCACGGGGCGGAGGGGCTGCAAGCGAGGGGCAGGCAGAATGCGGGGACAGAAGGGGACAAACAAATGAGTCACTTAATACAGGGGCTGCACATGCCGCTGCCGCCGCCGCGATGCAGAGGCCGGAGGAGGCCGGGGCCGCCCGGGAGGGGCGGGCGGGGAGGGGGGAGGGTGTGGGGCGCTCGCCCTTTGTGGGGGCCGGGCCGCGCGGCCCCACAGCCTAGTCCCCCCCACTGCCCCCCGCCCCCCCTCCCCCACCGTGCAGGCTGAAGCCGCTCAGGGTGACCACTGCCCCCCGCCCCGGGAATCAACTCTCCGGGTCTCCAGAAACAATCAATACAAACTTCAATTCGGCATTTAGTTTCCAGGGCGGCTGGTGGGGAGGCGCCGCCGCCCGTGCCCCACAGCCGAGGCGCCGCACCCCAACCTGCCGGCCGGCCCGCGCGGGGCCCCGCCCCTCGGCGGCGCACCTGTGACAGGTGTGCAGGTGCCCGCACAGCCCCGGCCGCGGGGCGCGGGCCCTCCTCGCCCCCGGCGCACCCCGCGGGCCCGCCCTCCCCGTCGGCGCGGTCCCCCCCAGGCGCCCCCGGCCCCTCGGCCGGCCGTCGGGGGCCCCGGCCCGCCCGCCCGCCGCCCGCACTCACATAGCGCCTCAACTTCTTCTCGGGGGGCGATTTCCTCAGCCAGCCGGTGCACACCACGTCGCCGCCGCCGCTCATGCTGCCGGCCGCCGGGCCCGCCGGGGTGGGCGGACGAGGGCGCGGGCGCGGGCGCGGGCCGGTCCGCCCGCCGTGCGCAGCTCGCGGGGAGGGGAGGGGCCCGGGCGGCCGCCGGCCGCGGGGCGAGGACCAGGCAGCCGCGCGCGCCCGCTCGCCCGCGCGCCCCCGCTCGCCCGCGCGCGCCCGGCTCCAGCCCGGCCGCGGCGGGGGCGCCTCGGCAGGAAGGCGGCGCGCGCCCGCCACGCCCACGGCCCGCCGCGCCCCCCGCCGGCCGCTCGCGAGGGCGCAAACCCCGCCTCGCGTCTTTGGAGTCGGGATTCGCAAGGACGCGGAAGGCAGCGCCGGCCGCGCCCCCCGCTCCGGCTTTTTTCCTGAAGCTGCGAGCGGCTGGCCGGGAAGGGCGTGGAGGCAGCCGCGCCCGCGGGGTGGGGGTGGGGTGGGGTGGGGAGAGGCCGGGGCTGCGCGCGCTCGCTCGCTCGGGATCGATTTTTCACTGAGGGTTGGCAGGGAGGGGCCCCGGGGCTGCTGGCCTTTCCTATCTGTTCCCAGAGGTTCAGGTTTCGGGGGGCCAGGTTGTGGCTGCTTTGGTGATCCCTCCCCAGAGAGAGTTGCATTAACTCTCGCAGCCCCTGGGCCGGGGAGGACGCGGGCTGATAGGTGCAGGGCGCCTTCACCTTCCTTGTCCACAGGACTCTTCGCGAATCTGCAAGTGGGGAGGGCGGTGTTACTCCCATTTTACAGATAGCTTAAGATGGCAAAGCAGAGCCAAGTTTCTAATTCGGGGCCCGGGGGTGTTTGTGGTCTTGTTCATCTGCTATTTAAAGTGGGAGAATTGCTTTCATGTGTGCGGACAACTCAGGGGCCTCTTCTTCCCAAGAAATAAAGTCCAGCTGATTCCCACACTGCCTCTGGGAAAAACAATTGAGAAGATTTGTATGCGTTGCAGAATCAAGGAAGTCAAAATGAGTCAATGTATTTTATGGTGAATTGCAAGTCAAGGTGGCGTCAAAGAAAAATTGCAGCCAAAATTTTCTAAGGATCCGACTCATTGACACAGGTTATAAGACCTCTCTGAGGCTTATACGAAAATTGGGAGATAATGATGCCGCTTTCATTGCCTGCAGGTGAGGCTTAAAAGGTAAAAAGTAAGCAGAAGCCCTCACCTTACAACCCCAGCACTGCAGGAAGAGTGGAGGGAAAGAAACCTTTGTTGGGGGTTCTTTTCAACTGACAAAGTGCCTTTACAGGTTGCATTAAAAGGTGAGCATTCCCCTAACTTATTTGGGAAATGAATAATAACCCATCATATCAATAGGGAATGTCCTGTGGCAGACGAGGGGGAGTTGTGTCTTGCACTTCCAGTACAAGTTTAGACTAAGGCTCTATTTTATTCATTTCCCTGTCTCGATGCAGTAAAGCTAGTTGTGTTTAGCTGTTGGATATCCCTCTTGCTTTATAGATCTTGCTTGGTTTGAGGACAGGTCATCCACTTTGCTCTGTCTGTAAGAGCCAAGACTTCACTGCACACTTATTTAGCTCCTTAAGGTGTGGTGGGAGGTTTAGAGATGGGCTCCCCTTGGCCCAACATTTCACTCACTTTCTTCACTGCCCAGTTGCAATGCAGCTGGATTGAATGCGAGCCCAGAATTATCAGGCAATAGCTGGGACCAGAGCGCCCTTAGCCTTCCAATTTAGGGATCCTTAGGAATAATGACCATTTTAACCTCTGGCTTTAAATACCTTAAAACCACGTGAGACAAAAATCAAAATACTCAAAGTGTGCCAAATCAATCAGGAGGCAGTGACTCCCAACCAAAATAAAGCAATTCTTCTGACTTCATTCACATCTGAGTCATGGTGCCAAGTCTCAGTGTTTGCAGCCTGAGCAATCTGCATGGTTTGTTTGCAGCTGCGGTTTGTGATGTACGTCAGACATACATATGCCCTAGCTTTACCTAGAAGAGTAGTCTTCCATTACATATCTCTGATAGATAAGTGATTCAAGGCAGATTGTTTGCGATGGTTCATTGGGGCTGGGTCAGAAACTCTTGAGGTTCTTAATTTTGTTTAGCAAAAAGACCCTTCACCACCCCTTGTTATTTCTAATTCCACGTGGAAACAGAAGTTTGATGTTCCGTGGCCAACCATGAAAAGGCGCCCTGAAATGCAAGACTTAGGAAGAATCAGCCTCAGGAAGTCTTCTCTGAACATATCCCACCTTTATCAAATGTTAGAGAAAGGACCCCCACTCAGAAGGTCATTAAGCTGCACTTGGGAGGCAGGACTGCTGCTGTGGTCCCTGGTTGCACCGGGGTGTGACTTACTCTGAGCCCGAGGAGCGTGCCAGGCCTGGAAACAGCCCTCGGACAGAACGTTCCTGTCCGGGTCTTTACTAAGTCCTCTCCACTCTCTGCTGTGTGTGTGTTTTAAAGCTCCCTGTTTTTTTTCACTTGGGAGAAATGGAAAACAAATTGAGTGATTTATTTACATGAAGGTAGGCGCCATCTATTGGAACCAGTTGGGATGACAGCCTCCCCCTCCCCTCCCCAGAGGTCATGCATCACTAGTCTATAATTTAGGCAATTTTGATTAAAGGCCAAGAGTATTTCCTGGGGGAATTAATGACCGGTTGCAAGGAGAGCTTCGGGTCATTAATTCTATATTCTCATTAAGTCCCCAGGAAATGGCCATTTTATGGGACGGGTTCCTCAGGAGGGAACATTGGAGAGATTAGAGAAATGCACACCTGGGAGGAAAGCATGGTTATCACAATTTGTTCACTAACACTCCCACCTCCCTTCCTCCCCCCGCCCAGGCCTGGTTCTAATGGGTGGCTTTGTGTGTCGTCAGCGCCAGCTTGTATCCGTGCCTATCTGGGAGTTGAGGGTTTGTGGCCAGTGGCAGGTGCATGGCTAGTGGAACGCTCCCAGGAATGGGTTAGAAGGGCTGGAAGGAGAGATGTCCTCAACTGCACACCAGGCTGGTGTGATTAATACCACCCACGCCAGGTCTGACGTCAGGAATTGGGGGGGGGGCGGGGATGGATGTTTGTGTCCTAGCCCTTCTGCTTTTTTTCCCTTCAATTTAGTTGACAGGTTAATTTCAGAGCTTAACAGCGCTTGCCAAAGTCAGAGTGACCAGCTGAGCCACTGCAGCTGGTCTCTTAGGCATGTTGAGGTGTGCGCCTCTTTTAACCCTTGGTTCCTTCCACGAAATAACTCTGATTTACTCAAATCAACTTTGGGCATCTGGTTGGGACTGAGATGTGAAAGTGGGCTTGGGTGTGGCTGAAGACCTAATTGGGTTTCCTCCCTGTCTGCGGCTTCGGAACCATCTGATTTGCTTGACATTACACCCAGTGGGAAACATTTTGGAAATGACTTTGTTACAGAGTTTGAGCAAGTCCTATTTCCCAACTGTGCCTTTGTGAAGAACCAGAATCTGTGATAACAGCTTTGGGCAGTTTGGCCCCCGGGGCGTTTCTGAGGACACCAGGGCAGTGGTAACATCACCTTGTTCACAGACACAATGCGGCAGAATCACTTCTCATCATCTCCCAAGAGTGACGACTGTCAAATTCCCTGGGAGAAGTGCCTTGGTACTCCACTTTCCACTTTCGCCTCTTCCTTCACAAAAAGAACCCCTGCCTTGAATTAGATTAAGAAGAACTTACCCTAAAATTCACTGTTCCCACTCCTCAGCACAGATGTTTATTCTTGGATTCACATTGCATCTATATATATTATCACGGTGTAGTGCAAATATTTACTAGTCCAGGAACTGAGTTCTTTAAGGGCAAGGGTGTTTTTCCTCATTTTTTTGTATCCCTAGAGTCCCCCAGCATGGGGCCAGGCACAGAGAGGCTCATTAAATGTTTGTTGTGAGAATGAAGGAACTAAACTTTAAAGCATGACAAGTGGGAGCTACGGACCCAGAGCATCCAGAACGCTCTGATCTATCCACACCAGATAATAATAACTGTGAAGATATTTACAAGTGGTTAGAATGTTTAACCCCACTGGGACTGGCCGGGTAGGAAGAACTAAGTAGCTGGAAGCAATCCTATGCAGGTCCACTTTTAAAGGTGGCTTTAATCCTTGAGTAGTTAAAAAAAAAAACAATGGCTTCTTAAGCCTTTGACTTCTACCCCCTGGCTCCAGAGAGCTATGTTAACCTTTGCTTTCCAAATTCTGAGGCTGTTGTTGTAGATACCCCAGATATCCTCTTCTCTGGGACTAAGAATTAAATCTCTCTGTGGTTTATTTGATATCTGGCTTCACTGTGACAGTCCTAAAGGGGCTCTAGCACTTAATCCCTTGAACCCACACGAAATACTAGCAAAGTTGGTGAAAGCATGTCCTCTGACTCCAAGCGAGTCTCAGCCAACAGATGATTTGAAATGCCATTTTCTTCTGCACTGAAGAAAGTGTGCAGATTGGCTAGTCTTTGTTTTGCTGGGCTTTCAAAGGCCTCCTCTAATTCTCAATCTACCAGTTATCCAAGATGACTGACCCACACAGCCACTGATAAAGTTTAAACAGTAGTTCTCTGATGGTGATAGCCTTGAATTATAGTATATGCCAGTTTTGGTGGTGTGAATACTACCCTCTGGCCAATTTAAAGCTAGCAACTCCCCATCTTTGACTATAGACATAAGAAATGCACAGTAACAAACCATCATTTAGTGTTTCCAACATATACGACACACGTAAATCATACCATGAGTAGAGATTATGACAAAATAATTAGTAACTAGTTATTTATTCACTTAGTTTTTGATATAATTTAGTTTTAAGTTTATATGACCTAATTTTTTTAGGGTATTATTCACATACCATAAAAATCACCCACTGGAAGTATACAATTTAGTATATCCACCAAGTTGTGCAACCATCATTGTTTCTAATTTGAGAACATTTCTATCACCGTACCCCCCAAGAAATTCCATATATATTAGTAGTTATTCCTCATTCTCCAACCCCACTCCCCACCTTTGCAACTGCTAATCTATTTTATGTATCTATGGATTTGCCAATTCTGGATTTGAAATCATATGATACACGGTCTCATGTATGCCAGCTTTAATTTTGTATGTTTTCTACTTTTGTCCATTTTGCAATTTCTTTTTCATTCTCTTTTTATGGGCAAATAATACTCCATTATATGGATATAGCACATTTATCCATTCATCAGTTGATGAACAGTTCAGCTGTTTCCATTTTGGGGCTATTATAAATAATGTTGCTGTGAACATCTGTATACAAGTCTTTGTATGAACCCACATTTTCAATTCTCGGGTATATACTGACGAGTGTAATTGCTGGATCATATTGTGACTCTGTTTAACTTTTCACAGACTTGTTGAACTATTTCCTATATTGGTTACATCATTTTACATTCCCAACAGCAATGTCTGAGGGCTCCAATCTGTCCACATCTTCTCCAGTACTTGTTATTTTCCTTATAATACTTTTTTTTAACAACCAGTTTGCATTTTTTTTTTCTCACAATTTAACAATCTACTTCTGGGCTGGCCTGAGGCAGCCCTAGCACACTACTGTATACAGCCTACCAGAGACAATCCACCATCCTTCTCTATAGTCAGTCAGTTCCACTTCCTTTTGCTGACAAGAACAATACTCAACAGATTTGAATTTCCTTCTTCTTACATCCTTCCTATAGAAAACTGAAACAAAGGGTCTCAGGTTTTCTACTCTTTTGGAATTAGGAAGAATTTTGATTCTGGAAAATCACATGGTTTTCTGCTCCCATCAAGTACTCTGGGCAGAACTGAGTGTTTCCCTCCTACATTTGTGTTGAGAAACAAAAATAAAAACCAAAATGTATCTTCCTGACACCCAGATGTATCTTCTGGATGAGCTCTCAAACAGTTGCTTCAACAGGGCAAACAGCTGTGGTCTGTTTCAACATAATTTGATGTAATCAGGGTTAATTTCCATGATGCAGTAACTCTGAAGACTGTTTTTTAACTGGATTACTGTTGGGTCAACAATCATGTGGCATTACATTTAGTGGGTGAAACAAAAGCCAGAATTAAAACAGCTTCCCCCCCCTCCATGCCCACCCCCTTCTAAATGACAGCCCTACTGGGATTAGAAATTATGAGGCACATTTAACACAATTAACTTAAAAAAAGAAAGTAGCTACAGTTGAATTACATGCAAGTTTCTCCAAGGTCCTGAATGTCCACTCAGAATGAGAGCAGGAAACTTTGTTGTTGTTTTCCTACAGTGGTTTGGAACATGTTGGCAGCAGTCATTATAACTTAATGTTTTTTTTTTAACATTCTAGGAGAAAGTCCTAAGATTTCCCTCTGAAATTTTCTTGAACCAGTCACATAATGATTTTAGCAGTGCGCATTTCCCTTTATTTCCCATGCATGTTTTAAAAATGATTATTTTAACTGAAAACTAAATTCAGGGTATGGCATGCCAGGGTTGAATGAATATGGTACACAAAGCCCTACACACATCTGAAACCATTTCTGGACAGCAAAATGCTCTGTAATTTCATAGATTTGACTGTCATTGTTTACGGCCAGCTCAGCAGCAGGGTCTGGGCTGCTTTAGGCACAAATACTTTTTAGTTTCTTCCAGTTTTCAGTTTTGGCTCATCTGAAACACAGCGATGTGTTTGAATGACAAAAGCCATTCTTATCCAGTTCTGGAAAGCAGAGTCTTCAAAAATAGATGCCTTGGGAAGATGCCAAATGTGTTGGTTCGTTAGAACCTCTCTTATCCAATTTTGTAGTTCATAAAAGGTCTCATACATGTCCAATCCCCTGTGAATTTAAACCTTCATTCATTTGCTTTCTGGTTTTGTGACTCAGGTATACAATAAGAAACTTGTAAAGCAAAGGAACCTCTTACCCTATTACATCTTGTTTATCAGGAATCCCTCATCTAAATTATTTCATGATTAACATATATTCTTGGATAATAAGTAGGTGTGACTAAAAGCTAGTGAGACCAAAAAAAATTTTTTTTTCTAAAAACCAGTCTAATTAATTTGTCTTCTTTTAGTCGCAAAAGCAGATTCCATTTAAAATTTGCTTAAGGAACATAGCTATAAGAAAACTAGTTCTATCCCACAGAGCCCAAGGAAAGTTGACTAATCTGACCTCAGGAAGAGCAACAGCCCAGGGCTACATATAGCAAAATATAGGTAGACAGTCTCTCTCGGAGGACATATTGTTTTCCATCTCTGGGCATTTTGCTTTTACTTTTTTCTATCTGCTTTCTCTGTCTCTTGAGTACATGGTTGTTTACACCACTCTTTAGTTTATATGTTTCCTGTTCAAGCAACCAGTCCAGACACTAGTGTTCTTTACTCCAGTTTTCCAAGAGACTGGTCCATTTTTTTTTCTTGACCTTTTGTGTGCAAAGTTTTATTAGATATCATGCCAAAAGCGTGATCCAGTAAAACTATTTGCATATCAGGTTTGCTTTGTTAGAGGTTTTTAATCTTGGATCCAAATCCTTGCTGGATATAGAGCCATTCAGATTATCTTATTTCATCTTTTTTTTTTTTAGAAAATAATTTTTTTTAAGATTTATTTGTTTATGCTGGCCCATTTTGGATCAGGTTTCCACCCCTAGTCCAATTAGCAAGAGAAGTTCCAGTATGTCTGCCCCAGATCCAGTAGGATAGGATGTTTGGGAGGGAATTAGGAAGGAGGATAGATTTGATAACTAAATAGAAGTTAAAAAGTGTTTAACACTAATGATAAGGGACTGATCGTAAAAAACTACAAAGAGCTGACAAGACTCAACAACAACAAAGAAAATAACCCAGTCAAAAAATGGGCAGAAGAGCTAAAAAGGAACTTCTCCAAAGAGGAAATGCAGATGGCCAACAGGCATATGAACAAATGTTCAACATCACTGTAATCAGGGAAATGCAAATCAAAACTACAATGAATACCATCTCACACTAGTGAGAATGGCACATATTAAAAATACTAGCAACAACAAATGTTGGCGAGGTTGTGGAGAAAAAGTAACTCTCCTGCACTGCTGGTGGGAGTGCAAACTGGTCCAACCACTATGGAGAGCTGTGTGGAGATTCCTCAGTCTGCTAAAGATGGAGCTTCCATATGATCCAGCAATTCCACTCCTGGGTATTTACCCAAAGGACACAGAAACATTAATTCAAAAGAGCACCTGCACCCCTATGTTTATAGCAGCACTATTTACAATAGGTAAGCTATGGAAACAACCCAAATGTCCAAAAATAGATAATTGGATCAAGAGGATGTGGTACATATACACAATGGAATTATTACTCAGCAATCAAAAAGATAAACTCATGCAATTTGCAACAACATGGATGGAGATGGAAGGGATCATGCTCAGCAAAATAAGCCAGAGAGAAAAAGAAAAACACTGGATGGTCTCACTCATAGCAGGAATCTAGAAAACCTAAATAAGGGACCAGGAAGAAGACTAATTATAATAAGTAAAAATCAAAATCAACAAGCAACTATAAACCACAGACACACTATGGGTGGGGGTAGGGGGGAGAAGGGAGTAGGATCAAAACAAGGGGGGTAGAAATTGTATGGGGACTATAACCAAGATGAAAACGCATACATTGTGCAAAAATGAAAAATGATGTAAAAATATGATATTAAAAAAATAAATAAAAAGTGCTTAAGATATAGAAAACCCAATTTGGTTTCTTTTAGGACACACCCAGTATCTATAATTCGTAACTTTGAAAACACTTAGAAAGGCATATATTTCTAGTCAAATATGAATTATATTTAAATTCAAATACATGTTACTTAGGGATGGTTATTTATATACTTATTTATATACTTTTCATTAAATTCTTAGTAAGGATTTTCTGGGAAATTATTACCTCAAGTTCAGCACAGGAATGTAAAAATGAGTATGACAAAAACCTTAAGTTCAGGGTCTCTCTGGGGAGAGACAGATTGGCAGATGCTGAGAATAATTTGCAGGCAGTAATAGAGTTATGTTCAAAGGATCATGGGAGCACAAGGAATTATCAATTAATTGTTATGAGGACTGAAACTGCAAGAGTTTAGGTTGGACTTGTTTTGTGGTGCCCCACAGTGATAGGTTCCTCAAGAACAGGCATCTATCAACATCTGAATTAGATGATGTAAAGGCAAGAAATCTGTCTAGAATTAGAAAGCAAGGTGGAGGAAATCTGCACAATTACAACTAAGTTCATCTGGGACTTCTGCCTTTCTTTTATCTAAAACATTCAGTAACTACCAAGCACATACTGAATGCAAGGCACACAATTAGGTACTGGTTTTGTAATGAAGAACAGCTCTTGAGACATCTATTAAGTCACTATATTTCAGAAGCAAAACCAGGAGCGATGCTTTACTAGGAGACCTACGTTCAGAAACATCATAAAGACAAATTACCAGCTGAACTCATAATTATTTTTGATTCCTGACTTTTGTTCTATGTTCAGGCAAAGCCTTTAAACTTGAATTTATGCTGAAAGGGCCAGTTTTAAAATGTATGAAATATTTCAGACATATAGAGGGAAAATCCAGTTTGGAAACTACTTTTTTAAGGAGCATTTCCCTTTTGTCTGATGGACATATTTTCTCTTTTTAGATGCCTCCATGATAGCTAATTCATTCAAGAGTTATTTAATGAGTACCCACTGTGTGCCCGGTACTCTCCATGACACTGCAGTGACAAATATGAAAGGGTTCTCTCTGTTCTTATGGAGCTGTTGTTGAGGTGGAAAAGATAAAGGAGCAGAGGGGTACTGGTATTTGCATAAGGTTTAGCAGGAGCATAATGAAAGCAGGGAGTCTGGAAGCTCTTGTCCAACCCTTGATATCTTGAAGTACAAGTAATATAAACGCTAACACTAATAATATAAATATGCGGAAGTGTATGAAGCCTAGTTGCATTTTTGAGCATCACTATGTTTGAAACAAAGCCCCGGAGCCTCAGACACTGTGATTAGAGTTGTTAATATTTTTGACTCGTGGTGACTAAGAGGTGACAGGCATGTAGCCTGAGAAAGCCACCCAAGCCCATTCACAGGCATGTGGAGACGAGCAGTACTGACTCAGGGTGCAGGGTAGAGGCTAACTCAACGGGCAGGACAGGAATCTGCTGAGAACTACTGACCCACTGGGAAAAAAAATCAAGAGCTAAATGACAAACATAAAGGCACGAATATTTCAACATATATTTTTGTGGTTGTTGATGCTAAGTTTTTTGAGAACCATGTACAAAAGCCTTCCAGTACAAGTTAGTAAACTAGATATAAGCTCCACCCCCCAATAAAATTGGCATATATGGTTTAGGGAATGGGATGGAGAAAGGAAAGGGAAGCACCTGGATGCCAATATATTACTAGGCATAGGAGAAATCAGATATGTGGTAGAAGAGAGAGGGTGTGAGGAAGAGATAAAGGTGGAGAATGTTGCATGGCTATGTTGCATGGCTTCCAGAGAACAACCATTCTGCAGGCTGGCTTTCTCATCCCTGACAAAGAGGCATAAGAAACAACTCAAGAGTGCAAAGAGAACAATCAAACACAAATCTTCAATGATCAGATTTGTGTAATTGTTACTTATCTTACTGTAAAAATACTAAAACCTCAATGAAGGCTCTGTAAGGGCAGGACATGGGCAAGGGCAGGTTTTCCTGATCCCATGCAGACCGGGTAAAGGAGGAGTCAGAGTCCTCAGTAGTTTTGCAGGTCTTTTATTGGGGTTCAGCGGGTATATGGCAGGCAGGGGTGCTGGCTGGGGGGCTGGGAGGCTGGCAGACCCCCCAGCCCCCAGCAAGCCTTCAATCTATCTGGGCTCTCTGGCGTTCTCTGCTTCTGCTTCGGCTTCTACTATTGCTGCTGCTGCTGCTGGCTGGGGCTGCTGGCGTCCCCCCGTGACGCCGCCCTTAAAAACACAGTCTTAGCTCAGCTGAATCCCATCAATGCCCACACCCTATTCCAGGTGCCCGCCATCAGGCATGCATTCAGGACAAGGATCCATCATCTATCCTGATGGCGGAAGGGCAGAAAAGCCTGATATTTTCTTTACCCTACAGCTCTTACAATGTAGTGTAGACTCAAACTACCTACGTTACAATCATCCAGGGTGACTGATCAAGAAATGCAAATTGTAAATGTTTCATCCCAGACTCACACAATCAGCTTTTCTAGGGTGGGGCTAGGGTTATCTGAATTTTTAATTAGCTCCCCAGATGGTTCTTATACACAATAAACTTTGACAACAACTGTCCCCGAGACAAAAGAGCTTGTCCTAGTTCTCTCTGCATCTGGAGTACAGCACTGAGCTGGCAAAGTGAGTGCTCAATAAATTTATTGAACTGAACTGAAGACACCAAGGAGATTGTTAAAGAAAAAGCCACGTGATTCCACTGCCCTAAACCAGCTGATTTCATTTTTCTATCTATGCTTCTATGTACCTAGCTTTTATACTGTTACAATCACAAACTGCAATAAAAATCTTTTTCAACACATTTGCTTTTATAATAGTCAATGGCTGCAAGATATTTCACTCAACATGTAATAAATACCTTAGTTTACACAGATTTCTTTTTTTGTTTTGAGAAAGTTTCCCTCAGACCTTACTGTTCAGTTTACAAAACCATCTTATAGTTCTCAATACTCTGTAGGCCAAGTATAATCCTCATTTTACAGATGCATATACAGACTCAGAGACAAATAACTTGCCCAAGCTTCTGCAACTTGTAAGTACAGCATCAGGCTGATATAGAGCGGTAACTCGTCAGCCATATCCTAACAGCAGAGGAATAAGTTGCCACCTTTTGAGGGGCTGCAAAGAAAATGTGTATATTAGTGGAAATCTTTAGTGAATGAACTGATGTTCTTCAAAAACAGTATGTCCCAAGCTTATTTTTGAATTTCTCAAAAGTGAAGGGGATGGGATTGGCCTAACATTCTGAAGTGGTAATTATTAAGATTCTCTAGCAGTTTATACACAGAGGAAAAGGAACAACTACTATGGCCTCTAAGACAGATAGAAGGGAGCCACTAAAGACTTAAAAACCCTTCTAATATTGATGGTTATTATAGGACACTGGGTAGCAGCTGAATGGAGAGTGGAGAAAACCACTCCTCTACTAAGAGGAAGGCCCTTTTTAAAGACACACTGACTGATGAATAACTGAGTGGGGAGCTGTCCTCAGAGAAGGACAGATTATCTACATGAGTGCTACAGAGATTCTATTCTGGAGACGAGATGGCTGGGGAGAAGAAAATGTGTTGCTTGCTGTGTTTTTAATTTATTGTATTTACATGCTATGGAGGGGCCCCTCTTGTTACTATCAGAGTTCTTACTTAGGCATAGATTTCCCGCTCATTGAGTGGATAGTGTGTAAATTACTAGGAACTTGTGCAATCCAGAGGGTGGTTTATACATCATAAACAGGGGAAGGGATCTCTAAGTGATTTTTCCAATCTAGTTAAACAGCAAACCAGCAGTTCTTGTTGAGCCAGTGGGCAGGCAGAGAAGGTTATAAGTCAGAGTCAGAGTCACAGTTGTAAATGGCCCTGGCTCTGCAAAATATAGTTCTAGCTGTATACATGTATATTTGTAGCATGAAATTTCTTTTGCTAAATGGGTCCAACGAGTTTCTGATCTTAGAACATCATCTTGCAATATCAAAAGTTAAGCACATTGGGAAGGATATTAATCATTCTTACCAAAGTTCCTTTATCTACCTATGTGCTTTCTAGGTTGATTCTAAAAGTCACTGAAATTTGACTATAATTCTAAAAGTCACTGAAATTTGAACATATTGCTGGGTCCAGGACCCTTTATTTCATTTTCAATGTTTCTCTTTACTAGGATGTCTCCGAGCTCAATCATCACTTTCTTTTGCATTCTTAAGTCACTTCTTCCCATGCAAAGAAGGAAATTAGAGGTCAAAGTGTTCATTTTACAAAAGCCCAGAAAACTCTGAGGCTTAAGATGCAAGATTCTTTGACTACTATAAAGGTGTTTGCAGTTTCTCTGGAGGCTGAGAGCAGTGAACTTCATTTTTACAATTTTATTCTCTCTCAATATTAGGAATTCCTAATAACTAATCTTGACAATAAATGAACTAATTTTTCATTAAACCAAATGAATTCAGTACAATAAGATACAAGTAAGAGCCACAATATATTGTGACTTAATAACATTTTTTCATAAACTATAACACAATGTCCAAATGGCAGTCATTAATAACAATTATGAACAGCAAAGATGTAGCAGAAAGTTACTTAAGAGTCATGAGTTATGTTAATTCAATGATCAGCTGCCTGAATGACAGCTGAAGAACCACTTTAATACCTGACTTCACAAAGGTCTCCCAGAAGTTGTCACACAGGGAGCTAATAATGGATGTAAATTCACTGGAGTCCAAACCAAACTGCTCATGAGCTAAGTGGGGCTTAGCTGATCAGGCTGTCAAGGACCTTGCAATAGCAGAAATGTCTGGAAGGATGATGACCGAAACCTAATAAACTGGCATCATTATGGAAGTCCTACTGAATCATTTCAGCGAGGGTGATTAAGGTTGCTTTCTGCTTTTAGTGCTTTTAATCTTTTAATTTAGAATATAAACTGGGAAGAAGCTATAATCAGATATTACTCCCACCTGTTTTCTTTTTATTATACATACTTTAGATTGCAGACTGAATACAAATATTGATCCAAAGCCAAAAAGCCCCACACATTTCTTACCAATTCAATCCAAGTCAATCTGTCTTTCAACTCTGCATTTTTATGTTCTGCCCTCACCACTTACTAAAATAAATATATGAATAAACAGAATCCAATCCAAATAAGCATCTTTCATCTATAATTATCTGAATCAAGAGATTTAAAGAAGGGTAGAGTAATTCATTTCACCAAATTGCATCTTCAATGCCTGTTCAGTCATGCTTGAATGTCTAGATTCAATTTATAGAAAATATGAATGTGTAACATTGTAGAGGGATGCTTCTGGCAGATCCTGTCTGAAAGGGACAAAAGGTCAAACAGTTCCTTTGCTGTTTTGTGACAGTTAAAGAGTCTCTGGGCTGGGTCAGAGGGTGGAATTATGTCTAGTTCTGGAATGGATCACTCACACAATTAAGTTCTTGTCAGTCAAAAAAAAAAAAAAAAAAAACAACAAAAACAGAAAGAAAAAAAAAAAAAACAGCACAACTTACCCAAGAAAGAGGACAATCGGATGGAAAGTGACCATTTTTCTACACCTACCTCAAAATTTGAAATAAGAATGGGAATTAATGGTGGAAAAAATATTTCTAAATTTTAGAATACACTCTTATTTGCGTAGCTGAGGTTCTATTTTGAGGGGGTGTTTGGAAATCTTGGGAGAACAGATTCTGACTTTCCATCCACTGGAAATTAGTTACTAAATAAATAATTAACACCTTCAAATCATCTTTGAACTTAAAAATTAAATCCTAGAAGAATATTACAATAGTACAGTCCTCAACTATAAATCCATGGTTTTATTCATTATACATAGACTTTTAGAATGATGCTTGTATGTGGAATTTGTATATTCAGAGATCAGCTGACAAGTGGACATTTTAAAGGTCTTTCTTGTTGATGCTACTTGCAAGCAATAGTTTAATTTTGGCATTTTCATCATCTTTGATACCAGTATTTGCTTTTCTTCCATTTTTGGCAAAACATAAGTATTAGAGCCAAAAATGGAAACTATTAGGTTTGTTACAAGTGGGAGGCTGTGACATCAACCAGATACTCATTGTGTGATCGATTGTGAAGGAAATAAGTGAATAAGTATAATAAAGCTTTGAAAATATATTGCTGAAGATTATGATAAAGGTCAGGAGCAGTATATATTTGACTCCTTGTGAAGGACTTTCCTGTATATCACATACACTCTTGTTGCACACATTTCAGTCGATCATTAGTTAAACTTTCAGTGATTTGATTTTACCATACATTTTTGGACATCTAAAAGTTACTCTAAATCAATAGAAAAAGTTACTCATAATCATAGAAGATCAAAATCACAGAAGATCAAGAGACAGAAGAATCCTTAGCGTTCACTACTTGAAATGGTAGTTCTGCAGATGAAATAATGAGGCCACAAAGATGATTTTAGTTCCTGAATGCTCCACAGCTAAATTAATGGTGGTGTTGGAACCAGAATCTAGTTTCTTTAATTCAGTTCTTTACTATTACTGTAAACTTTGATGTCCAGCAATCATGTTAATATTAAAAATCTATCCAGTTCCTCAAGAGTCACTGATTTCTGATAGCTTGGACATTAGTGCCTCCAGTTTTAAAGCTTGTGAATGTTCGTGATTTTTGCTCTATAAAATATAGTATCAATGGGCCTCCCCGGTGGTGCAGCGGTAGAGCGCTGGGTTGCGAAGCTGCCCGCAGCCTCTGCGGCACTGGTTCAATCCCCGGCTGCTCCCCGGCCACCGGAGGAGGGTCCCACATGGTGCGCAGACCTCTCCTGCCGCCCGCTGCTCCCCTCAGCAGTGTACTTCGGTCCTTCTGCCTGTTCTGCTCCCTGCTCTGGCTCTGGTGAATTCTCTCACCCTCCCGCGCTTCTGACTGTACCCAGTGCTTGTATAAACAAAACAAACAAACAAACAAATAAATAAATAAAACATGCCTCTATTTAAAAAAAAAAAATACAGTATCAAGTAACCCTCAATGCCAAGTCAATATTAACTAGTGTTGCAAATGTTTTCTTTAGTTTACTGATGCTTTTCCTGTTCTTTATATAATTTTATAGCATGTCATATTTTGAAATAATACATTTGATTACTGATTGTATATCTTCTCTGTATGCAAATTCTGTGATGGCAGCGATCATTTCTATGGTGTTCACTACTGTTTATCCAGCAATAGTACAGTTCTTAGCATAGAGAATAAGTTCAAATAGTATTTGTTGAATAAACAAATGAATTTATCTCTTACGCATCTGATGAAGACAAGTCTTAAACTGTTCTAAACTTGATACCTAAGACCAAGGGATTAATGTTCCAAGGAAATAGATTTTGGCAGAGATTTTTAGCTTAGCAAAAGTTACCAATCAGAGATTCAGAAATGGAATGAGTTATGTTATGGTATATTGAGCTCCTTGCCAAGAGGATACCTAGGTATATAAGATCTCTGCATTAGGCAGAAGTTCAACCTTGACAATCTCTCAATGTTTTCCAATTGTAAGTTACTGTAGTTATTTTCTGCTGTTTGACTTTGAGTTAGGTTAAATAAGTAAATAAAATAAACTTCTAAGGAAATACTAAGAAAGTCATCTAATGAAACTTAAGAGAATTGATGATTTAGGAATGTATGCCCTTTTACAACTATTTGATGCATACAAATTCCACTGAGTAGACAATTTTCTATAATTCCACACATAATGTAACTCAAGTCTCAAAGAATGAAAAATTGTGTGTAGCATTTCAGTTTTAAACACACATATGTGCATGCACATACACAGACACACTTTCATGTAATTATTGTATCAACTCTGAGGAAAATGATGCACAAATTTCTACAGAATTAATGGCCTATTCAAAATCACATGTAAGTGCTCACAGAATATATTACTTTTTGACTCCAGAATCACTCAACCTTTAAGAGTAACCATATTTTCATCCTCCTCTTGGATTGAAAATATCTTCCAAATTTCTCTGGAAAAAGGTCAATGGAATTTTGAAATACAAAATTTTTTTCTTTCATAGGTATCAAAAATCTATTTTGATTATTAAAGAAGGTAGAAACATTCAATATAAACTAATTACAACACAGCAGTGAATGATTACATCTCATTAGCATTTGTAACTAAAGATCAAAAATTATAAATACAATTCCTTCAGCTGGTCTGATGAAAGAAGATTTCAGTTCAGATACTAACTTTATTCACTCAATTAAGACCTGAAAAATGAGTATTTTCTTCTGTAATATTTAGAACGCACCAGGAATAAGATGGGCATTTATCATAGGTTAAATGGCAAGGGAAAAAAGAGCCAAATAACATTTTATTTGTAGCTGCTTGTTGTTTCTCAAAGATCATACATGGCAGTGATCTAATGACTAAAGACAAAGTAAATGTACTATCTCATCCTGTGTTAGAGTTTGAAAGGACCTTTGAGACCATCTAGTTCCATTTCTTATTGACATAACAGATTTGAGAGATTCTACTTGCCATAGGAACCTTTACTTGAAGGAAGACATTGTTCCATGAAATGTACTCAATTTTTAAAGTAAATCATGATCACTTCCATTTTTCATATGTTGTACCTTATGGTATGACCATTCCATATTTGCATTTCTAAAAATCAAGCATGCATTTTCCTATATGTTCGTTCATACCTCTGGCATGGGGTGATTTTCTTAAACCAGTCTTCCAGCTATAAAAGACATGAATGAGTAAATCTTGGAAAAGGGATAACATCTTTGATATTGTCAATTCCCAAGATACACTGCAGATAGCGTTCAAATCCCATCCCAAAACCTCCATGTGGCACAGATCCAAATCGGCGGAGGTCCAGATACCTGATTTTGGAAAAAAGAGAATCATCACCTATAAATGCTGTATGAGATCAGACATGATGATATCATTTTTTAATGTTTCAAACATATTTTGTAATCATTTGTTATCATCTACATCACTGTGCTATACCAGACAGATGAGGAAACAGAGAAGTTAAAGTGATCTATCCAAGGTTGCCCAGACAAACAGCAGCAAATCCTATCATGTAATCATGAACTTGGGTCACCTGATCCCTTTCTCTTTATTTATGTATTCATACACAGAAAACTTGCTTCAGAAGGCTACAGAAAACTTTTCTAATATCTTTACCAGTTTTCTTGAAAATATAGTCTTCTTCTAGTTCTTAGTGTGTTAATAATAATGCTCTTTTTGTTACCAAAATCATACTGCTCAATAAACAGAGAAAAGTGAAGATTCTTGCCTGATACACACACACACACACACATACACACACTCTCTCCAAAAAGATCACCTATTAGAGACAGGGACTGTGTCTTATTCAACATTTTATTTCTAGTACTTGCAGTAAAATAGGTGCTTTACATGAAGATATTTGAAGGCACAGAAATATACTCATGAATGCTATTTGAAGGCACAGAAATATACTCATGAATGCTGGAGCGAACTTCCAGTTCTCTGTTGCATGCCTAGTAGAAGATGTCCAGAGTCATTTTCTGAAAGGCTAGCAAGCCTCAGAAGCCCATCCCTATATATTCTAATTCCACTTAAGACCCCAGGGCTAGAAAATGTAATAGTTAAGATACACCAACTTGGGATAAAATAATTTTTAAGATAGGAAGCCGAGGAGAAAGACTCTATATGTATTTTTTTGTGGGTGTCCTTTTCTGGAGAATTCTTAAGCTGTATAACATTGACTGACACAAATTTATAGCTTCTTAAATGATTTGTTAAACCAATTCTAAAATAAAATTTAAGTGCCTTTGTTGGTAGTCATTTGGTCCTGCAAGGATAAAGGCAATCATCTATTTACCCACTATTATAATAATGGCTAACTGTATGATATTGCAGCCAGTTAAGTATTTGTATTTTCTAAAAGAAAAGATGAATTGCAAGCAGATGAATTACACCCAAGTGAGAGATCAATATAATTGGAGTATCTAATATAAAACTTCAGGTTAGTTAGAACTATCAGGGATAATGGAAGTAACACAGTGTTGAGTAATTGAAATGCTTGCAGCTTAATTGGGGACAGGGCATACTTTGATTTAATGAGAAAAATGAGATAAAGGGCATATCAAGCCACCTGCCACAAACACCTGCTGGATCTGAGCTGAGTGCCGGAAGTCCAGCAATAGTTTTAGATGGCTCTAAATTTCTCATGCACTGATGTCAAAACACTGGCATAAATGTCTGGTAACTGAATTCAGCAGAAGGATTCAGTCTGTAGCCTTTTTCTTATCTTTGCTTTGAAAAATGGAAAAATCTTCAGAGAAACAAGCTTTCTAATGAATATGTATTTGACCGTTGTTAAACTGATTCTAGGGAAGGCAGATTATAAAAGAGATTGTACAAATTTTGTAGAACTAGTTTCAGGTTTTAGAGAAACAGGAAGTGAGTAAATTCTTAGACACCTGGTGTGGCTCTTCACTATGTAGGGGAACACTTGGAAGATCACAGACTTGACAATTTCTAAGTTTTCAACTACCTTTAGAATATTATGACTGCCATATAAAATGAGGCATACTCAAATAATAAATCTTTATGGTCAGAGATCTTTACTTGGGAAAGAATAGTATTGACATGATAAAGACCAGAAAAGGCCTAAATTTACTTAACCAATAATTAAAATTTATATTAGCTAGTTTTTATACACTATCAATATAATCTTATAGATGGAAAGACACCTGAGGTAGGATGCATAGACTTGCTCAATCAGAATCAATAGTAAAACTCAGAATAAAGGAAAGGGTAAAGAAATGAGCACTTACTTAACTTCTACTCTATGTAGGTACTTTACCTACATTGTTTCATTTCATCCTCACAATAACTCTGTGAACTCTAAGAATCATTAAGGGCCTCAGACTTACCACTGGTATATTTCCGTTAGTCCTAATCTGTAAAAGAAAAATAGTAAATTTCCTTCAGAGAATAGCATTAAAATAAATATACTAATAACTAACATTTATTCTGGGTGGTATGTAAAACATTCTTTATAAACAAACACACACTGAATCCTATGCTTTCAAGTAACATGCTATCTAGTTGAAGAGCTGAACTTTTACTACATAATAAGAAAGGTAAGTTAACCAATAATCCAAGGGATAATCAAATAAATGCTATATTCCAGAGTCCAAAAGAAGGGGTTCCTATAACACCAGCTTACTGTCCTGTGACATTAGAAATGCTCTATTATTACTACTTAAGGTTGTCAGGAGGCAGACACAGGCAAGGGACACAAACACAGCTTACGTTCTCTAACATTAAAATGATTCAGAGATATAGCAGAAAGACACAGGGTCATAAGAAGCTATTATAAAAGTCTCTGTGCAAACAAATTGGAAAACCTAGAAGAAATGGACAAATTCTTAGACTCCTATAACCTCCCAAGACTGAACCAGCATGAAATAGATAGCCTAAACTGTCCAATCACAAATGATGGAATTGAAACAGTAATAAAAAGTCTCCCCAAGGACAAAAGCCCAGGAGCAGATGGCTTCACCAGCAAATTCTACCAAATCTATAAAGAAGATCTAATGCGTATCTTATATACACTTCAAAAAAACAATATTGAAGATGGCGAAAATCTCCCCAGTACATTCTACATTACCCTGATCCCCAAACCAAAGACAGTACAGAAAAAGAAAATTATAGACCACTATCTCTGATGAATGTAGAACACAAAAATTCTCAACAAAATCCTACCAAACTGAATACAGAAACATATCAATACAGTCAAGTAGGCATGATCAAGTAGGCTTTATTCTAAGGATGTGAGGGCTGATTCAACACACATAAATCAACCAATGTAATCCATCAGATCAACAAAAAGGAAGAAAAAAAATCAGATGATCATCTCAATAAATGCCAAAAAAAAAAAATCAGACAAGATTAGACCCATTTTATGATTAAAAACCCTCCAAAAAAGGGGGAATAAATGGAACCTTTCTAAATATTATAAAAGCCATATATATGACAACCCTGCAATCAATAATCATCATATTCAATGTTGAAAAGCTGAAAGCATTTTCACTAAGATCGGGAACAAGACAGAGATGTCCACTATCACCACTGTTATTCAGCATAGCCCTGGAAGTCCTAGCTGAAGCAACTAGGCAAGAAAAATACATAAAAGGAATCCAAATTGGAAAAGAAGTGAAACTGTCACTATTTGCAGATGACATGCCAATATACTTAGTGAAACTAAAAGAATCTATAAAAAAAAACTTCCAGAAATAATAAATGAACATAATAAGGTGGCAGGACGCAAAAATCAATACACAAACGAATGGCATTTCTATATGCGAACAAAATATCAGAGGAAAGGGAAAAAAGGAATATAGTTCCATTTATAATCACAGCAAAAAGAATAAAACATCTATAAATAAACCTAATGAAGGAGGTGAAGGACTTACATAGTGAAAATTATGAAATTCTAGTAAAGGAACTAAAAGAAGACACAAAGAAAAGGGAAGTTATCCCCCGTTCATGGGTAGGAAGAATTAACATCATTAAAATGTCCATATTAGGGCCTCCCCGGTGGCGCAGGGGTTGAGAGCTGGGCTGCGAAGCTGCCTGCAACCTCTGCATCACCGGTTCTATCCCCAGACTCTGGCGAGGGTCCCACATGGCGCGACAAACCTCTCCTGCTGCTCCTGCTGCTCCCCTCAGCAGTGTATTTCGTCAGTCTGCCTGTTCTGTTCTCCACTCTGGACTGGTGAATCCTCTCACCCTCCCACGCTTCTGACTGTACCCAGTGCTTGTATAAATAAATAAATAAATCTTTAAAAAAAAGTTTTAAAAAAAAATGTCCATATTACCCAAGCAATTTACAGAACAAATGCAGTAACTATCAAAACCAAAGATTTTTTTTAAAGGAAATAGAACAAGCAATAACCAAATTTATATAGCGCCACAAAAGGCCCTGGATAGTTACAATAATCTTGAGAGAAAGGAAGAAAAATGGAGACATCATGCTTCTTGATTTCAAACAATATTACACAGCAACAGTAATCAAAATGGTATGGTATTGGAACAAAAACATATTCAGAATTTCAGTGAAACAGAATTGAAAATCTAGAGATAAGTCCAAATGAATATGCACAACTAATTTTTGACAAAGGAATTAAACCATACAGTGGAGAAAAGATAGCCTTTTAACAAATGGTGCTGGACAAACAATCAATCTGAAGAAGAAGAAATCAAGAAAACCATCCCTTTTATAATTGAAACAAAAAAAATCAAATACTTGGGAATAAACCTATCAAAAAAGGTGAAAGGCCTATACAAAGAAAATTATAAAACACTGTTAAAAGAAAGAGAAGGGCCTCCCCTGGTGGCGCAGCGGTTGAGCGCTGGGTTGCGAAGCTGCCTGCACCTCTGCAGCGCCGGTTCGATCCCCGGCGACAGTCCCACATGGCGCGCAGACCTCTCCTGCCGCCCGCTGCTCCCCTCAGCAGTGTACTTCATCAGTCTGCCTGTTCTGCTCCTCGCTCTGGCTCTGGTGAATTCTCTCACCCTCCCACGCTTCTGACTGTACTCAGTGCTTGTATAAATAAATAATCTTAAAAAAAATAAAAAAAATAGAAGACACAAAGAAATGGAAAGACATCCCCTGCTCATGGATCTCAAGAATTAACATTATTAAAATGTCCATCCTACCAAAAGCAATATACAGATTCAACGCTATTCCAATAAAAATCTCAATGACATTCTTCAAAGAAATAGAACAAATACTGATGAAATTCATATGAACCACAAAAAACCCACAAATATCCAAAGCCTTACTAATGAAAAGAAAGGAGAAAAGGGGTATCATACTTCCAAACTTCAAGCTATACTACCAAGCCATAATAATTAAAACAGTTTGGTATTGGAACAAAATCAGACACACAAGCCAATGGAACTGAACAGAGAGCCCAGAAATAAAACCACACTTATATGGACAACTGATCTTTGACAAAGGAGCAGAGAATATGCAATAGAACATGGGCAGTTTGTTCAATAAATGGTGCTGGGAAAACTGGGCCACCACATGCAAAAAAATGAAACTAGACCACTACCTTTCACCATGCACAAAAATCAACTCAAAATGGAGAAAAGAACTGGACATAAGACCTGAAATCATAAAATATATAGAAGAAAATAGAGGTAAAACACTACAAAACATACATCACAATAACATCTTTAAAGATTCATCACCCAAAGCAAAGAAAGTCAAGGAAAAGATAAACACCTGGAATTACATCAAACTGAAAAGCTTCTGCACAGCAAAAGAGACATTAACCAAAACATAGAGACACCAACTGATTGAGAAAAAATCTTTGCACTCCAGTCAACTGATAAGGGACTGATCACAAAGATATACAAAGAACTCACAACTCAACAAAAACAAAATAAACAATCTAGTCAAGAAAGGGGCAGAAGAACTTAAAAGACATTTCTCCAAAATGTAAATGCAAATGGCCAACAGGCAGACGAAAAAATGCTCAACATCCATTATAATCAGGAAATGCAAATTAAAACCACACTGAGATACCACCTTACACCAATAAGAATGGCACATATCAAAAAAACCAGCAACAAGAAATGTTGGCAGAATGTGGTGAAAAAAGAACTCTCCTACATTGCTGGTGGGAGTGCAAACTGGTCTAACCACTATGAAAAGCTCTCTGGAGGTTCCTCAGTCTACTAAAAATGGAGCTATCATATGACCCAGCAATGCCACTCCTAGGGATCTACCGAAAGGACACAAAAACATTGATGCAAAAGAACACCTGTACCCCTATGTTTATTGCAGCACTATTTACAATAGGTAAAACCTGGAAAAAAACCCAAATTCCCAAAAATAGATGACTGGATCAGGAAGATGTGGTACATACACACAATGGAATATTACTCAGCAATCAAAAAAAGATAAACTCATGCCATTCACAGCAACGTGAATGGAGCTAGAAGGAATTATGCTCAGTGAAATAAGCCAGAAGGAAAAAGAAAAATATCGGATTGTTTCACTTATATAGGGGAACCAAATAAGACATCAGTGTAAAAAATATGGTAACAGTACAAAACACAGCAAAGCAAAAACAGACAATTATAACTCCGAGACATCCTGCAGGGGAGGAGGAGGGAGAGGGATCAGAGGGAGGGAGGAGGAGCACAGGGGACTGAGGTGATGGTGCACGGGTGCACTGGTGAAGGAAACTATGGGGACTACACCTGAGGGGTGGGGGGAAGCAAATATTGTTTAAAAATGAACAATGATGTAAAAAATAAAAAAAATATATAAAAATAAAATATATATAAAAAATAAGATTAGATATCTAAATCTTGAAAAAAAACAAATGGTGCTGGAAATATGGATAGCCATGTGCAAAAAAATAAAGCAAGACCCCTATTTAAACACCATGCGCGAAGATTCACTCAAAATGGATTAAAGATTTGGATGTAATAACGAAACCATGAAGTACCCGAAAGAAAATGTAGGGGACACACTATAGGACACCTACCACAAAGATGTATTTGGGAATACAACCCCAGCAGCAAGGGAAACAAAAGCAAAAATAAACAAGTGGTACTATATCAAACTTAAAATCTTTTGTACCTCAAAAGAAACCATCACAAAAACAAATGACACCTACAGAATGGGAAAAAATATTTGTATATCACATACCCGACAAAGGGTTAATCTCTATAACGTACAAAGTACTTACATAGTCCATCAAGAAACAAATGACCCAATTAAAAAATGGACAAAGGACCTTAATAGACCCTTCTCTAAGGAAGACATTCAGGTGGCCTATAGGCATATGAAAAAATGTTCCTCCTCACTTATAAGAGAAATGCAAACTAAAACCATGCTGAGATACTACCCCACCCCTGTGAGAATGGCCACATATAAAAAAAGTTAGTGAGGTTGCTGTGAAAAAGGAATTCTCATTCATTGGGAATACAAACTGTTATATACCCTGTGGTATGAAGCTGTCTCAAGAAAATAAAAATAGAAATCCTATTTGACCCACTAATAATGCCAGTAGGTATTTATACAAATAATATGAAAAACTTAACATGAAAAGATCTATCTACACCTATGTACATAGCAGCACTATTTACAAATTGCCAAATCATGGAACCAACCCAAGTACCCCTCAAAAGGTGAATGGATAGAGAAACCATGGAACTTATATTCAATGGAATATCATGCAGCTGTGAAAAAAGACGAAGTGGTGGCATTTAGCATAAAATTGATGGACCTTGAGATGATTATGTTGAGTCAAATTAGCCTAAAAGCAAAAGACAGATAGCAGATAATTTCACTCATCTGCGGAATATAAATACCTCCCTCCCCCCCAAAAAAAAAATTACACACAAATCATAGAAGAAATAAAATTTGAACTCAGCAAAATAGAAGATCATGATTACCAGAGGGAGTAGGGGAAAGGGTATAGAGGATGGAGTACAGAAGCAGATGGGGTATGGGCATGGATGGTTTGGTGGAGGCAATTAAAAAAAAAAAAAGAACTTAAAATTTTTTTTAAAAACCAAAAGAGATTCTAAGGCTGCCTTCATTATATGACTTCCAATTGGCTTTAGCCAATGTGAGAAACATTAATAAAATTTTAAACTCATTAGTTCTCATCAAAACTACTTTCAACCTTTTAAAAAAATGTTTGGAACTACAGTGTATCTGAGGTGACTATGAAAAACTCAAATATGTAAAAAAAATAAAGAAAACATGAACAGAAATCACAGACAGATCACTGAGACAGGGAAACACATATATCCATTTCATGAGGAGAGACAAATTTGGATATTATTAAATATTAGGTAAACATTTAATGTTATGAGGAAAGATTTCCTGACGGAAGGAAGCAAGCAAAGAAAACAGACCAATTAATCTTTCAACAGATGAGTTTCTTGCCATGTGTGATTTTTATTGTGCTTAAAAAAAAAAAGTCAGAGAATCTTCAAATTCTTTCCATTTAAGGAGTTTGACCTTCAAGTCCATGATTTTCCCAGGACTTTCTAATACTATAGTAATAGTAAGAAGCTAGGGGGCTAACTGATAAAGAGTCCTCCCTGAACTTATTTATCCCTTTTCTTCTGGATGCTCACCAAAGACAGCAGTTAATCCAAATGATTTGGATTAACAAAACCAAGTTACCCAGAGATTTACGGGTTGGGATCTTGGAAAAGCATCAACTTTTGAAGCATTTCTCCTTAGGAAAAGAAGGCCTTACAAATGGGCTAATTTAATAGAACATTTTTAAACAATTATGGCTTTTCCAGGTTACTATGAAACCCAGTATTATCTGGAAAGAAGGATTAAGCCTTCAACATGGGAAAGTCTTTTGCCTGGCAGAGTAAAGTGGAAACTATGTAAACAGGTTTGTATCCCTGGTTAGTTTGGGAAGTTATTGTAGCTTGTTGGCAGATTGTGTATATACATACAGGAGTGGCAGTTCAATTAGAAACATAAGTCCCTGCTTCTGGTCTCTAAAACATTTGCTGGGTATTTATTAATTTGTTTCCTGGGTCTCAAACAGTGAGTCTACATAGTTATTCAAATAGCTAAATCAAGACCCTTACATAGCAGGAGGAAGGGAAAACTGCTTGCTAAATGCTAACTTAGTGGATATTTTTAGTATCTTTCTTTTTCCATTTTCATTCTTTCTCGGGGTCAGAGTCTGTCTTTATGTCCCTGTGAGGACATAAAGACATTATTTATTTAAAGTAAATAAAAAAAGATCACAGAGAAGGGAAACGTGAAGGACAATCGTTAAGAGATAAATCTCCCTTCTTTTATCACTAACTTCAAAAAACCATTTCTAAAGCTATTTCAAATAGTAAGTGGCAAATATCATTGTGGCCTTTTTTCATATAACAGTTCCAGTCTTTAACAAAGGGAAGCTGGAAAGGTTAAGTGACAACTTGCTAAAGGTCACATAGAACCTGAGATCCAGGTCTGTCAGATGCTGAGGTCCATGCACAGTTTCCTGTTACTTTGTCATGACTGCGTTTGAGTACCTCATCCCAATTTCTGAATTTTATTTCTTTTAGGTCTGTCCCATACCTTGCCAGTCGCTGCTCTAAGAAATGGTACCGTTCTTCTCTAAGGCTTCCTCCAAAGAGTTCTCCAACTCCAGGAACCAGAAGATCAACAGCAGCAACCTAAAAAAGAAAACAAATTATAAAAATATCTTCAGGTGATTCTACAATTGTCACTTCTCAAGCATGGGGAACTTTTAACATTTTGACAAGTGGTTGTTTAACTGATTACCAGAATCTTACATATATTATCTGTTCAACATTGCTGTTTCAATATCAAATATTTATTATAATCTGTAGAATATGTGCTACACAAATTGCAGGTGGATAGTTTCCCCTCCCCTCTTGTACCAGTTACGCAGTGTACTTAACAAAAACGTGTTTTCTTCACAAATATCATATGTTAATTATAATGTGGAAAATATTAAAATTATTATCACCTCTCATGCAGAAGCAATTATATTTTGGCATGTTTTCTTTCAGGTGATTTTTCTTATACATCTAAACAGTATGGTAGAGATCAAATTACATATAAAATGTACCATTCTAAATAATCTAGCATTACATAATTAGTTTTTTTCTATGTCAGTAAAAATACTTCATATACTTAATGTTTTAATAGCTGCATAGTTTAGAAGTACATTATTTATAAGTATCACATATAAGTATCACATATAAGTAATACTTATATTATTTATAAGTATTATTTAACTGCTTTCCTTTTGTTGAACATTTAGGTGTGTGGCTTTTTCCTTCTTATAAATAATGTGGCAAAATCCAAAAAAGATAAACACATGCAATTTGCAGCAACATGGATGGTGCTGGAAGGGATCATGCTCAGTGAAATAAGCCAAAAAGAAAAAGAAAAATACCGGATGGTCTCACTCATAGCAGGAATCTAGAAAACTTAAATAAGGGACCAGGAAAATGAATAACTATAAGAAAGTGAAAATCAAAATCAACAAAAAACTATGAACCAGAGACACTTTTAGGGGGGCGGGGGCAGGAGGGGAGGGATTGGGGTAGAATGGGGGGGCTGCAATTGTATGGGGAATATAAAAATAAAATTTATTATTTTAAAAAAAATAAATAAATAATGTGGCAGTGAAAATTCCTCCTTGAGAGCTCACACGACTCAACAAAAACAAAGTAAACAATCCAGTCAAAATATGGGCAGAAGAGCTAAAAAGACACTTTTCCAAAGAGGAAATGCAAATGGCCAATAGGTAAATGAAAAAATGTTCAACATCACTTACAATCAGGGAAATGCAAATCAAACCCACAATGAGATACTATCCTCACATCTTCCTAGGAACAATAGGAAGTAGGTAGTCCAGTTAACGCTGGTGCCTAGTGGCCTGTGATGAGAGCTCAGGCAATTCTGTTGGGCTGTTATGCTTCCTCTATTATCTCTATAATGGAGTTAATAAGCATCAAATAAAAGATCCAGTTTTTGCTTGATCTTGTTGCTAACAAAACTAAAACAAGAGAAAACCTTTTGGGGGTCTTGGCACTTTTTGCAGGTCTTAAATTATGTTAATTTTGGACCTTGGTTTTTTTTTTTTAATAGAGGCATGTTTTATTTATTTATTTGTTTGTTTGTTTGTTTTGTTTATACAAGCACTGGGTACAGTCAGAAGCGCAGGAGGGTGAGAGAATTCACCAGAGCCAGAGCAGGGAGCAGAGCAGGCAGAAGGACTGAAGTACACTGCTGAGGGGACAGCGGGCGGCAGGAGAGGTCTGCGCGCCATGTGGGACCCTCCTCCGGTGGCCAGGGAGCAGCCGGGGATCGAACCGGCGCCGCAGAGGCCGCGGGCAGCTTCTCAACCCAATGCTCAACCGCTGCGACACCGGGGAGGCCCGGTGTTTTTTTTTTTAAATGCTGTTTTTAGAGGACTATAGAAGACTCATGTATATCTTTTACTACACACCTCCTTTATGTTAATATTTGAGTTCACTAGAGAATGCAGCCACATTGGTTTTACACCTTTCTGTCTGTTTTTTGTTTATCTGGAATATTTGCAAGTGTACAACTATAGTTGTGGAACTGGAAGCTCTTGAATCTGTTGAGTTACCTTCAAAATCTATGCCATAAACAATACCTATATTTTCCCCCAGGCTTTCTTTCAAACCTGTTTTCCCAATAACCACAGTTAATAATTTCAACTGTTTCCACATTGGCTACAACATGGTCGTTGCTGTGTTAGTCAGGTAAGGCTACGCTGTAGTCATAAACAACCCAGAAGCTTACTACAGGGTGTCCCAATCTCAGTATTAATGACATTTCTGGCCAGGTAATACTTAAGTTTTGAGGGCTTAGCCTTTGTACTATAGGATAGTTTCAGCAGCATATCAGGCCTCTACTCCCTAGATGCCAGCTGTATTCCCCTAGTTGTGAAAATTAAAATTGTCACCAACATTTTTATGTTAAATGACATTGCTGAATGTCTCCTGGGGGGGGGGGTGGAGGGACAAATGAAACCTAACTTGGAACCACTGTCTTATAACAGAGAATTGGCTTCATTGAATTTGTGTTGCATGTCGATACTGATTTAAAGCTGATGAAAAAGATTTTTCTAATCTTGTGGCAGATAGAAAAAGAAAAAGCATGGATGACTATGTACATTTGTCCAGAAGTAATATATCTAAGTTATGTCTTCTCATATTTCTTTTTTAAAAAAAATATTTATTTATTTATGCATACAAGAACTGGGGTACAGGCCAGAGGTGTGGGGGGTGAGAGGATTCACCAGAGACAGAGTGGGGAACAGAACAGACAGACTGACTGAAATACACTGCTGAGGGGAGCAGCGGGTGAGTCAGGAAAGGTCTGCTGCCCCATGTGAGTCACCTCCCTGGCCAGAGATCGAACTAGTGCCACAATGGCTGCGGATAGCTTCTCAGGTTGTGTCTTAACCCCTTGCGCCACCAGGGAGGCCCCTGTCTTCTCATATTTCTTTGGCCAATGGAAGTTACAAGACTAAGCTCATGTCAATGAGGCATGAATGTATAATAATACCCCCTGAGGAAGGAGTGCCAAGTTATTTCTGTGCAATAAGCCAGTTAACAATGCTCCTCACATCCTGAACTCTTACACCTCCACTCTCCCAACCAACTTTTCATTGTTAATCAGAATTAAGGCCAGAATAGTCAGGGGTAAAAAAGAGACAAAAATAGCAGACAAACTATAAATCAGAGACATATAGCAAGGGAGAGGGAGGAAGAAGGATCAAAACAGGAGGGAAAAGTACAAGAGACTATGGTGACAGTTCATGGGTGACTTAGTGGTGGGATTTTTATGAGGATTACACCTGAAAGGGAAATCAAACATTGTACAAAATGAACAACGTAAAAAATATATATAAATATATTTTTTAAAAAAGAATTAAGGGCCTCCCCGGTGGCGCAGGCGGTTGAGCGCCGCACTGTGAAGCTGTCCGCAGCCTCTGCAGTGCGGGTTCGATCCTGGTCAGCCGGCGAGAATCCCACATGGCGCGATAGACCTCTCCTCACTCGCCCGCTGCTCCCCTCAGCAGTACATTTCGTCAGTCTGCCTGTTCTGTTCCCCACTCTGTCTCGGGTGGATCCTCTCACCCTCCTGCGCATCTGGTCTGTACCCTGGCTCTTGTATAAAAATAAATAAATCTTAAAAAAAAAAAGAATTAAGGTCTAAAATAGTAGTTTCCCTGTTTTCTTCCTCTGTATACTGGAGAGGAACTTATTAACAGGAAAGAAATTACCAATCAAAATAGTCAATTTTCATTAATAAAAGTTTTAGAAGACATCTGGATAAAGTTCCCTATCACTATTTTTTTTTTACAATATTTCCTTAGTATATTCTTATTTTTCTTTACCTTGACATTTTTATTATTTTTTAATAATAAATTTTATTTTTATATTCCCCATACAATTGCAACCCCCCCATTCTGACCCCAATCCCTCCCCTCCCGCCCCTCACCCCCCAAAAAGTGTCTCTTTGTTGATTTTTTTTGTTGATTTTGATTTTCGTTTTCTTATAGTTATTCATTTTTCTGGTCCCTTATTTAAGTTTTCTAGATTCCTGCTATGAGTGAGACCATCCGGTATTTTTCTTTTTCTTTTTGGCTTATTTCGCTGAGCATGATCCCTTCCAGCGCCATCCATGTTGCTGCAAATTGCATGTGTTTATCTTTTTTGAATGCTGAGTAATATTCCATGGTATATATGTACCACATCTTCTTAATCCAGTCATCTATTTTTGGGCATTTGGGCTGTTTCCAAAGCTTAGCTATTGTAAATAGTGCTGCTATAAACATAGGGGTGCAGGTGTTCTTTGGAATTGATGTTTCTGTGTCCTTTGGGTAAATACCTAGGAGTGGAATTGCTGGATCATATGGAAGCTCTATGTTTAGTAGGTCCAGAAATCTCCACACAGCTCTCCATAGTGGTTGGACCAGTTTGCACTCCCACCAACAGTGCAGAAGAGTTCCTTTTTCTCCACACCCTCGCCAACACTTGTTGTTGCTAGTTTTTTTAATATGTGCCATTCTCACTGGTGTAAGATGGTATCTCATGGTAGTTTTGATTTGCATTTCCCTGATTACAAGTGATGTTGAACATTTTTTCATATGCCTGTTGGCCATTTGCATTCCTCTTCAGAGAAGTTTCTTTTTAGCTCTTCTGCCCATTTTTTGACGGGATTATTTTCTTTGTTGTTGTTGAGTCTCATCAGCTCTTTGCAGATTTTTGTGGTTATTGTAATTCTGTGAGTTATGTGCAGAAGAAACACGTATATTAGCTATGTCCTGGCTTTGTCTGGATGGTCTGAAAATTTACACTCTCAGGTCAGTGAATTTCTGTCTCTTTTTTTAAGTAGAGAATAAATTTGCTCCCCACTTAAAGAGATTTGTACCTTTTGAGTAAGGGATTCGTTTACAATGCCTCATAAATGTTCCATGACTAAATGGTACTCTTTTTCTTATCAAGGAAAGAATTTGTCTGCTGTGAAGAAAGGCTCACAAAGGACTTGTTTCTCTTTTCTTCTTCCACAAACTGTCTTTTCTTTCCTTTTACTTTAGGTTCAGTTTCTCTTCAACCATATCAGATTTTATACTTCCTGGTTTTTTAAAAATAACGATATTCTCTAGTCTGTCGAGAGATTTGGTACACTTTCTGAGAAGCTCTAACAATAAAATATTAACCATAAATTAAGACTTTCATATTTACAAACTTAACAGAGCTGTACTTTCTTCTGACATGATACAAAAATTACTGCATTTTCTAAAGGTCACTAGAAAAACCCCTCAACTTCCTTATCTTTTAGTTAGGGTTGAGATGCAGGGTAGGAATCTCCTATCTTGTGTCTCCCCCTGGTAACTACTAGGCTAATTATTACATAAACTGCCTATTTTCCCACGGCTCTAGTGGAGATAAAAGACACATACAAATATAATACAAACTATGACACAAGTGTGCACAAAATGCAAAATATGAAATGAATCACCCACACTTTTTAAGAAGTAGTGACAAAAACTTGGTTGTGTGCTTTCTAACTGATGTGTGATGAAGGAAGAGCATGCAAGTTGCATAGAACATTAGTTGGTAACTATGACTTGCTTGTATGGGCTGGCAGGTTTGCAGTGTGTGGGAGTCTGAGGCTGGCTTAAAAAGCCCAGGGTTAAGAAATCCTGCCCCTTATCAGGGAGAGTGAGAATTCGCTGGCTGCACAATAAAACACCCTCATAATTCAAAGTTGACCAAATCTGATCACTTTTGTACCTAAATGCTCCTACGAATCTTTGGGAGACTTCCAAGTAAGTGGGAGGACTATAGTTCTGCTGTTCTTTCCTGTTCCTACACAGGTAACAATGAAGGCTACAAATTTTACTACATTCTTTGCTAACTTCACTTGTTTATAACAAAATGTATTTCACTCTGGGCACATCTTGTAGACCAGAATGTTGCCTGGACTATCTTCCTACAACGTGTATAAGTTTTGATTTTGCCCAAGTCACACAGCTGTAGAGGCATACCGTCTAGAAATAGTTTGTGCTGGTATTCAAGCTGAACAAACACTGGACTCTATTTATGACACTCCCTTTTGACTCTAACCCTTTGATTCCAAACAATGTACTGAAAATAAAGCTAAGACTTTGAATTAAAAAACAGTTAGGCTAGATAGGAACAAGGCCTTTAATACATTTTCTATGCTAACTTCAAAGAGAGTTTAATGTCCCTGTGCTATCTCTCCCCTATCTATCTCACTGTTTTTAAATATTGATGAAAAACATAAATTGAATGCCTCCCAATTTGGTTTCTCACAGGCTGCTACCAACAGTGAAGCAACATTATACACTATCAAAAGAAGAGAAATGTTCCACAAACCATAGGAAACATGTTTGTGGTTTCAGCCTCTCTGAGCCTTTGCTCTAACTGCTGACACAGATGGCAGTCTGTGTGCTGAAAACAACAAGGTGCCACTAGGAAAGAGGGCCTTCCAGATGTGACATTGTGAAGGTGCAGATGGGCTACGGTAGCTGTGGCTGGGCTTTGGCTCGTCTGGGAACATTTGAGATGGACTGAAATGTATACTTTCAACTCTGACATAAAGTCCCAGGATTATCAATAGTCCTAAATATGGGGAAAATTGGCAATACTCTTTATCACTATTTCTGTTAGCCTGAAGCTCAAGCTATTTTGATACAGGTTAGTTAATAAGCGCTAATCCATGGAGTCCATATAACACCCTTGATTGAGTATTCTGCCTTCTAAGATGCCTTGCCAAAGATGTAATTTATTAAATATACACTATTGCTTAAATTTTTCTGATTTGCTAAGTAATATTGATACAATTTTTAAATTAGAACATTATCTGATGCTATTGGTATCTCATCATGGACCGCTGAGCAGTCAATTTTTCCTCATCACACAGGGCTGGAATGAATGGATATTCCCCATGGAGCCATTTTCATAGCCAAATAATTTGTCACCAGCCTTTTGGGGATTTATTCAGGGGCTCAGGGACATATGACATATGCATGTTTGCTTAGATCCATTTTATTGAGGTCCATGATCTGCTCCCTTCAAATTATCAAATGTGTTCATTATTCTTTGATACCAAATGAGGATAAATTTACAAAATCTTAGAGCTGGTTGAGTACCTAAGCAGTCATATAACTAATTCTCTGATTTTATGGGGGGAAAATTAAGGCTAAGCATTTGGAAAGATTTGCCTAATATCATATAGTTAACTAGTATGAGCGTTGGATTTCAAATCCAGCACCACTAATTTCTTAATCCAGCATACTTTAAACTATACCACAGTGCATTACCTTCATTTTTCTCATTTTCTTTTTTTTTTCTTGGAAGGGATGTGGTTGAGGGAGAGGGGGAGGGAAGAAAAGAAACTATAACTATAAAAAGATACCATTTTAGGGCAGGGATGAGGAAAAAACAGATACCATTTTACTATTTATTACCTCTGGTCAAATGTTATAAATGTAAGTTAATCATTTTCCTGCCCTTTTCTTTTGATTTCTTACAGAGGCACATGTGAAACCAACACTCTCATTTTTCAGATGACACCCACTGCAGAAACTCTTGCAATTCTACCTGCAACCTCTGATCACGGCCCTTTTAGAAGTAACACAAGATTTAGTTATCTGGATCAAAGTCCATTCATTTACCACCAATAAAATTAAGCGTGGAAGCAGGCATCTTATACAAGTAGATTGAAAGTAATTCTAGGTTGCTAATGAATTAACATTACAATCTATTTCTAATGTGTATAGTTTAAGTAAATTATATTTTAATAATTTAGGTCTGAGAAGCTATAGGCTATGGTACTGCATAAATTATGGAAGTACACTAAAGCCCCATTATAATGTTGTCAGTTTCAAGCTGTGAGATCACATTAGTAGAGGGACTTGCCACAGTGAAGGTTTCCTAGTACTTCTAAAGGTAAGAGATATATGTGAGTGCACTTTATGCCTTTTAAGGAACATTATATAAATAGCATGTTATGATATGATAATACACATACACAGATACTGTAACATATGTGCTTCGTCACAATAAAGATCTTATCAAAATCTAGAAAGGAGGGCTTCACACTTATTGGCTACCTACCACTTAAATATTTTGTTAAATATTTTTTATACATTATCTAATTCAATCTTTATAATTTTGGACACTATCATCTCATTTTTAGCAAATGGGAAATTAAGATTCAAAGAAATTAGGTGGTTTATCTAAGAACACATTGTTTATTATACAAAAATATGAGAGTGCTTGTTTGAAAGCCACTGGACTCTTCTTTGGGTCATGGTATTCCACGGCATGTTGGAGGGTCAATATCGAATTATTTAAGGTTGGACAATCTATGCTCTGATTGCTCCTCATCATCTGTTGCTAACCTTTGAGCTACTTGATTTCTCATAATCAGTTACACCAGAGGGTTTATAGGGAAGAGGATGAGAATGATAAAGTGATAATCATAAATCAATGTGTTAATGGAATGCTACTCAGTGATTGAAAAAAAAAGATAAACTCTTGCCTTTAGTGACAACAGGGATGGAACTAGGGGGGTAACTAGGCAAAACAGGTCAGAAGAAGAAACACAAATATGGCACAGTTACACTGACCTGTGGAATACAAAGAAATGAAACAAAGGGTCAATCAAAACAAATCCAATAACAAGCCTAGAAATATGTCTGTTGAATTAAAGGGTGCAGAGTGAAGCTTGGATAGAGCCCGAAGGACTGTGGTGGAGCACTATGGGTGCTTGATGGCAGGTGTGATGTGGTGCAATGCCTCTGAAGGGGTGATCCTATACCTCTGAATCACATACACCTATGTTACCTCAAGAAAAAAAAAAAATCTTGTTAAATTCCAAGATTAAGTGTATCTAATATAAAATAAAACAATACAGTGGAGGAAAAAAAGTTACAATAATTTAGCTAAAAAAATCAACTTATTGCTCATTGTTGGTTTTTTTTTTTTAATAGAGGCATGGTTTTTATTTATTTATTTATTTGTTTGTTTTGTTTTTATACATGCACTGGGTACAGTCAGAAGCGCGGGAGGGTGAGAGAATTCACCAGAGCCAGAGCAGGGAGCAGAGCAGGCAGAAGGATTGAAGTACACTGCTGAGGGGAGCAGCGGGCGGCAGGAGAGGTCTGCGTGCCATGTGGGACCCTCCTTCAGTGGCCGGGGAGCAGCCGGGGATCGAACCGGCACCGCAGAGGCCACGGGCAGCTTCGCAACCCAGTGCTCAACCGCTGCGCCACGGGGGAGGCCCTGCTCATTGGTTTTTAATAATACTGCGTGGAAGGTAGGATAAGAACCTAAATAGCTGCAATGTAATTTTATATTATTTGCGATTTTGAGGCAGTAGAGCTAGAGATAGACTGGAAAATGACACAGACATCAGAGGCAGAGGGGATGAGGTTTGAATACCAGCACTGTCACTTACTATCTATGTAGCCTTAGGAAATGCCATCAATCCCTTTGTACCCAGTTTTTTTATCTGTAAAATGGGAGAAATAGTAGGTTTCTTGAAAAGGTTGTTTTGGGATTTAGAGATGAGATGTTCATGCTTTGACTCATAGGAGTCTACCAGATGTTGGCTTGTATTGTTTTAGTGATACCATTAAGAGAAAACAGGAAATATGTTCAAAGAGATAACCTTATATATCTAAGATGAGGACATTTTTATTTACTAGAGGTTTCTGATAAACATTTTTCTACTAGTATTTACCTAGAGACAAGTGAAAAGGACCAGTAGCAAAGCTTAGCTTCTGGAAATATTTTGAAATAAACATACTTGTCTCATAGACTTTTATAATTAATGATATTAGGTGTATAACTATGCAATTAATATTTAAAGAGTCAAATATACTCTTACCATTTGTTATTGTTAATTTTTTAAAGTAGAGAAGACAAATAAAAAAAGTAACCAGAAGAATGAAAAATCAACTAAGGGGTAAAAACAACAGAATCGGAAAGGCTAAAGAGAGCAGAGAAAAGACAGGGAGACAGAGGACAGCTGACAGCAGACCTCCTCCCTCATAGCCCTCCCCTCACTATTTCTATCTGATAGCCAGAACAAAGTACTCTAAGCCTCCTACTCTGTCATGCTACTTCTTTCTCTGACCGGTCATGCCACTATCATCTCTTGCCCAGCATACTTTCTCCATCCAGATCCCAGAGTCTCCTAGCCAGTATTTAATTGGATAGACTGGTATTAATAAACAGTGCTCTAGGCTACTTCCTCTCAGTTTTTTTTTTTTTTTAAAGCAAAACAAAAGACATCTCCATTTGCATCTGCTAACTAAGGAGAACACCTTGTGATAGAAATGAGGGAGTATATTTATATAACACTGAGATCTTCTTAGTGAGTGATTTTTTTTTTTTTTAAAGATTTATTTATTTATTTATACAAGCACTGGGTACAGTCAGAAGCACGGGAGGGTGAGAGAATTCACCAGAGCCAGAGCGGGGAGCAGAGCAGGCAGAAGGACCGAAGTACACTGCTGAGGGGAGCAGCGGGCGGCAGGAGAGGTCTGCGCGCCATGTGGGACCCTCCTCTGGTGGCTGGGGAGCAGCCGGGTTTCGAACCGGCGCCGCAGAGGCCGCGGGCAGCTTCGCAACCCAGCGTTCAACCGCTGCGCCACGGGGGAGGCCCTCTTAGTGAGTGATTTTTAAGAGGTGCTTTGAGAAATGTTTATCGTGTTAAGAAGTAAAAGGGTGACAGATATAACTTAAGAAAATATGCCAAAGAGTAAACCAAGAGAAAAACCCAGGCTTTAAGATTTAATTTCTTTTCTTACTGTGTGCAGAGGGCCATCTTCATTATCCCTCATGTAGAAAGGCTTGAGTGTTAATGGATAATTAACAACAAAGACTGGTATGTTGCCACAGTGCTTCACCAGATACTTTTCATGTTCAGTGTGTAGATCCACACCCCACTGTAATGAGAAAAAAGAAATTAGCAAGGGAGAAGACAGAGCTGAAACATACAATGCAGCATCTGAAAAAGAAACTGTATCAGTTTTAAGGTCTTCCTCTCCCTGAGATTCAATGTTGTGTGAAACTGTCTGCTGAGATTACACAAATGACTAAACTAGACAGAGATGTGTTAACAAGACCATCCAAAGGCTTGGAAAGATAGAGCCTGAAATAGCAGATAAACACTATGCTTTCTGTCCCCATCTCAGGAGCAGCTTCTAGCAGATGAATAGCCATCTGCAGGAAAACAAAGTGCACATTCCACAGTATAAAAACTGACTTCAGAATCATAGTTTTATTAATATTGCCTACAGCTTCTTCCACAGTTACTGTTCCTAAATCTCAGGAAATTAAATGATGAAAGATAATATCCCTAATATTAAATCTTTGGCTAAATGCTTTTCTCAGTGAATTATTTTTTAATAAAAGAGTCAACTCACATATCAGATGCTCTTTGATGAATATTTAATAACACTATCGATTCATCTGTTTATTCAGCAAATACTAATGTGCCTATTAGATTGCAGGTATCATGAAATGTATCTGGCAATGAATATAGTGGTAAGAAATAAAATTCTGGGTTTCATGACGCTTCTAGGATAAGAGACAAACATTAAAAAACCAATTACATGAAGAAATTGACTGATTATACACAGAATTATTGGATATTATTATAACTTATAAGGGCATCTGACTAGAGATGGGACTAGTATAAAGAATAATTTGAAGACAAAGGTATTAAACTGCTAATAGTATCTTATTAATCCCATGACATATCCTACTTATAGGAATGAAGCACAGGCATAGAAAAGAGACTGGCCTCTATCTAACATTTTGCATTCCCACCATTAAATCATGTCACCTCTCTACCTATATCTTTGCCAATGAAATAAAGGATTTCTTTTTTTAAAATATCAGTGTTTTTCAGATCTATGGTATGATTTCAAAAGTCATTCTTACAATTTGTCTGATCCTTTGTTTGGTCCCAAAGTGGATAACAAACAAGAAGGCTCTCTAGAGTTCACCAGAAAAACAAACCTGTTTAATGTGTTGCCCAAATTTATTTGATCACAAAATCTCTTCTGTCTGCCACGTTTTAACATCATTCAGTATATACTTTGGAAAAAACATACCTAACTGATTTTTCTTTTTTTAAAAAAGATTTATTTATGCATACAAAAACAGAGGTACAGGCCAGAGGTGTGGGGGGTGAGAGGATTCACCAGTGACAGAGTGGCAAACGAACAGGCAGACTGACTGAAGTACATTGCTGAGGGGAGCAGCGAGTGAGTCGAGAGGTCTGCTGCACCATGTGGGTAGCTCCCTGACTGGGGATCAAACTCGCACTGCAGTGGCTGCGGATTGTTTCATAGGTTGTGTCTTAACGCCTTGCACCACCAGGGAGGCCCCATACCTAATTGATTTCTATGATGACCACTGACCATTCTTTTTTAGGTTTTTTATTTTTCTAATGTGGGAAATGTCTTCATAATCTTTTAGTCACCACTATTCCAGTGATAGGATTCTACTTTAAAATTACTGCTCATTCTAAATATTTCAACAGGGTTGAGCAAACAACAACCAAAAGCTAATGCATATGAAGAAATAGGCACATTGCTAATAAAATAAATCTAATTATTTTAAATGATTCGTAATGAAATAAATAAGGACAAGTGGGAAACATATTGCATTACCTCTGGGGTGAAAGTGAAGTTCTGGGATGCCTGCTTTAAGATCTCCACTGCTTCAGTATAAGAAATGCTGGGATAAAAGCAGAGAAGGGTTAGTTCAACCAGGCTGCTGTTAACTAGTCCATCTACAAAGGCAATGTCCAAATACTCTTTGCAGTCATAAATGAGTATTAAATGGTTACTAAGTAATTAAGATGCTTACATGTAAGTGGTTATTGAATAATTAGGAATTAAGGTTGAGTTAATCCTAGGAAAGTGATCTGCAAGCAGAGAAGTGGCCACTTGATAACTCCATTCTGATCTACTTGCAAAGCATACAGAGGAGCCAGTCACTTTGGCAAATAGAGATTTTCTCTCAATTCATGCTATACCAATGTCCTAAAAAAAGGTATGAAATATTGAGACCAAAAGAGCAAAAGTCTTTCCTTGAAGTCACCATTCATTTATTCAACATACTGAGCAACTGCTATGTGCTAGGTATTAGTATAGGTTTGGGAGGTACAGTAAATAAAAACAAAGTCCCTACCTTATAGAGCTGATGTGTGTGTGTGTGGGGGGGGGGTGGGAAGATAGGGTAGGGAGTGGGGAGTAGGGAGAAAGATAAACAAACAGAAATAATATAATGGCAGGGCACTATTGGGGCAATTAAAAAAATGAGGTAAGAAGTCAGAGGGTTAGGTAAGATGGTCAAGAAAGCCTCACTGAGTTGACAATATTTAAGCAGAAAACTGCATGAAGTCAGGAGTTGAGCCACATAAATATCTGAGAGGTCATATTAAAGGCTTATATATATTCTAAGCATTTTAAGACTTTAGGAAAAATATTACTGATTACCTTAGTAAGAGGCTTTAGGCAAGCCTAAATCTAGTTAAATTTTTTAAAAATTTTATATATATTTTACATTGTTCCTGTACAATGTATGCTTTCTCCTCTCAGGTGTAGCCCCCGTGGAATTCCCACCACCAGTTCACCAGTGTCCCATCATCATAGTCCACATGTGCTCTTCCCACCCGTTTTGATCCTTCACCTTCCTCTTCCCCTGCAGAATGTCTCTGATTTATAGTTGCCTGTTGATTTTGATTTTTAATTTATTATGATTATTTTCCCCCGATCCCTTATTTGTTTCCTCTACATTCCTCCTATAAGTGAAACTATCAGATATTTTTCTTTTTTTTTCTGGCATATTTCACTGAGTATGATCCTTTCCAGCTCCATCCATATTGCTGTGAATGGCACGAGTTTGTCTTTTTTGATTGCTGAGTAATGTTCCATTGTGTGTGTGTGCAGATATATATATATATATATATATATATATATATATATCTACACTCACACACATATATCTTCTTGATCCAGTCATCTATTTTGGGGCATTTGTGTTGTTTCCATAGCTTTTTACCTATTGTAAAAAGTGCTGCAATAAACATAGGGGTGCAAGTGTGTCTTCCTGAATTAATGTTTTTGTGTCCTTTGGATAGATTCCTAGGAGTGGAATTACTGGATTGTGTTGAAGCTCCATTTTTAGTACTTTGAGGAACCTCCACACAGCTTTCCATAGTGGTTGGACCAGTTTGCATTCCCACCAGCTGTGTAGGAGAGTTCCTTTTTCTCTACATCCTTACCAAGATTTGTTGTTGCTAATTTTTTTAATATGTGCCATTTTCACTGGTGTAAGGTGGTATCTCATTGTGGTTTTGATTTACATTTCTCTAGGGTTTATTTTAATTTAACTGAATAGGTAATAATGTGCACACAGGTTTTAAAAAGTTATATACATGTCCCTTCCATCCCTGTCCCATAGCTACCTGTTTCTTCTCGCACATAATCACTCTTACTGGTTTCTTGTGTTTCCTTCCAGAATTTTATACATTTGTAAGTTCTTATTAATATACAGTATGTGCTTTTTCATTTATTTTAGCAGATGGCAGTCATAGTAGACATAACATACACACTCCTTGAATATTTTTTTACTCAAAATATACCTTGCAGATTTTTTAGTACCAGTATAAGAATTTCTTCATTTTTAAGCTATTACACAAAATCTATGATATGAATGTATCCTAAATAGTTTAACCAGTCATCTGCTGATGGATATTCCAGCTATTTCCAAACTTTGTTATAAATCATGACTACATATACCTACTTTATGCTTTTATAAACAGTTCTTACATACTAATTTTGTACATGGAAAAAATAGAATTATAGGATCAAAGGGTATTTGCATTTGCAATTTTTATGTATTCTGAAATTTATGTCTTCTGTTTCCAAAGAACTCTGTGTTCAAAAAATAACTTACTCAGCACAAACTTCTCTGAAGCAAAAGTGAATTGCATTTTTGCTAAAAGAGTTGTATCTTATAGTACAAATTAACTAGAAAGAGTTGCATCTTAATAGTACAAATAAAGGCCCCAAAGCTATGTTTTGAAAGATAAAAATTGCATTTAAATTTTAGTATTAAATAATAGAACATTTCTCAGGTAAGAATGGTAGTGAAATTGAAAGTAGCAATAATTTTATAACAAGCATTTTATAGAAGGGAATCTAAAGCCAGGAGATTAGTAACTCATCAAAAAATCACTCAGATAATCAAAGAGTAAAACCTGAGATACTGATTCCAGAGTAGTCTAAGTTTTTAATGGCTTAGATAATGCCTAAACCATTTGGAGTTTGACATGTTCAGTCACAACGGATAATGGGCTCTGGGTTCTTCCTGACTCTACCACTTACTAGCTACATAAATCACTTCACCTTAATGAAGTGATTTTATAAATTTTTATAATGTACTGTAAGACATTAAAAAAATCAACTATTTGCCTTTGTAAAATACGAAGATTGGGTTACACTGTCTGAATTCTCTTCTGCCTAGGCATTCTATTGTTCTATTCTATCAATTACTTGATATGATCTACTTGTTATACCAAGCAATACTAGAGCAGTCAAATGTGAAGCACTGGGATTTTGATAAGTTACTGTTACATTATGAGGAAAAATGACTCTCAACTCTAAATATCTCTGGTTATTCTGGTTGTGGCCTTCTCCCCCCAACACTAATTTGAAGCAGAGTTTTTAAGTTCAAATTACAGTTCTGACACTGGATATACTTAGTGACTTTTGCTAATTCTTTCTGCTAATTTTTCCTGGTATATTGAATATATAGAAAATAATAATTCTTCTCTTTCCCAGAAATTATTTCCAAAGTGCAAACATAGAGAAGGCCATTGTACTACTGTATGGTACAGTATCAAATTACCTTTATATTTCAAAATTTTTACTGTTAAATGTAAAGAAAATTATTCTGAAGCTATTGGAGTAAAACTGCTAAGCTAAAGAAATTATTACTACATAAATGATCAGAAAACAAAAACTACTTTATATTTTAAAAATCTTAACACTATAAAGGAAATGAAAAATAACAGAATTCTATTTTTGCTTGATAAATAATTCAATTACTATTCAAAATATTTTCAAAAACATATCTTCATATGAAACAATTATAGTTAGTATTCAAGAATACACTGAAATCTATATATTCCAAAGATTACAAGTCATATGGTATCTTTTGTACATGCATGTGTGTTTGTGCATGCATGTATTTTGGGGATTATCTCAATTCTAATAGATCACACTTGTATCTACTCTTAAGTCTTCCAGTGGCTGTTAAAATCTCTGGTTTCAAGGACTGGCAAACCACCTGCCATCTCCCATGTCCTCCACTTTTTAAGACTCTGCAGCACCTTGTCACTTAGATACACCCCTGTTCAGTTTCCCCTTCATTTCTAGCTGGTGGAACTTCTCTTACTTTTTTTTAATGAACTCAACAATGCAATGCTTTTAAAAGGCTATTATATTTTAATTAGCATTTTTAGATGCTCTGGATGTAGCAGGAATGCTTTCAAGTTATCTAGTCTGGCATAAAACTTAAAGCAGTATGGCATAAAACTTAAAGCATTATTTCCATTATTTCATCCAATATTTCCCTTTCTCCTGGCTCACCTCCTTAACATAATCCTTATCAATTCTATCCATATTGCCACAAATGACATGAGCTTATCTTCTCTTGATGGCTGGATACTACTGTGTATATATACTAAGTCTTCTTGAGCCACTCATCTGATTTTGGGCATTTATTTTGTTTCCATATCTCGGCTATTGTAAATAGAGCTACAACCAACATAGGAGTGCAGGTTTCCTTTTGAATTAGTTAGGTACGTTTGGGTAGATACCTAGGAGTGGAATAGCTGGGTCATATGGCTGATCCATTTTTAGTCTCTTGAGGAACCTCCACACAGCTTTCCACAGAAGTTGAACCAGTCTGCATTCCCAACAGTATGAGGGTTCCTTTTTCTAAAGCCTCTCCAGCAGTAATTCTTACTCATGTGAGGTGGTATTTCATTGTGGTTTGATTTGCATTTTCCTGGTGAGAAGTGATGATGAACATTTTTCCATGTGCCTGTTGGTCAACTATATGTCCTCTCTGGAGAGGTGACTGTTGAGGGTCTTCTGCCCAGTTTTTGATTGGGTTGTTTTTCCTTTTGTTGAGTTTCATTAGTTCTTTTTAGATCTTTGATAACAGTCCTTTGTCAGATGTATGGTGTACAAACATTTTTCCCATTCAATAGGGTGCCTCCTTGTTTTGCTTACTGTCTCTTTTGCTGTATAGAGGTTTTTTAATTTGATATAGTCCCAATTATTTATATTCTCTACTGATTTCCCTGCTTCTGTATTTTATAGATATAGATTCCGAAGTACATGAGTTTACTGATACATAGGTGTTATAAGGATGAGGAAAGTATGCTTATAAGGATAAGGAAAGAGTCAAAAGGATAGCTGGGGAGCTATAACTATTCTAGCATTAATTTTAGTGTCCTTTCAAATACTGAATGTAGTGGTTGAATGCATATGTTTTGAAATCAAATGAATGAACTTCAATCCCTTTTTATTTACTTGCTTAATCTCTATGACCTGATCCTTCATCTGTACCATGGGACTAATACTTAATTAGAATTGTGAAAATAAATGAACTATTCATGAATGTAAAGCTTATCACTGTCTGCCACATAGTATATATTCAATAAATGGTGATTATCCACCACCATACCCTTAGGTCTTATTCATTAGATAGGAGTTGGATAACTTATCTTAAGATCTCTCTGGTTTTCTGTCATCAGCAGATTCCCAGGGATGCCCAAATTACTTCTTTCCTTATCTACTTAATTATTACTTTTATCAATATGCTATGTCCAGAACTCTCCTATAAGTTCCTTATCTGTACACTCAAAGTGCCTGCCTGACACCTGTAACTGAATGTCTGAAAGTTATCCAGTCTTAACATGACCCCTGATGATGATGATCCTGATACCACTCCCCCTCTTCTGACAAAAATCTTGCTTACTTTCATGCTTTTCCCAACCTCAGTTAAGAGTTAAGATAAAAGTCTTTAAGTCGGGCCTCCCCGGTGGCGCAGCGGTTGAGCCCTGGGTTGCGAAGCTGCCCGCAGCCTCTGCAGCGCCTGTTCAATCCCCGGCTGCACCCCGGCTGCCGGAGGAGGGTCCCACATGGCATGCAGACCTCTCCTGCCGCCCGCTGCTCCCCTCAGCAGTGTACTTCGGTCCTTCTGCCTGCTCTGCTCTCCGCTCTGGCTCTGGTGAATTCTCTCACCCTCCCGCGCTTCTGACTGTACCTAGTGCTTGTATAAATAAATCTTAAAAAAAAAAAAAATCATTAAAAAAAATTAAAAAAAAAAGTCTTTAAGTCACCTTTGACTCACTTTTTCTTCCTCAATCCTATTTGCTTTATCTTTAAAATATACCACATTAGGATACTCACTTCTCTCTACCTGTTGCCATCATCCTTTATGAGTAATTTTATGTGTCAGATGTTTGGCCAAACACTAGTATATTTCTGTGAAGGTATTTTTTGAATGAGATTAACATTTAAATCAGTGGACTCTGAGTAAAGCAGATTACTGAATAACATAGATGGGCCACATCCAGTTGGAAGCCTTAACAGAATAAAGAATGATTTTCCTGAGCAAAGATGGAATTGTTAGCAGAATGCCTTTGGATTTGAACTACAACTATTCTCTGAGTCTCTAGCTTACTGGACTACTCTATTAGATTTAGGGGAATTTGCCAAGCCTTTACAACTGCGTAAATTAATTCCTTAAAATAAATCTTTCTCTCCATATATATATCATGTTGGACTTTTTTCTCTGGAAAACCCTGGGATTACATGGTCCACGCCACCATTTACACTCACTGAGATGACTGTAATCATCTCCTACCTGGTTTTCTACTCTCACTCTTGTCCTACTACAAGTTATCCTCAGCAAGTAGCCAGTGATCCCCTTAAACACAATCCAGAACTAGTCAGCCCTGTGCACAGAAAACTTTAACAGCTTTCCCACCTCACCCAAGCAAACCCTCAATGTTTTCACAGTGTCCAACAAGAATACACACGATTTTCCAACTCCTACTTACAAGTTTCTTTCTTTACCTTTTATTATCCTTTTCCCTATTCATTCCTGGTGAACATGCCAGGGATGCTCTCACATCAGGGCCTTGGAACTTGCTATTTCCCATGCCTGAATTATTCTTTTCCCACATATCCTTACTTTAGTTATCTTACTTTCTTTAGGTTTTTACTCAAAAATTACCTCATTGAGATCCTCCCTGCCACTATCTAAAATTTTTACTTTCTCACTCTTCTTTTGTCTTCTGTTTTATTCTCACAGATGATATGTCTATGATTAATTGTGCCAGAAATATAAGCTCAAGGGAGATGGGGAATGTTATTTGCTCTGTTCACTGCTTTAAGATAGTTTCTACATTGTAGAACAATACCTGGCACATAGCAAATATCCAATATACATCTAAGTGAAAGAAGATAAGCCTCAAAAACCTTTACTATACTTCATTGCCTTCTGATTGTCTGTCACAAGGCTCCTGACTCCCATTTTTCTGGGCCCATGTCTGCATCATACTATTCATTCAAGCTCAGCAACTCATCACTTTTAACTTGTAGCCCAAAGGTCTTGGCTGATATTGGAAATTCTTAGCTCAGAAAAGTTTGCCAAATTTGAATTGTTTGTACTATGTAAATTGTTTATACCATATATGAAGAGGTTGCTTACTGTTCTTTTTCCACATCAAGGATTTATTGATTTATAATAAATTGTGAAAAGGAATAGCTTTAATGATTAACATTGGTGCTGGAATGAACAATCAGTCCAATATCAAGTACTGGTTGAATAGGATTATAGTGGAAATAAAGCAATAAATTCTGTGTTATACTTAAATGACCTTTAGGTTTTTTTTTAAAGTAGTTAAAAACTGTTAGAATATATTATCAGACATTAGCAAGTGAAGGTAAAGGAAGAAAATACAAGAAAACAGAAAGTAAGGAAAACTGAGGGGCAGACATAACGTGCTCATTTTAAAAGTTTGTTTTTAATCAAGCTAAATTTTGATCGCTAAAGTTAGTATTACTTTGAATGATATTAATACAGCTAACAATAGCTATGTTCATTTTTCCTGGTATGATTTATTCATGAAACATTGATTATCAACTATGAACCAGATACAATAACTATACAAGTCATTAAAACGTGGACTTTCTTCAAGTCTGGGGAATGTGATAAATAGGTATAATGTGATATAAACAGGTATAATGTGATAAACAACAAATTTACAAAACAGTGTGAAAAATATGACAAAGCATGAAAATGTTCAGAAGAAGTATAATGCTTACTTACATTAAAAAGTTGTTTTTTAGCATATGTTCTAGTCTGTCCTTGGGAAGAAAAGAGAAAAAAGAAAATTTACTAAATGTAATTATAATTATCATATATAACTAACATATTTAGATTAGGTGTATTAGGCTTTATCCAGAAAACTAATTACCTTTTGGCCAGGAGCTATGAATTTGTGACAGAGTTCAATATCTTCAGGACAATTTGAGAGAACCGACATTGTGGCAGTCTTGAAGAGCCCCTCCATCACCTATGAGAAATGACACAGAATTGCCTGGCAAGTTACTTGATATGAAAAACCTGTTCAGGTCCCAGTTATGTTGCTCTCTGGGATTCAGCAATTATAAACCATCAGGTTTCTTATGCCCTAAATGTACTATAGCAAGTCAGTTCATTTTTGCAGACTGATTACAGGAGGCAGCAAAACTTCTCAGAGTGAGTAAAAAAGAAAAAGAAAAAATCTTTGAACCTTTTGTTAACAGTTGTAATACGGTATTGAAATTGGATATCAAATGAAGAGGTCACACCAACCGATGCCTTTCTAAATTTCATCAGACTCAAGGAATCAGTACAATAACAGTACCTAGATTATGGGATTGGTGTGAAAATAAAATAAAATAATCCATGTATATAAGACTTAGCTTGGTACTTATATCACAGAAGCATACAACAAATCTTAGCGGTTGTGAAGAGTAAGACACTTTGATAAATGCTTCATTTAGTTATTGATAAATGAAAGTAAACTTTAAAATTAGAGAAGCTGTGACCTAAAATTAGAGAAGCTGTGGATACCACTGGTATCCACAGAAGTCTCATTGGAAAAAACTCATTTTTTTTTTTTTTGGACAAATTTATTCTTAGAAGAAGTAAGTGATTGAAGTAGAAAATATTTCTAAGACATTTTTAATCATGACTAGAATTTTTCGTTTGGATTTACTGTGATCATATTTGGCCTCCTGAAGATACACACATTCAATAGGCACAGACCGCCTCAGAGCCGGAGCTCTTCCTTTGTTCTCTGCATCACTGGGATATCTTATCAAGGCTGGAAATATGGGGCATAAATGTCTCCTGAAGTAATTTAACATGATCACATATAGGATAGTACTTAATTACTGACAACCATATTTATATTTATATATAAAAAATTTAACTGACATTTATTTTAAATAAATAAACTTCATATAGATAATATTCATATATAAATATGTTCATGTTTATATAATAAATTTATATATTATATAAAAGACATTTATATGTGTATATATTATATAATAATAAATTTATTAAGTGAACAAACTTCATATTTATAAATATACTTTGTATAGTAGTAAGGAACACCTTGAAAGATGAGCAAAAGGAGACTAAAGACTTTTTTACCTTAAGGTTGTATCATCTTTAACCTAGCAGTAAAATACAGAGATCACTAAGCAACTGAATGATTAATGAAGGGTCATAGACTTCAATTGCTAAAAAAAAAAACAAAACCAACCAATGCATATTGGGAGGAATAAAGAACAGGTAGACTGGACAGTGTGCCTTCACTGTAGAGGGAGACAATATACCTTTCTGTACGATGAAGACTTTGACCACTGGGGTTGTTAAATTGGTGTCTTTCGTGAGCAGTAAATTTTCATGTGAAGAGAAAATCATAGGCTTCTCTTACCTTGACCTACAGACTATATTCTATAAATATATTTGAAGAAAACAGAACCTTAACTGAAGTATTAGAATTACCCTCTGACATTTTAAAGTATATTAAATGATACCAAAAACAGTAATATTTAATTACTTATACCTTATCCCTTGCCACAATATTCTCATTTAATATTTAAGAGATTGCTCTTCATTAAGATAATAATTTCCACAAAATGTTATAAAAGGGAGGAAGTTAAGAAAAGCAGATTACTCTTGGGGGAAGGTACTTCCCCTGTTTTTAGGGGAAAAGTTCATGTTTCAATTAATTGAATCCTTCAACAGTGTATGCCCTGAGTACTCCTCAGTGGAGTATCAAATAAATAAAAATGTAAATAGCAAATCCATTGACACCAAAATTTGAATATTCTTCTTATCTGAGGTAAGGGCCTACTCATCTTCATGGAGGTTAACATTAAAACTCAAAAATTAGTCTTCCCTGTGTAGCTATGTAATGGATTGTCCAACTGGGATACTTTTTTTTTTTTTTTAAAGATTTATTTATCTATTTTATACAAAAACTGGGGTATGGGCCAGATGCGCGGGAGGGTGAAAGGATTCACCAGAGACAGAGTGGGGAACAGAACAGGCAGAGTGACAGAAATACACTGCTGAGGGGAGCAGCAGGCACGACAGGAGAGGTCTGCCGCACCATGTGGGACCCTCGTTGGCTGGCCGGTATGGAACTGGGGCTGCAGAGGTTGCGGAAGCTTCACAGCATGGCGCTCAATTGCCTGCGCCACCAGGGGAGGCCCCCAACTGGGATACTTTCAAGAGTGAATAGTAAAATATTAATAAGCCACTTTACTTCTCTAGCTGGCCAAGATGGACTAAGTTGACAACTACCTATCTTTCTAACCAAACCACAACTAAAAGATCTGTACGGAATACAAAGAGCCACTATCTAAGGACTCTTAAAAAGTAAACAATTGCAAGCAGACTGGAACTGGCATACTTACAAAATAACCTATAATGGAGCTATAGTTCAGTTCCTGTTTCTTCCTGTCTCTTGGCTTTGATGTAAGGTTCAAAGGTCAAACTGTGCAGCAGGCTCAGGAAGAAAAAATTCTGGGAGATATGTGTTACTAGCCACAGAACTGGGAAAAAGTCCCTGTGGACTGAATAGTGTTTGTAGGGAAATCCCGGGGTCATGTTTTTCACCCTCCCTTTTTGGTCCTGCCCCAAAGGCAGCCCCAATGGTGAAGCAGAGTTGTCAGGGCAACAGAAAGAAGCCTAACCACCCAAAGCTCCAAGAAAATTTCATTCCTCCAACAAGAGGAGCTGTGAAAAGGGCCTTTCTGTCTGAAGAGTGTGTACCTGGGGAAGCCCCATTATTTTTTTTGTTTGCTCCTGCCACTTTGACCCAAAAATGGCCACAGTCACCTAGATGGAATGACAAATTAAGAGAAACCTGTCTTTCTGGTCCAAGGAACAGATTAACTCGCTTTAGAGGGCCAGTGTGGGAGAAGTTCCAAAGAGCAGGAGATGACCCCCTATTTCTGTGCATGAACAGACCTAAGAGAAGGACTGATCCCTAAATAGTCATGTGAGGACCAGGCCTAGAGAAGCAAGTGCAAACTTTAAGCAATACATTATAACATAAACCACTGTGCAATTTCCAAACTAATGGCTGAGTGGCATGTGCATCGACTAGTCCCAAACAGCATAGGAGAGGCTTTGAAACTTAACTGACATAGAAGCCAACACCAACAGAAAGTGACAAAGAACTTACGTCGGAATCTAAACAGATTTAATGACTAGTTAAACATCAACAACACCAACACACACCATTTCCAAGGAATTTTAACAGGGCTCTATTAAAATGTCATATAACATGACATTTTGTCCCAAATTACTGGACATAGAAAGAGCAAGGAAAATCTGATAATCCTCAAGAGACAAGACAACGAAGACATGCAATTGCCTGGATGACCCAGATGTTAAAAGTATCTGACAACGAAAGCAGGTATCATAACCATCCTCCACAAGGTAATGGCAAACATAAAGTTAGACCTTCTCAAAAGAGAAACATAAATTAGAAAAGAAGCTTAAAATTTTAGAATTGAAAAGTATAATAACTAAATAAAAACCACAGAATGGGCACATGAGCAGAATGGAGATAATAACAAATGGAACTAGTGGATTTAAAGACAGGTAAGTTGAAATGATTCATTTTGAATTACATAGAAGAAAAAAGAGTGATAAATAATGAACAGAGCACCAGAGAGCTATGGTACAATATCAAAAAACCTAACCTTTGTTATGGAGTACCAGAAGCAGAAAAGACAAAGATTGGCACACAAGAAATGTGAAAGAAGTAATGGCTAAAAATTCCTTCAAATTGGCTAAAGATACATTAAAGAGTTTACTAAATCACAAATTGGATAAACCCAAGAAAATCATACCTAGACACATCATGATTCAATTGCCAATAAACAAAGATACAGAAAAAATTCTTTTTTTTTAAAAAAGATTTATTTATGCATACAAGAACTGGGATATAGGCCAGAGATGGGTGGGGTGGGGTGAGAGGATTCACCAGAGACAGAGTGGGGAACAGAACAGGCTGATTGACTGAAATACACTGCTGAGGGGAGCAGCGGGCGAGTCAGGAGAGGTCTGCTGTGCCATGTGGATAGCTCCCTGGCCGGGGATTGAACTGGTGCTGCAGTGGCTACGGACAGCTTCATAGTTTGAGTCTTAACCCCTTGCACCAGTAGGAAGGCCCCCACAGAAAATATTCTTAAATGGAGAAAAATGACCCATTACATATAGAGGAACAATTCAAAAGACAGTGAATTTATCCACAAACCCCATGAAGGTCCCCCCCAAAAATGGCAGAATATCTTCAATGTACTGAAAGAAAAGAACTATTAATCCCAAATTATATATCCAGTGGAAATAACTTTTAGGAATGATAATAAAATTTTTTAAAAATTCCCAGGGCCTCCACGGTGGTGGTGCAACAGTTGAGCGCTGGGTTGCGAAGCTGCCCGCAGCCTCAACAGTGCCTGTTTGATCCCCGCCGCCAGGTGAGGGTCCCACATGGTGTGCAGACCTCTCCTGTTGCGCCCACTGCTCCCCTCAGCAGTGTACTTCATCAGTCTGCCTGTTCTGTTCCCCGCTCTGGCTCTGGTGAATTCTCTCACCTTCCCGTGCTCTGACTGTACCCAGTGCTTGTATAAATAAATAAAAAAATCTTAAAAAAAAAATTCCCAGATGAAGAAAATCTAAAAGAATTTATTGCCAGCCCAAATGATCATAAAACAAATACTTAAGAAAATTCTTTAGGCTGAAGGAAAATGATACCAGAGGGGAACTGGAAGTGGAAGGAAGAGTAATAGAAATAGTAACTATGTAGATAATGATAATAGACAATTTTCCTCTCCTCAAATTCTTTAAATATTTATGATTTTTAAAGCAAAAATTAAAACATTGTCCAAGAAGTTTTCAGTGTTATGTGGATTGTGATAGACTGAATAATACCCTCTTCCCCCAAAATGTCATGTTTTAAGTCCCAGAACCGGGAAGATGTTACCTTATATGGCAAAAGAAACTTTGCAGGTGTAACACGTTAAGGATCTTGGGATGGGGAGATTCTTCCCCATTAATTGGGTGGGAATAATTTAACTATAGGATCCTTTTAAGTGAAAGAGGGAGGCATGAGTGAAAGAAACAGGGAGATGTGAAAATGATACATTGTTGGTCTTATGGGTCCCTAAGACAAGGAAAAGACCAGGAACTGAACTCTCTCCTGGAGTGTCTGGAAGGATTGCAACCTTGGTGACATTAATTTTAGTCCAGTAAAGCCAATTTTAGATTTCTAACCTCCAGAATTATCTGATAGTAAATTGGTGTTGCTTTAAGACACTAGTTTATGGTAATTTGCTATGGCAGCTACAGGAAACTAATACATGATGTAATAATCAATGTATTACACACAGTATATGTAAACTGTATGAGGTAATACACCTGCAAGATAGACAGAAAAACATAATGGCAAAGCCTTTCTTTTACTTGAAGTGGTAAAATATTAAGTGGAGTATGAAATGTTATATACGCAATTCCAAAAGCAAGCACTAAAAAGAAAAACAAAACAAAAAAACTCAGAGATAGAAGCCAAAAGCCAAATTATATGGTCAAATAATATTATTATAATATTATAAAGGTCAAATAATATTAATCTAACCATATGATTATCATTAATGAAACAACCACACAGAAAATATCATTAATAAAATTAAACAGATATGAAAGGATACAGTGATCAAAACTGTGATACTAGCATAACAAAACTGAGAGTGCAGAAATAATTACATTTGTCAAGAGTTGATTTTCAACAGGTGTGCCAAGACAATTAAATGGAATACAACAGTTTTTACAACAAATAGTGCTGGAACAACTTGATATTCATATGCAGAAGATGTAATGACATTCTTGCCACGTATCATGCACAAACATTAACTTAAAATGAATCATATACCTACATGAAAGAGCTAAACTATGAAGCTCTTAGAGAAAATATAAGAAAATATAAGACTGAATCTTTGTGACCCTTGGGTAGGCAATATTTTCTTACCCATGATACCCAAAATAAAAGTGATCCCAAAATAAGTACAGGTAAGCTTATCAAAATTTAACACTTTCGTACTTCAAAGGACACCATCAGGACATGAAAAAATAGTCACAGCATGTCAGAATACCTTTACAAATCATATATTTGATATGGGATTTGTATCCATATAGGAAATGAACAAAAGACATGGGCTGATATTTCACTGAAGAGGATATACAGATGACAAATGAGTGAAAAGATGTTCAACATCATAAGCTAGCAAGGAAATGCAAATTAAAACCATGAGATACTACTAGATACTTTGTCAGACTGAAATAAAAAAGTGAAAACACCAAATACTGATGAGGATGTGCCAAAACTGGGTCCCTCAGACATTGCTGGTGGAACAGTCTAGGGAAAATAGCTTAATGGATTCTTATAAAACTCAGTATGTAACTATCATATGACCCAGGAATAATACTATTGGGCATTTATTCCCGAGAAATGAAGAATTATGCCTTCCTATGGGATAACTGTGAAGGCCCATCCGAGCTCCAAAATTTCTCAAAGAACTTCCTAAAGCCTTTGTAAATATATCACAGTTCAACTTTTCCCTTAGCCGAATGCTGCTTTCTTCCTTTTCTTAGAGGTGTTGTTCTCGAGAACATGTCCTCATAGTCCTTTGCACATAACTTTCCTTTAAGGTTTATTTATTAGGAAAGTCAACCTAATGAGGATAATAAAATAAACAGTCCATTCTATTTGGTACATATGTGACATTTATATTTTGGGTGGAATAGATTCATTTACTGGGTAAATAAGAGTGGTATGATACATAAATTAATAGAAAAGAAAGTTGAGAATTGCTAAGATAAACATCAATTACAAACTGAAACTAAGATACTAACCAAAATGGTATTAGATAGAAAATTAATAACAAGAGTTAATAATTTCTGAGTATTTACTAAATAACGTGGAGTATGCCCTAGGCACTATATATATTATTTCCAATGCTCTGAACTACCCTACCCTATGAAGTAGGAATTACTATTCCCATTAAGTCCAGCGCCAAAGGTCACATAATAAGTAAGCGGTAGAGCTGAGAATTAAATTATGGTCCAGCCAACTCCAGAGCTGTGTGCTCTATTTGGATTATGACCAGAGCCTCCTATAAGGGCCGCAGCTCCTATTTTTATCTTCCTCTAAATCATTCTTCATACTGCTGCTAGAGAGCATTTCTAAAATGTAACTCTGACCATGACCTTTCCCAACTGAGAACTCTTTCTCCATTATCTTTCAGATAAAGTTCAAACTCCCTAGCATGGCATTTAAATACAAGATCCTCCTTCCTCACTAGCCTTACCCCGTGCCCCCAAACAGAGCTCTGACAGTTTCTGTGGCTCTTTCTAATACAGCTATACAGATGTTTCTCTCACTAGAAAGACGTTCTATTTATTTGTCTAGCACATAACACAAACTACTGTTTATTGAGTCCGCTATGTGTCAGATTCCATACAAGGTGTTTTATGTTACATATGAAATAGGTGTTGGTATTCTCATTACAGGTAAGGAAGCTGAATAAACTAAGGTTAGGTAACATCCTAACTAAGTTAATGGCAGAGGTAGGATGTGAATTTAAATCTGTCTGACTCTTGTCCTTTAAACTATTACACTAAAGGCATTCAGACTATTTTATTTCAGATGTTTATTAAGTAAATAGTTCTCCACTTTCTTCATTCTATGGACATCTGTCATGCATAGATGTCTGAGGCGAAAATGCAGACTGAAGTATTTTAATGTCACAGATGCCTGATACTTAGAAAGTACTTTAAAACTTGTGTACCTACCTGCATGAGATCGCCAAGGCTCTCAACAAAAGAAATTTCTGCTTCCACCATATAAAACTCTGCCAGGTGTCTCCGGCTCTGAGAGTTCTCTGCTCGGAATGTTGGACCAAAGGTAAACACTTGGGTAAAAGCTCTGCAATTCAAGAGTAAGAGTGTAAAAAACAGGATTCACATGATTAATTTTAAGTATTTAAACTACTCAACGAGCTCTTAAGAAAAAGTTTTGTGCCTCTGTCTTGTCCACAAATCCACACATACATTTCTCTAATGGGTGATGATAACAGTTTCAATAAAAATGTCACATTTATAGAAACCATTTTATCCTAAAGGAATTTGCAGATGCTTTACAAACCCTATGGCTTACTAAATATAGAATTATAATCACTTCTGGTTCATTCTATTGCAGCTGCCATAAATAGCAGGGAACTACATTTCATGGCAATCAGGAAAAGAGTAAGGAGAAAGACCACAGTCACCTGGAGACTCTAAATAGTATCAGTTAAAACAAGAATTTCTTGTGAATAGGGTGTGTTAATTTTTTTTATATGTGTGAAAAAAGATTATTCCATATGGATGGTAATTTGCCTTGTTCAAAGTCTACTCAAATCCTTCCTACCCACCAAGTGGTTCATGCTGAAAGACCCCTGAAATCTGGGGTTAAAGGTAGATTTTGAAGAATTATCTATTTTATTCTTCATTTTCAAGGATTACCAACCAATCATCCAAATGGAAAACATTTCTAAATTACTGCAGGATTACTTTTTAAATAAAAAAACAAACAAACAAATCTTTAAAGCAAACTCTTCACAAGGCTAGAAGGAGAAATAAACAATTCCACAAACATTGGAAGATATTTAACACATTTCTGTCAGTAATTGATAGAACAAGCAGACAAAAATACAGTAAGGATATAGAAATTTGAATAGCACAATTAATTGATTTTACTAATTGAACATATATAGAACTACAGAATATATTTTAATATATAGAACATTTATAAAAATCAAACATACAGGGGGCCTCCCCGGTGGCGCAGGGGTTGAGCGCTGGGTTGTAAAGCTGCCCGCAGCCTCTGCGGCACTGGTTCGATGCCCGGCTGCTCCCCCGCCACCTGAGGAGAGTCCCACATGGCGCGCAGACCCCTCCTGCCGCCCGCTGCTCCCCTCAGCAGTATGCTTTGGTCCTTCTGCCTGCTCTGCTCCCCGCTCTGGCTCTGGTGAATTCTCTCACCCTCCCGCGCTTCTGACTGTACCCAGTGCTTGTATAAATAAATAAATCTTTAAAAAAAAGTTTTAAAAAAATCAAACATATACTGGGTAATAAACAAGTTATCAACAAAAAAATTCAAAATTTCAAAAAAAATTATGAAGTATATCATCTCTGACAACAATGCCATTAAACTAGAAGTGAATAACAAAAGACAACTAGAAATCAGCATGGTTTGAAATTAAATATAGTTTCAAACAACCCAATGGACCATTGAACACTAGCAAGGCTTAAATTATACAGGCAGATAGACAAATTCCTGCAGAGAAATGGCTATCACACCTTCATTCTGGAACACCTGCAGTCTCTTTCACATGGAAGAAGGGCAACAGATGAGTTAGATCAAACATATATTAACAAATCTTCCTTAAGAACTCCCTAATCTTTGAATTTTAAGGTTTTACTAGAATAAAATAAGACATTTGGGAGCTCTACTATTATTCTGAGTAGTCTTCATTTGTCTATCGCCAGTCAAATAACATTGAGATCAGAAAATATATGTACTGTGGAGACATATACTAGTTTTTTTTTTTTACTTTTAAGTGAAGATACTCTAGGAAATGAAATAGTAAACTATAGTGGAAATCAAGAAATTTATTTTTTTCCTTCAAAAGGCCATTTTAGTTAAGATCTAGTTAAGAAGCTCAGGAATTTGTTTGGGGCATACAGTCACCTTCCTGAGACCATGATCATTTAACCTTTGAGAATCTTTGCTTTTCATGGAAAAATAAACAGTAAGAACTAAAAAAATATTACTTATGGTGACCTCCCTCCCAAGATTCAGATCCAGATTGCCTACCTACTGGAGTGTTCCTGAAAAGATCTCCCAGCCCTCAACAGCCCACATTACCCTATCACATGATCACAATAATCTATTGTTCATACCTAGCAAAACTCTCAAGTCCAGAGATTTCTCTTTATCTCCACAGCTGCTGTCTTAGCATAAACTGCTGCAAATTTCTTGGAAAACAAGGTCATTTTTTTTAATTGAAGGACTGATTTACAGTATTATATAGATTTCAGTTGTACAGCATTATAATTTGATATCTGTATATTATAGGGGAGCAAAACCTGTCTCTCTGGCAAGAGGTTTATTTCATAGGAGAGGCTCTTAAGACTGGGTGGATGCTGCTTTTGAAATATATGTGTGAACTTCTTTCCTCATATCTTTAGGTGAGAAGGCAGAACTTTAATCAGCATGCTTTTGTTTTCCAGATAAATGCTCTAACTTCCTCTTTCTGACCACTAACCTGTCTTGTCTTAGCTAAGCTATTTAAGATGGCATCAAGGCCACGCAGTTGAATTACTAAGTCACGTTGGGTCTTTCTCCTACATACAGAACATATACATGTCATTTTTCAACTTTTCCTTGGCATTTCTTCTTATCCATCTGCCTAATGTATATTTGACTATTTGTTAGCCTAGAAGAACACAGAGGGGAGCAGGATTATTTTTTTCACACCACAACAATATCATCTCCACCAACAGTCTAGTTTCCATCTGGAACCAATGGAATTTTTCACTTCCCATCACCTTTTCCCTCTGGCAACTTTTTTGTAAGGCAGTTTTTTTAACTGTGTCTGTCACTTATCTTTCTTCCTTCAATCCCAAACTACTATGATTTTCAAACTCAATCTGAACTTAAATCTGATTATGAGGTTAAAAATCTTTAATGATTGGGCCTCCCCGGTGGCGCAGCGGTTGAACGCTGGGTTGCGAGGCTGCCCTCAGCCTCTGTGGCACTGGTTCGATCCCTGGATGCTCCCCGGCCACCAGAGGAGGGTCCCACATGGAGCGCAGACCTCTTCTGCCGCCCGCTGCTCCCCTCAGCAGTGTACTTCCATCCTTCTGCCTGCCCTGCTCCCTGCTCTGGCTCTGGTGAATTCTCTCACCCTCCTGCACTTCTGACTACCCAGTGCTTGTATAAATAAATAAATAAAAATAAATCTTAAAAAAAAAAAATATATATATATATAAAAATATAAATCTTTAATGATTACCCACTACTCGAGGACAAGCTCCCAGGGCATAAACTCTAATTCTTAATTTTGATAACTGTCCTTCACACAGGCTTTTTCTCCAGCTAGACTGAAGATACCCCTCTTACTCTACATGCTTCCTCATGCCTTTAGGTCTTTGCATAGGCAGTTCCCTACTCTGTAATGTCCATTCCCTGTTCCTTTTTCTCTAAATGGCAATCCCCATCTATCCTTCAAGATTTGGCTCAAAAGTCACTTTCTCTTTGTAACCTTACCATATAGTCCAAATTTCTTGCACCCCCTTTTATACATAACAGTTTGCTCATATATTTATATATATTATATACAATGTATCACTTTGAAGTATAATTATGTATTACAGTATCTTTTTCCCTCAATAAACCATGAAGTTTTCCAGAGCAGGGATCATGTTTTATTCATATTTGCAGATCCAGTGCCTAAGCTAAAACAGGTGCGCATGTTGAATGAATGAGTACTAATGATGATGACAGGCTTCCTCAGTTGCAAACTAGAAAAGCACAACATCCTCACAAATAGTAACATTACAAATAAAGTACAGAAAAATACTCATATATATCTTACAGTGGTCCTTAGTACCTAAAACAGGCCAAACAACTTGGGTGTGTCCCAAACAAAAGGTCTGAAAATTACAAAACCTTGAGTTTACAATAAAGTCATATTTATTTCTGGTACTGCATCACAAGATATCACATATATATGATATATGAATTATGATATATAATGTACATTATATGCTATATTATATAATATATATGATATACAAATATGACAAATACAAGAATTTATACACATATATATGAACATATGAATATATATATATTCATTAAAAACAAAGGCTATTTTACTGAGATTTTTTCCAGGGCATAAGCAGAAACTATTGGTATAAATGGAATTTATTTCGGGGGCTCTGAGGGAGACTTCCAAGAAATGGGCCATTATCTTCCTGAAGTACAAGGCAGACTAATGGGATTGCTATTTGAAAGAGACATGTTATTTGTATCAAGGTACTAAGTAAGGGGAAAAAAAATGACAATTTCTTAAAAAAACCCCTACAAATTCAAGTCACAAAGTACCTGTTTTTCCCATGGCGATTCTGCTGGGTGTGCCAAGATGAGTAACAATAGGGATTTTTGAATTTAATAATGATGAATAATTTTCCTAGCAGTGCAGGACAAGCTTCCAAGTATAAAACAGAGAGGGGGATCAGGGATTTTCATTTTGATTATAGTAAGCATCAGGTTCTAGGTGAGGTTACCCTAAAAATAAGTACTATTCTAATGGGATAAGTAAAAATTATGGCCATGGTGCTTCCTGTGGAAAACAGTATGGAAGTTTCTCAAAAATGTTAAAAATAAATACATGATATGATCCAGCAATTCCACTGTTTGGTATTTATCCAAAGAATGAAAAAACACTTAATTCAAAAGGAATTAGTGTTCCCTGTATTTAATGCAGCACTATTTACAATAGCCAAGTTACAGAAACAATCCAAGTGTCCAACCACAGATGCGTGGATAAAAATGATGTGGCATACATACCCAATGGAATACTATTCAGCTGTTAAAAGAGATGACATTTTGCCATTTGCTATAACATGGATGGAATGGTGGGGGGAGGTTTATGCTAAGTGAAATACGTCATAAGGACAAAGACAAATACTGGATGACTTCATTTCTATGTATAATATAAATAAACAAAAGAAAGGAAGAAGCAAAACTAAACCAAAACAAACCCTAGAAATTTATGGGTAAAACATACATCTAAAGAAGTATGTACCTGTACCCATATATCATATACAGTGCTGTAAATTAATGTTATCCCAATTGAAAAAATATTAAACACATACACAAGTACTGTCAGACAACTTGTATTAAACAAAAGGCTATCATTAAAAAATAACAAAGATAAAATGAGTTGGAAGGTACGCTGAAAGACCTAACTTAGCATCCTGTATTTAAGTAGATGAATATTTCAGTCATTCAATAATGATGCCCCAGTTTCAGTGTCCAGTGTTTTATTAGGAATTAATCTGTGGCAGTAGTAGTAGCATTGATAGTGGTTATCATTAGCAAGTGTTCCTTGGGGGCCAGGGATTAGATATAAGAACTACACATACATTAACAAGCTATGTACTGTTACATCTATTTTTCAGGGTAGAAATGGAAGTTTGGGGAGGTTAAAAAATTTCCCCAAAAGTCAAAGAGTCATAGCCTAGTAAGTGGTGCAATCGAGATTAAAATCTGGATCTGACTTTGATGATCAGAGACAAATAATGATGCTCATAATTAAATATTGACAGACCCCCAAAATTGTAAGAAAAGTTTGTAATACATGTCCCCTTCTCAAGCATAACTAGGGTAAGTAGTTGGTGTATTTCCTTTCCATAAGCTTATTTACTTTGTGTTAAAATCACAGCTCTTTAGGATATTTTGCCTCAATGTAAATAATGAGAGTAACATTCTCATCATTATTTTGTAACTTTTAGCAAGCCATATAGCCTGTCTGGTCTTCAAATTATTATGGGAGGGGGAAGTAAGACAACTTGGCAATAACTCTAGTATTTTTTTTTAAATAATAACTTTGTGTCTAGATCCATGTGAAATGACTCTTATTTTAATATATGCTGATTTCTCCTTTTACTCTCAGATATAAAAGCCATTTGCAGCAAGGCTTAGACCAACCAACATTATAAATAAGAAAGATCTGAGAATATGGCCATTTCTAAAATAAGATACAAAATCAGGTGAAAGGCCAGTACTGCTGTGAGAAGAGACCAGCAGAAAAGGAAAACACTCAGCAGTAAAAAGCATTCTTGTGCCAAATTATGGAGAGGGGAAAGCTATATAAGGAAAGTTCATGAGCTTGTAGTTGATGTTTAAGATAACAAAAGTACATTCAATACACTTCAGCCAAGATAGCTACAAAAATGGCTTTTTTAAAAAATGAAAAAGTAAAGTTACCAAAAAAAAAAAAAAAGTTCTATGAAGGTCATTTTCTTCCTTGTGTGGGGATTTTATGAAGCCCTGAGTTGGCAAGTGGATTAATATAAAATGGTCACTGGTGCTGGGCTATTTATTCTTTCTGGTCCTGAAATTTAGGAGCTAGTCTTGATATTTTGACAGAAGAGTTTCTGTTCTTGAGCTGGGGAAGAACTTATTCAGCATGAGGTGCATCAGCCTCTTTCTCCAAACTCTCCCACCCTCCTAACACTTCTGTACTGTTAGTCCACTAAATGTTCAGTGGACAGATGTGAACTCACAGATAGCTTTAAACTGAGTTTTAAAGCAGTCTTTGTCAAGCAGTTTTCAAATTGTTAAAAATGGCGATTCACTTTTCTAGTGCTTTGTACCCATGAAATTATCATTATGCTGTGATATTTGTTATTCATTATGCCTAAGAGAGTAGACTCCTGGTTCCTCCTTTTAGCTCCCCCTAACCTCTAGCCACCTTGCAATATACTCAGAGGAAGGGTATGAAAGAGACATAGCTCCCAGCAGTATATTAACTTATATCAAAATCTCCTAGGAAGGATGGACTCTAAAATCTAAAAATTCTTCTTTACTGTTATTGCTGAACATTTCTGCAAAATTAATTTTCTTTTTTTTTTTTTTTTTTGTGGGACCCTCGCCGGCAGCCGGGGAACGAACCGGGCGCTGCAGAGGCTGTGGGCAGCCTAGCAGCCCAGCGCTCAACCGCTGCGCCACCAGGGGAGGCCCATAATTAATTTTAACAATCTTAATATTTCATTTGAATTTGAATGTGAAGCTCAAGCAAAATTTATTCTTAACCATATAATAAAATTCAAAGTTTGATGGCATCTGACAGAAATCACAAAGAAAATGACATTTGAACTGTGGGAACAACATTCTAGTGAAAGGAACACCAAGCACTTGGGATCTGAAGTAGGAAAGAGACTGATGGGTTTAAAGAACAAAAGTAGGCCAGCAGCAAGATGACAGTAAGAGATAAAGTTAAAGAAGTAAGAGGAGATCAGAACACATAAGTACTTCCTTGTAAGCCACGGTATGGTGTCTAGATTTACTAGATACACCTTGTAATGCTCTCTTCAAGCATTTAATGCTGATTCTCCTAGTTTTCCTTCTTTTTAGCTTGCTCTGCTACATTCTATTTTAGTTCATTAAACATTAGTAATTCCTTAAAACTTCTAAATCCTCTTCTTTTCTCATTGTATACTCTCTCTAAATGATCTCCTCTCAGCCAACAATTTCAATTAACTAACTACTGGCATACAATTCACAAATTTATTTCTCCTGCCTAGACTTCTCTTAGCTCTAGAAACATAGATCTATCACCTTGGTCAACCTTACACTAGTTACAAACAACTCATACCTCCCCTACTCCACTTTAGTTGAGTCTTCTACTAACCTTCCTAGAGCCATTCTCCAGTTAGGCCCTTTAATAACACTATGCACTTCTGTTCACAGCACCATTCAAAATAAAACAGCTCACAGTTATGGATGTGATGATTTGTTTAATGTCCATCTCTTTCATTAGATTGTAAATGTCATGCGTTTATGAAAATGACCTTATCATTTTTGTTCATTATAGTATCCTCAGCCTTAATCCTGCTCAATACACAGTAGGCAATTAATATTTGTCAATCAAGCAAATAACTCATTTTCTGTAAAATGTGCTGATTCCCAAACTGAATCTTTGAAACAGCACTGGGACAGGGGTGAGGACAGAGGAGTAAGAAGAGGAACATGATAAACACAGTATTAATTACTAAGCAAAAGTTAAGCTATTCTCCAAAACAATTTTTTTCACAGAATGCAGCAGGAAATAACAGAATCAGCTTTTTAAAAAGTGACTCCCCACATATTATAGTTCTTATTACTGTAGCAATAAGCAAATCTTTGAAAATGACTAAATCAGGCAAACTTCTCTAACCAGCAAAATTTTATTTTTTGAGAAACTACAATATTACCACATGAAAGAAGTTGCCTGAAGTCTTATTCTATGTAAACAAAGCAGCACCTGATTCTTTGGCTTCTGTTAGGGTAGATCCCAGCAACTTACAACTATTGCTACATCAGCATTCCTGCAGTGTATAGACTCTTCAGAGGACAGACTGACTGGAAATGAGGTCTTAAAAATAACTTTTTTTTATACAGTCACAATTTGCTGATAATTCTACCTGAATATGTATCCTTGTCCTTAGCAAGACACTAAAATCACCTCTCAAAATAAGTGTATGCTTTGTCACCAAATGCTGGGAAGGATGTGGAGATAAAGGAACCCTCTTACACAGCTGGTAGGAATATAAACTGGTCAAACCACTATGGAAAGCTGTGTGGCAGTTCCTTGGAACACTAAAATGGATTTACCATATGATCCAGCAACTCCACTCCTAGGAATATATCCAAAGGACACAAAAACACTAATTTGAAGGGAAACCTGCATTCCTATGTTTATTGCAGCACTATCTATAATAGCCAAGATATGGAAACAACCTAAATGCCCCATAACAGATGAATGGATCAAAAAGTTGTGGTATATTTATACAGTGGAATATTATTTAGCTATCAAAAAGTCCTCAGCTATCAAAAAATGACATTTGCAGGTACATGGATGGCACTGGAAGGGATTATGCTAGCTGAAATTAGTCAGAAGGAAAAAGATAAATACTAGATGGTTCACTTATATGTGGAATATAAAGAAACCAAATGAAAGGTCAAGAGAAAGTCAAAACTAGTAAGCTGACTATGGAGGCATACAGCAAATGATGGGGTGGTGGTGGTGGGGAAAACGGGAGGGAAGAACACAGGGAATATATATGATGGGTCATGGGTGATATGATGGTGGGAGAACTATGGGAACTACAACAATGTAAGAAAAAAATTAATTAATATTTTAAAAATAAATAAAAAGCAAGGCAGTAGGAAATATGGAAAAAAGTGTATATTTTGTCAGCTGCATCTATAGTCACGCCTAGATTATCCCTCTTTATAGTTCTCATATTTACTAGTCTTTGTGCAGAGGATCTCTAAAAGAGAATAACATGTGAGTGTTTTTTCATGGATATGCACCATGGTATTTATATGGTATTTGTGTCTACAAAGATACCAAGGGTTATCTTTTCTGAAGTCTGATACTATAGAGGTAGATGAGTCATTATGGCATTGAACTTCCAATAATTTCCTGGGCTCATTTTCTGTACACATGACCCTTACTTTTTTAAGGTGTGGCAAGTGGTTAAGAGATTGTTTTCTAAAGACCTAAACTGAAATTCTGCCACCTCCACTTATGAGCTAGCAAAGTTAACTTCTTAGAGACTAAATTTTACCATGTGAAAATGGAGTTAAGTATACATATATTGTGGGGTGACTGCAAAGATAAATTGAAACAAAAGATATAAAAAGCTTAGCTTTATGGTAAGTGTATGGTAAGCATTCAACAAATGGATACATTCTTTTGTCTCCTTCCTTTCCAAAGATCTACAGTGCTTGTTTGGTTAGTCTCAAAGCCTTTTTATACTTTCAATTATTATAGATCTCAAAGAGATTTTGTTTATGTAGATTATATCTACCAATATTTACTACTGAAACAAAGACATTTTAAAACACTTAATCATTCAAAAATAACAATAAGCCCATCATATCTCCTAAATAATATTTTAAAATAAATTCACAAAAAGGAGTGGCACTGTTTTACATTTTTATAAATCTCTTTGCTATTTGGCTTAATAGAAGGTAGCTGGATTCTCATACCTGCTTATGCATTCAATCTGCTGTGTTACCACATCATGAAAGCTTTGGAAAACTTCACTGTTCACTTAGAAGAGAATGAAATGACAAACACTATTTTAGTACTATTATGAAAATAGTTTTAATTTCAAGGGATTCCCCTGAAAGGATGAAGGGGGTTTTAGGGATCCTCAGACCAAACGTTGAGCACCACTATCTTAGGCAATGGTTTCCTTAAAGAGGAATATTATTTCTGTATTTGTTTTAACCTCTGGAGACTTCCATTCAGGAAATGTAGGGACGTTCCTGGCTGTGAATATATTTAGAGTGTCACAGTAATTATTATTATGTGAACATCTGATGAAGAACCATTACCCTAAAAAAGTCTATGTCCCTAATCAATATAATTTTTAAAGTTACTTGATGCATAAAATTTAAAAAGTGGTCATTAAACTTTGTGTTGGTGAAGATGTAGTGAAAGTCCTCCTCATACAATGATGGTAAGAATGTAAAATTGTGCAGCTGTTGCGGAAAAGTCTGATATTTGCTAAAAAATGTTAAAAGAGAATTATCAAATGACTCAGCAATTCCACTTCTGTGAGTATGTAACCCCAAAAATGAGAACAGGTGTTGAAACAAAAATGTGTATATGAAATTCCATAGCAACATTTTTCAAAATAGCCAAAAAGAAGAAAGAACCCAATGGATTAATGAATCAACAAAATGTGGTATATCTGTACAATGGAATATTATTCAGTCATAAAGAGTAAGTACAATCATATATTACTTAACTGTGGGAAAAAGTTCTGAAAAATGCATGGTTAGGTAACTTCTTTTTTGTGTGTGAACATGATATAGTGTAAATACACAAACCTACTCAATAATGTCTATTACATGCCCAGGCTGTGTCCATACTGACTGAAACATTGTTAAACCATGCATTACTGTAATAATATGGATGAATCATGGAAATACTATAAGCGAAAAAAGCCATATATAAAAGGTCACATATTATATTATTTCATTTTTATGGAATTTTCAAAATAGGCACATCCGCAGAGACAGAAAGCAGAAGATTGATTGGCAAGAGCTAGGAAGAAGGTGAAATGGAGAGTGACTGCTTCATAGGCACGGGATTTCCTTCTGAAGTGTTAAAAATGTTCTGAAACCAGAGAGTGCTATTGGTTGCACAGTATCACAAATAGAAAAATTTATGTGTATTTTTATCACAGTAAAATTTTTGTAAAGTTTATTGAAACTAATTGTCCATCAGGCACCTTACACATGTTTTGTTTCATCTAGGCAACCCTAAGACAGGTGATTTCCCAACTGAAGAAACAAAGGCTTAGCTGAGTTAAGTTAATAGTCCAGAGTATCATGGTAAAAATGGCTTTAACCAAAGTAGTCTGACTCCATGGCCCACTCTCTGTTGCACTGCACTTCTGAACTCGTCAAATCTAAGGCAGGGAATTGTAGATGATCAGTTGTTCCATAGCTCCACAAACCACTACATGTTCTAAAGAGGTCTATACCTTTAATGTCACTGCTATCTGAGTAGATTTTGCCTCTTTGTCCAACATGGCTATTGCACTCTTAGTGGTTATTCCTGACTCACGTTTCTTACACTTGCTATCTCTGCAATGGCCATTTCCTACTACTCATACTGCTCCTTTTGTCTTCTGCTTTCCTCCATTTATAGCCCGTTCTTAGTGGAAATGGATGGTCATTTATAAACACTGATACATTTTCATAACATTTTAGGTTACAAAAAATGATAACACATCCGATTATTCTCAGTTCTTTTTGCTATGGCCACTTTTACTCATGATCAGAAATTCACCAACAAAGACTTCTCCTGTACTATGTTTCTTTTTCCACACTTCCTTTAGCTACTTTCAGGTCCAGAGTTATTTTGGAACAGAGTTATTTTGTGTATCTTAAAAGGTTAAACTTGAGTAAAATGTGGATTTGCTATAAATGCTTACATGATTTAGTGTGGCACTAAAACTTTAGCATGCTTCATAACCACCTGGGACCTGTTAACACACAGCTTACTGGATCCACACTCAAGAGTTTCTGCTTCAGTTTTCTTAGGGTAGGCAAGAGTTTACATTTCTACAAGTTCCACCAGGTGGTATTGATGCTACTGCTCTAAGACAACACACTTTAAGAACCACTGATCTAGAGTAGTTCTTAATTTGGCTGCACTACAGAATAAATTATGGTGTTTTAAAAAACTGTCTTGCACCATATGGTCTCATTTAAATGTGGAATCTGAAAAACAAGGCCAAAAATCTCACAACAAAACCCCCCAAACTAATAGGTACAGAGGACAGACTAGGGTGACCAGAGGCAGGAAGTGCGGGGTTGGCAAAATAGGTGAACAAAGTTAAAAGGTACAATCATGTAGTTAAAAAATATTTTCCTAGGTTCATAGGGATATAATATACAGTATGACAATTTAGTTAATAATAATACTGGAATGCATTTTTTTAATGATTTATTTATTTATGCATACAAGAACTGGAGTACAGGCCAGAGGTATGGGGGGTGAGAGGATTCACCAGAGACAGAGTGGGGAGCAGAACAGGCAGATCAACTGAAATACACTGCTGAGGGGAGCAGCAGGCTAGTCAGGAGAGGTCTGCTGTGCCATGTGGGTCACCTTTCTGGCTAGGGATCAAACTCATGCTGCAGTGGCTGTGGATAGCTTCATAGTGCTGGGTCTTAACCCCTTGTGCCACCAGGGAGGCCCCAAATAATGCATATTTTTAAATTGCTAAGAGAGTAGCTTAAAAATTCTCATCACAAGGGGAAACATTTGTAACAGTGTGTGATAATAGATGTTAACTAGACTTATGTGGTATCATTTCATAATATATAGAAATAATGAATCATCATGTTGTATACCTAAAACTAATATGATGTTATTTGTCAATTATACAGCATTAAAAATATCTTGATGACCAGTCCCACCCTAAACCAAGTAAATCTGTTCTTCTGGGGGTAGTGAGCTGATATGGGTAGGATGAGCTGAAACATTATCACCTATAAACAATAAAAGCTTCTCAGACAGTCTAATGTATAGCTAGAGTTGAGAACCACTGACCTAATTACCAAACTTTTTTTTTTTTTTACTAATTAAGCTTTCTAATTACCAAATGTGACTGAAAGCAAAAGGCACAAATAATAGGTACAAAAGGTGTTATTTCACAAGAAGGGTATCATTTGTATGTACCCTTATGTCTTAAAAGCTATAAGAATATGAATGAAGTAAAATATTTCTAGTATTTGTGACAGTCTCCAAATCAGAGCTTGGTCTATGAACACAAAAGCACAAAGGGACCAAGGAAGATAAGAAACACCAGAGGCAAAACGCTTTTAAAGGAACACTTAGCCTATAGAAATAATGTAGGAGTTTCTATGGCTCTGCATTCATTTCTCCTGAATCCTAAAAGAGGAAGAGGGGGAGAATGGAGAGAATGAGGAGGAAAGCTGGGGAGGGAGAAGAGGACAAAGAAAATACACACCCCCTCACACACACACACACAAAGAGAGAAGAAGAAAGAGCAGAGCAGAGCAGAGCAGAGAAGAGCAATGTTCCTTTGGAATCTGCAGTAGATCTTCCACACATATAGCAAGTGATATATATATATATATAGAGAGAAAGATTTCATGTTACACTGCATGCACTGCGAAACACAAGGGAAAAAAATCTATCAGTAATAAAATAGGTAATCTGTGGCAACTTCATTTGACGGGACACCCTACAGAAATGAAAATGAATAATTATACAACATGTGTATAATTTAGGAATACAATGTAAGAACACGAATATTGTTATGATTATAAAGTTAATAAAGTCACACAAAAATAAATATGATTCCAATTATACAAAATTCAAAAGCTTGTAAAACTAAACAATGCATTACAATGTTTATAAATACAAACATGTGGTGGAACTATAAATAAAAGGAATGATAAACACAAAATTGAGACGTGTGGCTAGTTCTCATGGGCAGGGAAGGGGGTCTGATTAGAAAAGTACATACAGGAAATTAAAAAAATGAAAATTTGGGGGGGGGGACCAAAGTGTTGAGTGTATCATTATTCTTTACATTTTACCCATACATCTATGTTAAAAATTTATTTGTGTCTATGCAATATTTGGACATGAAGAAAGGCATCAGGATGGGCAATTTAATGGAATACAGTGAAAAAGTAAAGCAACGGAGTTACACTAAAACTAAAGGGGGAGGAGGCGCGCATCGGTAATGGTGCCCAAAACACATAGTAGGACAACACTGAGTTCTTCAAATTTCCTACTTTCCCCCTCTGTCCATTCAATTTAGCTCAACAAATATTAATACATACTGAATACCTACATTTTCCCAGGATTATTCCTACACAAAGGATAATAGAAAACTCCACATAGCATACAACATGGGTGACTTCAATGCTTTACAGTCTAGACAGAGGCCTATAAGAAAGTGAAAATCAAAATCAACAAAAAACTATGAACCAGAGACACTCTATGGGGGGTAGAGGGCGGGAGGGGAAGGATTGGGGTTAAAATAAGGGGGTTGCAATTGTATGGGGAATATAAAAATAAAATTTATTATAAAAAAAATAAAAAGATACCCTAAAAAAAAAAAAAAAGAAAAGAAACTGGAGAGCAGTTCCCTGTGCGGGGGCAAAAAAAATAATTAATTAATTCCTGTCACACTTGCCACATTTCAAGTGTTTAATACTCACATGCAGGTAATGGCTACCATGCTGGACAGTGAGGCTATAAAACATTCCATTGCTACAGTAAGTTCTACTGTCCAGTACTGAAGTAGATGGCTGAAATCTCAACAAACGCAGAAAATAATTAGCTGGGAAAAGTGTGCATTCAGATAATGTGGCCCGAGGAAAGAGATCAGTGGAGGACAGAGTTGTTGGACTTCTAAATTTGTGTCAGTACCTGGTCATACACACTGTATTTTTCCCACAGCTATACTCTGCCAGGCCAGGCCTCTGTAGCTTTCCTTTCCCCTATCACATATCTGTTTAATAAAATGAATGCCCTACTTCTTCATGTTTGGAGGCATAGCTCCTCTTTTGGTAAAATGGTTATCTTTTTGAAAGGCATTGATGCAAACTCTAAGAGTTATTTAGTAAGCCATGCTTACAGCTTTGTTAGCTTTGCATCTATGTGCAGACATAAGTGTCAGAATGAGGCCTTTTTAGGTCCTTAACTCTACCTTAGGTTAACTATAAGTGATCTTGTTCATCAACCTCTAGTGATGAGGATGTGACAATTTTCTTGAAAGGTCCTGGTTCACTGAGCGGGAACACCCAAAACAGTAAATGATGATATGGCTTGTGTCTCTATTTTTTGATTTGACTTCACTTATGTCTCTAATGTCACTACCGAACAGTGAGTGCTCGATAGTTACTGAAAACAAATATTCTTGTTGTGGATCATGGTATGAGCTACACTAAATGTAGAGAGACTTTCGATTGAACTAATTGAGCACTTATCTTCAAATCCCCATGTCATACCCACCCTCAATGCTAAATATGAAGAACCAGTATTATCAAATCAAGCACATATTTTGGTTGTGAGGAGGGGATGCATAACAATTTTTGAGATAATTCCTTAAACAGTAGGCCCAAAAGTACCATATTCCTAGAGTTCAAATGTTCTCAATAAGTCTCACACTAACTGTTCTGAAGTTGAATCAGGAGGAGAATATAGAATAATTACCCACTTGAAGAAACTAAGTAAAAATCACTAACTGAACTTCCAAAAAGAAAAAAAAAAAGCATTTAAGTCTTAATCCTTTTTCTAACTCTATTATAAATCACATACTCTAAATTGAAATCTGCCAGTTAAATGTGAAATAAGACTGGCTCAGGTTTTGCATAATCTCCAAACCATGGAGATATATGTGACATGTCTACTTTCTGCACCTAATTTAAGTGGGGAAAGATGGGTTTTATTTTTTAGTAGAAGGCACATCAGGCAATAAAGTGGGGAATGATATCAAGTGAAATACAAATAATGTGAATATCAACCAATATATGTGACTAAGCTTATTTGTCACCAATTTCTACTGGTGAGAGAAACTCATAACTGAGCTTCTTGGTTAGGAATTCCCTCCAGAGGAGCAAAGATGAAATTTCCTTTTATTTTGTATAAGGTGAAGCAAATCTCTATTTTAGTAAAGTAGAATATACAGACGTGCTACAGTGATTTCTATAATTCAAGAACTTAGTTTACAGGTGAATTATTTAATTTTTGATTTTTTAAAGACACTAAATTTTTCTGATTTCATATGGTAAAGAATTTATACCAACATCATGGTTATATAAATATAATAAGGGTACTTTAAAATATTTAAGTAGATCCAATATAGTATTCCAAGTTTGTTAAAGCACTTTCTGATGGAGTTATTTCCCCCCCTAACTAGAATAGACTGATGAAATAAGTCAGAAGCACAGAAGCAATTCAAATGATTCAAGCCTAAAGACCATAGCAATCAAGAAGCCAAAACACAGCAGTGAAAGGCCTAGTTATCTGTCCTTATCATACAATAAACATTTATCTACCATAAAGTCATATTGATTTATTTCTTCATTCAATAAATATTTATTAGAACTATTAACCACCATGGAAAATATAGACATAAATCAGGCAAGACCTTTACCATCAAGGAGCTTATAGACTAGTAGGGGAAACCACAGACATAAATGCACAAGTTACAACGATAAAATTCCTTAAGGGTGGGGTGGGGGGGAGAAAATCTATGTAAACTCTTGAACAGGATACAAAATTTATGAACCATATAAGAAGAAAACTTGATAAAGTGTACACCAACAAAATAAAAAAAACTCTGATCTTCAAGATACAGTTGAAAATATGGAAAGGAAAGACAGACTGGGAGAAAGTATTTACAATACACATATCTGATAAAGGTCTAGTATCTATAATATAAAAAGAACTAATTACTCAACAAGAAGGCAAACAACCCTAATAAAAATGGACATAAGAATTGAAAAGAGGGAACTCCCTGGTGGCACAAGGGGTTAAGACGCAACCTATAAAACAATCTGCAGTCACTGCAGCATGAATTTGATCCCCGGCCAGTGACCTACCCACATGGTCCAGCAGACCTCTCCTGACTCGCCTGCTGCTCCCCTCAGCAGTGTGCTTCAGTCAATCTGCCTGTTCTGTTCCCCACCCTGTCCCTGGTGAATCCTCTCACCCCTACACTTCTGGCCTGTACCCCAGTTCTTGTATGCATAAATAATCCTTAAAAAATAATTGAAAAATATCATTTTCAAATAAATCCTTAAAAAAATAGTTGAAAAAGTTACAAAAGAATATGTATGAATGGCCTTAAGTACACGAGAAGAAAAATGTCTAACAGGATTAGTCAATAATAGACATACAAATTAAAGCCATAGTAGGATATCAGATACAAAAATGACTACAAAATACTGCAAACATTAATTTTTGTCAAAGATGTAGAGCAAACAGAACTTGCATCTATTGTTGCTGAGGATATAAAATAGTACATTCAAAAGGATTTCATAAAACTTTGTGGCAGGTTCTTATAAAAGATCATACATTTATCATACCCAGAAAATCCTAGGTATTCTCTCAAAGAAAATGAAAACATATGTGCAAAGACTTGTCCATGAATTTTCAAAAAGCTTCATTCGTAATAGCTCTAAAATGAAAAAAGCCTTAATGTCTATGAAAAAATAAGGATTTAACAAATTGCCTATCCATGCAATGGAATTATATTTAATAATGAAAAGGAACAAGTATTGGATGAATCTCCTAAGCATTATGTTGAGTGAAAAAAATCAAATACAAAAGAGCCAATATCCTATGATATTATTTATATAAAAATAAACATAAATATTAATTACTACATTACTATAAATATCATTCTCATGATTTCTAGAAAAGGAAAATTTAATCTATCATGACAGAAAATGGGTCAATGGTTGCCTATGGCCTGAAGCTGGGAGACAGACTGAATGTAAAGGGAATTGAAGGATATTTTTATCACAGTAGAGATCACAAAGGTTTAAAAACTTGTCAACATAAATTGAACTGTACACTTAAAATGGGCACATTTTTATTATATGTAAAGTATAGTCAATAAAGTTGACTGAGAAGCAAGTGACAAAAAGCTTATTCATACACTGGCTTATCCTGTTACCTAATTAAATTATAATATTGTCCCAACTATGGTATAAATAGTGGAATGTCAGCCTCTTGGAACCACAGTAGGCACACAGCCCTTATGAACAAAAGAATCCATAACATAGTGACACGTCCCTGTTAACATAACTGAGCACTGTTCCTAAGGCAGACCATAATCTAATCTGCTCTCAGTTTATTTCTGGTTTGTTCTTCAAATTCTGACAGGTATCTGGTATCTATGTTTAATTTCATCCTTCATTCCAGGCACTGGTTTAGTTTAACACTCTAACCTGTGTGGTGAGTCTTGAATCCTGGCTGACTCATTATTTGTTCCAATCCTCTGCTTTACGTAAACCCCAGTTCTGTTACTGTTGTAAAAGAACTTGACTGCTTGCTGCCAGCTATTCTTCCTGGTTATACTACCTTTACTCTTTCTTTAGTTAGTCCTGAATAATCACCCTGAGTTCTCCAGATCCCAGTTATCACTGCTACCATCAACACAATACGACCATCAGCACTACCATTTCAGTGTAGACCATCATAAACACTGGGCTTTACACAGTATCTAGCTTTCATAACAGCCCTGCAAAGGGCCATTATAATTTATCTTTATAGTGCAGAATTATCTTTATAATGGAGGCTCAGACATCAAGTTTATGAAACTAGTACGTAAATAAGCTTGAATTCCAATTTCTTGAATTCCAAATCTCTCTGACTGTATTTTCCTTCAATTAATGGAAGCATTTACTTGAAAGAATTCAGCACATTTGGACAGGAATAACATTATCTTTAGCTGCTTAACTCTAACAGCACTGGTAACCCTCCACATGTCAATCAACAATTCCATATTTTTAACATCCTCTTTGGTGTCCAACACAGCTACATACCATTTGGGTGAACACAAAAATTATTGTCGAATAAATGAGTAACCATAGTTATTTTTAGGGAGAACAAACTAGGGAAAAAAAGTCCAAACAATTGCAAATTCTGTTCCCAGCCCAACCTAAATTCTGCAAACATACAATAGAGATATCCCCTACTTCCCCCAAAAAACTAATTAAAGTCACAAGAATTTGAACAAGATTAAACAGTAATTGGAAGAAGTAACAACATTGGTTTTGCTTTTTATAGTTCCAATTACATACATATTGGTCTAATTACTAAGAATTAATTTGATGTCTCACTATAATAACTTGCATTTGTTTTTAGAGGATGTGAACAGGAATTGCATTTCATGCACAAGTTGTATTTGTATTATTACTCAAAGGACTGACTGGGAATTTTTTTCAAACTCACACCAAATTTGTTCATTTCAAAGACATTCATTCCTTTGTTATTTTGTGTGCTTAGCCCGATCTCAGTGAGCCAGCTAACAGAAGAATGGTGCTATTCTCCCATACACTTGAAGTGGAGAAAAAACCAGGTTAGTTATCTCCCACAGAAGGCATAAATACTAGAAATAAGCAGAGAATACAATGTTTAGATTTCCAAGGCAGTATACAGATACTGTAGAATTGACACATTAGACAGAGACACGAAGTCATCATGCAAATATGCACAGCCTAACTAGCAATTAAAGAAAAGCAAATTATTATCAGTCATGCTGGTACAACTGACATTCAAATAATGAATTAAACACAAATATTTATATTCATTACTCTCTGAGACAGTCTAAAGATATTAATAAAAATATTAAAAGGAAGAAATAAGAAGGGAGCCTTCAGTGGACAAGAGAGCTCAACAAATTTTTGGAGGACAGAAAACAGATGGTTGAGTGATGACCAATGGTTCAAAGCAAAAAGTCATTCCCTGGAATCCGGGGTGAGTGTGCACTCGAGCAGGGAAAATGTGACTTTGGTGAGCTTGGGGAGGGGAAAAATGGAGATTCGCTGAGAGTTTGCATGTGGAACTGTCAACCCTTTCCCAAATGGCTAGAAGACAAATGTCCCCACCAACCACAGAACAGAAGGTCTTGCTGTACAGCAGTGTTCCTCAGCATCACATCATCTGCTAGGTTTGCTGTGGCATGGACTGTTGGACCCCACTCCCAGTGTTTCTGTTTCAATGGTGTTTGTCAGGGGCTAGGATAAAAGAGGAATGGAAGTGACTAATGCTTATAGGGTTTCTTTCTGAAGTGATGAAAACATGACAAAAATAGTAGTGATGGGGCCTCCCCGGTGGCGCAGCGGTTGAGTGCTGGGTTGCGAAGCTGTCCGCAACCTCTGCAGTGCCGGTTTGATCTCCGGCCGCTGGGCGAGGGTCCCACATGGCGCGCAGACCTCTCCTGCCGCGCCCGCTGCTCCCCTCAGCAGTGTATTTCATCACTCTGCCTGTTCTGCTCCCAGCTCTGGCTCTGGTGAATTCTCTCACCCTCCCGCACTTCTGACTGTACCCAGAGCTTATATAAATAAATAAATAAATCTTTAAAAAAAAAAATGTAGTGCTGGTTTCAAAACTTTGTGAATAGAGTAAAAACTACTGATTATATGTATTTAAAGGGTGACTTTATGGTGGACTTCAATAAAGTTGTTTTTTCAAAAACTATTTACCTATCTCCACACAGGGTTCTCACAGAAGCTCACAAAATAGATTCAAACAACTATCATATCATATCTCCTTTTTGTCTTTCCTATGCTAACCATGTTCAGCTTCGTTAACCACTCCTTCAGATCATGATGACCAGATTCAACTCATCTTGACTGATCCAACTCATCCTAAGTCAGGTAAGTTACAATGTCATAATTTATGACATAAAGTTTAATAAAAGATTCAAATTATTATAAGCTGATAAAGGAACAGGAGAGAAAAGACAGATAATTTCCTAGCTTTTGATTATTTGGATAAATCATAATATTCAGCTAAATAAGTCATTCAAGGATAATATACCAAACATGACAAAAAAGTACCAAAAGATGTTTCATAGCCAAATATAGATAACAAGTATTGGGGTAACTAAAAGATTATACACCATAAAATGCTCTATCATGATGAAAAGAAGAACTTTTGCAAACTGGGTTTCTGTTGTTCTAAGACTGAAAAACACTAGTATTTAAACAATATATAACAGCTAATTTATTAAATATAAATGACATTTTAAAATGCATTCTCATGTAATCATTCTACTGATAAGGTGTCCTCTAAATTCAATTTAATCTAGACAAGGTGATATTCCCTTGCCATCTTGATCTTCTTGCCTCCAGGACAATCTTTTTTCCAGGACAATCTTCTTGCCTCCAGGACAATTTTTCCCCTAATTTATTATTTAACGCTTATCTTGTGCATCAGAATGTATGGATTCATGAAGGCAGTTATGAAGGCTGGGAACATATCTGTCTTGTTCAACTCTGTATCCTAGCATCTAACCTAGTGTTAGGCACAAGTTGGCTGTCAATAAATGTTCAATAAAATCAAGATTGATTTTTGGATCAGGTAAAGTGCTAATAATAGAAACTAAGAAAACAAAGAAGAACAATATATAGTGTGAGGCATTTATAGGCTAATGGGAAGATAAGCACATACACAGATAATTTCAATATTTTAGTAAATAGTATTTAAATCTTAATTTTGTATTAATAGTTATAAAATTAAAGTCCCTAACTTTGAAAGTTCTGTATTTTAGGCTATAGAGAAATAAATTATTCCGGTATTATAAAATAGCTAAGAATAAAGCAACAAGGGCATATTAAAGAAGGTTATTGAAACAAGAAAGATGTGCGGGTGATAGTGGAGCTCTGGGTGAGATCAGTTTTAAGCAATGTAGACTGATGAGCAGTAGTTAGACAAAGACCTGGGGAAGGACATTCTAGCTAGAAAAATAATATAGGCAAAGAAACACAAACATGTGAAACAAGAAATCTGTGGTTATAAGCAGTCAAGGACAGTAGAAGCAAAGGAAAGTGAAAACAAATAAGAAGCAAAGGTGTGCAACAAGAATTTGGGATGATATATCAATACATAAATTTGCTTTGATAAAATGAACGGATGAAGGGGCCATTTTCTGAGAATGGGAATTCAGAAAGAAAAAACACTTGAGAATTGAGTTTAATTTTGAACATGCTGATACGGTATACAACAGCCAAGTGGAGAAGACAAATTGCAGTTTAGTTTACAGATGGGGAACTGAGGAGAGTCCCAGCTAGAGACTTGAATTTCTCAACACTTTGGCTATCACATCCTATTAATCCAGTTTTTTATTCTAATCACACCAACAATTCATAAGACCTTCATTTCTTTAAGTTCACCACTATTTTTCATCATCACCCTTTATCTCAATTTCCTTACTTCTGTCCTAACCAAAGCACAGATTCCATGATCCATCATTATAACATTCTATATATATTAACTTACAAGAAATTCACTTGGCAATACCCAAACCCTGATTAACCCAAATATTCACATTTTCTGTACTGTACCCAGGCAAACTAAATATTCCTACTAAAAAGTCTCAGCACCTGCTATTCAATGTGTCGGAAATGCTCATCCCTGGCTAAATTATACAAATAATGAAATTACTGTGTCACTAATGAATGAAATTCCTGAGTCATTTATACTAATGGTCTGTTAATTCATATTTCTATCAATTTTTAATATAGAGTAAAAGAATAAATTATACTGTGTTTTAAGATCCCACCATCAAGAGCATATTATAAAGAACCATCATCATTTATTTACATTCAGGAAACAATAAAGCAGATGTCAAAGTTTTATGGTGATATCATTCACATGAAATAAGGCCAAAAGGTGATTAACATATATTCCTGTTGTGGGATAAACTTTATAGAAGCAACAGAGGAATATTTTAGAGGAATGATAATTGATGCTTTACAAATACAATATTTACTGAATATCACTATTACTTTCAAGAAATTATGGCAACACAGATACATGGTTCCTGTCTTCAAGGAATTTACAATCTATGAGCTAAACATATGTGAAGTGTACTTCAAACTGGCTAAATATTTATTTATTTATTTTTTATTTTTATTTTTTAAAGATTTATTTATTTATTTATACAAGCACTAGGTACAGTCAGAAGCATGGGAGGGTGAGAGAATTCACCAGAGCCAGAGCGGGGAACAGAACAGGAGACTGACTAAGAAATACACTGCTGAGGGGAACGGCGGGCATGGCAGAGAGGTCTGTCATGCCATGTGGGACCCTCGCTGGTGCCCAGGGATCGAACCGGCACTGCAGAGGCTGTGGGCAGCTTCGCAGCCCAGTGCTCAACTGCTGTGCCACCGAGGGAGGCCGGCTAAATATTTTTTTAAAATTGGAATTTTTTTTCCTTTATTTTCTTTAAGATATTAAATAGGTGAGTACTTTTATTAGTTTTTTCCTGGTCCCTTATTTAGGTTTTCTAAATTCCTGCTATGAGTCAAAATCAACAAACAACTATAAACCAAAGACACAGTAGGGGGTCTGGAGGAGAGTAAGGATTAGGGTAAAATAAGGGGGGGGGTGCAATTGTATGTGGAATATAACCAAAATGAAAATGCATACATTGTGCAAAAATGAAAAATGATGTAAGAATTATTTAAAATAAAATATTAAAAAAATAGGTGAGTACTCAACGAGAAGAGAATATATAAAATAATTTCTATTGAGAAAAAACAGGGACAGAGTCAAGAAGAAAACCATATCTCAGTTTAGCCTTGAGGAATGAGCAGATATAGAAAAAGCAGTCTTATGCTATAGAGACAAACATTAGAAACCCAGAGATTCATGAAAATGCATGGAATAAAAAAGTCATGACCAAAAAGAGCTTAAAAATTAGATAAGTATAAATTAACAAAGTTCAGAAAAGTACCCTAAATATCGAGTGGATAAAGAATGAGAAAGTCATCTGGGAGGGAAGAAAGTTTCTCACTCAGATATAGAGTGCCTCAGTTTAACTCAGGTTCTCACGTTAGCATTCTTACCACAGACACTTAACTGGATGAGCTCATCCTGAGAATGAATGTTTCATGGCTTCTGAGCTCTACATCTGAACTGATGAGATAACCTAAGGGAATGTGTTTAGGATTACGCAGACTAATCACAAAGCAACCAATTAATCAAAAAGAAATGAAATCAGCTCAAAGTCCAAAACTGATCCCCCCCACCATGGAAACAGCTAATTTTTTCTCATTATAAAAGACAGACATTAGCTTTTCAAATCTGAAAAAAGGCAAGTTTAAGGAAGAATATGATTAGTGGAGACTGTTAGTACTTAGAGTTGAACATTGGTATGTATTCTTCCAGCTTTTCTTTTACATGTACATAAAGACACATTGTAAAAAGGGGAACATTCTACTGTCTGTTTCACAACCACTTCATTTTTTTCTTTTAACAAGAGCCTGTAAAGCTTATTATCATTTTTAATGGCTGTACAGTAATCCACTGTTTAGATGAGTCAAAATTTAACCCTCAGTTTACTTCTTCATTAAACCCAGTTTTAATTTTTGAGTTTCTTTGTTGAGCAGTTTTCACTATTTTTTTAAAATATTTATTTACTTTTATTTATACAAGAACTGGGGTACAGGCCAGAGGTGTGGGAGGGTGAGAGAATTCACCAGAGACAGAGTGGGGAACAGAATAGGCAGACTGACTGAAATACACTGTTGAGGGGAGCAGTGAGCGAGAAAGGAGATATCTGCTGCACCATGTGGGTATCTCGCCAGCCGGTTGGGATGGAACCTGCGCTGCAGAGGCTGTGGACAGCTTCACAGCGCTGCACTCAACTGCCTGTGCCACCAGGGGAGGCCCAGTTTTCACTATTTCTACAAATTAACATTTCATAACTTTCATACTTCTATAGACATTGTATTAGTTTCCTAAGTCTGTTGTTATAACATATTGCCTGTTATAAAAAATATAACAGGTGATGTGGGAAAAATTACCACAAACTGGGTGACTTAAAAACAACAGAAATTCCTGTCACAGTCTATGGAGGTTAGGAACCTGAAATCGAACTGTTGGCAGAGCCAAGCTCCCTCTGACGGTTCTAGGGAAGAATCACTGCCTCTGCATAATTTCTGGTAGTTCAGCAATCCTGAGCATTCCTCAGCATCATTCCAATCTCTGCCCCAGTCTTCACATGGCATATTCCTCTATAAGTGTCTCTTGTCTTTGTATACAAGTCTCCTTCTCCTTTCTCTTATAAAGATGCTAGTGGTTAGATTTAGGGCCCATCCCTAACCCATACTTTTTAACTTGATTATATCTGAAAAACCTTATTTCCAAATAAGGTTGCATTCATATGCTTGTCTTTTAGGGGGCCACTATTCAAGTCATTAAAAAAGTCATCCAAAACCCAGCAATTTCTACTACTTTTTTCATACAGAAAAAAACCTATTGAATCCTTTCATGTATCTAAGATACATATGGGGTTTTAGTAATCTTATTTTTCCTGTATCTTGAAACATCTTGCTATTATACCATTACTCATCAATTAATTCTAATTAAGTTAAAAGAGAGAAAAATATTATGAAAACAGAAAAACGATGAATGTCTAAGATGCATAGTGCCTAAGAAGATAAACCATATTATATGAGCTTCAGTTTTCTCATTGCAATACAAAGTATTGTGTTGTCTTTCAAGAAGGTACAAGGAAACCTTGGAAATACTATTATTACAGTCTTTTTTTTTTTTTTTTGTAGTTTACACAGTCTACAGTTTAAAGTTGAGATCTTTATTTTTCATTCATAAAGACAAAGAGAAAAAAACATGATAAAGATGCCTGATAAGTATCAGATAAGCCAGAAAATAAATGCAAAGAGACAGACAGTAACAATCTAGACTTTAATGCTGATGGTAAAACTGACTGTATAAGTGAAATCTCAGACTATGAGCCTTCAGATAAGGATATCCTAAATGAATTTTCTCAAATTCAAAAACTGGTAAGTGCATAATACATTCTAAGAATAAAAAGGAAATAAGATATTTTCATCTAATTAGCCACTCTACTGCGTCATGCAGTAATCTGTGAGAACTTGGACCATACCATTATATGCTAAAGGAACATGACAATATTCTTCCATCATTCATGATATTTACTCAGTATGGTTAAGAAGTAGGCAAATGTTGAAGGTAAGTGCATATACAAAGGTGTATGGAAGAAATGAAAAACTTCATCAATTTGGTCATTCTAATTGGTGTTTATGAATCTAAAAATAAAAATGTTTTGCAATAATGGAACAAAAAGGATGACTACCCTCTTGTCAATATAATGATGAGTCATCATAAAACTTCTCAAAAGTATTACTTTTTGAGGATGTATAAGAACCAGAGGTATTAATATTATTAAAGATGCATTAAAGATTAAAGATGCATTTGAAATCCAGAACTGTCTTTTAAAGTGTAGATACTTTCCAGGCTCACACATGGCAGTTGAGTTAGCTCTGTTTAAAGGGTTGTAAGTCCATTTGAGGTACTTCCAAATCCAGAAGAGTGAGAATAAAAATCTGGGTTTGCTACCATCGTCAGGAAAAGACAACCCACAATATAGGGGAAAAATATTTGTGAATCATGTCTTTGATAAGGGACTTACATATAGAATGCACACAGAACTCATAACTAAATAATAATAACAAGGCAACCCAACTGTAAAAAGAACCAAAGATTTAATTTCTCCAAAGGAGATGTCCAAATGGCCAATAGGCTCATGGAAAGCAAATATAAATCAAAACCATAACACTATGGGGGTGGAGAGGAAGGACTAGGGTCAAAGCAAGGGGGAGGGGGCCTCCTCTGGTGGTGCAGCGGTTGAGCGCTGGGCTGCGAAGCTGCCCGCAGGCTCTGAAGCGCTGGTTCAATCCCTGGCCACCGGCGAGGGTCCCACATGGCATGACAGACCTCTCCTGCTGTGCCCGCTGCTCCCCTCAGCAGTGTATTTCATCACTCTGCCTGTTCTGCTCCCAGCTCTGGCTCTGGTGAATTCTCTCGCCCTTCCGTGCTTCTGACTGTACCCAGTACTTGTATAAATAAATAAATAACTTTTGAAAACAAAAACAAACAAAAAAATAAGGGGGAGGGTGTAATTGTATGGGGAATATAACTAAAATGAAAATGCATACATTATGCAAAAATGAAAAATGTAAGAATTATATAAAATATTAAAAAAAACCATAATGAGATGCTACTTTATATATACTAAAATGGCGTAACAGAAAAGACAAATAATAATAAATGTTAGCAAGTATGTGGAGTAATTGTAACCTTTATACATTGCTGGTAAGAGTATAAAATGGTGCACTCACTGTGGAAAACAGCCCAGCAGTCCCTTACACAGTTAAACTTACCATGTGAGCCAGCAATTCCATTTCTAACTATTTATCCAAAAAGAGATGGGGAAAAAAATGCTTACATAATAATTATACTCAAATGTTCATAGTAACACTCATAATAGCCAAAACAGAAAAAAAACAAAAACAAATGTCCATTACCTGCTGAATAAATGTCATAAACCCATATAATATGGTAATAAAAAGGAATTTTTAGCTTTAGTTTTATTTTTTATTTTCCTCAAGGTCCAAAAGTAGAATGTTCCTGTTTTGTATGATTTGGTAGCTACTTTTTGGATCAGTGAATACTATTATGGAAAAATTTTTTAGCATTCCCAGACCACAAAAATAACCTACCAAATCATCCTAAATAGGAATGATCTATTTTTGGATAGTGGGGGAAACCTGTATCCCCTTATTTTTAATTCTGCAAATTATGCCAAAAATGGCTTCAAAATAATTATTAAAAGTAAAGTCTACTGTTCCCTGATATTAAATGGTGGTGAGCATTTTCTTGGTATACTGAGGGCTAATTAATATTCTCAAATGGACCTTTGGGCTTCTGTTTTTCACTAGCATAAATAAAATTGCCTTTTTTTGTTTACGCATCTTTACAAAGACGTCATATAATTTCCTTAAGAAAAATTTTTATAGATACGAAATTCTGGGTGATAGGGTATTCTCCAGAGAAGTTGTGCCAATTTATACTACCCATATCAATATCAAAAGAAAAGCATCAGTTTTATTCTAAAGTATGCTTCACTTCATAGCTTCGTTAAAGAAATTATGATCAGAAAAAAAGACTGTAATCAGACACCAAAACAAGCAAAAAATGAACAAAAAAGAAAAAACAATAATTATCAAAAACCTTTTCAAACACATTAGGCTGAACCTTCCTCCAATTCTGACTGTAATGGACAAAAAGTGGGAAATTTTATTAACATGACATTTTTAAATTGTAGATTTGTAGATTAGAATACTTCTAAGGCTCTCAAAATGAACACACTACTTATAAATTATATTTATAGGTAGAATGTAAAGAAATGAATGTAATGAAAACACTTTGATTTCTCTAGAGGCGTGGGAGGGTGAGAGGATTCACCAGAGATACAGCAGGGAGCGGAACAGGCAGACGGACCAAAAGCACTGCTGAGGGGAGCAGTGGGCAAGACAGGAGAGGCCTGCAGTGCCATGTGGGTATCTCCCTGGCTGGCTGGTAATCAAACCCGTGCTTCAGAAGCTGTGGACAGCTTCACAGCACTGCACTCAACCCACTGCATCACCAGGGAGGCCCTTGTTTCCCTTATTTAAAAACATATTTATAGCTCTGATGAGAGGGCTTAGAAGCAATAATCTGCTAGTAGCAAGATACCCCGGGATTAAATCTTGGTTTTTAAATATCAGATTCTTATGAAAGATACTAGGAGAAATGGTTAATTTTAGGACTAGGGTAAAAGAAAATGAAAAAAATAAGCCTGGGATAACTGTCAAAACTAGAAAGCAACCAAGAGGACCTTTAGTGGGTGAATCAATTAACTAAATCAATTAGCACATCCAAATACTGGAATATTATTCAGTGCCAACAAGAAATAAGCTGTCAAGTCATGAGAAGACATGGAGGAAACTTAAATGCATATTACTAAATGAAATAAGCCAATCCGAAAAGTCTACATACTGTATGATTACAACTATGTGATATTTTGGAAAAGGCAAAACTTTGGAGACAATAAAAAGACGAGCAGTTGCTAGGGATTAGGAGAAAGAGAAGGGTGAATAGGAGGAGCACAAAGGATTTCTGAACAATGAAATGCTATAATAATATAACTATGAATATATGCCATTATAAATTTGTCCAAACCTATAGAATGTATAGCTATAGAATGTATACCATATACACTCTGAATGATAATAATGTGTCAATGTTGGCTTAGTAGGAAGAGATTGATTTTAAGAAGGAGAGAAAAGAAAGGATATAAGGGAGTAAGAAAGAAAAAAAAGAAAGAAGGCAAGTAAGTCTGGGGTACTTTATAGTCCCAAAGAATAAGGAAGTACTAAAGACAGACAAAAACAAAACACCTACACACATGCACGCATGAAAAGATGATAGGAGCATGCCAAAGGGATATAGGAGTCAATTTGAAATGATTCCCAGTAGTTAAAACAGCTTTTTAAAAATTAAAACAGTTCGAGGAACAAGAAATAATTAACATACAATTAAAGTAACATCTGAACTATAAAATACACACACCTAAGTCCATCCAGATATAAATGATTACATAAACAAGGACAAAGAGACAACAAATTGTCCATACAGAAGAATTCAGAATTCTCCCTTAAGTCTATTACCTATATCCCAATCCACCACTCCCACCTCTGAGTGGGTGGGCTAGATCTAGTGACTCACTTCCAAAGAATAGAGAAAGGGAAAAACTGTAAAATTTCAGGGAAAAATCATGGCAAACACTACCTTAGTCACACAATGAAAGTTATTGTCACTACATGGAAGCCATATACCCTCTAAAATGACATGATAAGAACAACACTTTGCCTCTGGGGTATTCTTTCCAAAAAATGCATATAACTCTATCCTAATCTTGAGAAAAACATGAGATAAATCCAGATGGGGGTATACTGTACAAATCATAAAAAACAAGGAAAGACTGAAGAACTTTTACAGACTAGAATAGACTGGGAAACATGACAATGAATGCAATGCTGAATTGGTTCCTGAATAAAGAAAGAAGTCATTGATGGAAAACTAGTGAAATGTCATGTGTAGTATAAAGACAGAACAAATTAAGTGAATGAACTAAATAAAACAAAAACAAACTTTTAGATGATAAGACCAATTAGTGATTATCACAAGGGATGGGAGTGGACAAACAAGTAAAAGGGGTCTGTTGTATGGTGAAGAGTAAAATTGGATTTTCAGTGGTGGACTTAATGTAGTATATATACATGTGTTGATTTTTAATGATGTAGATGCACACCTGAAACTTACATACTGTTATAATGTAATGCTACTTCAGCAGAAAAGGTTAAGTAAAAAAATTCATTAGGAGAATGACTAATACAATTAATATACGATAAAAACATTTTAAACGGAACAGATAGTAATCTTGACATTTTAGATATATATGATATAAACGATGAGTACTGTCAAAGCAATTTTGGAAAGTTTTAACTGTGTGGGTGTATGTATGTGCCTAGGCAACATGAGTTGAAAATACTTATTAAAATAAAAATATGGTGATAATAAAATTTTCTCTCTTAAAAAAAAGAAAACAGGTGCAATCCAAATAAAGTTTAGAATTTAGCTAATAGTAATATACTAATACTGGGTTCTTAGTTTTTCACAAATGAACCAGGGTAACGTGTTAACAATGGGGGAAACTGGGCAAGAGACATATAAGATTAGAAATTTTATTTAAAGACAAAAACAAAATTCAACTTAAAAATGGAGTCATAAACCCACTAAGCCAACAATGACATCCTTTTGGAAAATGCTAACATTCTAAAAGTAACTACAATTTATTCCATTTTAAAAGTCTGTTAAATAAAATTAAATGAAAATAAAGCTGAGGGAAAGAAGACTAAAAATTTCTTATTGTATATTAAATTATGCAGTAATCTGAAACTCAATTGCTGTATATTATTAATCTAAGAACTATGCATATTTAAGCTAGGAACATTTGACTGACATTATTAGAAGTTCTTCACAACACATTAAAAAATACAGAATCTCAATTTTGCCAATTTCATCTCTGTCAAGTTTCACTGTACACTATGTTCTGTGGTTCACTGTACTGAGAAAAAAGGGACATAATTAATATAGTAGTGGTATTATGAAAAAACCAAATATTTGGTAAACCTTATACATTATGCCACTTTTGCGTCATAACTGATTCTAACTTTATATATAAAGGAAATGTAGACTGAAACGCTGTTAATAGAGGCTATTCAAAACTTGGAAGAAAACGCCAAACGGAAGACAGGATGCCCTTTTGGTGCAATATGGGGACAAAGGCCCATTCAAAGGTTACTTAATTACACAGGGAATTTTACTTTAGCCCATTATTCTGTTTACTCTTGAATTAAATATCCCAGATTAAGTGAACTTGCAGATTAACTTGCAGATTTTTTATCCAACTGCAAATAATTTCTGTCAGGTAAAAGAGAAAATCCCTAAGGTTAGTGTTTATTGGGCTATAAGATATTAATCAGTTTATAGTTAACTTAGCAAATTTATTCTAAAATTCTTTTATTAAAAAAAACAAATACACAGCTCTCTAATGTTCTTTGAACTAGTCTTACTCTTTTACTTGTCCTTCAGTAATTAATGAATTGAATAAAGTGTCTCATACATGTTCATATTTGAATGAGTCACATTTTTAAATTTTTAAAAATATACTTTTACTGGCATAAGAAATTTTCCATGACATGCTTGACATGGTCTTTCCCACATTCAGCTCTGTAAACCCTACAATCTCACAGGGCTATTATGATTATATTTTTTCTGCCCAGTATTCCAATAATAATGTCAATTATTTGTTTATTAGAATCATCAAATAACATCTTTCTGTATCAAAGATTAATCAAAGGCACCTAAGTAAGGTAAATGTTATTTTCAAAACTTTCTTCCACAATTGACATTCCTAAAAGGTATTCCAGTAAAGTATATATAAAAAAAAAAAACATGAGCTCTATTCTGTTTCCCCTCAGTTTTCCCACCTGTGCATTTTATCAACACTGAGCAATACACAGTACAACTGCTATTTCCTAGATAGATTTTAAAGTCTCATCTATACGAGAAAACAAAGATGTAGAAAGGAGACTCAGTACTTGTTGAGCGAGCATAAGAAATTACCCGCAGAATCACAGAAGACTTTCACAAGTCTTTCAAGATCTTCTTGTCTAATCCCTGTTTCAAAGAAAAAGAAAGTTGAGCCTAAAGGATTAATGACTTCCCAGCAATCTCAGAGTGGCTAAAATTTAATGCTAAGACTTTCTAGTTTGGTACAGGTCTCTCCTGAGAGTATTGTAGGCTAATTTTCTTTCTTTTTTTTTTTTTAATATTTTATATAATTCTTACATCATTTTTCATCTTTGCACAATGTGTGCATTTTCATTATGGTTATATTCTTCATACAGTTGCGCCCCCCCACTTATTTTGACTCTAGTCCTTCCTCTCCCTGCCCCCCACCCCCACCCCATTCAGTAGTGTGTCTCTGGTTTATAGTTGCTTGTTGATTTTGACTTTTACTTTGTATTGATTAGTCTTTTTCCTGGTCTCTTATTTAAGTTTTCTAAATTCCTGCTGTGAGTAAGACCATTCAGTATTTTTCTTTCTTTAAACTAATGATTAAAGAAACTTTTCCTCCCATCGTCCCACCTTCCAGGAGAGGTTCCAGGTACCTCTCTTTTTAAAATGAAATGGGTTAAACCTGATTCAGCAGTGAACCTAAACTGCCTTTACTTCCATAAACATGATTAATTAAATTCTGATTGCATATTTTGAGATTTAAGGAAAAAAAGTGATTAGTAAAAAAACAAATTCATACTTCCATTGTCATATTTTTCATTAAAAGTCTAGATTAATATGATCATATTTTAGCAAGACATTGGACTATTCTCAAATTGTCAATTTAAGTTTACTTTTGGTGAATTCAAGTGGACTAATTGTACATGCTGATTTCAATTTTTAGATTTGAACTCTGGTAAAGGAAGTGTTACTATTTCACTCTACCCAAGTCATAATCAATAATGTATTAAGACAAAGAGAAAAGGAAATTCTGTACCCTGACATCACTTCTAGGTGAAGTTGTCCTGAGACTGTTAAGAAAGCAGGAACATTGAAGAAATTCTCTTCAGGTACCTTTATTTTGCTTGAAGGCTGCAAATGAAAAACACAAGCCACGAGAAGCTATTACATTTTTTTCTGCTTTCCACACTCACATATGTGCCACAAATAAGAATCATGTGATTAAATTTATTTGAGGACAGGTGATACTCATGAAAATAAAGGTAATTATCAGTGTGTATATATATATATATATATACATTTTCTCTTTTATATATATAAGAGAAAATGTCTACTTGGAAAGTGCTAAGGACCAGAAATTTAGCTGCATATTTTCAAAACATACAACAACCAAAAGACAAAGTACATTTGTCACAATTCTCCATAAAAAGTGATTTTGATTGACTGGAAACTCAAGGCAAGAGATTATGAATTAAAATGTTTAATTGTGGAAATTACATAATTTCTTAAATTTTTGACTCATGATTGAGGTTTAATTTTCTGAAGGGAATAGCCTCCAGAATATTTGTTGTCATAGTAATAGAAATGCTTTCAAAAAAGATTTTTAAAAACAGATTCCAAGTTTTTAAACACAATATTTTGTTTTATTTTAAGATATTAAAGTGAGACCGGTGGGCGGAGCAACATGGCAGCGAGGAGACACTGCGAGTAAGATCTCCCATTAAAAAAAGTTAATAGGGAGGGAAAGCGGCAGGTCCCAGTGAGAACTGGGACACGGAAGATGAACGGATGACTCCAGCAAACTACCCGAAGAAGAAAGTTGCCATAAAAGAGGACTAGAAGGGAGGAAAGCACAGAACCCTGCTCCCCTCCCCCACCCACAGGGTCGGCACTCTCCCACCCGCAGAGAGGAGGAAAAAAACACACTAAAACAACCAACAAGAACAAACTACGCAGCAAGCCGGACTGTGAGTGAAAAGGAACTATTGCAGCCACCACACCCCGTGAACAGGAGCTATGGAGAACCCTGCAGGATTCGCCAGGGCGGTGAGCGAACGGCTCCCGGCGCCATTAGAGAAGAACAAAGAGACTCTGGAGACGCTCACACAGCCCCGGGCCGGCCGGTAAGCTTGCTCGCAAAAGTGGCACGCTTGAAAAGCAAACGCGGTTCGGGATCGCAGCAGCCCAGGTCCCCGCGCCTGCGACCTAGGCTTGCAGGGAGACGCACAGAGGCCCTCACTGAGGTGAAAGTCCCTCACTGAGTAAGCAGGAACCAGGCGCCCAGGCACGGGAGCAGGTGCAAAAGGCGCCATTCCCGCGCCACTGAACTGGGCTATAGCCCGCGTCCTGGACCTGAGGGCTTTGAACTGAGACCCGGGGCACGAAGTTCGGGGCGTGGGTTCTCCACGACGGTGGGGCACAAGGCAGACACAGCACCCCAAAGCCGTTGAGGTTTACCCTACCATTCCTGCTCTGTTCCCTGTCCCACGGGGTGGGGGGGCGAAAAACACCCCCCAAGGACAATAGGAGAGATCTCTGGCGCCACCTAGCGACCAGAAAAAAAAGTCACTAACACTCCATAGAACAGGGAAATTTCTTAAGTCTGCTTGAAAAGGGCAGAAGGCTCCCGGAGGAGACAGTGGCCAGCTGGGAAGTTAGCCCATGCCAGGCCCCTTCCGACCAGCAGTCTGAGCCCACAGACGGAACAGGCACCCACGGCCGGGACAGACCGGGCGCACAGAAGAGTGTGCCTGAGACTGGATGCTCAGGGACTGAGTCCCGCGTTGCCATTTTAGAACAGGGACATTTCTTCAGTAAAGTCTTCCTGAAACCAGCAGAAAGCTCCCTCAGAAGCCAGAGATGGCTCCTGGAGGAGCCAGAGGGGAGCGGAGAAGTTCACCCAAGATGCCGGCCAGTCCGAGCAACACAGTGTCCTAATGCATACGACAAATTAGAAAACAGACAGTAGGGAGTAGAAGAACCACACGGAACCTAGCAACTCCTCAGGAAAAAAACACACCACAAAAAGAAAACCACCCCCCAGATTGCAATGACAGTAACTTGGAAGAACTTCTGAGCCTTCCAGAAAGATAATTTAAAATTGTCATGATTAAAAAAATGACAGAACTCATAAAGGAAAACAATGATCAGAAGAAGGAAATTGAGTCCCTAAAGAGGGAAGCAAAAGAAACGCAGGAGATCAAAGAATTAATGGAGGAACTAAAGAACTCTGGGAAAAGCAATGAAAGCAGAATAGATGACATGGAAGAACGAATAAGTACTCTTGAAGACACAGAAATAAAAAGAACCAAAACAGAAAAGGAAAGAGAAGTACGAAGGAAAAAGAACGAAGAAAGACTTCGGGAACTATCTGACTCCATGAGGAAAGGAAATATAAGAGTTATAGGAATTCCAGAAGGAGAGGAGAGAGATGTAGGAACAGAGAAAATATTCCAGGAGATAATTGAAGAGAACTTCCCAAACGCGAAGAAAGAGCTGAAAATTGATATACAAGAAGCAAGAAGAACACCAAACTTCCACAACGAAAGGAAAAATACAGCAAGACACATAATAGTAAAGCTCCCAAGAATCCAGGACAAGGAAAAAATAATGAAGCTGACAAGAGGGAAGAAACAGATAACATTCAAAGGAAAACCAATCAGGCTGATATCAGACTTCTCTGAAGAAACACTACGGGCAAGGAGAGAGTGGAGGGACATAGTCAACAGACTCCAAGAAAACAGATGCCAACCAAGAATACTCTATCCCGCAAAGCTCTCCTTCCTCTATGAAGAAAGAATAAGGACCTTCCCAGACAAACAGAAACTCTGGAATTTCATTACGACTAAACCCCCACTCCAAAAAATACTACAAGGAATCCTAAAGCCAGAACCTCAGAAGGACGAATAACAACGAAAGAAGGCCAAAAAAAAAAAAAAGTTATTAAAAGAATAAATAAAATCAAAGGAAAGACAAACACAATGGCAAATACAAATGCTAAAATATCAATATTAACTCTAAATGTAAATGGACTAAACTCTTCAATAAAAAGACACAGAGTTGCAGCCTGGATTAAGAAACAAAACCCAACCTTTTGCTGTCTCCAGGAAACACATTTAGCTACAAAAGATAAAAATAGGCTCAAAGTTAAAGGATGGAAAACAATCCTACAAGCAAATGGACCAAAAAAGAAAGCAGGAACAGCTATACTTATATCAGATAAAACAGACTTCAAACTCAAAAAAATAAAAAGAGACCCCAATGGTCACTACATTATGATCAAGGGGACAATACTTCAAGAAGAAATAACACTCATTAACATATACTCACCAAACGAAGGAGCACCAAAATATATCAGACAACTGTTGCCCTCTCTGAAAACAGACATCAGAGAAAACACATATGTAGTGGGAGACTTCAACACTCCACTATCAACAATGGATAGATCAGCAAGACAAAAAATAAGTAAAGAAACTAAAGCTCTAAATAAGGACCTAGAGCATTTGGGCTTAACAGACATCTATAGAACACTAAACCCCAAAAAAACGGAGTACACATTTTTCTCAAGTGCACATGGATCATTCTCCAGGATCGATCACATACTGGGGCACAAGACAAACATCAACAGATACACCAAGATTGAAATCATATCAACCATCTTTTCTGACCATGAAGGCATCAAACTAGAAATAAACCATAAAAAGAAGACAAGGAACTTTCCTACCTCATGGAGATTAAAAACCACACTACTGGAAGACCACTGGACTAATGAGGAGATCAAAGAAGAAATTAAAAAATTCTTTGGATTGAATGCCAAGGAGGACACCAATATCCTAAATGTATGGGATGCAGCAAAAGCAGTAATAAGAGGAAAATATATAGCAATAGAAGCTCACATCAAGAAACAAGAAAGAACTCAAAGAAACAACCTAATCTCGAAGCTCAAAGATCTAGAAAAAGAACAACAAAAAAACCCCAAAACCAGTAGAAGAATAGAAATAATAAAAACCAAAACAGAAATAAATGAAATTGAAACTAAAAAAACAATCCAAAAGATCAATGAAACCAAGAGCTGGTTCTTTGAAAAAATCAATAAAATAGTCAAACCCCTAGCCAGGCTCACAAAGGAAAAAAGGGAGAAAGCACAAATAAACAGGATCACAAATGAAAGAGGAGAAATCACAACGGACACAGCAGAAATCAAAAGAATAATCAGTAACTACTATGAACAGTTATATGGAAACAAGTTCAACAATCTAGAGGAAATGAACAAATTCCTACAACTCTACAATCACCCAAAGCTAGATAAAGAAGAAATAGAACACCTAAACAGACCAATTACAATTAGCGAAATTGAAATGGTAATCAAAAACCTCCCCAAAAACAAAAGCCCAGGACCTGATGGATTTACAAATGAATTCTACCAAACATTCAGAGACGAATTAGTGCCTATCCTTCACAAACTCTTTCAAAAAATTGAGAAGGAAGGGACAATACCAAACACGGTCTATGAAGCCAACATTACACTAATACCAAAACCGAACAAGGACAACACAAAAAAGGAAAACTACAGGCCAATCTCCCTAATGAACACTGATGCAAAAATCCTCAATAAAATTTTAGCTATCAGAATCCAACAATGTGTCCATAAGATAAATCACCACGACCAAGTAGGATTCATTCCAGGGACACAAGGATGGTTCAACATCCGAAAATCAATCAACGTTATCCAACACATCAACAAAAAGAAATATAAAAACCATATGATAATATCAACAGATGCTGAGAAAGCTTTTGACAAAGTGCAACACGCATTCATGATAAAAGCCCTTGAAATTCTTGGGATACAAGGAACATACCTCAACATCATAAAGGCCATCTATGACAGCCAACAGCCAGTATCATTCTCAATGGTAAAAAGCTGAAAGCAATTCCATTAAGATCTGGAACAAGACAAGGATGTCCACTCTCACCACTGCTCTTCAATATAATACTGGAAGTCCTAGCCAGAGCAATAAGACAAGAGAAAGACATCCAAGGAATCCAAATAGGAAAAGAAGAAGTCAAACTATCACTATTTGCAGATGATATGATAATATACATAGAGAACCCCAAAAACTCCACAGAAAAACTAATTCAACTCATCAATCAGTTGAGTAAAGTGGCAGGATACAAAATCAACACACAAAAGTCAGTAGCCTTCCTATACACAAACAATAAATCTGAAGAAGAAGAAATCAAAAAAACCATCCCTTTTATTATTGAAACAAAAAAAATCAAATATTTGGGAATAAATCTAACAAAAGAGGTAAAGGACCTATACAAAGAAAACTATAAAACACTGTTAAAAGAAATAGAAGAAGACACAAAGAAATGGAAAGACATCCCCTGCTCATGGATTGGAAGAATAAACATTATTAAAATGGCCATCCTACCAAAAGCAATATACAGATTCAATGCTATTCCAATCAAAATTTCAATGTCATTCTTCAAAGAAATAGAACAATTATTGATGAAATTCATATGGAATCACAAAAAACCCCGAATAGCCAAAGCTCTCCTGAAAAAAAAAAGAAGGGAATGGAGGCATCACACTCCCAGACTTCAAACTCTACTACAAAGCCATAATCATCAAAACTGCATGGTATTGGAACAAGAACAGACACACAGACCAATGGAATCGAATAGAAAATCCAGAAATAAACCCACAGATTTATGGTCAACTAATCTTTGACAAATGAGCAAAGACTATGCATTGGAGCAAAGAAAGTTTGTTCAATAAATGGTGCTGGGAAAATTGGGTAGCTACATGCAAAAGAATGAAGGTTGACCACTACCTCACACCCTACACAAAAATCAACTCAAAATGGATTAAAGAACTAGACATAAGACCTGAAACCATAAAATATATAGAAGGAAATATAGGTGAAACACTACGTGATTTGCACATCAAAGACATCTTTACAGACACATCACCCAAAGCAGTGATAGTGAAGGCAAAGATAAACAGCTGGGACTACATCAAATTAAAGAGCTTCTGTACAGCAAAAGAGACAATAACAAAAACAAAGAGAAACCCCACCAACTGGGAGAACATTTTTGCACACAACACTAATGATAAAGGACTGATCACAAAAATCTGCAAAGAGCTGATGAGACTCAACAACAACAAAGAAAATAATCCCATCAAAAATGGGCAGAAGAGCTAAAAAGAAACTTCTCTGAAGAGGAAATGCAAATGGCCAACAGGCATATGAAAAAATGTTCAACATCACTTGTAATCAGGGAAATGCAAATCAAAACTACCATGAGATACCATCTTACACCAGTGAGAATGGCACATATTAAAAAAACTAGCAACAACAAGTGTTGGTGAGGGTGTGGAGAAAAAGGAACTCTTCTGCACTGTTGGTGGGAGTGCAAACTGGTCCAACCACTATGGAGAGCTGTGTGGAGATTTCTGGACCTACTAAACATAGAGCTTCCATATGATCCAGCAATTCCACTCCTAGGTATTTACCCAAAGGACACAGAAACATCAATTCCAAAGAACACCTTCACCCCTATGTTTATAGCAGCACTATTTACAATAGCTAAGCTTTGGAAACAGCCCAAATGCCCAAAAATAGATGACTGGATTAAGAAGATGTGGTACATATATACCATGGAATATTACTCAGCATTCAAAAAAGATAAACACATGCAATTTGCAGCAACATGGATGGCGCTGGAAGGGATCATGCTCAGCGAAATAAGCCAAAAAGAAAAAGAAAAATACTGGATGGTCTCACTCATAGCAGGAATCTAGAAAACTTAAATAAAGGACCAGAAAAATGAATAACTATAAGAAAATGAAAATCAAAATCAACAAAAAACTATGAACCAGAGACACTTTTTGGGGGGTGAGGGGCGGGAGGGGAGGGATTGGGGTCAGAATGGGGGGGGTTGCAATTGTATGGGGAATATAAAAATAAAATTTATTATTAAAAAAAAGATATTAAAGGGACATTATGACATTTGTTTTATTTATTTATTTATTTATTTTTTTAATAGAGGCATGCTTTATTTATTTGTTTGCTGGTTTGTTTGTTTGTTTTTGTTTATACATGCACTGGGTACAGTCAGAAGCGCGGGAGGATGAGAGAATTCACCAGAGCCAGAGCGGGGAGCAGAGCAGGCAGAAGGACCGAAGTACACTGCTGAGGGGAGCAGCGGGCGGCAGGAGAGGTCTGCGCGCCATGTGGGACCCTCCTCCGGTGGCCGGGGAGCAGCCGGGGATCGAACCGGCGCCGCAGAGGCCGCGGGCAGCTTCGCAACCCAGCGCTCAACCGTTGCGCCACCGGGGAGGCCCTATGACATTTGTTTTAAATAGTAATTACTAAAAGTCATCAAAAATTGCAGGAAAGATAGCACCATAAGCTCTGCCCTCTATAGAAAAAATGAGCAAAAACTGTCAGAATTGACTGTGGGAACTCTGGAAAACAGTCCAATGTTTACAGCAATCAAACAAATTCTGAATCAAAAAGGAGGAAACTAAAAACTAGTAGACTCCACCCAACAGCAGCAGACAAACATTTCTTTCAAGTGCACATGAAACACTGTAGGATAGATTATATGCTAGGACATAAACCAAGTCTCAATTAACTTAAAAATATTGAAATCATTCAAGTTATCTTATTTGACCATAATATAATGAAACTAGAAACATATAATGGTGCAGCTGGGGCTCTGGCAAGGCTGTGGCAGAGTGAAGATGCTCGGCTTGCCTCCTTCACATATTCACAGCCAAATTATAAGAAAGCAGACAACAGGAGGAGCCATGCCCAGAGGAAACCCCACATATAGCAGCTGGATTCCAAAGCTAACAATGGGCAGGGGGAAAAAAAAAAAAACAAAAAACAACAAAGGGGAATATGAATCTCCAAGCAAATAGTACAACACAAGAGACAGCACAAATTGCCAGAACCCAATTCATAGACATGGAAGCTATGCTCTCCTATCAGATACAGAGTTTAGGATTGCAATGATAAAGAAATGCAAAGAAATGGAAGAAAACTTGGAAGAACAAATGAATATCCTTACAATCAATGAACTGAAGATAGAAAATGAAGCACAAAGTAAGATAAAAATGGAGTTTCAGGATTTCAAAAGAAAAATACAGGAGATGAAAAACTCAGGAGAAAGTAGAAGTAGAGAGAAACAAAATTAATAAAAATGAAAAAACACCCTAAGAACTATCTCACTCCATGAGAAAAGGCAATACAGAATACTGGAAATATCAGAGGGGGAAGACAGAGAGAAAGAAACAGAATATGTATCTAAAGAAATAATGGAGGAAAACTTGCCAAACCTAGAGAAGGGAATAAATGTACAAATCCAGGAAGCTAAAAGAACCTACCATGCCTAAACAAAAGAAGACTGACACCAAGACATATAGTGGAGAAACTTCCAAGAGTTCGGGACTTCGTCTCTTGTTATCATTTTTTTTTAAAGATTTATTTTTATTTATTTATACAAGCACTGGGTACAGTCAGAAGTGCGGGAGGGTGAGAGAATTCACCAGAGCCAGAGTGGGGAGCAGAGCAGGCAGACTGAAGTACACTTCTGAGGGGAGCAGCAGGTGGCAGGAGAGGTCTGCGCGCCATGTGGGACCCTCCTCCGGTGGCCGGGGAGCAGCCGGGGATTGAACCGGCGCTGCAGAGGCTGCGGGCAGCTTCGCAACCCAGCGCTCAACCGCTGTACCACCGGGGAGGCCCCTTGTTATCATTTTTAAAGGGAAGTCTATTTTACTTGATAAGTATGGATTCCCTTCTTTTATTTTGGGGGTGGGAAGTCGTAGTGGTCCCATTTGTTTGTATGATTGTTTTCCAGCTTTTTACTTTGAACCTATCTTTATCTTTGGAACTTAGATGGGTCTCCTAGAGACAGAAGAAAATTAGGTTTTGTTTTCTGATCTAACCAGCCATTCTCTGCCTTTTGATTGATGAATTCAGTCCATTTACATTTATGGTGATTATTGATATATGAGTATTTGCTCTGTTATTTTGTATTTCGTTTTCTGGTTCTATTTTCTTTTTCAGATTTTCATTTCATGAAAATGAAATTTTCATTTCATGAAAATGAAATTTTCATTTCTCTTCAGTTGAGATAGGAGTGCCCTTTGCAACATTCTGGCAAACCCCTCAGCTTCTGCTTGTTTGGGAAGACCTTTATTTCTCCCTCACATCTGTGGTGGAGAAAAAAGGAACCCTTGTACATTGTCGGTGGGAATGTAAACTGGTTCAGCCCTTAAGGAAACAGTGTAAAGTTTCTCAAAAATTAAATATAGTTCTACCATATGATCCAGCAATTCCACTCTTAGGTATCTACCCAAAGAATGCCAAAACAGTTAAATGGTATATATGCACTCCTGTGTTTACTGCAGCGCTACTTACAATAGCCCAGTTGTGGAAACAACCCAAGTGTCCAGTGAGAGATAAGTGAATTAAGAAGATGTGATATACACACACACCCACACAGTGGAATACAGTGATTATAAAAAAGATGAACTCTTGCCATTTGCAGTAACATGGATGGAACTGGAAGGGGAAATGCTAAGTAGTAACTGAGAAGGAAAAAGTCAAGTATCACTTGGTTTTACATATATAGGATATAAAGAAACAAAACAAAGGATCAGTCAAAACCAAACCAATAACAAACCCTAGAAATGTGTTTGTGGGATTAATGCTACCAGAGATGGAGGATGAGGATGGAGAGCAAAGTATGGAGGGGGACCATTGGACTGTTGTAGAGGACTATGGATTCCTTGAGGGTGGGCTGTGATATGGTAACATGCATGTGAAGAGATGATCCTATGACTCTTTTGAAACATAAACAGTGCTGTAAACCAAAATTAACTCAATAAAACTGAAAAAATTGCATAATAAATTCAATTTTTTATATTCTATAATGAAAAACCAGTGTCTGTAAAGCTCAGAAAAATCACTATTTCCAAATATAACAAATATGTAATGCTATAAAATATGCATGAGTAAAAGATCTACTCAAATTGTAAGATAGACCAAAGGATTTCAGTGTAACAGGGTATGAAAGGATGAAAATATATGTTATAGCATGAACAAGGAAGAATACTTCAAGCACAAGCAATATCCAGTAGAAATATTAGTACACTATGACTATAGATTTTATACTGTAACTAATCTTTAAGGAGTTACCATTTGTTGAGTTATGGTATAGTGTCAAACAAGGATAGCCACAATAATTTGAAAGGGCTATTGGAAATATTCTTCCTTTTTTATATCTATTCGAGGCTAGAGTTTCTTTCTTTTTTTTTTTTTAAAGATTTATTTATTTATTCATACAAGCTCTGGGTACAGTCAGAAGCGCAGGAGGGTGAGAGAATTCACCAGAGCCAGAGCTGGGAGCAGAACAGGCAGACTGACGAAATACATTGCTGAGGGGAGCAGCAGGCGCGGCAGAAGAGGTCTGCACTCCATGGGGGACCCTCGCCAGTGGCCAGGGATCAAACCAACGTGTATGTTAGACATTAGTGAGATACACAAATATATAGAACAGTACCATTTTTTCATTCTTTCTCTTGGTTTTGTTGATAGAAAATAAAATTACTTTTCATAGAAATATTTTATTTGTGTTAAAAGCTAATAGTTTTATTATAGCTCATTTTAAACAAAGTAATAAATATTTCTCTAAGCTCTCATTTCAAATATGGCAAATATCAAGAAAATATGAATCACATAAACAAAAGCTCTTTGGGGTCCTCCATAATTCTTTTAGTATTAAGGGGTGTAGGGAACTGCAGCACTGCAACAATCTGTCTCCCACAATAGGAAGCAAAGCTAGTTATTTAATATAATCAAGGCCTAAAACAAAGCCTCAATAGAGTATGTCCACGTGGGAGAAATTACAGGCAGAAGCCTCACTGTTTCCAGTACTGAAAACCTCCAAATCAAACCTCAAGTCTTCTGCCAGAATAATCCTTATAAAACTGAAATTCTGATTACTCTGAAAATAGTACAAAATTCCTTGGATGGTTTGCTATATCCTCTCTTGAACTAGCATTAAAAAAAACTAAAAGGGCCTCCCTGGTGGCACAAGGGGTTAAGATGCAACCTATGAAGCAGACCGCAGGCACTGCTGCACAAGTTCAATCCCCAGCAAGGGAACTACCCAGATGTTGCAGCAGACCTCTCCTGACTCACCTGCTGCTTCCCTCAGCAGTGTATTTCAGTCAATCTGCCCGTTCTGTTCCCCACTCTGACTCTGGTGAATCCTCTCACCCCCATACCTCTGTCCTGTGCCCCTGCTCTTGTATGCATAAAAATAAAATAAATCTTTAAAAAACAAAAAACCTAAAACCTTCATTTTCTGATATTTACCTTTCTAAAACAATCTCTCTTTAATTCGCACTCACATTATACATTTATTATACATGCAAGTTTTTTTTTTAAGATTTATTTATTTATGCATACAAGAGCTGGGGTATAGTCCAGAGATGCAGGGGGTGAGAGGACTCACCAGAAACAGAGTGGGGAACAGAGCAGGCAGACTGACTGAATACACTGCTTAGGGGAGCAGCGGGCAAGACAGGAGAGGTCTGCCGTGCCATGTGGGTTGCCCTCTGGCCGCTGGGGATAGAACTCATGCTGCAGAGGCTGCAAATTGCTTCACAGTGCAGTACTTATTAACCCTTTGCGCCACCAGGGAGGCCCATACAGGTAAGTTTGAATGTAAATTGTCACTAACTGGATCTTTGCACACAGTATTCCCTCTACCCAGAAGTCCTTCATTCACATGACCAACTCTAACTTGTCCTTCAAGAGTCAGCTCATAAATCACTTGCCTAGGCTAGGGAAGATAACCCTCCTATGTACTTCCATAGTAATCTATAGAGACAACTCATTCATTTATCAGGCACTGTGCCAGACTGAGGAAATAGAGCAATGAATAATATCACCTAATGGAAAGAAAGAAAATGAACATGCAAATACTAAAGAAACAGGGTAATTACAAGTTGGGATAAGCAAGTCAGGGTTAGGTAGGGGTAAAGGGGGTGGTATTCTGAAGCAGTAACATACAAGCAAGGACCTGCTTTTTTACTACACTCTAAATTGGGAAGACTAGTCCAGGCACAAGGCAGCCAGTGGACAAATCAGGCAGTGAGAAGGGGCTTTATATATTCAAGAAGTAGAAGGTGGGTTACTGTAACTTAAGATCAAGAATGAGATTCAGTGCTAAAAACTTTGTTTGGAGTAGGACGAAGTGAGAGAGATCACTGTGGTGCCTTGATAGATCAAGATAAGGAGGTTAGAGTTCATTTTTAAAATTTGGAGTAACCACTGAAATGTTTTAGGCAGGGTTGTGGTATGATATGTTAATGATGAATTAAGACACTTGCTGGTGTCTGAATGCAGAATAGATAATGGTGGGGTGGGGGTGGGGGTGGGGCGGTGGTAGGAGTATAGGTAGGAAGACAAAGCAAGGACCCAGTGACTTGAATTAGATGACACTGGAAACAAAACTGGAGAGACTGAATATTTCTGTAGAAGCCAGGCATCAGAATTTACTGATCAATTAGATGTGGAGTTGGGTGATACAGGCAGGGGAAGCACGAATTAAGTCCACTTTTACATTTTTCACTTAAGCAACTGTGTGGACAGTAGTAACTTGCTGAGATGGGAGGACTAGGAGTTTAAGAGGCTTTGAGGGAAGAAATCAAGTCAAACTTAAGACAATGTTTGAATGTATATGAAACATTACAGGAAAAAAGACAAGTGGGTTCAGAAAGAGAGGCTGGGGCTGAAGTTGGTAGGCATCAGTATGTAGATGGCACACAGTCTTGGAACTGATAAGACCACTGGGGAGAGATTATAGATTAGTACTCTCAGTGGTGATGTTCTCTAGCAAATGTTTTGGAAATGTGTAGGGGCACTGAGTCGGCAGTAAGCCAAGAAGTCTTGCAAAAAAGATTCCTGCAATCTCCCAATAGACTAATGATTTACTAGGCATTCACATGGTTACTGGTATAAAATTATCAACCAAACAATCCAGATTTGAGTTGCCTGGTACACATGGTCATTACTTTTACCAACTTCATGTTAGGTATTAGTATGAGGTTTTGTTTGGAAAAGATGTTTGAGCAATGGGTGATTTTTAAGGTGCCTTCTACCCTAATATTCTATGATTCAACCAACCTTTCCTGATCATATAAAGTTTATTATTTAACCTAGCCTTTCTGTACAAAAGAAGAAAATCTGCTAGGTTATTCTACTACTGAAAGACAGAAAACTGTAGAGCCAAGAACTGGGAAAGTAAGAACTACCAAAAACTTAACAAAGTATGTATACCAGTGACTTTCATATCATGAGGGCCTAACAGCCTCTCTGTTTCTTTGAGGATTTCTAAGAAAATATTAAATAAATATTTTGAATTGCTCTCCAGTTATCTGTTCTTACAGCAGAACAAATATAGCTGAGTCGTTTTAAAATCTCAAGGGAATGAAATAGAAAACCCCACAAAAGTCTGACTCCACCTCCATGTAAACATGTAGCAAGGAGAGGGTAAGCAGCAGATGACTGAATAGTGACAAGGAATTTAGTCAACAATGGAAAATTTATTTGACCTCCACAGTTACTGAAGTGCCCTTATCTCTTAAAGGAGTACTTTATCTCCTTTAACTCTTTTTCCATCTTCTACTTGTTCTCACAACCCCCACACTCTTCCCTATTCCATTTCTTCAGAGTCCCAGAAAGGGACAGCTGAGAAAGACTATATAAAGAGAACACGTGGCATGGAAACCCTATTTATCCTCACCTGCAATTTCCTTTAAAGAACAGGAAGGTAAGAGAGTATTCACCAACTGGAAGCTCCACATAACCAGTGAATATTCTATTTTTTTCTTTTTCCCAATTAAGGTACTGTAGAGAGGCTGTGCCTTTCACAAAACAGATAATAAAGAAACAAAGAATCTCTGAGTTAGAGGAGACCTTACTACTACTTCCCTTTTATAAAAGAAGAAAATTAAAAATTAAAAATTGTTTTGCTACATGTTAAACCAAGAGTCATACGTAACCAGTTTTGTGCAAGAATAGTACTAGAAGCCAAACTTCTCAACTTTGCAAATAATCATCTTTCTAATATATCAGGTGGCTTTTTCCCTCCTGTATAGTAAAAAAGCCACTGCGGGATTCAAAATGCTTTAAAAAATATACCGATAATGCCAAAGTATGGAATTCTGATCATATAAAACAAAACATAAGCACTAATCAGTTGTAGAGTGCCCAATGATCTATGGTTCGGTAATTTTGTTCCCCATCAAGCTGTGTCACAGCAGGGACTGCTTGCATTTCTACAGGAATTGCCCTCGCGTTTCAGCAGGCTGCATCCTATGTGTAAAAACTAAAGCCAAGGAACCAGGCTCAATCACCTGTATTCTACATGTTGGTTATGTTAGCTTCAAGAGTCACCTATTATTAACCAGTCAGGGAAATAAGTCTTTCACTGACCTAATAATTTCCAATAAACCCAGCTGTTGCCATACTTCCTAATTGCTACAAATATGTGTGCATCTTAGTGTACACTGAATTTCTAGTATAAAAATAATCTTTCTTAAAATAGGCATCCATTGAAATTCCAGGACACCCACTAACTAGAACACCCACACTCAGCCTTGAGAAAAGGTTTCATTTTGGCATCTATTTGATCAGCAGGAAAGGAATCTGTTAGCTCAGACTGTTTGTAAATAGGCTGCTTTCCTGCTGAGCAGCCTGAGAAAGAAGGAATAAGAGAAGAGGTCTGGAGTCTGTAAGATCAGAGGGTGAGGTTGGGGAAAACAAACAAAAAGATGAATAAACAATGCTGCCCATCCTCCTCCTCCCCACCCCCATTTTCTTCCCCAGGAAAGGAACACAACACAAAATTGTTCAAAAGATTTGCTCCCAAATGTGGCTGGGAAACTGTATCAAACGTTTTCTTCACTACTATTAAAAAAATACTAATAACTGCTATTTAGATGCCAGATTGGGGCTATAGATGGATAGACATGGTCCCAGCCCACTATGTCCTCATCCCATTTCATAGTGCCTTCCCTGAGAAGGGAAATTTACTGTCTAGAGGTAAGTCTCCAAACCACATGTATATATTAACTAAATGAACGTGTCCTCCCACTTGCCGAGGAAAAGGAAAAAGTTAGACTCTTGGGAAGATGAAGTGAGAGGGAAACATACAAGTAATAAAGGCAACTTAGGAATATTACTTGTCAGAAAAATTCCCCCTTTAGTCCCTTCTGATCATGAAGAGGATTCCAAACCTTTTCTTCATCTTTAACACATGAAAACTTTTCTTTTATTCCCTCTTTTCTATTTCTACCGCTTGTACCCAGTCCTGGCACATATCACTTTACATCTAGGTTTTGTCCAAATGGCCTACGATCTCCTCTTATCTCTCCTTTTAATCTAGTCTTCCTGCTTCTTTCCTCCAGTCTTGTCCATATTTACAGATTCTCACTGGTTCTTTAGTGTGTCCTCTTCTCTCTCCTAACCTACTTTACCTTTCTGGGCTGATTTTCCATTATTCTGCATTAAAGACATGCACGTGAAAGAAAAAAAAGAAAATCACATAATCATACTTTTCAAACCCAACAGATCTTGTCTCCCGAATGCTGGCTTAGTCATTCCTACTCTGAGAGTTTGCTACTGCTGTTCACCCCCTGGAATGCACCTGCCCTGAGAAATACTGCTTTAGCAACTTCTTAGCACTTAATAATATACTGCTTTATAATGTTATTCACCCTTATATGTATCTGTCTCTTCAACATACGACAAGCTCTTTTTGAGCAGGGACTATTTCGTATTTCTTTTATCCCCCTAAAAGAAGTTGGTTACCACCAGCAGAGTAAGTGATCAATAAATACTTAATAAACAAAGCTGCACTAAGCATACTGAATCCTTCTATCAAAAATTCCTTCTATGAGGAAAAAGAAAAATATTGGCTGGTTTCACTTATAGGAGGAATGTAGGGGAGCCAAATAAAGATCAGGAAAAAAAAAAGACAAAACTAGCAGGCAAGTATAAATTGGAGACATTCAACAGGGGAGGGGATGAGAAGGGAGAGGGATTAAAAGAGGGGGAAGAGGACAAGGGATGATGGTGATGGTTCACAGTGTCTTGGTGGGGGAACTACACCAGAGGAGACATCAAACACTGTACAAAAATGAACAATGAAGTAAAAAATATATATAAATACCAAAAAAAAAATTAAAAATAGATCTTCCATACGAACCAGCAATTCACATTCCCACATATCTACCCAAAGACCAGAAAACACTAATTCGAAGGGTCATGTGGAGTCCTGTGTTTGTGGTAGCACTGTTTATAGCAGCCAAGTGAGGGAAAGAACCTACCAGCCAACGACTGAGGAGTAGATTAGGAAGATGTGTGTGTGTGTGTGTGTGTGTGTGTGTATGATGTGTGTATATCGATATATATATATGTGTGATGGAATAAAAAATTATAAAAGAAAAAAATTCCTTCTATGAATGTTAGTGCCTTATTTCCCAAATCCCCTTCAAATATAAAAATTTAAACCCATCAATAATTAGTAAGATATATATATTTTCTAGCAGCTGCTAAATGGAGGAAGGCAAGTTACTGATATTTGCATCAGTATTAGTGTGTGAGTGTGTGTGTGTTTGTGTGTATATGTTCTGAGATGCTACAGATAAGCTATTATTATAAAGCACATTGCTATGAATTTCATCATCTTGATGCAATTTAAAAATAATCCAAAAAATAGTCATATCTTTTTCAGGAATCAAAATGTCTCCTGAAGTCAACAATGCTATGGAATGCTTCTTTCAAAAGGCATTCATAAAATAAATGTACAATATCCAACAAAACCCATTCTCCCAAACGATAAAATGGTACAGGCCCTAAAGAGTTAAGTTGAAAAAGCTTTCCAGTGTTTACAAAGCTGACATTTTCTTTTCATTTATGATTAACTGAATTCTAATGTCCACATTAGCAACATGAAAGGTCATGTAAAAAAACAGGGAAAAATCCACTTTCTGATTTAACAATGGAAAGAGCCATTTGTAGGAAAAAAGTCCCCTCTATATTAAAAGCTCAAAGGTTTCTGTCAGAAGTAAAACTAGTCAACACAACCACTTCTGGGAAAAGGCAGGCTAGGGATAGAGATAATGCAAGTGGACGTGACCTGGTATTGACATACATGAACTACTTTCTAAATATAGCCACAATCCAGCCACATCTTAGGATCTACCATTTCAATTCTTGTCTAATCCACTTTCATCTGTCCACCTGGATTATGGCATTATATTCCTAACTGGTTCTTCTTCTTCGTAGTTCCCCACCCACTTTTATTCTCCATATAACAGCCAAAATGATCTGAGAAAACACAAGTGAGTTATGTTACTCCTTTGCTTAGAGCTCTCAAAGTATTTCCTATCTCACTCAGTATGAAAGTTCTCATAATGGCCTACAAAGTTCTGTATCTGAGGTTCCTAGTAGGATATTTCTGTTATCACAATGATTAGAGAAAGGCACTAAAATTTAGTGGGTATTACCTGTTTCAAATACCCTATAGAACTTAGTAAATTACGTGAATTTTATTCAATATACTCTGAATTTTTCAGAATACATCCTCAATATCAATCAAAGGAAAGAGGTACTTTGATGTAGAACTCTGTCCAGAATTATTCAGGATTTCTCCGATCACATCACTGTAATCAACATGATTAATGGTATTTGAATACCCAATATAACAGGATACACAGTTAGCAACTCTGTATAAAGGCTAATTGTGATCTTCTGCACTTGTCATACTCTAGTATTAATATAATGAAATACAGTAATTATATTACTTTCATTTATACCTATTTTATATTAGGATGGGAACACTAAATTAAATGTATATAAAAAGTTTGTTATTTGTATTTTATTTCAAGAGAGCAGAGAGACTATTACATTGTATTTGTCATTCTGAAGAAAGTGTTGTACCCTATGAGGCTGCACACTGCTGCCTTTCACAGTCTGTACTGACTGCTCACTTCGTACAGCAGGTGCAGCCTCGGCTCCCGCTATTCCTCTCCCCACTCATCACGCTCCATCATATTGGCCATTGTGGCTTTCTTGAAAACCTCAAGCAGTGCTAGCTACTGGCCTCTGTGTTTGCTGTTCCTTCTGACAGAATGTTCCTCCTCTAGGTAGTAACAAGCTTCACATCTATGATGTTCTTGTTTGAATATCTTCTCAGGGGGGCTTTCCCTGACTGCCCAAATTAAATCTGAAAATTTATCTCTGGCATTCCCTCAGCTCTTTTTGCTATATTAATTTCTCTACAGTACTTATAACCAACCATTCTATTATTTATGGATGAGCAAAAAATCACTCTAAATCACAGTAACTTAAAATAATCATCTCTTGCTATCTTTTACAGTTTTGTGGGTTGCCTGGGTTCAGCTGCATGGTTCTTGCCTGGTGTCTCTTGTGTGGTTACAGCCAAATGGCAGCTGGGAGTGAAGTCATTACAGGCTTAACTGAGCTAGACATACAAGATGACTTTCTGCCCCACAAGTTTAGTGTCATAGATGAAAAGGCTCAGATAGACAGTTGGATGCTGGCCAGGAATCTATGTCTCACCACTCTACCTTCCCTCAGGTCTAATTCAGCTAGCCCAGTAGTCATCTTCATCTACAGATGGCTTCCTCCAGAGCTCACCTTCCAAAATACAAAGGGCAGAAGCTCTGAACTAATGACCTGCCCAAGGAAGCTTTACGTCTACCATGCTCTACTGGTCAACAGAACCAGCCCAGCGAAGTGCTGAAGGGGACAACAGAGAGTATGAATACCGGGAAGCAGAAGAAGAATACACCAGGGGGTTAGTTCTCTTTAGAGACAGTTACTAAAATTCCTACCATACAATACACTTTTATATATTAGTGTTTCCCTTTCTATGAGGATATACATTCCATAAGGAAAAAAGAGTCCTGTGTATTTTTTACCATGATACTCCTTATTAGCACGTTATATACTCCTTAATTAGAAAAAAAAATTAATTACTGCCTTCGGTAAGTGGTGCACATAATTCATTCTACATGCTGGTTTTTATCATGGGCTCTCCCTTATCCAAAATGCTACAAATTTAACTTTCTGGAAAGGGAACTGGGATGGATCTGGTAAGGGACCAGGAAAATGAATAACTATAAGAAAGTGAAAATCAAAATCAACAAAAATCTATGAACCAGAGACACTTTTGGGGGGGTGGGTGGAGGGATTGGGGTCAAAATGGGGGGTTGAAATTGTATGGGGAATATAAAAATAAAATTTATTATAAAAAAAATAAAAAAAAATAAAAGCAGATAATGAAAGACAAAGTTGGGAATAAAAATCAGAAATATCAAAAAGATTTACAAACTGCTTGCTTTGCCCTGTGGGATCGCACCACTGATCATTGAAACACCTAGTTTTTCCTTATGAGGTAACTCTCCTCTCACACTTACAAAATGTGAACCATAATTTGATATTTAATAATTCTGTATAAATTTTTCTATATAATTATCCTTATAAAATGTAAAGTACTATTAACATTAAACATTTCATTACTTTGTCTACAATTTTCGGTATAAGCTTTTCATTCTGGGTAAAGAAAAATTACATTTCTTGAGGATCAACTTGTTTTAATTTGAAAACCAAATCTTAATTCAAAATCCTCAACATATGGTCCTTCCTGGTGGCGCAAGGGCTTAAGATGCACCTATGAAGCTATCTGCAGTCACTGCAGCTTGAGTTTTATCCCCAGCCAGGGAGCTACCCACATGGCGCAGCAGACCTCTCCTGACTTGCCTGCTGCTCCCCTCAGCAGTGTATTTCAGTCAATCTGCCTGTTCTGTTTCCCACTCTGTCTCTGGTGAATCCTCTCACCCCCACACCTCTGACCTGTACCCCAGTTCTTGTATGCATAAATACATAAATCTTTAAAAAAAAATCCTCAACATATGACCCATTACAAGCCTATACATACTATCATATAATGGGGCGGGGGGGGGGGGGGAATGAGCTAGCTGGTGAATTCTCCCAACTGATAAAGGCAAAGCCACTACACGTGTTTTGTAGGGGGTTGACCATGACCACTTAGCTTTGTTAGCTCATGTCTACCTTTAATGTAATATATAATAAATGTTTCTCCAAGACAATATTGACTGCTCACTAGAATCACTTGGTAACTTTAAATATTCCCCATTCCAGAATGCATCCCAGACCAATTAACCTGAATTCCTGGGCTTCTTACTTTCTAATGCTCCTAGAGGAATTCAGTATGCGATTGAGATTGAGGATCATTATCTTAAACTAATCCTTCTCCTTTATCCCCTTCATTCTATTCTAATCTTGTAGTGGAGGAAAAATAAATGAGAAAAAAAAATTATTCCAGAAAAGGGGGAAACTTTTCAAAACGACATAAACAGCATAAAATATTTTAAAAAATCCAAAAGCCAAATAACACAATAAACATAAATGATTAAATTAAACAATAAAAAAGCAAGGACTTAGTGGTTAAATTTTAAAATATATCTAGGGTGTACACTGTTTCCAAGAAAAAGATAAGACAAAGGGGTTGATAATAAAGGGTAAATGACAGTAAAAGAAAATGCCAAATAGCAAAACAAAACAAAACAAAACAAAACAAAAAAAACCCAAGTTGATATGGTTATATTAATATCAGAAAAAGCAGACCAAAAGGCAAACAAAAGCTGTGTTAGGTAGGGGCCACTTCATAAGTAAAACTTGATTTCACCAAAAATGACTGTACATTTGTGTGTATCCAATAACATGACCTAAAATATATATCAGATCCATCAGTAAGTGACAGATAAAGAAATATAAGTATTAGTAAATAAGCATATTATAGATTTGATCATACAATTAATAATTTTATCTTAATAGACACACATTGCACACTGAAAGTAACTGAAAAATATATTTTCTAAAGATACACAGAATGTTTATAATAACATAAAAATATAAAGAATCTAGGAATAAATGTAATTAAGTGGTGGTCATGATTTTTATAAAAAAGATTATTAAATTCTATTGAAGAACATTAAGGAACTCCTATAACATAAGGACTGCTAATAGCACGTCCAGAGATGGGAAGGTACAATTCCAGAACAATACTATTTTTGAATAAAAGCCAAACAAGGATATTGTGCAGCTTGACAAGATGATTTGTAAGTTGATATGGAAGAGTAAAGGATAAACAATCAAGAAACTCCTAAAGTAAGGTAAATGAATTTGCCCTACTACATATTAAGATTTATCAAAGAATTATAGCAATTGAGACAGTAAGGCACAGGGATGCTCTAATAATCCAGTGGAATAGAATGGAGCACACAGAAACAGGCACATATTTGGAAACCTGATTCATAATTGAGCTAGTAATTTTAGTTACAAGAAAAAAATTACTCAATATATAAATAGTAACTGAAGTAAGTAGCTACCCATTTTGGGGAAAAAACTGGACTCTTACATTACATTTAAAACTCAGTTCCAGGTAGATTAAACACATATGTGAAATACACTATAAAACTATTAGGAGATAATTAGAAGTCTTAAACAAGACATATTGATAAAAGTACAAACCATGAAGGAAAACAAAGAAATTTGACTATATTAAAATTAAGAACTCAGGTCATCAGATGATAATATAAAGAAAAAGAAAAGGCAAGCTTCAAACTAGAAATCATCTGCAATAATATACTCAATAAAAGATTAGTATTATCCAAAATATAAAAACACTACAGTAGACAGCACAGTAGAAACTATTATATAGAGAAAATAAGTGTCCAATAATAAGATTCCCAACCTCACTACTTATCAGAGGAAAAACAAATTAAAATCATATCAAGACCTCATTTTATATACATAATCTTGGTAAAAAAATTTTAGATTTTTAAATTTTTTTATTATTTTTTTTATTTTTTACATCATTGTTCATTTTTAAACAATATTTGCTTCCCCTCACCCCCTCAGGTGTCGTCCCCATAGAATTTCCTTCCCCAATGCACCCATGCACCATCACCTCAGTCCCCTGTGCTCCTCCCTCCCTCCCTCTGATCCCTCTCCCTCCTCCTTCCCTGCAGGATGTCTCTGATTTATAATTGTCCATTTTTGCTGTGTTGTGTTTTGTACACCTATGTTTACTGCAGCACTATTTACAATAGGTAAAACCAGGAAACAACCTAAATGCCCCAAAACAGATGACTGGATCAAGAAGATGTGGCATATATACACAATGGAATATTATTCAGCAATCAAAAAAGATAAACTCATGCCATTCGCAGCAACATGAATGGAACTAGAAGGCATTATGCTCAGTGAAATAAGCCAGAAGGAAAAAGAAAAATATCGGATGGTTTTCACTTATAGCAGGAATACAGGGGAACCAAATAAGACATCAGTGTAAAAAATAACAACAGTACAAAAACACAACACAGCAAAAATGGCAAAAAATTTTAAGACTGAAAAAATCAGGTGCCTGCAAGAATGTGAAACAGCACACCCTGCTGGTGGGAGTTTAAATTCATTCTTTTCTTCACATAAAAATGGGTATTTATTTAGTGAAGTTGAAGTTATTGATATGAACATGCATTTATTCTTCATTATATATATGTCCTTGAAGGCATATTGGAATCTCTTAGAGAGCTGTAAAAACACTAATGCTTTAGTCCTAATTCCCAGAGATTCTGATTTAAGTAGAACAGAGTATTGAGGGAAAAAAAGGAAAAATGAGCTCATCACAGAATAGTGTAATTGTATACATTGAAAAAAAAAAACATGCAAAAAACACCCTCCAATATTTTGCTTTAGGGCTCATTCATGTGACAAAACAGAATAATATCCACAAAATAGTGGGATAAGGGTGGAGTATAAGGGAGGAAGGCACAACGTAGGGCATCAATGGTACAAATAATGTTGTTTCTCAAGTTTAGTAGACAGTACAGGTGTATGTCTTACACTATCTACATAGCTTATATTTCTTGATAGCTATACAATTTCTAATAAATAGGGTTACATATTACTAATAGGCTAGTTACACAAATGAGGAGTACTCATGATTCTCCTTCTCTCAGAAAAATAAAAGATTGTCTTGAAAAAGAGGCCAAAAAGAAATGGTAAGCATGCTTTATTTTAGTGTGGTGTTCAATCTTAACTATTGCCTAATACCTGGTTAAAAAATACAAAATTATTAATTCAACAAATATTTATGGAGCATTTACCATGTGCCAGGGAGCATGCCAGGTACAAAACAATAATGTACATGAAACATGTGATTTCTGCCCTCCTGAAGGCAAACTGATTGCTCTTTCAAAGGTTGCTAAAAAGATGATACATATAATGGAATGTCACCTAGTACCTGAAATATACTTGGTATTTAATAAGTGCTATTTTCTTTCTTTTTCTGCTTGGATTATTTAAAGCTAATTATGTCTTTTACAAGTCCTACCTAGTGATCTAACACTACACAAAAACACCAGTAAAATGACAATATGACAGTAAAATATTATACAAATATTACTTGACTCATGAATATCCTCTATAAATATTAGATGTTATTAATTTGGATCATTTCAGGTTAAAATGCTGGCATCTGTATCAAATTAAAACCATTTTAAATTAAGAACCCATGCACACCTGTATTCAGATTTCACAGTATTTTCTTTAATATTCTTAATGATTCAATTTAAAATATAAACTTGTACTATATTCAATTTGCTTTTAACATGGCCACTTTCAAATTCTCATTATTTTGGTGGCATTTATTATTAGAGAATTTCATTTTTCCCATTTAAAAATATCTTGCAAATTTATGATACTGAGAAGCAAAACAGAAATAACTCTAAGTCAAATAGCCTGAGTGCAGACTTTTCACCAAAAAACAAGGCTTAACAAATATTTACAGGATGAATCAAATAGTGCAATTTTAGTCCAGCTGTGTAGCTGATGAGATCACATCATTTTGAGAATGCACTCCACTTAGTAGATACTACAGAATGGAAGAAACAGCTCAGTCTTCTGAACAGGCAGCAGCAGCAGGCTATAGCAGATCAGTTTGCAATCTAAGGTAATTTTCTTTCACTATGGTATTAATTCACAAGCTCCTCATAGCACAATAAAGCAGTAAAAAGACACTGGGTGGAAGCACACCAAGTTCTTAGGGCCAGCCTCTTCTCAGTGACCTTGAACACAGATTTGATTCTCTAAATCTAGTGGAACATTTTCTTTCCTTCCCTTTTTAATTACTTTAATTGAAAAAGTAACATACCAAATCAAAATTGGAAAACAAGTTTAAAAATTTGTTGATACACTGACAGCTGATTCATAGGAAAACACCCACACATTTTGCTGAAATAAAAGTCACAACGTCTCCAGAGGGAACTAGGTCAGTGACTGCCTGTGGTAAGAACTGGGTAGAGGGGAATCAGGGATGGAAAGTAGAGTGACTTTTACTTTATGCTCCTTTGTTAACTCTGGAATTGTGTACCTTTTATATATGTTATCTTTTTTGTTTCTTAAGTAATATATGTATATGACCAAAGATTTAAAGAATATGGCCCCTATGGCTGTAAGCAACACTATTGACGGCCTCTTATTTATTTTCCTAGATATGTTCCAGACATTTTTACATACAGAAAGTGGAACCTTCCTAGTAAAAACAGACATTCAACTTGAGGAAAACGGCGTCTTCAGGCTGAAAGTTCCATAACACTGAAACAGCCCATAAAAATAATCAACAAGTATCCAAATATTTCACCTTTGTCAGTTAGCATGTAGTTCCCTATAAGGAACTTACAATCTAGATGAGAAAAAAACTGATGTTAAAAAAAAAAAAAAAGAAAAAGCATTAAAGAACAACTGAATGTTAAAATAGACTATAGAAACTGACTACAAATACAATAGGAGTTGGAAGAGTTATTTTGAGACAAGGTTTGACCGGGGTTAGCCCACAGACCATCTGAAAGTTTGAAAGAAAACAGAAAAGAATCTTAAAGAGTAAAAACATCAAGTAAAACCAAATGATTTGTGTCACAAATCACACCATAAAAATTCATAAACTCCCAAATCCTGAAGTCCAATAACTTCTTGTTACCATTTCTAGATGCATAACAGCTTGCAACAGAGAAATATTGCTGCTTAGATCAGACTGTTTCTACACATTAAAGATTTTATTTTTGAAAAGCAATTTTAAATTTCACATATGTCATTTCGCTTAATCCTTACAACTTATAGACATAGGGTTATTCACATTTTACAAGTGAGGAACTGAGGGTTCCGGTGGTAAAAAGTAGCCCAGCGTAGTCTTTTTTTTTTTTTTTTTAATCCTCACTTTTGGCATGATCATATCAGGAGTTTTGCAGTTACTCCTCAGGAAAATGAAAGTTTTCTAATCAAAAACAAAAGAATACCTCCTTTCCACCACTTATCATCTAAAATCTCTGGAATTGGTCCCAAGGGAAGAGAGCAAATGAAGAAACATCTATACATCTGTAGTGTTTGAACAACCCTCTTGCTCCCTTACGGACCACAGGTCAACATGACAGAAAAAACCAAAGACACAGATCCCCTCAACCTCCAGGTCTCAGTCAGAGGACTGAGTGGGCAGTACACCAGCATTTCCCATTTTGCCCACAGCTACTTGTTGCAGAAGCTAAGTTACAGGCAGGTGTGGCCAAAAGATGGGGGTTCCCTTTTCTTCTTAGTCCCTTTTTGTGAGTTAGAGGCTCTGCCTTGGGCAAGGCACTGCTTAGAATACTAGGCCTGCTTCTCTTGCCCCAGCTGGGGATTGCTAACTAGGGATGAGGTGGGGATCCCATCTTGGAAGAGGCAAGTAAAGGCGATCTAGATCTGAAGCTGCTGCCACCAGCTCCACTGAGCACTCACCTCCTTACTCAGAAGGTCACTGAGAAAGAAGTATCCATTGTCCCTGCTTCAGCTTTCAATCTTAGTTCAGAGATTTTTGCCTAGGGGTAGAAGTAGCCCATAAAACAGACTTCCAAATCTCTTCCCCAAAAGAACTGACTTCCTTTGTAAGAGTGTGAAGTTCAAAACTAAGGGTACTCTTGAAAATGGTGGTTGTGGTGAAAGGCAACTGGGAGATTGACAGATTCATTGCAGATAAATGCTATATTTAACCCTGCTGGTTTTCTGAAGCAAAACTAGGGGAAAGACAGCTGGGAAGAGTCCTTTTGGGGTCAGAATTAATCTCAACCATTGACCTTGGGAAGTATCTCTTCAAAGGAGTCTGAATTTGACTGGCTCAATCTATGAAGCAATTTATGTTCCAGAACATGGTTGGAAAAAAACAGAGCAATCACCCTGCAACGAGAAGAACGTTAAGAGTTGTGTATGGTTGGGAAAGAGAAAGCCCAAGAGAGCTGCCAAAATCACTGCCATCTCAGGGTGGCTGTACACAGACCTACGGCTGCACCCCCTGACAAGCAACATCAGAGGCTTTATATTGTGGGTGTTTTGGAGGGAGGAAGGACAGACTTGTATCTAGATTAAAAGACTCCTATAATTCAGTAATAAAAAACCAAATAACCCAATTAAAAAATGGGCAAAGGACTTTATAAATAGCTATTTCTCCAAGGAAGGTAAACAAATGGCCAATAATCACACAAAAGAGGCTCAACATCTTTAATCATTAGGAAATGCCAATCAAATCCACAATGACATCCTATTTATACTTCACATTCATGAGGATGGCTATCATAATAAAGAAATAAAAAATGGCAGGCACTGATGGGGAAACAATGCATTTGGGAATGTAATCTGGTGCAGTCACTGTGGAAAATAATTTGTCAGTTCCTCAATAAGTTAGGCAGAGAATAACTACATGACCCAACAGGCCCACTCCTAAGTGTATACTCAAAATAAAAAAATTAAAACAGGTATTCAAACAAAAATATTATGTGAATGCTCATAGTAGCATTATTAACCAAAGCCAAAGGTGAAAACAAATCCATGTTCAGTAATAAATGAATGGCTAAACAAAAGGTGGTATAGCCATACAATGGAATATTATTCAATAAAAAAGAAGTGAATTTCTGATATATGCTGTAACAGAAGCCAGATACAAAAGCTAACATATTGCATGATTTCATTTATATGAAATACCTAGAGTAGGAAAATTCATAAAGGCAAAAAAGCAGATTAGAGATTACTAACAGCTGGGGGGAAGGGAAATCAATACATGTTGAGTGTCTGCTATAGAGTTTATGCTGGGGTAATGAAAAAGTTTTGGAAGCAGTTATGAAGACTGTACAACACTGGAAGTATAACTAATGGCATTGAATTGTACAACTACAAAAGGTTATGTAGTAAATGACCTAAATCTGTATCTATGTTTCATCCAATAATTAAAAAAAAAACCAATATAATGCCAAACTTTAGTACACAGTATGAGACTCCCAGCATTTGATTCCCCACAGTATGAGATTCAGATATAAAATTATACACTTTCTTGGGTTCTGTTTAATAGGCTTACTCTTTCAGTTCATTCTTTCCTTTAAAGTTATAAATTCTAGGGCCTCTCCGGTGGCGTGGCGGATGAGCGCTGGGCTGCGAAGCTTCCTGCAGCCTCCGCAGCGCCGGTTTGATCCCCAGCCACCAGGAGAGGGTCCCACATAGCGCGCAGACCTCTCCTGCTGCCTGCTGCTCCCCTCAGCAGTGTACTTCGGCCCTTCTGCCTGTTCTGCATCCTGCTCTGGCTCTGGTGAATTCTCTCACCCTCCCGTGCTTCTGACTGTACCCAGTGCTTGTATAAATAAATAAATAAATCTTAAAAAAAAATAAAGTTATAAATTCTAGACTTGCATAGTAACCCTATTACATGAAATACTGTTCCTAGATTTTCTTAGTCTCACTTAATCTCATAATGTGTGACAATTTATCTGTCATACTTTGGCAAAGTTGAATGGTAATTAAAAGCTTAAATGTGAATTACACATTTACATACAAACTTTCAGCATTCACAAGCAAAATGCAAAAAGCAAACCCACAATATGATACCACTTCACACTCTCTGGTGTGGCTATAATTAAAAAAAAAAAAAAAAGACAGGCAATAATAAGTGTTGACAATGCTGTGGATTTTGGAACCCTAATACATTACTGGTAGGAATGTAAAATGGTGTAGTCACTTTGGTTTGGCAGGTTCTCGAAATATCAAACACAGTTATCATATGAACTGGCAATTCCACTCAAAAGAAATGAATCATATGCCTATCCAAATGTTTTCACAAATGTACATGGCAGCATTATTCATAATAGTCAAATTGAAGGTTTTGGCTATCGTTCAACTGCTAAATGGAGAAATAAAATGTTGTATATCTACACGATGAATACTAGCTGGATATAAAAAGGAATGAAGTGCTGATATATGCTACATCAGGGATGAACCTCAAAAGTTCTGTGCTAAGTAGAAGAGGCTGGACACAAGGGCACATGTTGTGTGCTGCCATTTACATGAACAGCTCTAGAAGAGGTAAGCCTACAGAGCAGTTTAGTGGCTGGTGAGCACTGGGGGTAGGAATGGGAAGAGACCACTAATGGGCACTGGTTTCAATTTCAGTTGATAGAAATATTCTAAAATTAGATTGTAGTAATAGTTGATAACCCTATGAATATACTAAAAACTATGGAACATCACACTTTAAATGAGCAAAAATTATAACATGTAAAATATATCTCAATAAAGTTGTTTTTAAAAGATCTGCGCCATTTCTTCATTCCTATAGTTATTCAATATTATTTCCTATGACTCACCAACTTGAATATCCTAATCTGCCCATCCAGAGTGAGTGGAAACCTCGCTCACTTCAACGGCCTGACTCTGCTCACCTTCTTTTGCTAGCTGGAACACTTTCCTAGGATACACTCAAGTCACAAATTCATTTTGAATTTTTTTTTTTGACTAAGTCAATCCTCACTGACATCATTTTTCTCTAGATTCTACACTACATCATTGGTAACCCTGCAACTTCAAATGTACACAGAAAGCAGTAAATAGATGTTCTGAGACCAATTTCCAGTGTGGGGGTTTGGGGAGTGGCGGATGGGCAGGACTTCTTCATACACACAATAAACACTGCTCTGGTCACCAACTGGGTATCCTACCATTTGACTTACTTCTGACACTATCCTCCCAGAGACAGCACCAGGGTCCATCAGTGCTATAAGACTAACTCCAACCCTTCAGAGCCAGTTGTAAGACTAGGTTGTCACCTGTACTTCTGATCTACTGGCCACAAATCAAGAGGCTCCCCCTTAAGTTAAATTAATTTGCTAGATTGTATAGCTTACAGAACTCAGAGAAACATTTTTGCTTAATAATCACTAGTTTATTATAAAAGGGCATAATAAGGAACAGTCAAATGGAAGAGATGCCTAGGTCAGGGTACGTGTGAAGGGGCATGGGTGTCTATGCTTTCTTTAGGCATGCCGTTCTCCCCCAAATTTCCATGAGTTGACCATTTCAGAAGCTCGCTTAACCTAGTCCTTTTTTAATTTTTATTTTTTGGAGGTTTCATTAGTTAGGTATGACTGATCAACTCATCTGGTGATTGATTTAGCACTCCATCTCTACTCCCCACCTCCAACAGGGGGCATGGGAGTGAAGGTTCCAACCCTCTAATGGTAAGATCCACTGGAAATGACCCCCATCTTTAGGTGCTTTCTAAAAGTTACCTCATTAACATAATAGGAGACACACTTACAGCTCTCATCACTTAAAAAAACCCCACAGGTTTTAGGAGCTTTGTGCGAAAAGTCGGAATGAATACAAATATATTATTAAAACAGTATCACAGCTGCTTTATCTTTTCCCTATCAATGCCTAGTTTTTGCCACAATCCTTAATTCTGGCCCTTAATCTCTTTTATATTCTCAGAGACAAACTACTTACTCCAGAATTGTAAAGACCAAACATAATAGTGGGAGCTCAGCTAGGGCCTTAAGACAAGGAAATGTGTACAATCAGGGCATACTGTAGGATAAATAACATCAAGAGTGGAAGAAAAGCATGTGCATTCCTTTCTCAACCCCTGCCAACTCACCAGCTTTACAGGCCAGAACCCCAACTATATTTTAGCATTTTGAACACAGATGGACCCAAATCTCTGCTGAATAACAAATGAGTGCCTTGAACACAACTTTCTACATATATATTCAGTAATTCCCAAATTGTAACAAATATCCAAAATTTTAAAGCAGGAATGGAAATAAGGAAAAAGAAAACTAAAATGATGAGACATACATTTACTTCTTAATAGCATTTTAATAGGTGCATATTCTTACTGTGCATTTCAAGGTGACCTCATACTTTTGCCCTTAAACCTGAGGGTGTAGGATGTATCCTTATCTTTATTTTTTTTAAGATTTATTTATTTATACAAAAGCTGGGGTACAGGCCAGAGGTGTGGGGGGTGAGAGGATTTACCAGCGACAGAGCGGGGAACGAAACAGGCGGATTGACTGAAATACACTGCTGAGGGGAGCAGAGGGAAAGGCAGGAGAGGTCTGCTGCGCCATGTGGTAGCTCCCTGGCTGGGATCGAACTCATGCTGCAGTGGCTGCAGGTAGCTTCATATTGCTGCGCCTTAACCCCTTGTGCCACCGGGGAGGCCCCTGTATCCTTATCTTTAAATAGTTACTGATACTTCATTGTTGTCAGAGCATAAAAGAGAACTATTAGGAGAAGAACTTAAATATGAAATGCCATTTCTCCTAAAAGTGAGGTGCCAAGATTCAAACCCCGATGGCTCCAGAGGCAGTCAAGAGGAAATGCCTTGGAACTTGGCAGTACAGAGGTGTGTAAGGCGGGAATAAGGAAGCTCGCTTTCAAAGGACAGAGCACTGGGAGAAGCAGAAATCAAGTCTCAGGAGCGGAACATTTTTAAAAGCAACAAAAAGAGCAGGTCACAGCATAAAAGCCACACACTGCTCAAATCTTATTGAGACTCTGACTGCAGGGGCTTAGGATCAGTGAATTCAAAAGCATCTCTTTCTGGCACTTTAAACAGATGAGTTTAACTCCACCATATAAAATTACTCTTCCTGGCCCTGAAATACTAGGGATACAGACTACTACTCATTTGTTTAGCTTCAGAAATATATTTCTCTCTTCCTATATATTTATACTTATTTGTAATTTGCCTTATGGTGTTCAGAGGCCAAAATACACACATTATATTCATTCAGACCTGCTTTATGGGATTTCCCTGATAGCAAAGCAGTTATTTTTTATGCTTGTTACAGATATTTTTGCTTGTTTGAGTCGTTAATAATTTCTTTATTCATAAAGCTTTTTAAAATTATATCTTTCCTTCTCTGTCATTTATTTTTTAATTTGCAGAGGTTTAGATTAATGGACTATAGCGAGTCTGGCATGAAGGCTGCAGAGTGATGATGCTGGGCTCATCGCCATGTACTCACAACTCAATTATAGCAGAACAAAATCAACCACTCCCTGAAAGATAAATGGACAATCCTACAGCACACTTCAGGAGCAAAGGTCCAGCAGAAAGGAGTAAGAACAACTTTCTTTTATTATTTTGAAGTTTTGGGTTTTTTTTTAAGATTTATTTATTTATTCATACAAGAACTGGAGTACAGGCCAGAGGTGCAGGGTGTCAGAGGATTCACCAGAGACAGAGCAGGGAAGAGAATAGGCAGACCAACTGAAATACACTGCTGAGGGGAGCAGTGGGCAAGACAAAGAGGTCTGCTGTGCCATGTGGGTAGCTCCCTGGCAGGCCGGGAATGGAACGCGTGCTGCAGAGAGTGCGGATAGCTTCATAGTGCTGTGCTTAGCCCCTTGTGCCACCAGGGAGGCCCAGAACAACTTGCAATGAACTGTGTTTGCAGGGATACCAGGGCAGTACAACCCATGAGAGGGAGGGGTGGCTACTGTATGGAATGTCCCTATAGTTGCACATACCCACACATAGGACATTGGCGACCCTGGACTATGCAGGATAGGGGGGTACACAGAGTTAGTGTCCAGGACAGAGGGTGCACTTTGGAGAACTATAGGAGCAGGGGTGCAAAGTAATGGTTAATGCTTTGAGCCTGAAGCTCCCAATACAGAACAGTTCTCAATAGGGAACCTGTGGGGAGAACCAGGTCAGATTACCTTTTTCTCCTCAGAGGAGGCTAGTAATTGCAGCCTGAGACTTGGATATTCAAAATACCTGCCACACCTCCTCCCTCAGCTAAAACTGAGACAACTGAATACTTTTACTAATCAGAGTTTAACACCTGTTAACACAATGCGCAAACCACAAACCAACCGCCAGGATAAAGGTCTGTAATGGAAAAGATAACAACTCCCAGTTTGTGACCCTTTCTCAACCATAAACTCTGTGCTACTGCCCTGGGTCATTTCTATTACCAGTTCTCCAGTCACTTCAACTAGTGCAAAGGCAGCAGTCTAAGCCTATCCCTATCCCAAATGCTGGAGCAAACAAATCTGGAGAGGAGTCTCAATCCAGCAGAACTGTGTGATACACTTGAAGAAAAGTTCGTAGTAACAGTTCTAACAATGATCACAGAACTCAAAAAGCAATGGATGATATAGGGCCTCCCTGGTGGCGCAACGGGTTAAGCACCACACTGTGAAGCAATCCACAGCCTCTGAAGCACGAGTTCAATCCCTGGACAGCCAGGGAGCAACCCACATGGCACAGCAGACCTCTCCTAACTCACCTGCTGCTCCCCTCAGCAGTGTATTTCTGTCAGTCTGCCTGTTCTGCTCCCCGCTCTGTCGCTGGTGAATCCTCTCACCCCCAGTATCTCTGTCCTGTACCCCAGCTCTTGTATGCATAAATAAATAAATCTAAAAAAAAAGCAATGGATGATATAAAACAGGGACAGAATAAAGACAGAAAATTAGTGATATTCATAAAGTTACAATCAGAACTAATAAATCTGAAAAAATTGTAACCAACAGAACTCCTTAACAGCAGATTTAAAAAAAGCAATGAAGAGAATTAGTTATATCAAAAGCACAATGTTGGAGAACAGAAATAGAACAACAAAGAGAAAGAAGAATAAAAAGTGAAAATAGTGTAAAGCCCTTTGGGATAACTAAAGGGTTCTTATATATCATGGGGATCCAAGAAAGAGAAGCAAAAGAGAAAGGCATAGAAAATGTGTTTAACTAATGGCTAAGAATCATCTCAATCTGGGAAATGGACCCAACATTGTGATCCAAAAAGCCCAAACAGTTGTAAATGAAATGATAACAGACACACAAACTTCAAGACACATCATAAAACTGCCGAAAGCCAGTGACAAGAGCAGAATACTAAAAACAACAAAAGAAAAAAGGGTAACTATAAGGGAATGCCAATTAGACTGTCAGCAGATTTTTCAGTAGAAGCACCACAAGCAAGAAAGGAATGGCAGAAGATATTTAAAGTACTCAAAAAGATTTCCAACAAAAATCTTTTACCCTAGAAAATTAACACTCAAGACAAAAAGAAGGGTAAGGACCTTCACTGAAAAGCAAAAACTAAAAGAATTTATTAACACCAAGTCAGGTATGAAAAAACTACTAAAGGGTCTACCATAAAGCAAGGGAGCAACAAATTCAGTGGTAACAGACACCTAAATTAAATAACAAAAAGGAGGACGAGAGTAACAATGTGGGATCAGACTGGCCCACAGAACAAATCTGAGATCAGACTGTGCAATAAGTTACATAAATAATCCATCCTACACTAACGTCAGCAGAGCCTTCAAACAAAAATCAATAGTTGTAACACATAAGAAAATGGAAATGAAACCAAACAAAACATAAAAATGTCAAAAAAGAAAAAGACAAAAAAGAAAACCCAAACCAAATAAACCCCAAAGTGACAACATAGCAATGAGCAATACTTAATTAAGTAAATGATCTGAATTCATCAGTCAAAAGGTGTAGAGTGACTGAAAGGCTTTCAAAACGAAGTCCAACCTTCTACTGTTTACAAGAAACTCATCAGCAAAGACAAGCACACACTTAAGGCTGAAAGACAATCCTAGAAGCAAACGAATCAAGGAACAGTTGTACTTTTATCATATAAAACAGACTTCCAATAAAAAAGTCAGTGAGAGATGAACAATGCATTCTAATTAAGAGCTTAAGACAATAAGAAGTGATAACACTCAAATATATATGCTGCAATGATGAAATACTAAGGTATATATGACAATTACTACCAGAGCTAAAGAGAAATAGGGCAAATAATAATACCAATGTATTATAATAATCCACTTACAATGATAGGCAGAGCAACAAAACAATAAATAAAGGATTAAAAACATGTAATAAAGAAGTGTAATTTTTTTTTTTACTTCAACATTCAGAAGAATATTAAGGTGAAGGAGAAAATAAAATAAATTCCTTGAGAAAATTGTAACAATATACGTATTGTTATCATTTGCTGTAAATCCTCTCGCTTTAAAAGTTTAGCACACATTTTTATTCTACATTTTGCAGAAGGCTATCATCAAGATTTCATTAAGCGATGTATAAAGAAAAATAGTATTTGATTATTATTTTGAATAATGACTTCAACATAACAGGACAATCTGTCCCAGTGAATATTTTGTTCATTATTGACAGTCAGGAAGTACTGAATCAGAGATAGCAGTCAGACCTGTAAACAGGTCTTCTCACGATGGGATAACTCAAAGCATATAAAAATTTTTTTTTTCACTTCTCAAGATACAGATATCAGAAAATAAATGAAAGAAACACAAAACACCTGTTACCAACCTAGCTCTTCCTGTCCACTATTATGCTACTAGCCAATGATTTTTAAAAAGTAATCAAATTAGCAAATGAAAACTCTCAAATGTCTATAACTAAGAAAACTGGTAACTATTATATTATTTGCAACAAGGGCAGGCTGCCAATGTGTGACACATACTAAGAGCTCAAATTTTTTTTTTTTTTAGCATTTTACACCTTTTTTTGTTTTTTTTTATTTAAATATTTTATTTTATATAATTCTTATATCTTTTTTCATCTTTGCTCTATGTATGCATTTTCATTTTGGTTATATTCCCCATACAATTGCACCCCCCCCCCCCTTATTTTGACACTAGTCCTTCCTTTCCCCGCCCCTCCCCCACCCTTGCTGCAGAGGCTGCGGGCAGCTTCCCAACCCAGCGCTCAACCGATGCACCACTGGGGAGGCCCAAGAGCTCAAATATTAATTGTTGAAGAGACTAGAGCATTCATGAGACACATGAACATCGATTTCTTAAGAAAAAGATATTTTAAAAAGATTCTGAGAAAGAAAATACTCACATGTATACCATTCTATTTTAATTTATATAAATTATTCTATTTATAATAAAATAAATTCAATTATAATTTATATATGTATACATTTATATGATGTGTATATATAATGTATTATATATAACTGGCGGTTGAATTTGCACAAAAGATGTCCTAAAATTTTATTAATCTTCTCAAATATCTCTATTTCATACAAAGCAAACAAGAAATGAAAAATTCACTCTTTTTAGCACAGTGTAAGCGACACAGCCAGTAGGACAGGAAATCAGAGAAGTTTGAATTTGCTATATGCCTATATATTTTTAAGTGTTACTATTGACAAAATTCCATGTTCCGGTCACAGCCTAGTCACACAGCTTTTTCTTTTAACTTTTAAAAGGAAAGGCTTATTGGGAAAGGGAGAAGATGATGCTAGAGACACAGGCAGGCAGAAAGCGCTACCTTTTGCCAGTGCAGAAATTATACTGATAAAGTGTTCTTTTGGGAAGGGATGATCACTTATAGAATTGTTGTCTATTGTTAATCATTTTTAGGGAGTCACACAATTCTTATTAAATTTAAACAAGACCCTCAGATGAAAATTATCAGCGCAATATATCCCCCAAGATGGGAGGTACAACTTACTTCAACTTGAAAAAGTTCTCCAGCCCCCTCACAATCATTGGACGTGATTATTGGAGTGTGGATATGCACAAAGCCGCTGTCCTGGAAAAAAACAACAGCACTTTTTCAGTATGCTTGTATATGAAAATTACAAGAACATACACCTTATTATATCATAACACCATATCAAATCTCTCCCTAACCCCACAAATAAAACTACTGAATGATCATTTGAGTGTTTTACTATGCCCAAGAATTTTTCATCAGGAACAGACTTATTTAGTCATATCTCTTTACTTCAAAGATAAGGAAACTGATGCCCAGAGAGATTTTATGAAGTGCAGTAAGTCACATAGTTGCAGAGTCAGCCTTTCTCTGCTGTGCTATTTCTTTTCCCCACTTATCTAACACACCGGTAGTGATCCCCCTCCCCCACCCCACACACACTCTCAAGGATAATGCCCAATGATATAGCCCACATTGCTAAGGGATTACAAAGTGATCAATATGAAGTTCAGTTATTTTGGAATGAGACCCTCAATTTTAACAGATGACTAAAAAAGGAGAAAGGCTGGTAAAAAAATGGTTTCTAGGAAGTCTGTCGTTAAGACGGTGGTAATGAATTTAGAAGACCCAAATAAGGGATCAGGAAAAAGACTAATTATGATAAAGTAAAAATCAAAATCAACAGGCAACTATAAACCAAAGATACACTACAGCATGGGAAAAGGGAGTAGGATCAAAACAAGGGTGGTGGGAATTTTACGGGGACTATAACCAAGATGAAAATGCATAATTTGTATAAAAAATGAAAAATGATGTAAAAAAAATTTAAAAAATAGATGGTGGTACAGTATACTGCACAAGGCATAGGGGTGCACTGCTTTTGTCTCAGGAAGATTCTGAGTAGCAAATCCATCCTTTGCTGAGGTGCCCAACTGTAATTCTTCCTTTCCAAAGTCTGAGATTATTTCCATTAGTGAATAACAAAGATGTATCGAGCGGGAGTGAAATAAACCAGCAACTTCAAGATTATGTTAGTTTCATTTTGATTACAGACGCAGGCAAAAAACTCTATTTCACCCACATGTTGCAGGATGGAGGTAGAGGAAACTAAAGTGAATGATGTTGCAATAAAGTTGTGTTTAACATAAAATTTTTGGTATTGAACCCAATACAATAAACTCACACACATGCATCTCTGCTGAATTCTGCTTGTCATTTAGAGGAATGTAAAATGTCTTCAGTGCCTCCCATATTTATCCCTTCCTTCCTAAAAAGGTTGAATTCAAGTATTCTGGCTGAGATACAAAGTATTCATTCAACAACTTGCCTTATGATGTAAACTGATTAAATATTCAAGTTATAAATTAAGAGTCTCACAAAGTATTTAAATATATACTTAATCTGGGAGCAACATGCCTAGAGGTGTGCAGAGGGCACATTATAGAGAACAAGTGAAATATAATCGATAACATTACTGCATAAAATTTTTATCTCCTAGGAGCCAAGTACTATGGACATGAATCATTTATTCCACATGAATGCAGGCAACTGTGATGCATGAGTGCAGTAAACAAAGAAAGGAAGTGAAAAATCCAAAGGAAATGAGGGTGGCAAGGGGGAAGGAGGAGGGAGAAGAAAATTTAACGGCTAAACTTAATTGCCAAAGTTAGAACTGGGCAACTGCCACAAGAAATAACACTGTACATCTTATGAAAACAACTATATATTTTTTAAATCACTGTTGTGGGAATTATTCTTAACAGTTGACAAAAGCCAGCTCCTTCAAAAGCTGTCACCAGCTTTTTAAGCCTTAATGCTGCTAACAAGGTGTATCAAATCAAAATTACCACCAAGAGCTATAAAGGAGAAAGTACAAAAGAATAATGAAGCTCTGAGAACAAAGTCCAAAAAAGAGCAAGTGGATAGGAAAATAGAGAGAGAAAGAGGAGAGGAAGAACAAGGAGTGGTCGAGTACTGTCAGGAGCCGCCTGCAATGGGCTCTGGGTCAGCACTTAACCCTTCCCACAGTGAAGGGGTTCCTGATTAGAGCTAGGAAGACCAGAGACGGAGCCGAAAATAATAAAGCATATACTTTCATCCAATTATTCAAATTCTACCCACCATCACTAAGTATCTACGTATTTTGACACACACATTCTAGGAGTAGATATCTTATAAGGCAATGATTTCTAATTTTCTGAAAATTAGAAAATTCTCATACTAAAGCCCATACGCATCATTAAAAGAATCATGGACTATAATTTTCTTGTCCATCCCTCCCCCCAAATAGGTATCACTATTTAATCAGAATCATCTATGTTAGCAATTGCTAGTCGCAGGCACAGGAAGGGAAGATAAAAAACAAAGCAGTTACAGGAACTCAAAGGCACGGCAATCTGGGGTCATTCCTCACAGGCGCAACGGATATGCCACCTGACCACAGGTTTTGAAGACACTGCTATATGTAAAAGGGCAAAATGTGATACTAAATACTAAAAGGAAGAACCTTCACTTATCAGGAAAGGGAAAAACTCTTTTCTACTGGCACAATTTAGGAAGCCAGGAAAGTATATAATGTAGTGTGGAATCACTCTGCTGGAAATTAGAAAAACAACAAAAAACTCCAAAATGTTGCTACATTCTTCCTACTGATAATTTCATCTCTGTATATCTGACTGCAGCACTCAGTTTACACCCTGACTTCAGGGAGATAGGAATACACATCCTACATCCCCTGGGGAAAGTGCTGTAATAAAGGTTACTAGTATTACTATATAAAAAAGAAATAAATTAGGAAACACTGGTATCTAAAGAGATAATCTTCAGTTTTTCAAGAAACTCAGTTATTCTATGGACATTCTATATAGTCATGCTTTATGTGACGTGGTAAATATGTCAATTTTATGAGTTATACACAACATGTTTGAAATTCAAACCAAAAAATAACTAGATCTTTCAGGAAGCCTAACTAAAAGTTACCAGTTTAAGTTTCTATTTTTCCTTACATCTCTATATTTGTATTGATATATTTAAAATTTATGAAAATTTTATATTTTAAGTTTTAACATCTTTTAAGGAACCTAAAGTAAGAAGTTACAGAAATGGTACCAAATATTAGGTGGTTTGTACTCCTATAGTACTCCTATAGTACTCCAGTGATTTCTTTAAGCAATTCATCCCACTATGTCACACACACAAGTGGGTAATATGATAGATGGAGGTATCAAGAATATAATTTTCAGGGATTTATAATTAGTGAATTTACAGCACTAAAATTACCTACTTATTATGCGACAGTACTGCAAATCCAGTTATTTCAACCTCTTAAATGTCTTAAAATTTTTACTTTATTTTGCTTTTTTTATTTGAAAATTTCCTAGCTTGTTCTCTTATTTTTGAGTAATAAAGGCCACTTGTCAAATGGATTGTCAATACCACCACCTAGTGGCAGAAATCAATAAAGCTGTTTCAGAATAAAAGCAGGTCCTCTTACCTACAGATCAGATGTTAAAGTCATATGGGCAAAAAAATTTTTTTAGATCTGAACAAATTTTCTATTTGTGTGATTCAGGCACTACCAAAAAGACATATGGAAGTTGCATAAGAACTTTATGAGAACATATGTAAATGCACCCTTTCAAACTATAATGGGATGAAATTGTATAATGTGGTTTATTTTCCCTTGCTTATTCAAAATGCATGTCTTAAAGCCATGATCTTCTTTAGCTGCTTCACCAGAAATTAGCTATTATAAAAGGTACTTTTCAAAAAGCGAAAACTCTCTTCATGTGCTAGCGCAGGGCTGCGACTCATGGATTTAGATGCAGGCCAAGGAAAGGCTAAGCTGTTATACAATCTCTGCAAATTAGCTGATCTAGAGAAGTCACATAGGAAGGGTTCCTAACTCACATGAAACAACACTGAATTTTATCTGCGGGGCCACTCCATGTCTCTGGGCCCTCCCTTTCCCATGCAGGGAGGGCTCCCAAACCTCAGCAATTTAAGAACTGTATTTCACTGTGAATTTCCTGGGTGGGGGAGAAGGCTGGAAAGCAAAGCTAAATGAGACAAAAATGCCCTTAGTTATTATATCAATCTACTTGATCAATACCAGTAACTTTTAAACTAGTGCTTACTCTCTGTAAAATGTCTACGACAAAGATGGAGAAACAGGAACCAGATTTACCCTCCCACCAAACACCAAAACAGACAAACAAACAAAAAACCGAAACAAGACCATACTCAATTCACATGAAAAGATGGTTCATCAGCCACTGAATATCGGAGACAGCCATCCTTGAGAGACAGGGAAAACAAACCCTGTGAACTTAACTAGCAGCCCACTTTCACTACTTTGAGATTTCCCAAGCCAATGCATGAAAAAGGGGAAATAAAGTGGGTGCCCCAAGTCAAGGACACAGAGTTAAGAGTCTGAGGAGACCAAAGAAGCTAGAATTCATAGGACAGTGGGCCAGAGAGGAGAGAGCTACACAGAAAAGCCTAGAGATGTGTAGAGGGTCACATTGGAGTTTAGGTAGATGACTGATCAGTTCTTGTGTGTGAGGAAACTAACCATCAGGGAAAGACCACCTAAAGAGATTAGAGGAAACAGAGCATGGTGCTTACATGTGGCTGGAAAACATGCCTGTTTCCATAAGTCATACTGAGACAATTCGTAATTCACAGGCAATAGGTGGAGTATTAGGATGGCTTTACCTCTGTAGTGGGGAATAATTAGTCCTAGACTGAGCAATGGTCCAGACCTTAACAAACCCTAAAAGCAAGAACCAGCAGGATCAAGCAGTTTTCAAGTAACTTAACTGCTTACCAGAACAAAGCTTAAGAAGCTTTATAAAGATCCAGGACCCAACAGGGTAATATTCATAATGTCTGGCATTCAATCAAAGATTAGCAGGTATGCAAAGAGGCAGGAACACATAACCCATAATGAGATTAATCAATAAATCAAAGCTGATTCATGATTGACAGACATGTTAGAATCAGAAAAGGATATGAAAGTTATTAAACAGCGATTAAAATTGTATGTACATGTTCAAAAAGTTAAGTAGAGACACGGAAGATATTTTTTTTAAAAGGCCCAATCCAAACCTATAATGTGTAAAACAAAAAAATGCACAATAAATGAGGCCTTGTAAGTAAGACACAGCAACAGAAACTAACCAACAGAAACACACAGAGGAAAAGAACTTTAAAAAAGAAAGAAAAGAACATCAGTGAGGATATTACCCAGTAGCCTAATACATGGGTAATGAAGTCTTCAAAGGGAGGTAACAGAAAAAATATTTGAAGAAATAATGACTGGAAAACTGGATGAAACTTATCTATACATAGATCCAGAAAACTCAACAAACTCCAAACACGAGAAATTGCACCAAAGCACATCATAATAAATTGCTCAAAACCAGTGATAAAAAGCACACAATCATCATAATCCACTGGCACTTTTTATCACTGTTTATCAACATGTACTGCTAAAAACATGAGGGAAGGTCGGCAGCTTCCCTTCATGTCTTTATGTAACTAGAGTACTGCATACTTACAGTCAAAGAAAAAATAAAAGGGGCTTATAATATATAACTACTTTCAGAAAAATATTCCAGAGCACAATTAATTACTCAACTCCTTCACAAGAAAGAATACTTAGAAACAAAGGGCCTTACCTTGAAAAAAGAATGAATGGCAGCTGTGGCTTCACTGCGAACCCTCAAAATAGAACCCAGGACATTAGTCCTACATCTAAGGTGAGGGTATTGTCTCAGATACTCCAGAGGATGCCTCTCTTTATATTTAAAGGGGAAAGCCTGCCAATAAATGGAAAAAACAAAATAAATGCTAAAAAAAGATACTGTTTTTAAAAGTCAGTTTTCCAAGGCATTTGTTACATAGTGCTTTAGAACAAAATGACGATTTCCTTCATTTATTAATATAACTGAATGCAGCACACATTAACTCCACCAAGTTAGTGGGATGGCAGGGTTCAATCACAAATGTGTGGGTTTGACTCCAGATGTACTTACTTGTTAGCTGTGGAGCTTTAGGCAAAGTTGTTACTTAGTATCACAGAGGTTAATGCTATTGATCAAATTTCTATCTGCTAGTTATTAATCACTACTTGCAGACAGAATAGGATATAATTATGCAAAAACAGTGCACTGTTTGGCACAGAGGAGTTCAGAATATTGTAGAAATTAAAGATTATGTTTTCTATAGCTGGATACACACAGCTGGTGTTCAATTTTAAATCACCCAAATGTCTTGAAAGCACACAATCATTCATAATCAATTGGCACTTTTTATTACTGTTTATCAACATGTACTGCTGTCTAAGAACACGAGGGAAGGTCAGCAGCTTCCCTTTATCTCTTCATCTGACAGAGTAGTGCATATTTAAAGCACTTTTAAAGTAAATTATAAGCCCCCCTAAAAATATTTCCACCTGCCCACTCTTGTGTTCCAACAATAAGAAGACAGAAACAAATGTTCAGGAAAAAACTAAAGTTTCAAGGAAAAAGATAACAGAAAAACCAAGTAAAAGAATCACTGTTAGGTTGTTCCTTTTAGTCTTATATGTTCCCTTTAGGTCCTGTGAGCATACTGATTTATATTATATAGACATAAACTTACACATACATGCCAAAATGAAAGTATAACCACATTAACAGGAATCAGAAAGACAGGGGTTCAGAATTCCTCAGTGTGTGAATACATAAAAATGACACTGAAATGATGGGGGAAAGAAGGCGAAGGCATCAACATTAACAGAAACCAAAGGAGAAAAATTTAAGAAGAGTAAAGCACAAGGTAAATTTTTAACGATCGGATTTTAGACTAGGGATCCTTGCGTCAGCCGAGACTGCCTGGAACCGGGAAAGGGCAGCCCCCACAGCCACAAGTGAGCTGAAAAGACCCCATAAGTCAGGCCCTGTCTGGCCACCAGTCAGAGCCCAGAGGGGGATCCAGCCACCGCTAGGGCAGACTGTGGGTACAGGTAGGTGCCCTTCTGACTCGCCACTCTAGAACAGGGATCACTGTGTCCAGAACCCACCAAGACTGTGAAATTGGGAAAGGGCTGCCCCTACAGCCAGAGGTGAGCTGAAGGTCCCCAAAAGCCAGGCCCCGCCTGGCAGTGAGCCGGAGCCCAGAGGGGGATCCAGCCACCCCACCTCCAGGGCAGTCTGTGGGACCCCAAGACATACCTCTGGAATTAAACAAATACAGAAGGTGGAGATTTTCTGTGACAGCGACCATTAACATATTCATAGCACCACTGCCCTACTGTACTTCTGCATAACAGTATTTAACTCGATCAGACCACCATTTTCTGACATCCCAGAAAGAGCACACCAAAAAGATGCAAGCCAGTACCAGCGACACAGTGTCCCAACACATAGGACAAATTAGAAAACAAGCAGTAGGGAGAAGAAAAACTACAAGCAACCAAGCAAATCCTCAGGGAAAAGATATACCACAAAAAGAAAATCACCCGCCAGATGGCAACAACAGGGACTTAGAAGAAATTCTGAGCCTTCCAGAAAGAGAATTTAAAATTGCCATTATTAAAAAACTGACAGAAGTCATAAAGGAAAACAATGATAAGGGAAAAATAATCAACGATCAGAAGAATGAAATTGAGTCCCTAAAGAGGGAAGTGAAAGAAATGCAGGAGATCAGAGGATTAATGGAGGAGCTAAAGAACGCTGGGAAAAGCAGTGAAAGCAGAATAGATGAAATGGAAGAATGAATAAGTACTCTTGAAGACAGAGAAATAAAAAGAACCAAAACGGAAAAGGAAAGAGAAGTACAAAGGAAAAAGAATAAAGAAAGACTTCAGGAACTACCTGATTCCATGAGGAAAGGAAATATAAGAGTTATAGGAATCCCAGAAGGAGAGGAGAGAGACATAGAACAGAGAAAATATTCAAGGAAATAATTGAAGAGGACTTCCCAAACATGAAGAAGGAGCTGAAAATAGACATACAAGAAGCAAGAAGAACACCAAACTTCTATGATGTAAGGAAAAATACAGCAAGACACATAATAGTAAAGCTCCCAAGAATCCAAGAGAAGGAAAAAATAATGAAGCTGACAAAAGGGAAGAAACAGATAACATACAAAGGAAAACCAATCTGACTGACATCGACTTCTCTAAAGAAACACTACAGGCAAGGAGAGAATGGAGGGACATAGTCAACAAACTCCAAGACAACAAATGCCAACCAAGAATACTCTATCCTGCAAAGCTTTCCTTCCTCTATGGAGAAAGAATAAAAACCTCCCCAGACAAACAGAAACTCTGGAATTTCATTACGACTAAACCCCCACTCCAAAAAATACTCAAGGAGTGCTAAAGCCAGAACCAACAGAGGGATGAATAAGAACAAAACAAGACCAAAATAAATAAATAAATAAGATAAAAAATAAAACCAGAGAAAAGACAACCAAATGGCAAATACAGACGCTAACATATCAATATTAACTCTAAATGTAAAAGGACTAAACTATTTAATAAAAAGACACAGAGTCGCAGGCTGGATCAAGAAACAAAACCTAACCTTTTGCTGTCTTCAGGAAACACAATTAGATACAAAAGATAAAAATAGACAAAGTAAAAGGATGGAAAACAATCCTACAAGCAAATGGGCCAAAAAAGAAGGCAGGAACAGCTATACTTATATCAGATAAAACAGATTTCAAAATCAAAAAGGTAAAAAGAGACCTAGATAGTCACTACATTATAATCAAGGGGACAATACTTCAAGAAGAAATAACACTCATTAACATATATTCACCAAATGAAGGACCACCAAAATATATGAGACAACTATTATCATCTCTGAAAACAGACATCAGAGAAAACACATATGTAGTAGAAGATTTCAACACACCGCTATCAACAATGGATAGATCAATGAGACAAAAAATAAGTAAGGACATTAAAGCTCTAAATAAGGATCCAACCCCACAGGCTTAACAGACATCTATAGAACATTAGACCCAAAAAAACCTGAGTACACATGTTTCTCAAGTGCACACGGATCATTCTCCAGGATTGATCACATACTGGGACACAAGACAAACAAGATACACCAAGATTGAAATCATACCAATCATCTTCTCTGACCATGAAGGTGTCAAACTAGAAATAAACCATAAAAAGAAGACAAGGAACTCTCCTATCTCATGGAGATTGAAACCCACACTACTGGAAGACCACTGGACTAATGAGGAGATCAAAGAAGAAATTAAAAAATACTTTGAGTTGAATAACAAGGAGGACACCAATTTCCTAAATGAATGGGATGCAGCAAAAGCAGTAATAAGAGGAATATATACAGCAATACAGGCTCACATCAAGAAACAAGAAAGAACACAAAGAAACAACCTAATCTCACATCTTAAAGAACTAGAAAAAGAACAACAACAAAAAAGCCTAAAACCAGTGGAAAGGAAACAATAAAAATCAAAGCAGAAATAAATGAAATAGAAATTAAAAAAAAATCCAAAAGATCAATGAAACCAAAAGTTAGTTCTTCAAAAAAATAGATAAAATAGACAAACCCCTACCCAGACTCACAAAGGAAAAATGGGAGAAAGCACAAATAAATAGGCTCACAAATAAAAGAGGAGAAATCACAACAGACACAGCAGAAATCAAAAGAATAATCAGAAACTACTTGTTATATGCAAACAAGCTCAACAATCTAGAGGAGATGGACAAATTCCTACAACTCTACAATCACCCAAAGCTAGATAAAGAAGAAATAGAACACCTAAACAGACTAATTACAAGCAACAAAATTGAAATGGTAGTCAAAAACCTCCCCCAAAACAAAAGCCCAGGACCAGATGGATTTAAATGAATTCTACCAAACATTCAGAAACGAATTAGTGCCTATCCTTCATAAACTCTTTCAAAAAGTTGAGAAGGAAGGGATAATACCAAACATGTTCTATGAAGCCAACATTACACTAATACCAAAACCGAACAAGGACAACCCAAAAAAAGAAAAGTGCAGGCCAATCTCTCTAATGAACACGGATGCAAAAATCCTCAATAAAATTTTAACTATCAAAATCCAACAATGTATCCATAAGTTAATTTACCACAACCAAGTAGGATCCATTCCAGGGACACAAGGATGGTTCAACATCCGAAAATCAATCAATGTTATCCAACACATCAACAAAAAGAAACATAAAAACCATATGATAATATCAATAGATGTTGAGAAAGCTTTTGACAACGTAAAATTCTTAGGATACAAGGAACATACCTTAACATCATAACGGCCATATATGACAAGCCCATAGCCAATATCATTCTTAATGGTGAAAAGCTGAAAGCATTTCCTTTAAGGTCTGCAACAAGACAAGGATGTCCACTCTCACCACTGCTTTTCAATCTAATACTGGCAGTCCTAGCCAGAGCAATAAGACAAGAGAAAGACATATAAGGAATCCAAATAGGGAAGGAAGAAGAAAAACTATCACTATTTGCAGATGATATGATAATATACATAGAGAACCCCAAACACTCCACAGAAAAACCAATCAAACTAATCAGTCAGTTTAGTAAAGTAGCAGGATACAAAATCAACACACACAAATCAGTAGCCTTCCTATACACAAACAATAAATTTGAAGAAGAAATCAAGAAAACCATCCCTTTTATTACTGAAACAAACAAAAAAATCAAATACTTGGAAATAAACCTAACAAAAGAGGTAAAGGACCCATACAAAGAAAACTATACAACACTATTAAAAGAAATAGAAGAAGACACAAAGAAATGGAAAGACATCCCCTGCTCCTGGATTGGAAGAATTAACATTATTAAAATGGCCATCCTACCAAAAGCAATTTACGGATTCAATGCTATGCCAATAAAAATTTCAATGACATTCTTCAAAGAAATAGAACAAATATTGATGAAACTCATATGGAGCCACCAAAAACCCCAAATAGCCAAAGCTCTCCTAAAAAAAAAAGAATGGAGGCATCACACACCTAGATTTCAAACTATATTACAAAGCCATAATAATCAAAACTACATGGTATTGGAAAAAGAACAGACACGTGGACCAATGGAACCGAACAGAAAATCCAAAAATAAACCCACAGATTTACAGTCAACTAATTTTTGACAAAGGAGCAATGAATATGCACTGGAGCAAAGAAAGTTTGTTCAATAAACGGTGCTTCGAAAACTGGGTTGCTACATGCAAAGAATGAAGCTTGACTACTACCTCACACCATGCACAAAAACCAACTCCAAATGGATTAAGAACTAGATATAAGACCTGAAACCATAAAATATATAGAAGGAAATATAGGTGAAACACTACATGACATACACCTCAGTAACAGCTTTAAAGACTCATCACCCAAAGCAGTGATAGCGAAGGCAAAGTTAAACAGCTGGGACTACATCAAATTAAAGAGCTTCTGTACAGCAAAAGACAAAGTAACCAAAACAAAGAGACACCCCACCAACTGAGAGAAAATTTTTGCACACAACACTAATGATAAAAGGCTGATCACAAAAATCTACAAAGAGCTGAAGAGACACAACAAAAACAAAGTAAATAGTCCAGTCAAAAAATGGGTAAAAGAGCTAAAAAGAAACTTCTCCAAAAAGGATATGCAAATGGCCAACAGGCATATGAAAAAAATGTTCAGCATCACTTGTAAACAGGGAAACACAAATCAAAACTACAATGAGATACCATCTTACACCAGTAAGAATGGCACATATTAAAAAAAAAACTAGCTACAACAAATGTTGGCAAGGATGTGGAGAAAAACTGATGGGAGTGCAAATTGATCCAACCACTATGGAGAGCTGTGTGGAGATTCCTCAACTTGCTAAAGATGGAGCTTCCATATGATACAGCAATTCCACTCCTAGGTATTTACCCAAAGGACACAGAAACATTAATTCAAAAGGGCACCTGCACCCCTATGTTTACAGCAGCCCTATTTACAATAGCTAAGCTATGGAAACAACCCAAATGCCCAAAAATAGATGAGTGGATAAGATGTGGTACATATACACAATGGAATATTACTCGGCAATCAAAAAAAATAAACCCATGCAATTTGCAGCAACATGGATGGAGCTGGAATGGATCATGCTCAGTGAAATAAGCCAGAAAGAATAAGAAAAATACCGAATGGTCTCACTCATAGCAGGAATTTAGAAAACCTAAATAAAGGAATCAGGGAAAAGACTAATTATAATAAAGTAAAAATCAAATTCAACAAGCAACTATAAACCAGAGACATACAATGGGGGGGGGGGGATTAGGGTCAAAATAAGGGGGTGTGGGAATTGTATGGGGACTATAACCAAGATGAAAATGCATACATTGTGTAAAAATGAAAAATGATGTAAAAACATATGAAAGAAAATAAATTAAAAATAATTTTAATGATCAGGACTCCCTGGTGGCACAGGGTTTAGTCTCAGCACCTTCAAGCTATGGCCAGCCACTGCAGCATGAGTTCCATCCCTGACAGGGGAGGTAACCCACATGGTGCAGTAGACCTCTCTGGTCTCACCTGCTGCTCCCCTCAGCTGTGTATTTCAGTAAATCTGCCTGCTTTGCTCCCCACTCTGTCTCTGGTGAATCGTCTCAAACCCCATACCTCTGGCCTATACCCCAGTTCTTGTATGCATAAATAAAAATAAATCTTAAAAAAAAATTAAATGATCATATATCCCTCTAAAAAAGCAAAACCAAAAATGTTTACCATCTCCATTCTTATCTAAGTTCCAAATTAGTTTCATAATCTATTCTTTGGAAATTTTAAAATCTGATTTTTTTTTAGATTGCATTATTTTTACTGAGGTAATACAGATTAACAACACTGTATATGATTTAGATGTACAGGATCACACCTATTCAAGTGTATGTTTCTATATCATGTCCACACCAAAGCCCCAATAATCCTCCACTATACTCCACTGAGCCCCCTCCCCACTTTGCTCTCCACACCTCTTCTTCCCCTTCTGTTAGCCTCAGTTCTGCAGTCATTTCTAAGATTCATTTTGGTTTAGTTTCTTTACATTCAAAATGAATAAAATTATCCTGTCTTTGTCATTCTCCTTATTTCAGTTAGCATAATCCTCTCCAGTTCCAGCCATCTTGTCCCAAATGGCAGAAGCTCATCTTTTTTTTAATAGTTGAGCAGTATACCATTGTGTGTGCACACCACGTCTTTATCCACTTATTGTTGGGGACTGAGGTTGTTTCCATAGCTTGGCTATTGTAAAGAGCACTACAATGAACCTAAGTGCATATATCCTTTTTTAAATTACCATTTTTGTATTCTTTGAACACCGAGTTAACTTGTTGATTATATACGGGTCTTTTACTATTTTAAGAAAACTCTAGTATTTTTCATAAGGCTGATATTCCCGACAGTGTAAGAGAGTTTCTTCTTCTTCAAACCCTCACAACCCTTGTTTTTTCCTGGTCTTTTTTGATATGGGCCAGGTATGAAATGATATTTCATTGTGGTTTTGATTTGTACTTCCCCAATGATAAGTGACAATGAACATCTTTTTATGTGCCTTATTGGCCATCTGTATGTCTTCTGCAGAGAATTATGTATTTAGTCCTACTGCCCATTCTTTATTTGGGTTGTTTTCTTAATGAGTGTGAGTTTTTTGTAGTACTTGGATATTAGCATCTTGTCAGATCTATAATGTGTAAATATTTTCTCCTATTCAGTAGGACCTTTAGTTTCAGTTTGCTATAGGCCCATTTATTTATTTTTATTTTCGTTCCCTCTACTGTTCTAATAGAATTCCCAAAGATATCACTGAAGAAATGTCACAGATAGCTTTGCCTATGTTTTCTTCTATGTGTTTTATGGTTTTAGCTCTTACATCCATATCTTTAATCCATTTTGAGTTAATTTTTGTATATAGTGTGAGGTAGTGGTCCAGCTTTCACAACATATTGGTGAAAAATACTCTTTTCAGGCCTCCCCTGGTGATGCAGGCGGTTGAGTGCCATGTTGTAAAGCTGTCCGCAGCCTCTGCAGTGCCAGTTCAATTCCAGCTGGCTAGCGAGGGTCCCACATGGCGCAGCAGACCTCTCCTGTCTCACCCGTTGCTCCCCTCAGCAATGTATTTCATCAGTCTCTCTGTTCTGTTCCCCACTCTCTCTGGTGAATCCTCTCACCCTCCTGCGCATCTGGCCTGTACCCCAGTTCTTGTGTAAAATAAATAAATAAATCTTTAAAAAAAAAAAAACCAACTTTCTTTTCTCCAATGTATACTCTTGGGTCCTTTGTTACAAATTAACTGTCCATGTAAAGGTGGGCTTATTTCTGGGCTCTCAATTCTCTTCCATTGATAACATGTGTCTATTTTTTTCTCAATACCATACTGTTTACATTAATATTATACCTTTGTAGTATAGTTTAAAGTCTGGGAATGTGATATTATGCTTCTTTTTTTTTCATTTATGCATACAAGAACTGGGGTATGGGCTAGAGGTGTGGTGGTGAGAGGATTCACCAGAGACAAAGTGGGAAACAGAACAGGCAGACTGACTGAAATACACTGCTGAGGGGAGTAGCGGGTGAGATAGGAGAGGTCTGCTGTACCATGTGGGCCACCTCCCTGGCCAGGGATCGAACTCGTGCTACAGTGGCTGGCAATAGCCTAACAGCACTGTGCCATAAGAGAGGCCCCTTATGCTCCTTTTTTCGTCAGGATTGCTTTTGTGATTCCATATAAACTTCAGTAATGTTTGCTCTATTTCTTTGAAGAATTTCACTTTGATAGGTAGTGCATTTAATCTATATATTGATTTGGGTAAGATGACTCTTTTAACAATGTGATTTCTTCCAATCTATGAGCAGGGAATATTTTTTCATTTCTTTGTGTCTTCTACTTTTTTAAATAATGCCTTATAGTTTTCATTAAATAGGTCTTTCATAAATTTTTAAATGCCATAAATTTTTCTGTACTGATTTTGTAGCCTGCCATTTCACTGTACTAATTTATCGTTTCTACTGCTTTTATTGGAGTTTAGGATTTTCTATATATATATTATCATACTGTCTGCCAATAATGATAGCTCTATTTCTTTTTTAACTTGGACTCTTTATTTCTTTCTATTGTCTAATTGCTCTAGGTAGAATCTCGAATACTATGTTGAATAGTAATAGTAAATGTGGACATTCTTCCTTATACCTAGCTTAAAAGTTTTCAGTTTTTTTTACCAGTGAGTATGATCTTAGTCATGGGTATGTCATGCATTGTCTTTACTATGTTTAGGTACATTCCTTCTTTCCCCATTTTATTGATAGCTTTTTTTTTATCATGAGTGGATGCTGAGTCTTGTCAAATGCTTTCTTTGCATCTATGGATATGCTCATATGATTTTTATCTTTCCTATTGTTGATGTGGTGAATCACCCTGATTGATTTTCATATGTTGAACCATCCTGATCCCTGGAATAAATCATACTTGGTCATGATGTATGATCCTTTTAATGAACACTTGAATTCAGTTCGCTAAGATTTTGTTGAGGATGTCTACATCTATGTTCATCAGGGATATTGGTGCACAGTTTTCTTTTTCTGTGATGTCCTTGCCTGCTTTTGGTATCAGTGTAATGTTGGCCTCATTAAACCAGTTTTCAAGCATTCTCTCCTTCAATTTTGGGAAAGAATGTGAAAAGGACAGGAATTAGTTTGTCCTTGAAGGTTTGGAAGAACTCACTAATAAACTATCTGGCCTTGGACTTCTACTTTTGGGAGACTTTTGAATATTGTTTCAATTTCCTTGCTGTAATTGGTTGGTTCAGGTTTTCTATTTCTTCCTAATTCAGTCTTGAAGGTTTGATGCTTCTAAAACTTTTCCATTTCTTCTAAGTTATACAATTAATTGGCATAAAGATGTTCCTAATAGTCTCTTATGGTGCTCTGTATTTCTGAGATGTCTGCTGTAATTTCTCCTTTCATTTCTGATTCTATTTATTAGTGTTTTCTCCTTTTTTTTCCCAGTGAGCCTAACTAGGTTTGTCTACTTTATCTTTTCAAAGAACCAGTTTTTTATTTCATTGATCTTTTGTGATATCTTTTAAATTTCTGTTTCACTTATTTCCACTCAAATTTTTATTATTTCCTTCCTTCTCATAGCTTTTGGCTTTTTCTTTTTCTAGTTTCTTAGAGTGTATGGTTATCTATTTGAGATCTTTCTTGTTTCTTGATGTGGGTCTGTATTGCTTTATATGTCCCTCTTACTACTGCTTTTGCTGGATCCCATAAGTCTTGGAGCCTAATTTCTAATTTTACAGGTCAATTAATATTTTTAGAAAATTATTCAGAATGACATGTTTTACTTACCCTGTGTTATTTCTTATTACCTTACAGTTAATTTAGTTCAATTATCCAAATGAATTAAATGATGCAATTTCCCTATATCTCCTCCCTTTTTGTTCAATATATGAAGACAAGGATAGCAAAAACACAGGGGAATTAAATGGTTAGTATATACATTTTAGCTGTGTTTCTAATCTGCAATAAAAGTTTGTGGAAATCATTTTACCTGGTTGGATTAAATTTAAGAAACTGTACTGATAATCTTTGCTTTTATTACCTCTAACTTCTTCATGGGGTAAAGAGCTACTAATAGAAGATTCTTGCAAAAACAAGATTAAACAAGGTATAAACATGTCTTCATGTAGACTTTCTTTGCTCATTCAAGCACTACAATTAAGCATTAGCATTAATAGCTAATGCCACTGAGGAACTGAATTTTTTAATTTAAGTTCAATTGATTTACTATTCAACAGCCATAGATAGACCTATGGGCTTCTAAACTGGACAGCAGAATTCTAGATCATGCAAAAGTCAAAGTCATTTCTAGGCAGAGAATCCCTAAGAATGTGTTTTGCCATGTATGTCTCTGTCACTTTGGGTAAGTGGGCTGGATAGTAAAAGTGGGCAAGTTTCAACTGTGACAGGCACCACTGAGAGGTAGGGATTAACACTTCATTCTCTCTCATCAGACAAAGCCATCTACATCAATACTTTTTGCCACTCTCTCTATATTCTTCAGGCTCTATACTATTACCCGGTAAGTCACAATCAAAATATGTTCTAAGTGCCATCTTAACAATAGTCACATTTATAACAGACTGCTAGTGTATTAAATTAAAGCTTAAAGAGCCTCCAGAAAAATGTCAAGAAAGCATACCTTGGCATCACAATTTCCAACAACTTCAATTTTTTCTGCTTTCAGTTCCACATTTTGCCTTTTGGATGGACTTTTTACCAGCTGCCCTTGAACTTCTACAGAACTCCCAAAAGCTAGTTCTCTATAATAATAAAACATAGCATAAACAAGGTATGATTATATGTAACCCTTCATTTTAATACAAACCTTGCTCTCAGAATATCAAACTTTTTTTTTTTTAAGATTTATTTATTTATTTATACAAGCACTGGGTACAGTCAGAAGCGCGGGAGGGTAAGAGAATTCACCAGAGCCAGAGCGGGGAGCAGAGCAGGCAGAAGGACCGAAGTACACTGCTGAGGGGAGCAGAAGGCGGCAGGAGAGGTCTGCGCGCCATGTGGGACCTTCCTCCAGTGGCTGGGGAACAGCCGGGGATCGAAAAGGCGCCGCGGAGGTTTCGGGCAGCTTTGCAACCCAGCGCTCTACCGCTGTGCCACCGGGGAGGCCCTATCAAACTATTTAATGACACAAGTTTTTACCCTTAGTTGGATTAAGAGTTTCAGGTTAAGAGAGCAAAGGACAGGTGGAAGATACAGTCATGTGAAGATGTTACATCAAGGAAGAAAGGCTCAAACTGGAAAGATCTTGATTCCAAGTATTCAGACTTGAGCCACAAAGCAGATTTGTTTAGAAAGATGACGAAGGAGATGTGAACAGTGGACTAGGGAAGTGGGAAGCAGAGGAAAAGGGAAAAAAAACCCCTCACCTATTGTCAGAGCTTGAATCTGCTACAACCTGAAGGCTCTCCAAACAGGAGCCATCATTTACATGCAGGAACAAGACTTCCTTCTGGGACCGGACTGAACGAATCCATCCCTAACAAAGAGAATATTTCTAAATGTGCATTTAAAACAAGTTAACACTTCACATTTTCATTACACATACATAGAAGACTAAAAAAGAACCAATGCACTCGTAATTCTACCTTAATAAATCAATTTGTTTTTAGTCACCCCATGCATATATAATTTTCGTACTTCTTGTCAGTGAGATAGTTTTGACATCCCACCTTCTTTTTGTTTTGTTAATAAAGTTCAAATCTGATGTATGCTTAATATTCTATCAGGTTGATAAGACTAATTCATATACCCAATCCCCCAATATTGGTTATCCTAGATATGTCCTCCTGCTCCTGCTCCCTCCCCAACAACTACAAATTTTCGTACCTTTGTCCTTTTATACCAAATTCCCAGAAGGAGGTTATGTGATACAGACTAGAAAACAGACTAGAAACATCTGAGATTTTCTCCCTCCTTTTACAATGTATTATACAAAAAGAGCTCTCAACATACATGAAGTGGTAACAGATTTTCAAAGACACTGAAATGAAAATAACAGATAGTGTGAGTACACGAGATATCAAGGAGACCAATAAAGCCAAAAATAGCTTTCACAGATCTCATTCAATATAAATTAGTTTAAAAAAGAGAATATTCTTCTAGTAGACACTGACCAACAGTGAAACAATTAATTATGCTTGGGAAATATGCTTGGGAATATATGATCCAATTTAGAATGATTGTATTGATCTTTGCTTTGTGTTCCCATTACACCCTCTAGAAACTGTTATTAAGGCTCTCCTATTACTAATTTACATATCCAGAATATTTTGAGGGCCTAGAAAGCACCCTTTTGCTGTTTTGAAGGCTACTGTCAGGCACATAGTAATCAATGTTTTCAATAAAAGGGTATCTCCCATGTGCTAAGCTTTTACTATAGGACAAGTGTTTGACTAATTTTATCTACTATCTCATCACCTCATCACAATACCTCTATAAATTATCATCAGGCATATCTTCAAGTGAAGAACTTGAGATTCAGAGAAGTTAACTTACTAAAGGTGATACCACAGGTTTACTAGAAGCCCCTGATTTTTCTCTAGGGCTACACTGAATAAAGTGTAAATTGCCTCAGCCGTCTGTAATTTGGATCATGCCCATCTTTCTGGTTTCATCTCATCTCACCACATGCTTCCCAAAGGCCCTTTGGTCAAGCTCCATCAGTAGTACTTTCCAAAGCACCATTCTCTTTATTTGATAATAAAAGTTAACATTTACGGAGTACTCTTTAATGTGTTTCTGTTCTAAATTCTTTAATACTCCTTAATCCTCCGAAGAAATTTGTTAAGTAAATATTATCATTTTTAGAGATGAAGAAACATACTTAAACAAATTAGGATAACCTCTCTAAATAGTCAAGGTCACAAAGTTACCAAAGTTCCAGTAGAGCTGGAAGTCAAATATAGTTCTCACTTTAAAGCTTATGTTCTTATCAATGAGATTTTTAGAATGCTACTTCTACTCCTATTTCCTCTGTCTGAGAAACAAACTTTTCAGGGCTTATTTGAAATGTTACTTCACACCTGAGGTTTTCCCTGACATTGTTAACGCAGTTAAGTACAGCCCTATTTTCTCACAGTCTCTTATTTATACCACCTGTTCTTATCACAGTGCTGCCATTACTGGTTTTAGACATTAAACCAGGGCTGTCCAACAAAACATGTGAGCCACCTGTGTAATTTTATAATTGGAGTGTTCACATTAAAAGTAAAGAGAAATAGATTAAAATTTTATTTAACCTATTTTGCCCAAAACATTATCATGTAATCAAAATAAATACATTGAGACATGCTGCATTCTTGTTTGTGCTTCAAAATTGGCGTGTATTTTACATTAATAGTGTCTCTTTGATTTGAACTAGCCACATGTAAAGTGTTTAGTGCCACAAATGGTTGATAGCTACTATATTAGACTTCACAGCACTAAAACGGAAATCTCTAGTCTAGGTAAGTTTTGTTCTTTTCATCTTTAAATCCTCTCTTGACTAGCGCACAGAAGGTATCATTAATATATCAAAAAGATCAATGCAAAAAAAAAAAACTCCTTTTAATTTGGATCCTTTAAAGAATATGAAATCCAAAGAAATCTAAAGGGGTCGACTGATCACTGCTAAAATATAAGGATATAAAAGGGCAACAAATAACTGGATCAGTGTTTTCAGCAGTCTAAAAGTTAAGTCAAACCAACTTATCTGTCCTGCTCCTTTAAGGGGAAATGTAAGTTGCTGCAAATATTATTAGCAAGAGAATTAATGGCAGCTAACATTTATTTATTGTGGGTCACTGTTCTAAATGTCTACACCTATCAACTCATTTAATCTTCAGGACTCTATGAAGGAGAGGTCTATTACCACCTCCATTTACATTAAGAGGAAAGCGAGGTGTAGAGCATGACTATAATTAATTCAGAGATTTAATCCTAGGCAGCTTGACTCCAGAGTGTTTTCAGACTGCTACACTCTACGTTCCCTCAATTTATTAAAGTTATATGGAAAGCCCCACTTTAGACAGAGTTAATAAGGTTGAATAAAAGGTGAGGTTTAATGAATAAACAGTTACTGTCCAGCTATGTGTGACTAACAAGTTAGGTGAAACATCGTTTCTACTCTCAAGGCCTTAGTTCAAAACCAACACTACAGAACTGGAAAAGCATTTGAGGAATAAAGGATCGGGGACTCATTCGTTTATTTTCCTGTGTGATTAACAAGTGCACAGGTGAAGGCCTCATATGAAAGCAAACTTCCTGCACTTTATAAGCATCAAACAAGTTTTGCACAAATTAACAAAAGTGTGAAGTACACGATGGCCTGCGTGTTGTCACACTTCCCTGCTAGTCTGACCTGCCAGTCCAGGCGAACCTCGCGGGGAAGGAGCCGCGTGAGTCCCCAGAGAGAAAAAAACCCCCCTTCCCGGTCACCAACCTGGACCTTAACGCGCTCCCCACTCGCGTTCTGGGCCCTGAGCGCCTCCCGCACGCTCAGCTTGGACGCAGCCGTGTGCCTCGGGCAGGGGGCGGTGGAGCAGGCGCGCAGGGCGCGCAGCAGGCCCCGGGCCCCCCACATGGCGCCGCCGCCCCAGGCGCCTCCGCTCAGCCCCCCCGCCCCGCGCCGGGACCCGCCCCACTTCCCCACGCGCCCCCAGACGCTCCTTTTCGCTCCCAGCTGTTCCCTTCCCCGCGCAGGCCGCGGCTCTGCCCCCAGAGAACCTCGCCTCCGCTCAAGAAACACTTCTAGCCCGCACGCCGCGCAGACACCCCGCTGGGGCCCGCCCGGACACCCCCGCGGTCCCGCCCGGACACCCCCGCGGCCCCGCGCCGGCGCTAAGAGTACACGTCGACCCCAGACCCCGCTGAAACACGCGCGGCCACTGTCATCACGTCATCACGCCGCCGAACGTCACCACGCCGCGAGGAGGTTAAGAGGGAGCATGCGCATTTCTGACCCTAGTTAACATAGGAGGCGGGGCAGAGGCAGGGGAAGGGGGCGGGACGGGGGGCGGGGCAGAGGGGCGGGGCCGATGGAGGGGCGGGGCCAGGGTCAGTAATGGCACTAAGATTTACCGCTGAAGCAAGCACAGGGCCCACTTGGGGAGGGCTGTGAGGTTTCTCTAAAGCTGCCAGGTGAAGCCGAGGAACACTGAGAGGCAAGGGTGACAGATGCTGAGGAACAGTAACCAGAAAGAGAATTATTGACAGTGTTAGCCTAAGGAAACCAACCAGTTATTCCAGAGTTCTAAGCAGAGGAAAACGAGCTAGCCATTGTGTGGTACCAGACAGCTAAGTGACAAGTGTATGAAAAGGTGATTGGTTCCCTGGCAGAGTCTAAGCATGGCATGCCAGAGGTGGCTGGCTGGATAAGGTAGCATCCGATGGGAAAGTAGAATAACTGAACAAATCTTGATATGGGAGTCAGAGAAGGCCTGGTGTGAGGATGGTGGCGAGCCACTGGAGCAACATTTCTTTGCCTTCCAGAGTCTCCAAGTCTCTCTCTTTCTATCTTCCCTGCTACAATGATCTGCATTTGTTTGACCTGGAAACAACAATCCTTTTATACATGGGGCTACCTTTTCAATGCATTCCCGCAAAATTATTTTTGTAACTCTGACACAAAAGGTTTCTGTTTAAAGGAAGTAAAGGTTAGTTATTTAAAGTAACTACTATTATGCTTATTTTACAGATAAGAGAAGTTGGGCACAGAAAGATTGAATGACTTGCTTAAATCTCGCTCCTGAAAGAGCGAGATTTAAACCTAGAAATCCTAGCTCCTTGCACTAAACTGTTATGCTACGGTGTCTCAAGGTGTGAAATAAAAACATGATCCCTTCTATGGGGGAGCTAATGGTCTAGATGTAGAGATTAACAAGAAAATAGATCATTGCAAAAAAAAAAAAAAAAAAAAACCAAAAACCAGTAAGTGAGCTAAGTGGAATGGTCATCTAGAGGTGGAGATAATTGAGTTTTTGAGGAAGATTGGAATTTTGCTAGGTTGGCATGGAAAAAAGAGTATTTCTTGCTAAAAGGTTGGGCAGAAAAGGCTATCAGGAGGGCAGGCAGTTTGTTCTCAAGACTGGGCAGTCAATATCTCTCTTGAAAATACCATAGTTCTTAGGCATTTCTTGAGGAAAGAAGAAAAATTCCAGCCAAATGCCTTCAGAATGATGTAGCTATGGACTTTTAAAAATAAATTCACCTTTGGAGTATGAGTTGCTAAATCTGGGGAACAAGACAATCTGGGGGTACATAGCAACGATCTGTTTCCCAGTTCAAACCTCCTCTTTGACTATATCTACCCTGACCAAAAATAGTGAACAATTGGCTCACTTGCTACCCAGGCCATTGGTCTGTCTTACCTCCTTTCTCCACCCCTTTCCCTTAAGTGTTTCCTAAAAACTGGACTCTGAGTCTCAGAGTGAAGACCCTGTGATTCCTTTACACTCTCCACCATCGTGTGGTGAAGTCAAAGGGTTAATTATTTTCTAAGTAGGGATCATTACCCACAAGTAAGCTGAAGGCAAAGGAACCAGCAAGTGTAATGGAGGACTGGCAACAATTAACTAGAAATGTATACCATTGAAAACTGACAATAGTCTTTATGTGTTTGCTGGAAGATCGAGCCACTCCATGTATCTTCTGTTATGTCAAATTATATCATTTTTATGCTATTATTTTTAATATAGGAATGTCACATCCCCTCCGAAATTTTACCATCTTTGAAGGCAGTAGCCAGAGTGGTGTTTGAAATGAATATATTAACATGTCGATAATAATGATGGCTAGTGCTATAGAATGCTTACTATCTTCTAGGAATCCTTCACATATTAATTCATTTAAACCTCACAATGGCCTTCTCAAGTAAGCTTAGCATCATCAGCTCCAGTTTTCAGAGAAACTGACGCTCCTAAAGATTTCAAGTTTGTACCACATTACACTGGCAGTCTTTCTCCAGAGTCCATGCTCTTACCCACTTGCAACTCCAGTCATGAAATAACCCTTCCACTGCTTCCCCTACAATATGAAGAGCACTTGCCTTCTTTCACATGCCCACCTGGTTCCTGGAATCCATGGCATGCCTCAAAGTGTCTTGGTTACCTTTTGATGCTGCAGATCTGTGCAACATACACTGTTAGCAATGCTCTTCAACTTTTGGGGAAGGCTCAGCATGATAGGTTTCAGCTTAACTTGCAAAGCTTTACGGATTATAAATGGCAAGCACTGTTCTGATACTCCATCCTGTGATGGGGTACAACTCAGCATTTAGCGTTATCATTCTACTTGAATCTACTTATGAAATTGTCAACACCCCAAACTTGATTTCAAGGTCATGACCTCAGAGTATTTGATGCAGAAATTATGGAAACATTAGATGTAGAAAAGGGATGGATGAATAGTATTAAGGATCTTGGGTTTTTCTGAGGGAGCTAACAATTGTAAATGCAATTTATCTTGAAAAATGGAAAGGCACATTAATAGAGCAAGAAAAGAAATCACATTTGTAGTTTGGAACTCATAATCTAGAAAGAGACAAGTAAATGATCAATAAAAATAAATACAGAAGAGCATTAGTAACTAAATCTTGGGGAACAAAGCAGTTTTCCTAAGAAAGGGACACTATGCTAAGCCAGAGGATGAATATGCAAAGCTGAAGGAAGTCAGAAACTTTCTGTTCTGTGGTCCGAGGAGCTTACCTCTATCACATCTGTAAACACTCCAGGAGCTGTCAATTCAAGATTTGTGCATCTTACTTATGCATACACCTCAATAAAATACAAATTATATATTGAAAATAGAAGAATGAGGTCTGTTGCTAGAATTAATGAATTCTTTCTCCCTGTTTAGTGCAAGAGACACTTTTCTCTGTAAAGCACATGAACTCTTTTCTACATAAAGTTTAGAGAGAACAATGCCTTAAAACCTGGTATCTACACCTAGATTTGTCAAACCAAATATTAATGCTTTGTCATATTTCCTTCAGACCCCTATTATCAAAAAATAAAAATAAAAACCCAGATACAATGAATCTCTCTTGGACCCTTCTGAATCCCACTTCCCTCCTCTCCTCTTGGGTAGAGGTAACCACTATCCAGAGTTTAGTGTTTATCATGTCCACATTTTAATTTTATACACACATATATGTGTGTGTATACACATATCTATAATTTTTTTTTTAAAGATTTATTTATTTATACAAGCACTGGGTACAGTCAGAAGCGCAGGAAGGTGAGAGAATTCACCAGAGTCAGAGCGGGGAGCAGAGCAGGCAGAAGGACTGAAGTACACTGCTGAGGGGAGCAGCGGGCAGCAGGAGAGGTCTGTGCGCCATGTGGGACCCTTGCCCGGTGGCGGGGGATGGAACCGGCGCTGCAGAGGCTGCGGGCAGCTTCGCAACCCAGCGCTCCACCACTGCGCCATGAGGGGAGGCCCTCTATAAATATTTTTAAACTTTAAATAAATTGTGCCTTGCTCTACGTCTTATTTTACAACTTAGTTTTTTTTAAAGATTTATTTCTTTATGCATACAAGACCTGGGGTACAGGCCAGATGTGTGAGGTGTGAGAGGATGAGAGGATTCACCAGAGACAGAGTGGGGAGCAGAATAGGCAGACTGACAGAAGTACACTGCTGAGGGAAGCTGCAGGGCCAGTCAGGAGAGGTCTGCTGCACCATGTGGGTAGCTCCCTGCCCGGGGATCAAACTCATGCTGCAGTGGCTGCATCTTAACCCCTTGGCACCACCAGGAAGGCCCTTGTTTTTGAGATATACCCATATAGCTCTGCCTTATTCTTTTTAAACATTTCATTATATGATTATATGATTAATTATTCATCCTAATTCTGCTAGAATTTTGGGTATTTTAAATGTTTTCCTATGGACTTATAAAGTTAATGAACTTTAAGCTCAGAGTGTCTTATTACACGTGGGTCTCACCACCCCGCTCCCCATTACTCCCCTCTTCATCGCAGTACTGGGGATCACTGGGATTGCAGAGTGATAGGAAGCTATCAAGAATTTCTAAAGCAACTTAGAATAAAGTGATATGCATTTCCAAGGCTCTAGAAATTTCTTCACTCACTCAATGAGTAGTGAATATTTATAATTTTGTGTTATTTTTCTTAAGCAGAACTTTCCAAATTATGCATGTGTCAAGCTCCACAAAGTTGGATCTGCCCTTCATTACAAGAATGCTGAAGAAATACACTGGAAACATACGAATAAATTTCTTAGAATCATCAGCCTAGGGTATATGAACCCTCAGCTTTACTAGGTCCTGCCAATTTGCTCTTCAAACTGGTGATTCCAGTTTTTACACCCTCTACTAGGCTTGTAAGAGTTCTCAGAGCTCCATACCTTCAATGAGAACTGATGGAGTCAGATTCTAATTTTTACCAATGTTAGTGGGAAAAAGTATCTCAGCGTTTTAGAGTCCATGCATTGATTGGCTCCCTTTGTATTCCTTACAGGTCCAATTCAACCATAATCTCCACCATTTTCAATAGCAAAATGGAAAGAAGCAGTGAAAATCAGATGTCCTGTTTCAGAGTTCATCTCTATGACCCACTAACTACGGTATCCTTGGGAAGTCACTTCCACTCTAAACTTCCTTCTCTGGGCTATTGACAATATTAACTGAGGCACTTTGGAAGTTTGTGATAGAGCAATGTATGTTTTATCTGGCTGAGTACTCTGTATTGTTCATGAGTTTTATTTTAGAGTTAGGGAGTCCCTTAAGTTTCATCAGCTAAATACATCTAAATCCCCAAATGGAAGACTCAAGATTAGTTCTGTCGATTTTGTATTCACTTCTCTTTAGGCACAATCCTTTAGTGTACATAAGAACCACCAGCAGCGCTTGTCATAATGCAGATTCCTCAATGTCCTGCCTGATGATTCTGTCTCACTTTGAGAAACACCACTTGTTCTCTAGTCAGAGTCATCCTTTCCTTGTTTTCATTTTTCTAACCATGGCTTTGAAGAGGACTTTAGTTTTGAGATTAGAACTTCTATTACTTACTATATTTCTATTATTTTTTTCAAATTTGTTCTAAACTTCTCATGTAGTTTCAAAAAAAACCACAAAACAACTGTAACAAAACAACCTTCGGACCCTGCTGTCTTCTAGGTTTAGAGGAGACTTCAGTGGCAATGGGAGGAGCTTAAGCTCAGGAGCAGGGAAGCCCCTTCCTTCCTCAGCAGGCTGTGCTGGATGCCACTGTCCCCAGCCACACCTCACCCATCCTAGGTAAGAGCATTTTACCCCAACCCTCTCTAGATACAAGAGCTAGAATTAAACGGGAGAGAAGTCCAATCTCCCTTAAACCAGTGTTTTCCAACTGTGGTCATGATGCAGGAGGCCGGCATATTTAGATGAACGTCACATAATTATGATTCACAAAATCAGTTTAGTGGATTTGACCAGCGAAATAGGTGGGAATTTTTAAAAATCCAGGCACATTTCAGGTAATAACAGTAAGTACTGTTTGGGGAACTTCTACCATGCAAGATGTAAATGAATTTCCAAATGTGGATGGGTAAGAAAAAGTTTGAAAACTGCTAAGAGGACAGGGGAGGGAGGAGGGAATGCTGCTGTCTCAGCCCCAGCAGAAGAATCTGGTTAGTTAAGGACACAGATGCTTGTCAAAATTTTTATAAACTGCAGGTTTTGAAGTTTCCCTGAAAATTTAAACAATTTTTAGTACTGCTATGTTTATGAAAAATAATGTAGAAATAAAGAAAAATATTTAAAATAAAAAAAGTCCCTACAATCACCCTGTTTCTATGTACCACCCTTGGTTATAGCTATTATTTATCTTCACATAAATTTTCTAGACATAAAACTACACATATATGTGCTTGTGTTTGTATGTATAGACACATGTATATGCATGTAAGATACAATTAGTATACTTTGCCTTTTTTTGCTCCATGTATTTTTACAAATAATTATGGCTATCTTTAATTTAACTATTTTTCTTACCATGATATTTGAGTTTTTAATTTTTTCTTGCAATATATACTGAGTATCTTGTGCGTACATTATGCATATAGGATATACATGTCTATAGGATAAATTCCCAGAAATAAGACAAAATATGTTTTAAAGATATATATTTAATGTATTTTTATATGTTCAGTTACTCACTTCACCCCCTACTTTGAGATATTAATCTTACACTGTTGTTTTACTATGATACTTTCTAGAAATTTCAGAAGATAGATTTTTTTTTGAAGATTTATTTATTTATTCATTCATTCATTCATTCATTCATTCATACAAGCACTGACAGAAGCTCGGGAGGGTGAGAAAATTTGCCAGAGCAGGGAGCAGAGCAGGCAGAAGGACCGAAGTACACTGCTGAGGGGAGCAGCGGCAGCAGGAACCGGGGATCGAACTGGCGCTGCAGAGGCTGCGGGCAGCTTCGCAACCCAGAGTTCAAATGCTGCGCCACCGGGGAGGCCCTCAGAAGATAGATTTCAATGATGCTCATGATCACATGGCAGATTAAGGAAAATGGACCCCCAGGAATGGCTAATTTAAATAGAGCAGACACAGCCTGCCACTAGATTGCTATATATTCAGATTTTATACAATTAATTCTGAGTGTTATACTGTTAATTGGCTGTTTTATCAGTAAATGCTTGCATTCCTTAAAATAGGGTTGAAAGTAAATTGTAACATCCTCTGCAAATAGGTGACTGTGTGAAGCATACCAATTTTGATGCCTTATTATTTGGGGTAATTTTGCATATTATAATTGCCTGACTTTCACTATTGAGGATATAAGATTTTTTTAAATGATGCGCACAACAGAGAAATGTACAAAACATAAATGTATAGCTAATGACTTTATTAAGTGAGTGTCTGTGAAGCACCATCCAGGTCAAGAATGAAAGCATTGCTAGGCCTTTCCCCTTTGAGCTTCCTTACCCTTGCCTTCACAATCACAGCTTCCTCTCCTGACCTTTCTGGTAATCATTTTCATACTTTTACCACTGAAGCTTATGGGCTAGAGATTATGATTTAGTTTGGTCTGTTTTGACCACGATATTAACAGAATCATACAGCATATGTTATTTTGTATATGATATCTTTGCTTAATACTATTTTTGTGAGAATAACTGCCATTGCCTATAGCTATGCTTTGTTCATTTTCATTGCATAGAGCATATCATTTTATTACTGTAACCCAATTTATTATTGTTTTAAAATTTTCTACAGTCATGCACCCCCCTATTTCCTTCTTCTGGGGTGCCCCTCTGTAGACTTTTGGCAAGTACTTTCTCTTTAGATGAAGTTCCCTGCTGCTCCTGAGGGATTACTTCTCCCCAAGCCCACCCCCAGGATATGATCAGATATAGGCACAGAATGCCATGAATGCCATCTTTGGAAAAGAATAGCCTCTCTCAGACCTGGAGTTAACCCACCTCCTAAATATGGAAATAGTCCTGTGAATTCAAGTGAAAGATGTTTCAGGCTCCTAAAGATTAAGAAACCCAAGAAATATTAGGCATCTGAGTAAGGACCCCTGCAAAATGTTCTGTTATTTGGGGAACATCCATTTCTCTGAGAAAACAATGAGTTGATTACAGTTATCAATGCTTATACAGTATCAGTAATTTGGAGACATTTCCTCCTCCCGGACCTTTCTATAGTTTGATGTGGTAAGTTTGGTTGGAGGACATAGCCAAATATACTTTCAGATGCAAAATAAATTTTGGCCATTCCTTTAATAAAAAAAATTTTTTAAAGAAAAAGAATAGCCTCTGCTTAACATATGCAATTCTAAACTTAAGGAAAAAATTGCCTTTATGACACAGAATCTGGAAAAGAGATTTTCTGGAATCCATGTAGCTATCAACATTTGTCATTGGTCTAAAACTAATAGACTTAGTTTTAACTGAGTTTAATTAAGTAGTTAAAGAAACCAGAAGATGAACTTATGCCCTGGTATTTCAAGCAGGAAAAATAATTATTGAGGAATCTAAAATATTTTGATCTTTTTGTAGAAGAGACTTGTGAAAGGCATATTAGAACAAGGATGGCAAACTGATTCTGCTGCATGAATTTTAACACCTAAAATTCAGGGATCTGGAAATTCCCCTTACTTAATCTCTTTCAAACCTAGTTTTTCAGGCTTCCCATTGATTTTGAGAATTCCATGTTTATGTCAATAAATCCCCTATTTTTCCTTTAATTAAAAATGTAATGATTTTAATAATATAGAATAATAAGAACAATTCCAAGAACTCTCATACTCCTATATCCTTTACTTAAATTGACTAGTTGTTAACATTTTGCCATATTTTTAAACTTTGTGTATACTCTGTATATTATATATACATCACATATGTGTCTAAGTTAGACAGGTATAATTTTTCCTGCTGTTTCAGAATTGTAGATATCATGCTCCTTTACCTCAAACCCTACATTGCTTATTTTCTAAAATAGGGATATTCTTTTATACAATCATAATAAAACAATAAAATTCAGAAAATTTGAGACTAACTAGTACTATTTTACAACATAGTCAATATTTTATATTACCCTAATTGCCCCAATCGTGTCATTTCTATCCACTTCCCCATTTGACCCAGGACCCTACATATCGTATCGCATTTAGTTTTTTCTCAAGTTAACCAGAGCTTATCTCTGTTGCTTATAACTAAAGAATCTTAGTGATATAATCTCGCCGTTCTTTATAAGCAAATAATCTTTTTGATAAAGTAAGTTATATCACTTAATCTTCATTGGCTCTTCTAGGTAGGTATTAGCATTCCTGTTTTAAACGTTAGTATGAAACTCAGAGAAGTTAAGAAACTTGCCCATGATGATGGCACAGTATATTCTAGAGCCAGGATTGAAATTTAAGAATCTTATAGGCTAGTGAGACAGAAAGAACAAAAATAACTGAAATACATGGCAGTATATCCCAACCACAGAAATACATACATACAGGATATATATGGAACATATTCAGTGGACTTATTTCAAGTATGACGAGAAATAGGGACAGGGTTTCAATAGCAACAGAAGAAAATAAAACCAATTTTCTTCCTTGATGCTAATTGGGTGTTTACAGATTGTTTGTCTATTGTCCAAAGCATGATTAACATCAGTGCTGATCAGCTAACTTCCAACATATGTTCAGGAAGTTCCATGTCAAGTTGGCTAACCTTGTTAACTTTGACATCTGCTAATGCAACATCTCCTGAATGTTAGGGACTTGAGTAGTTCCTACATCATTTCCATTCTTAGTTGGCCATTTTGATTAATGTTGACATTATCCAGTCCTGACATTTAACTGTAACATATTGCAAAGATCCTAATCTGTAAGCTTCCTTTAAATCTGTCCTGTTTAGTTTGATAGTTTGAAAATATTGATATTATGAAAGTTCTGAAGCTAAAAGGGCCTGATCCTTTCAAGAAATCTGGAGCCTTTTTCCTTCTTTTTCTGTAAAAAAAAAAATCAAATGAAAAGTAACCATCAGGTGGGAGTAAAACTAGAGATACAAAATCAGAGCTATCCCTATTTTATGGTTCCAGTTCAGAACCTGGTGATAAAGAGAGATAGGCAAAGGTTATGTGCTCAGTTGGCATCGAGAGAGCTGAGGCTTGCAATGATCATGAGTCATCTTAGAGTAACAAGAAAGTTATAGCAAATTAATGAGCCCTTGTGCCTGGTTAGGGGGCTCAGCATTTGCTGGGGACCCTCACAGAGACCTGGGAAGTCTGGGAAGGAAAGGAAGAACTGGCCAAGCTTGCATAATAATAATAACTGTTACTGATATTTACTTTGTATTCAGTAGATGGGCTTTCTTTTAATACTTAACTCTCACAACAAGCTGTTCATAAGGAACTTGCATAAGTAAATGTCTAATGTAATGTTAAACTGAATCAAGCAGAAAGTGGATGATAAAGACTATTCTGTGTAGAATAGTTGCTTATGGGATACATTTTTACTTGTCTTAGCCTAACCTATTCTAAACAGGGACAATTGGTAACCTGCCTCCAGCAACCTAAGTGACAGTATAGGGTGTAAGGTCGATGCAGGAGGCCGGAATGCAAAAGCCCACCAGGAAGCTCGCCTGGGTGGGGGGGGGGGGGGCAGGAATGCAGAAGCCTGCCTAGAAAGTTCTAACTGTTTATTGTGGACAAGACGTCTACTTAGGTAGCAGGGACACAAATGAAGACATCTTTGAAAATCACGTATAAAATCAGATAAAAATCATATATCTTTATATATCAACCAATCTGCTATGTTTTTATGTAGTAGAAATTTAAGATTTTCTTCCACATTTTAAAAATATAATTCCTTTAGCTCTGTTCATACTTAAGATCTAGATGCCTTAAAAAAAATTCCTATAATGTAGAATGGCATGTAAATAGTTTCTTGATAAGAAGAAACAGGGATCTTCTGAGAAATAACTTTTTCCAATTCTGAGGTATGAAATGTACAAAGTGAGCTTGGGACATGATATTCTGTCATCAAACAAGCTATATAAAACTAATGAAGTTATGTCAAACAGACACAGGAGTCAATAGGCCAAAATAGGACAATTTGCACATCAAAATGCCATCCAGTGAAAGAAACACATCACATTATGAAAATTAATTACTTCATGGTGATACTTGAGAAAACCCCTATTTTAAAATCTCATATATGTACATGTATGTACATATATATGGATATATCTGTATCTCTCTATATACGACAACTAGGGCATCAATTAATTGATTTGGAAATTGATAAACAAAGGGCAGAAAGTATCAATGCTATGTCCTGCCATTCCTACATGAAGTGTGTTCCAGAGTTACTGAAAGTTGAAAAGATATTCTTCTCTCCTTATTGCTCCACTGCGCCTACTACTCTCCAACCCCCACTTTATTTTCTTCTACCCTTTTAAAATTACTATAATTATTTTATTTTTTCAACTGTACGCAAGTGTGCCACACTGGGTTGATCATGATTCTTGATTTATATATTGGTATTTACCAGGCCCTCTCTTGTTAGCTCATTTATTTTAAACAATATAATACATTCCCATTTACTAAATTATTCATTGATAAACTGTTTTTGAGATTTTAAGCAACAAAAATTACTCAGTTTAAGAAATGTCCAAATAATTGCTTAATTATTGGAAAATCATATCACAAAACTGATCAACTTTGACAACTATGTAATTTAGTTGTTCATCATTAGCAGAACATTGGAAACTGGACTTAGGATGAGAGTTCTCAGCTCCTTCCATTTGGCTTGTGTTCCCATGTCTAGAATCACATCAGTGCTGGGATGCCTGATCAGCAACCGCCTTCCCAGATTCACAGGGAGTTTGCCAAGTGCCCACAGCCTTTGCTGGCAAATTTACATTTTGGATTTGCAAAACTTCTTGAATATGTAAGTTTGTTTTTCTCCATATTCAGGAAGTTTTCAGCTCATGTTTTCCAGGCCTGCTTTCTACACTACATTGTCTCTCCTCTTTCTCTGACGCCAGTGGCACAAATACTAGATGTTCACATGTGGCCTTACAGATCCCTAGGTTTCATTCATCTTCTGTTTCAATTTTCCCTTCCATGTTGTTTTAATTGGACACTTTTAATCAATTTCTCCTCAATTTCACTGATTCTTTTCCTATCATCTCCATTTTGCCATATGAAGTCCATCCAGTGAATTTTTAAACTTTTGGTTAGAGGAATTTTCAGTTGTGAATTTTCCATTGGGTTCATTATATATTTCACTTCTTTTCTGAGGCCTTGTCTTTCCATTAACTTTAAAGGTATTCACTCTTACTTATGGAAAACTTAGTCATGGAATTTTAGAGTCTTTAGATATTTCAACTCTGGTGTCATCTTAACATTGGCTGAATTGAGATTTTCCTGGTTCGTCATAAGCCAAGTATGCTGAAGACTTTGAATATTATGTAATTAATCTCTAGTCTTATTTAAGTTCTATGAAGAATTAAAATAATTCAAAAACAAGCCTTTTACTAGATTGGGTTCAGGCCACAAATTGTGACCAACCTTCTGAAGATTGTGGTTTCAGTGTCCTGTTTTCAAAGACTTTGTCAGGTTATTTGGATCTGCTGTGTGTGCTGCCCAGTGGCCTGTCAGAGCCATGAGGTCAGTTCCCTGAGTTTATGGTACACTGCTTCATTAGGTTAGATCTCTGTATGTGAGTTCAGGAGTTCACACACGACTTACGGGTCCACTGTCCTGAGCAACCCCTGCTCCTGGTATGTTCTGTTTTCCTAAGACTTTCCTTTCGGTTTTCCAGTCAAAATTCTGGGGTTTTACTTAGCCCCTCTGATACACTTCCTGCAACTGCACCTGGGCCTCTTCAGTGGGAGGACATCAAGAAAAGGTAGGTAGGGGTTCAACCACACCCATTCCATTGTTCCTGTAATCAGAGAGGACTTTTCTACCTCCCTCAGAGCTTGAGGTGTATGTGGGTCTCTGCTGCCACTTTTAGCAGATTCCTTTCTCCCTCTCAAGACTGAAATATATATATATATATACATTTTATATATAAATTTATATGTATATATAAATATATATGTGATAATATACAGAAATATTTATAAATATATTTTAAATATATTTATATAGAAATATATATGTGATAAATATATATAAATATATATTTATATATTTTTAAATATATATTTCTATATATAAATATATATTTCTATAGATAAATATATTTTAATTAAAAATATATACATTTATATATATATCTCCCTCTAGAGCTAAGGAATGGGATAGGGGTCTGGGGCTTCAAGAAGAGAGGAGGGGGACTCATACAACGAAGACCAGATGTTTTTGCTATATGTCTGCCCTGCCCTATAGACAGTTTCTCTGATAGAAAGGTTATTTCTTATAAAAATCCGAATGCTGGTAACATCCTCAATTTTCATTCTTCTAGGTAGTTGAGTGGTAAAAGTTTTTTGTGAGCTCAAGTCTCTGCAACTGACCTCAAACTGAAATAGTCTACATACCAAGTGACACATCTTGGGAAGGCCTGTTCTGAACATCTTTGGGAGACCCATCCTTCACCCGAGGGAGATAAAAAAGGCAACTTCACTGCCAATGCAGGGGCACTCCAAATTCTCTTCTTTCTCCCCAACTGGCTTCTGCTATTTACTTTTCAGTTCTCTTACAGCTGCCCTGTACGTTCAGGCTCTAAAGCTGCGCAAGTGGACCCAGAACCTGAATGTTTTTCTTAAAAGAAGTGTTCCACTTTATAAAGGAGCAATAGACTTAAAGTCAGTATTTTGGCAATGCTTTAACTTCACAATATCTTAACATCAGCAGAAGTGGGACAACCAAACAGTATGAGCTTTCTGAGGAGATGCAATGGACAGCACAAATGAATTCGTCTTGTTTGGAACAATTGAACCTGAATTTAATTAAGCCTCTAGAGTTACCTACAGCAGGTCCTTGAATCATGTCATTTCGTTCAGCCTTGTTTTGTTATAATCTCAATGAGAAGAAGCAATCCTGGCTAATGTTGAATGAAACGATCCTGTTTGAGGAGCTGCTTTCATTATGTGTCGTTTCACTTCGAGTCCCAAGAACCTATAAATGACATTGAGGACTTACTGCACCATTTTGTGGAGAGATGGAGGTCTAAGGGGGAATGATGCTCTTAGACTATCCCCAGAGCTAGGCATGAGAGTTTCTGTAGTAAAAATGACTGGGTGTTGCCAATGTGTAAATGGCATCAAAAAGATGATGAGCCTATTACAGAATAAATGGACTTCGGAGACATAACCAGTAAAAGGGGGCTAAATCTCATGGGATTTTTGAGAAGCATCAAGGAGATAATGAATGTAAAGTGCTTAGCAGAGTGCCTGGCAAATGGTAAATGAAAGCTTCTTACTCCCTTTTGTCACTTCTGAGTCCCAGCCTTCTCTTAATTTGCAAAACACAGGAGACCACAGCCTCCCTCTCAGGGCTGCGGAGGAGTCCAAAGACTCCTAGGTTCCTTTTCCTCTGCATCCGGGCAGGAAGGCGGGGTCCCTGGAAGAGCTGCTGCAGTGTGACCAGTTGGGCGGTAGGTGGCAGCTCAGGACAGTCCATCTGGAGCGCGGCCCCAGGCAGGAGCTAGTCTGACTGTAAGAACTTGACTCCTGGCTCATCCCAGTGTTCCCCTCTCTTCCAAGGAGGCATAAAGCCGAGCGAGAGGATCAGTGGAGCTTTTAAAGTATAAGCAGGATTCAAGGAGCAGTTTGCTGAGGATTCATTGTCTGCACGGCGGAGAGGTATTTCTCAGCCCCAATTAGGCCAGAGTTCGAATATTATGCCCGGATCCGGCCGCTTGTTCCAAGTCCCAGTGCCTCCTCTCCCATGCCGAGTCACCCGTGTGCAGCTCTCACCTGGTTCTGCTTCTCTTCCCCACCAGACTGGGGGGGAATTTACATCTACGCATCCACCCAGTGGTTATCCTTCAGGAAACGTTTGTTGAATGAATAAATTCCTTATAGATCTCTAATTACCTGCCCTTCTTCCCCAGCAAACTCCGAGACAGGATATAAGCATTTTCCTTTTGTCATTCAGCCTAAGAGGTAGCCTGGATAGTGACTAATGAGGCATGCCCTGAAACCGAAAACTTACTAAGTGTATGTTTTTGGACAAGTACCTAAGTTTCTCCCATTGCAAAATGGGCATAGTAGGTGCCCAGAACTTGAACCTTGCATTGCTCTGAGGAAGATTTAACATGCTGCAAGAATGCATTCAAGAGAGATGCCTGAAGAGCCTTGTGTGGCTGGCTGGCACGGGGTTAGGTCTCTAGAAATAGCAGCTTGCCCTCTAGCTCCTCCTCTCTTTGTTCCTCCCCTCCTTCTTGCTATCAATGTTGTCATTATTGATTGAAGAGGCCTAAGGTAAGTCTCTAAGCACCAAGAATGACCAGTGTGGTTCTGTCCACCTTCTTCCAACCTCAGGCTCTGCAGTGGCCTCTGCAGTTGCCTGCATGTTAGCAGAGAAGCACATTCAGGACCGAGCGACCCTCCTCACTGTGGGCCAAGGATCTGAAGGCACTGAGGCCTGGGAGGAAGGAGCCTCCGGGCTCATGCTGCCTCTGTCTCCTTTCAGTCGTGTGGTGCTTTGGGGAGTCAGTACTCCAGCCCACCTCTCCACCAGCATAGGGGCTGTTATGCAGGTCAAAAGAATTCCTGAACGAGGCTCATATGAACCACAGACAGTGCAGGAGCAAGACAGGGGATGCTTAGCATCTTACATAATCCCACCCACCATGTTTTTCTGCTCAGCAATTTGGAGAGAGGGGAAAGCCTGACAGGTGACCACTAGGTGGTGCTATCAAAGTGACGGGCCCCGCCGTCCTCTGCAATAGTGCGCAAGAGCAGATCAAACATCTACCTGGAGAAAATCAAACCCCACATCTCAAGAAATCTCAGTCATCTGGTAAGATCTGGGGGAAATGGAGACTGACCCTGGGGTTAGGCGCGCAAAGCCTGGGGAGGGGGAGAAAAAGTCAAGCCTATCTTTTATGTAGCCCCCCCACCTAGCAGTTCTGATTCCCGAGACCCCTCGTTTGTCTTGCCCAGATGTGTGAGCAGTCATCTTTCTGTGCTGACCGCTCCACGACTTTTTGACCACCGCAGCCTTTCTTTAAGTCATTGGGTTGCCACCCCTCAGAAGCCTCCCCTAATTCAGAGAGAACTGGCTCGCGCACTGTCCCTTCACCTCATTCTTTTCCAAGTCTTTGCCACGACAGTGGGCATAGAAGTTTACTATGAAGTGGGGATTTCCTGACTAGGTGTTGAAGAGTTGGGAGGACAATGTCAGGCTGGTTCTGTTCTGTGGCAGCCAATATACTTGAGGACTTTCTGACTCACAGCACTGCTTGGGGCTCTGGGACACTGACAGTGACCTAGGATGCTGAGTTGGCCCACACCAGGCAAGCAGTGTGGGGAGGAAGCTATGTAATCTGCATAGCCCAGCGCAGAATGAAAATACAGGAGACTTATTTAAAAATTTACGAATTTCAAATAGTGACAGCGGTGCATTAGACGGAGAGCAGTCCAGGTGACACAGCCTAGGTGGACACCTGGGTCCAGGTGACACAGACTTGTATCTGGAGTGGAGTGAGCATCATCTCTGGGAGGTCTTGTGTCTGTTGAACAGTGACCGGTGGTGACCACTGGCTGCTTGAATGGTGTTTGGCCATTATCTGACTTTCAGTGTGTGAAAGTCTGGAAGTTCCCTTATCCCCCGGCTTTAAGACATAAACAGAACAATCTAGAACTTGGAGTAAGCCAAGCTTGGGTTGGAATTGTGGTTCCATTACTTAATAACATAAATCTTGAGCATCTTCTCGCCTCATAGGCCTCATCTGCAAAATGGGAGGTAATAACTCCTGCCATGGGTGTTGCTGTGGGTGCAATTGAGATGTAATGTAAAAATATCTACCATGTCTGACTGAGGCAGGCTGCTTGTCCTCAGAGCATCTGGTGGGGCGAGAACAGGGCCGACGATGGCCCTCACAGTTGGGGAGAGGAGACGAGGGCCCAGTGAACCCCTCTTGAGAGCTCTGTGGTGTCTGGCAGCACCAATTGAGTCATGAAAGTAAAGCCAGGGAGAATTTGGGATACCCTAGGTAAGTCCTTAGATCACAGAACCACCATGGGGGATTTAGTCTTCGTTGAACCAATGAGTGTGTGTGGCTTCCCATGCCAGCTGTTAGGGGTACAGTGGTGAGCACAACAGGTGGGAACCTGCCCTCTGTTAGCTGAATGCAGGTGTCCTGTTCTCTGGGGTATATCCCTCACTAACCGGCAGTCAGCCAGAATTTACTAGGTGCCCACTCTGAGACAGGAAATGAGCCTGTAGCAGGTGCTCCAGCTCTTCAACACCCCCACCCACCCCACCCCACCCCTGCCACCAGGGACGGCAGTGAATGAGGCTGTGTGCCTGCATCCCCAACAGCTCACACCTGCAACTCCAGGTTGGTGGGCTGTCCCCAGGTGGCTGGAGCTCCTGGGAATTGCCATCCCCAGGGGAAGTCCTTCACTGATTGACAGATACAGAGGTGTAAATCCTCCAGTCCCCTTCCTGATGGGGACAACTGTCAGGTGTGACTTAGAGCATTCCCATGACTCCCCCCTGGACTGAGCTGGATCACACTCCTGGGACTTTGCTTGATCTCATACCCTGTTGGTCCTATTTCCTTTCTTTTCTCTACCTGTTTTTCTTGGGACTGCTTCCTAATAAACAACTTTTTTAGACAAATTCCTGTTCAGGACTGACTTATGGGAAATTGCCCCACTCAAGACAGAAAGAGAAGAGAAAGGGAGGTAGCAATTGTGTCTGGGCTTCATATTGCTAGAACCAGTGATGCAACATGTCAGAAGTCATAATGAGTGATATTTAAAGTACAGCTTTGCAAAGTAATTCCTTTTGCTATCAATTAGAGTGCATTCAAAAGGATTCCTGTAATCTGATCACTCTCCCTTACTTGCATTCTGTTCTGCTATGAGTGGAGAGAAGAGGGGGCGTCCTGCTTGTGGGGGTTTGCACGTGACCTACATCTATATTATACCAAACTTACACAAACCTGTGGGGAGGTTTATGATTCCTGCCTGGAAACACAGGCCATCGTGTGTTTTGCTGTGTGAAAAACAGTTGAGACATATCGGATTGGATCCCTGGGAATATTGGCTTTGTCTCTGCCGAACTAAGTTCCCAGGAGTAGGGCTTGGAGTCTCAGGCTCCCCCAGACACATGAGCAGCACACTTTCCTCCCACCAGGAGTGTCTTCCACGCTCATCTAATCCTTTCTCCAAACCCGCCTCTTCCAGGAAATGTTCTCAGATTCCTTCCTCTCTGTAGGCTAAGGTAAAAGTGTCAGGCTGTTCTGCCCTCCCGCCATCAGGATAGATGATGGATCTGCGGTCCTGAATGCATGCCTGATGGCGGGCACCTGGAATAGGGTGTGGGCATAGGTAGATGGGATTCACCTGGGCTGAGACTGGGCTTTTAAGGATGGCGTCACGGGGACGCCAGCAGAAGCCGAGAAGCGGAAAAGAAGCAGAGAAGGCCAGAGAGCCCAGATAGAGTGAGGATTTGCTGGGGGCTGGGAGGCCTGCCAGCCTCCCGGCCCCCCAGCACCCCTGCCTGCCACAAGCCTGGTAAATCTAAATAAAAGACCTGCACAAGCCACTGAGGACTGTGACCTCCTTTACCTGGTCTGCTGGGTCAGAAAACCTGCTCAGTGCCATTCCTGCCCTTACAAATGTATCTGCAATTCCTACTGCTTTGAAAGGGGGGGGGGTGGCCTGGGGTGGTGGATGGAGCCCAGCCTGGGGCTGCCCCAGACTTATGAATTCAAGCTTGAGAAATAAATGCTGGATTACCTGATGGGGGAAGGGATGGGTCTTCCAGGAGAGATGGAGTTTCCTAAGGCATGGAGAGAGACTTCCAGTATAGGAGTCAAGACACCCGCAAAGAGCCCAGGACCAAGGTTGGGGCGGGGGATTACCAAGCAGAAAGCCCTGTCAGAGATTTGTCTAAGCCGTGCCTCCTCAGGATTCGAGAAAAGGTGTTTTCCTACTTACTTCTGAAGTCTTGTTCTTTGTAATGTTTTCCTGAGGTCTGACGGATCAGGAAAGCTGGAATCACACATACTGACGTGAGGGTGGGTTACAGAAGGCAGCGGGACTGGGGGCTGCTGGGAGAAGACCCACCCTTGCTCAAAGCGCTTTTGCCGCTTCCTCTTTCCTGCGCCCGGGGCAGCTGCAGTAGATTTGCCAGGAGTGCACTGGAAGGAGAACAACAACTTCCAGGTGGCTTAATTCAAAAGAGGCCAGGAGACAACCCCACCTCTCTCAAATATCCCAAAGTGGGCCCCTATGGCAAAGGGACAGCTGAACTTAGGGTGACCCACGCTGGGCACTGTTGGCCCTGGGACATACAGAGGAGTAGAGAGACTTGGGGAGACTCAGAGGCTTGGGGCGCTCACACCCCAGGAAATCTGTCTTGAAAGTGCTGGCTGGAGGGCGATGCTGAACTAGCCCTGCAGAGAAACAAGCGCCTGCTGAGTGGAGAATGAGCCCTAAAGGGATTTAAGGCTGACCTTTTCAGCCAGCATGGTTGTGCAAAGAGTGAGTGCTAAGGCCACAAGGGCAAAGGCCCACGGGACCATGGGGGGCAGGGGGGTGGGTGTAGTGTGGTGGAAAGAGGTGGGGGGCACGGAGCCAGAGAAGGACCTGATACGCTGGCTCCACTGGCTGAAGCGGTGGGTCTGTAGCCCAAGGCCTGCAGCCCTGTGCGGACTAGCTGATCCGGGACATGCTGCAGGAGGCTGTAGTTTGCAGTGGGTCTCAGCATCACCTGGGAACATATTAGAGCTGTAACATCAACATCACCTGGTAACACACTTGCGATTCCATATTCAAGACACTCCGATTGGAAATTTGTGCGGGAGCCCAGCAATGTGTTTTGATAGGACGTCTGGGTGCATCTGATACAGCCCAGCGTTCAAGAACCACTGGCTTAGAGGAAAGACTACAGCAGATACTTGAATAACCCCATTTTATTACAACATGGATGGATTAAAAAGCAGCGGCTTGCTTGAAGTCAAAGTTGCTCCGGACCTAGTGAGGCCGCCCCTTGGCTGATGTTGGCAGGAAGGTGGGCGGGGGGTGGCGGGGTTGGGGAGGGTGGCATGAGAACTTGGCTGGAGCCCTGTGTGACCTTCCCAGGAGGGCTGTGTCTGGCACACCTCAAAATAGATTGGAGATCCCAGGAGTGAGAGGACTTGCCTGAGATCACACCACGAGCGCTAGAGCCAAGGTCTTCACCCAATTTGGCCTGACTCCAAAAGTGACTTTTTTCCACCACTGCGGGTGGCCTCTGGTGCCATAGGAGAGTGACAGTCAGGGTAGAGTAGAGGCGCCTGACAGCCCATGGTTGCTGGGTGGAAGGAGATGCCCAAAGCTTGAAGCGCTTTCCCAGAGGGCCTCCTGGTGGTCACTCCTGAGGCTTGCAGGGGAGCAATGAGGCCTTCTGCTGTGATTTCTGTCCTCATTATTTAAATTTTCATCAGGTTTGCATTCACATCGGTGTGCTGGGCTTAGTAAATATACTTTCCTAAGTGACCAGCTGTCATCCCCCACTTTTAGAGCTGATAGGTTGAACGAGAGGTTAAACAAGGAAAGTAGGGTGAAAAATTACCTGTATGCTGTGAACACAACTATCTGGGATCTTTTAAAAAAAGGCACATTGAGAACATGAAGAGGAAAACAAACCAACAATACGAAAGGTCTTTTTCCACGTTGTGTTATGTGGTTGGACTCATTGGTGTGATGAATATGCATTTGTTTTTGAAAGTGTAACCAGTGACACCCATGTGGAATGCAGTGGGCCAGTGGATTGCTCGCTGCCCAGTGGGGACAGTTGGACTGTTCCACCTTTTGGGGTTTCTGTCCAAGGCCAGCATTGACAACAGTGGGGCCAGTGGCTTGGGGACGCTGTGGGGCATAGCTGATGTCAGAGTCGCCTTTCCAGGTACCTCATCCAGCCTGAGGTTAAGCCCTTGGGCCTTTGTGGCCTCTGGAAATGCCTTTCCATGACAGCTATCACCTGGAAAACTTAAGAGGGACTTTACGGCCTAAGATCCTGGCCTAAGATCCCAGTTGTCTGGAGATCATCCTAAGAACAGTCAACATTTCAAAGAGCAAACTCAGAGGACTGCTTGAGGGCTGGGACAGGCAAGAGGCAGGCACCAGTCTGCAGATAAAGGTCACCAGACACCTTTAAACACAAAATATTCTTTTATTTATCAACGAAGGCTACACAGGATCACTTCTGGTTTTGTTTTTATGCCTTTTTTTTTTCTAGAAGGTATCTACATCTGCATTTATTTACAGCCTTGTCGATATTTACACAGTCAAGAATACAGTGTTAGAAACACAAAAGTGTTGAGAAAAAAACTTCTCAAAATTAGTTCCAGACTTCAGGAAAACTATTTCCACATGGTAAGGCCAGAGTCTCCAGTGTTGGTCATCCAGAGGCAGCTTGGGAGAGTCCTTTTGCCAAAGCTGCAGGTTCAGAAGTCTTCAAGAACAGGCAGGTTTAGAAAAGTGGGATTCTGGCGGTGGGTGAACCCAGGTTGCCGGGCGTGGCCAGGCACCTGCGACTCAGCTTCTGCCAGGACAGCTGAGCCTGCCCAAAGGTTGGCTTCCCTCGGCAGTTTGCTCTCAGGATCGGTCACATTTTCTTGGGGACCACGAGGCCTCCCAGCTAGTTGCCTTTGGCATTCCAGAGGGGGTGAGAAACACAGCATCGACCCAACCTGGGCTTCCCCTCAATCTGATCTTCCACATTGCATGTCAAACCTAAGAGCTCACTGCTGTCTGGGGCGATCAAGTACACAAGGCTGGTTTTTGAGAATGTAAAGGTTGGAGAGGATAAAGTTTCTATCACCTGAGCAATGAGTCTTTAAAATGAGTTTGCTGTTATTTGAAGGTTAAATGGAAGGGCCTTGAACTAGAGTTCTTTTTTTGAATCCCCTCCTTTCCAATAAAATATAGACAAGTGTATAAACCTAGCTGGGGATGATGAGCCTTCAATGGAAGGCTCTCAGTCCTAACGAGGACCCCAAGGGAAAAGACAGACTGGGTTCCTCCTGGGATCCAGCAGTTGGCGGCCCTGTGAGAAATGGAGGGTGGATTTGACTTTGAGGACCGGGAAGGCAGACCCCCAAAGCCTGGGACCTGCTGAGGCATGCGCCTTCCTTCGGGGCACAAAGCTCACTGCCCTTACCACATGGCAGGTGCAAATGCAAGGCTGCAGGTGGTGAGACTGCCTTCTAAGCTGGTCCATCCCAAGCCTTGCCTTTGCACAACGAGCAGCCCAGCTATCTATCAAGATGGTACTTAAAAGTCACAGCTGAAAAGGTTCTTTATTCTCGTTTACAAAAATAGACCTGATTCCTGGTTATATGTCTGTGAAAACACTGCCTGGTCATACTCACCTTCCTTGCCTCACCATTATCTGCTTCCAGGTCCACCCCATCCTGGTGCATTAAAAGCATACACCCTGGCTATTCTCAACCTCTGCTCAGCTCCTCAGGAATTGCTTCAAATCTTCCATTTCTACGTAGAAAGCAGGTGCTGGTCTGTTCCGTGGGCTAACGCTCAGCCAACCGTTCTGCTCAAGCTGAGACAGGTAAATTACCATGGACTGCCTCTTTTCCCTCCCATTATCATCGCTCTGCCCTCCAACAAGGTCTATGTGGGGATAGGTAGAAGGAAACCTCATCTTCTAAGAGGCAAAGTCAAGGAGACATTGAAGTCCTATTTTAGTTGATGGCACATGGGCAGAGGATGAGGGGCTGGTGGCAGCTGTGGAGGGGAGTGGAGAAGCAGGAATTATTCTAAAATAAACCATTATTTTGGATCAGAGGCTGACATCCTGCAGAACTGTGAACCAATGAGAAAGGACTACTTGTTCCAAGGTCTGAAGACAAGTTGGTGGGTTAGTGCCAAACAGGTACCTTCAGGGATGGGATTTGCAGCCTGGATGCCACTAAGCAGGTCCAGGGAACTCTGGCTTATGCCTCAGATTCACTCTTACTGTGATACTGGACTGTGGTGTCAGCAGGAGACAGACTGAGCATGGAGGCATGCACGGAAGCCAGCTTACCAGGGCCACACTGCAGCACCGTCTCTCAGAGCAGCAGCACCCACTGCCAGGCAGAAGCCAGACCACACCCAAGAGCCTTTCTCTAAAGCTTAGGGATGCTCAGCTTCTCCCTGCACCGAAGCTGGGCCTCCCTGGTGGTATGTAGCCCAGGAAAAATATATATAATATCATTTGTTTAAAGAAAAGGAATGCTCAATCATTCTCTGTTTTTGACTTTTAGAAGTTCACATTGTTACTTTGGTGGGGGTGGTGGAGGAGGGACAGAGGGCTCAGGAGGTGGAGGCAGATGTTTCCTGTGGCCCTCATGCGGTCTCTGACTTCTAAGGACATTTTCCCTGGAAGCTGTGACTCATGTCAGGCAGCCAGGGTGGGACCGATGAGCTAGGTCCATGGGCAGGAGAGCTTTGCCCTTCTATCAAGAGTACACATCGATAAGTCCGTTTTGGGTGAAAAACTTGTTTCTTCAGGCCAAACCGTTTTCCATCCCATCCGAGAAGATCCTGCCGATGGGAGCCCACTGCCAGCTCCTGCCATGCATGGTGGGCCCGAGGGTGCTGCACTGACTCAGTGGATCTCTGCGCCGGGAGGCAGCGGGCAGCCCGTGGACGAGCAGGCGAGGCTCACTGTCGCAGCAGGGTGACTTTTTTGGAAACAGGAAGAGCACTTAGCGAAACACATCCTCTAATCCCAGTGGGATGACGTAAGGCGAAACCTTTTCTCCCTCTGCCAGGCAGAACCCAGACCACACACTGCTCCGATTCTCATGCAGTAAGAGACCTTCTTGGTTTCATTAACTCAGGTAATATTCTGAAGACTCTGTGAGTAAGGCTATAAAGGTGCCATGAGCTTATCAGTCCAACAAGGTTTCCACGGGGAATAGCTCAGACTCAGAATTCATTTTCCACACTTAATGTAAATGCAACCCATAAAAGTCCCATTTTTTAAGAAGCCTAGCTCAAAAAGAAGCATTTGGTTTCCCCTCCTGGTCTCCCAGAGCCTCTGCGAGTGGTAACGAAATGTAATTGGGCAGATGAGACAGTAGCAAGGAGCTAGCTCTTGCTGCTACTCTCCCTCCCGCAAGGCTTCCTCTGGCCTGTGGGCTGCCATCTGGGCCAGGGCATCCCACGGGTGTGGGCAGTACCACTCCTGGGGGGGCTTAAGCCTCTTCCCAGTGACCTCAGGCCTGGGTCTTCAGGGGACATGGAGCCTGGCTTCCGGGATCCATGGGTACTAGGATGAGCGTCCCCCAATCCTGGTGGGGTTGCAAGACACTGCCAAGCTGCACCAAATGAGTTCTTTCCTCCTTTCTCCTTAGTCTTTCTTTAAAACCCTGGTTGGGCTTCTTTAGAGAGGAAGCAGTTTTAGAAGAACTTCACTGAAGGAAATCTCTTGAAAGCCCATCCAGCTTCCTCCCGACTCTGCAATTAGCCCGTGGATGGCGGGGCAGAGGAGCCTGGGAGCCGCTTAGAAGCATACTCGGCTCATGCCTTTCTCTCTTTGGCTGACTTTCTGTTAAGCATCTTTCCAGAATCAAAGGCCACCAAGCACCACACTCCTACACACTCCCATTCCTCAGTGGTGGCAGCTGAGCAGTGGAAGGAAGACCCCCAAAGTCACGGAAAGGGTTTCCCCTAGGAAGGCAGGCTGGTATCCCGGCCACCACTGCCGTCCCTTCGCCATGGGTGGCCTTCCCTCCCTGGGCGTGGCGCCCATGCTGACGGCTGGCTGTGCATGCTGGTTCTCACATTGGACTTTGGGAGAGGGGAGGAGGTGAATGAGGAACACCATGGGAGGGTCAACCAACCACAGACGTCCTGGGGGCCTCTGCCTCTTGGAGGGCGGGCGCTCAGCCCCAGGATGCTATGTCACCAGCCCGGGGAAAGGGCCTGGGAGACACTTTCTCCATCCAGCATGGGGGTGACATTGACAATTACACACGATTTGCAAAAGGGGTGTGGGGGGTGCATTTAGCTTCAAAATGTAAAGCTCGGACAAGAGTTTGGGGCAGCTTGAAAAAGGTGCTGAACGACATCATGAAATCCCCGGAGTAAGATGAAGCCATCGGTGGCCCTCCAGGTGCACTGAACACGGCAAGTTACAAGCCACTTCCACTGGTGGGCAGACGCCTAGCCAGAGATCCTCAGTCCTGCAGACCCGCCTCCCAGGCCCCCTCGGAAGTTTGGCTCTGACCGGTTTCTCTTCATACCCGTCACTCCTGCCCAACCCCCGTCGGAAAAAGGGCTGCACATGAGACAAGTTAGCACAGACATTCATGTCTCACATCACACTGGGTACCTAGGGACAGACAAGGACACATCCCGGGGAATGAGTCTCAGAGGAGAGAGGTACCCCAAACAACAAGGAAAAATCCTCAAGGGAAAAAGGGAACAAAAGACAATAAGGTTTTCATTGTGATCACACTACAGAAAAAAAATACCTTCTGTTCTTTGCAAAAAATGTGTGAAGGCCAAATTTGTGGTTTTCTTTTCTTAAAAAAAAGGATGTTGCATGAGTTACAATGCAACTTTTTTTGTTTGTTTTCTGCACTTGTTTAAAAAACAACCTTTTTTTTTTGTCTTTTCTATTCTTTTTTTTTTTTTTTTTAAAGTACAACACAGTCAGGTACGCGGCCACAGAAGAGTAGCTGTCTTTGGCAAGAAGTTCAGGCCGGGGTCCTCTCTGTCACCTTCGGCCCATCTCGCTCTGTCTCATGAAGTGGATGTTGTTGGCGCTGTCTGCCAGTTCTGGGTACTGCTCGACGGAGATCACGAAGAAGCCATCGTAGCCTTGCACCCGCCCCGTGTTCAGCGCCTGCTGCTTCTCCCCCTCTGTCCAGGCCCGCAGGCCCTCCTCCCCCTCCCGCAGTCTCTGCTGCTCTCGGGCCCAGGCCTGGCGCACGGCTCTCTGCCGCGCCAGCTCCAGCACCCGTGCCTTCTCCTCGTCCACCGTGGTTCCGTAGCGAGTGTTCAAGCACAGTGCCCCGTACTGGAGCTGGATGTCTGTGTAGCGTCTAGTCCTGCCGTTGAGCATCGTGTTGATCTGGGACACAGTGACGTTGACCCCGTTCTCCAGGGTCCGCCGCCCCCCGCTGAGACCCAGGATGGCCAGGTCGCCTTCGGAGGGCCCTGGCTTCACGAAGTAGTGGGTGTCCACCCCGTCGATGGTGAAGTGCAGGTTCTCCAGGTAGTGGGCGTTGTTCAGGATGGCAGCAACCCTCCGCCCATCCTCGTTGGCCACGCTGATGATGTCTGTGGTCACTCGACCGTCCTTCAAGGCAAACTTGACCCCCTTGCCAAAGACTGAGCCACTCGATGCAAACTTCTTTGTCTCCGGGGGCTGCTGGCAGCTGGTGATCGTGGAGCCATAGAGCTGGTCGAAGCGTTCCAGGGTGACGAAGGCCTTGAGCTGCTTCTGCACTTCACACTGCACTCCGAGGATAGACTGATGGAGGGAAGAGAGACAGTGAGACAAAGAGAAAAATCCCCAAGAGACTGGGAGGATCCTCTTACAAGACTAAGTTGAAGTTGTACACATTTATCAGCCAGCAGCTGGCGACTAGGACTTCCAGCCATCCTGCACCCACCCACTCGTTCAAAAACCATTCAAGGAGGACGTCCTTGGTGCCAGATCTTTCTCTGGGCCTGGAGGTACTATGATGAATCAAACATCATTCCTGCCTTTGGGGAACTCACCATGTAGTGGGGAAAGACAAACATGACAACAAATAACCTCAGTCGAAGATGGAAACTGATGTTCAAAGTAACAGTAAGAGCAACAGAAATGTTTCTTGGTCTCTGCGCTACACAGTTTAACTGATTTGATCTCAACAATAATTTTAGGGAGTCAGTACTGTTATGATTCTGATGCTATAGCTGAAGAAACTAAGGCTCTAAGAGGTGGTAACTGGGCCACAGCGATAACAATTCGTAAATACTCAGGTATTCATGATTCTGGGGGCTCAGTTTTAAGGGTGGCTGGAGTCAGGAGGGGCAAAAACGCTCAGGACATCTCAGCTGAAGGTGGGGCAGTGAGGTGGAGGATGGGCTCAGGACCACGTCGGGTTTGAGTGACGCCTTGAGGTTGAGGCAGCATGTGAGATGGAGAATGGCGAGAAATGCGTTCTCGGCAAGAATGTATGGTAAGATGAAAGTCCTGATTTATATAAAGCCTCTCACCCTGCTTTATTGCTCTTGGCTGTGTTTAGAAATGATTTTCAAGGAAGGCCTCTGCCTTCACAGTGCTTCCTTGGGGCTCCTCAGGAGCCCCTCCTCTTGGCTGCTTTGGGGAACCAATTGGGTCCTGTCTCTTTGGCACACCACCTACCTGTCTGTCTCGTGGCTGGGGAGCTGGGCGAAGTCACGTTCAGACAGGCTCCAGGGCCTTATCAGCAACTCAGGGAAATGGCTTTAGAAACAAGCCCATCGGCTTCTCACTGAAATTAAGTCCTCTTTATAATTAATAGAACCCTGTCTGTGAACAATTATTTCCTAGAGTTTCACGAAAGCTGGAGTGCTCAACAACAAAGATCTCCAATGCTTGCCAAGGGCAGAAATCAATAATTCATTGACAGGCAAGGCTGGCAAACAGGCCGTCAGAGACCCAGACACTGCAGGGTGGAGGAGGGACCTGGCTTAGCGGGGGTAGCTGAGCTGCGGGAATCAGCCTCAGGAACCGCAAATGCTGTGAGCAGCTGGTCAGATTTGGGGGACAGTGGGGGCTGAGGGGGGGCAGAGGAGCAGGCTGAGGATAGCAGGAGGGGGTCAGGTGTGTGGTCACACAGGCCTGGGTTTGCACGGCCTTCTACAACTTTCCAGCCTAGTGTCCTGGGGCAAGTTTCTCGATGAAACCTGTTCTCCTCCTCTGTGAAATGGGGGAGATGCTAACTTAAAGGGTTGTTGTTTCTTTCAACCATTTGTTTATTCACCGTAAGTTTTCCACATAAGTTTATTCAATGTAAGTATCTTCTGGGGCTGCTGGGTACTTAAATATGACTATTCTTGCCCTCTTGGTGCTCATGGTCTAGTGAAGATGCAGGAAAGAGAACAGGAATGAAAATGTGGTGAGGTAAGTGCTTTGAAAGAGGAAAATATGGGCACCCCTGAGTGTCAGCTGCAGAGCTGGAGCTGAGGCCTAAAGGAACCTGGGTGGGCATACACGTTTCTAACAGCAGCCTGGGCTTGTCAACTCTGTTTTCCTCCTCTGTCTTCTGTCCCCCTGTCCTGGCTCCGGGTGGAGGTCTGGTGTCATCTCTGCAGTCACTGGCAGAGGACAGATAGTATGAACACAGTGGGGAGAGGAAATGAGCAATGGATGTCTGAAGTGAGGGGGTGGGAGGAGACTGTTTTTAAGAACCTTTACAGCTATATAGTTCCATGAGTCTTTGAAACTGGGTCATAAGAGGAAGAAGAGAAAGATTTTCTTGAGCACCTAAAATATGCTCATTTTTTGGAGCACCTCCAGACAGGACCTGGGGTTGACTCCCAGCTCCACCTCTTTCTTGCTGTGTGGCACTGGGAAAGCCTCAGGCTTTAAATCTATACAATGAGAATAATAATACCAGGGGATGTTTGGGACTTAAGCAGAATAGCCCCACAAGGCCATGTACCATGGAGGTGCTCAGAAACATTGCAAGTGCATTTAGAACACAGCTTCCCCCCGGCACTTCTGTTCTGGGTGATGATAAGGGCTCATCATTCTTGTGAACTCCAAATTCAGAGTAACACACAAAACCCCTAATGCAGCCCACGAGGGTCTGTGCGCTGCTCCAGATGGCTTGCTGGTAGGAGGTACTGAGTATTATCGGAACAGTTTCTGGTAGGCACGGTGGAGGCACACAGGGGTTTCCATCATTTGAATACCATTTTTCCTGAAAAGCAGGGGAAGGGCTGGGCAGCCATGTATGTGAATTACCTTGCTGTTGTCCCACTCCTGAGTTTTCATCTGCGTGTGGACGAGCTCATAGGATGGTTCCATGGCATCCATGTCCGGTTTGGGGTAGCCCGGGATCACATTGTGCAGCTGGAATCCAAAGGTGAGGAGCCAACTGTTGACATCTGGGTGGGAGGAAAGCAGAAATATCCCTAATGAGTAAGCAGACCTCAGATGTCACCTAGTCCCAGAATGCAGCCTAGAGTCAGGTTGCAGGTAGGGTGAGGATATGAGGGGTGCTAGTGGCAGAGCCAGCTGGTACGGGGCTTTGGGAGATGGCTAAGGGCATCAGAGCCCAACACACTCCTGGGACCTACCACCTGCCTTCTAGGCAGAGACTTAACTTGAGTGCAACCTCGTTCCCAGACTTCCCTCCCTCCTGACAACTCCAACCCCCCAGGACCTTCAGCTTCACACCTGGGGGCAGCTGTGACAGATGAAGCCTCCTCCACAGCCACCCCCAACACCAAGAGGAAACCGTGGCAGAGAACACCACGCCCAAAGGAGATTTTTTTTTTTTTAATTTTCTAGAGGCATGTCTTATTTATTTATCTATTTGTTTGTTTGTTTGTTTGGTTTATACATGCACTGGGTACAGTCAGAAGCCGGGAGGGTGAGAGAATTCACCAGAGCCAGAGCAGGGAGCAGAACAGGCAGAAGGACCGAAGTACACTGCTGAGGGGAGCAGCGGGCGGCAGGAGAGGTCTGCGCACCATGTGGGACCCTCCTCCGGTGGCCGGGGAGCAGCCGGGGATCGAACCGGCGTCGCAGAGGCCGCGGGCAGCTTCGCAACCCAGCGCTCAACCGCTGCGCCACCTGGGAGGCCCCCAAAGGAGATTTTTATGATAGATTTTTTAAAGAGAAAATTCACTTAAGAAACAAACTTTCAGAATATTATTTAATTGTAAAAAAGGAGAAATCCTGCCACTGGCGACATATGGATGGATCTGAGGGCATTATGTTAAGTGAAAGACTAAATCAAAAACCGAAAGATAAACACTGTGTGATGATCTCACTTATATGTGGAATCTAGAAAAGCTGACTGGCGGTTGCCAGGGGATGAAGGTGGTCAAAAGGTATAGGCTTCCAGTCATAAATTCTGAGAATGTAAAGTAAAACAAGGTGACCACAGTTAATCTGTTGTGACCTGACAGTATATTGGAAATCTGCTAAGAGTGCATCTCATCTGAGTTAAAAATTTATCATCCCAAAAAAATATTTTTTGGTAACTATGGGAGGTTATGGATGTTAACTAAATTTATTGTGGTATTTCATTTCACTACATATATATATATATATATATATATATATATACACACACACACACACACACACACATATATGTTACATCATTCAACTAATTAAAGTAATACAAAAAAGAAAGAAAAAACACGCTCTCCTTCCTCTCCCTACCCTAGCTGCAGAGATTAGAGCCTCGGGGCATGATTTTTTTCCTTCACTGGGAGCAGGGTCCCCACATTTCACACACCCTGATTGCCTACAGCAGTCACTTTCCCTTCCTGAGCCTTCATTTTCCAGTCTTTCTATTGGGCTTGAGGATCTGGGGGCTTATTGATTTTATAACATTCCTTGGGAGTTATTAATCATAAAATATTATGATTAATATTTCAAAATAAATATTAGGTTTAGGGATGGGTAGGATTTTGCCCTGAGCATTGCACTCTTTGAAGAGTGGAATCAAGCTGTCAACAGGTAAGGAGAAGAGAGGGTTGAGGATGTGTCACGGGTTCCCTGGCCACTGTGCCAGGTGCCTTTTATGTGCCCAGCACTGTGTCCCGCAGATCCTCCCAAGCACCCTCCTGGAAGAAGAGATGAGACTTGGGTGTGCATAATGTTGACCCAAGAAACAAGAAGACAGAAGGGCAGAAGCCACTCAGTTGGATAGGATGACAATTCTTCATAAAGATGGTGGCGTTTAAGCCAGACACTAAAAACTGGGTAAACTTTATTAGCTTACAACAGAGATGAAGGGGGCACTTCAGGCAAAGATCCTTGTATAAGGCAAGGCCTGGAGAGAGGAGCGGTGTGCAGGGAGACCCCAGGGGAATCAGCCAGCAGCTCAGCAAAGCTGAGAGAAAGCCAGAAAGAAAAACTGGCTGAAGCAGGAAGAGTCTAGAGGGGAAGAGCAGGTAGGAGGTGATTTAGGGCCTGAGAGAGAGAGACCAACTACCTGTGTCCCAGTACGGCTAAGCCTGCCTTGGGAATGGGCAGTGGAAGAAGCTAAACCAGTTGTTGACCTGAGACTCAATCTAAGGTCTGGGGAAGGCAGGATTTAGAGCTGAACCTGAGAGCCAGCAGCTCTGGGCAGGTGGCATCCAGGCCTGTTTTTGGCTTTTTTTTTTAAGGAGTAGATCCCTGGAGAGAAGCTTTGTGGGTTTCAGGCACAGGTGGGACTGTCTTTTCCTGCCACCACTGAGCTCATTCATCCCAGTGATGGGAATGACCTCTGGGGGTCAACCACAGTGTCCCTGTCACCACTGCATGTCATGGAACATTTCCATTCAGAAACCTCGTTTTGCTTTGGATTTTGGGTGCCCCCTCTCCTGGGAAATCTGCTGGCATTGAGGTGGAGTCGCAGTGAAAAGGAAGCTTTGAAGTCCAGGTTCTGCTTCTAGGAAAAGGCACATGGAGGCAAGACAACCCCCACCCCTCCGAATTCCGGCTCCCCAACTTAAAAACTGGAGGCAACTGAACAGTCCCTTTATCTGCAAATTGGTGGTGGAAATGGTTTTCACCAGGTCATGGAGAGGAACGCTAACAGTATTAGCACATGGGGGCAGCTGTGGTCTAGCAGGGACTGTTTGAAGTTTGTTACATAAATTACACAGGGACACCTCCAGCAGGTCCGCCTACACCATTTTTCCAATGGTGCGTGCTCACTTTGTGACTCTGTGTCACATTTAGTTAAGTCATCTACATTGTTTTTTTAAAACATGATGCTATTACACACTCATCAGTATAGGGTAGAGTGTAAGCGTTACTTTTATATGCACTGGGAAACCAAAACACTCGTGTGAAACCAAAACATTTGCTGTTTTGAGATACTCGCTTTTATTGTGGTGGTCTGATCCGAAGCCACATTATTTCTGGGATGTGTACGTATGTATTAAAGTGTCCAGCTCAGTTTCTGCCTCACAGAGTTTTCTGTGCTTCCTCCAACTCAAGCCTCCAGATCTCCGGACTGCCACTTCCTTCATTTATAGCATGAGGTGCTGGGGCCAGCTTTTTCAAAGTCCCTTTCTTCACTAAGTTTCTAAGACTCTCTGATTCTATGAATCTTGGCAGATGGTTCTTTGGGAAATTAAAACAGAATGGGGGAAGGAGGAACCCTACAAAGCTATTTTGCCTGAGGCTGAGAATTTGCTTCTGAATTTGTAGTTGCAAAGGAAAGCTGCTATGAGGAGTACTGAAAATTCCCAGGAAACCAGGGGCCTGACAAGAGGGCTGGGCCTTAATTATAAGCGATGGATGGTGGGAATTGTTCCCATTATGCCTTTAGGAAAAATACTGAAAATTTATTTATTCATTGCTTTTTTTCTGCAGTGCATTTCTGAAGAGTTGAGAATTTACTCTCACTTCTTATGCTATCAGAACTACCTACTTCCCTCAAGTTAAAACTCTATTCTATTCGCCCATTTGGGGTGGCTGCCCAGGACGGCTGCACAACCTTGCACTTGACAAAGTGGACTCGAATCCAAGATGAGGGTGTGGAGTCAGACTTCTAACCCCAGCCCTGGCTCCTCTTAGGAAGCCAGTTTCTCTAATCTCCAATCTTCACTTTCCTCCTCTGTAAAGGGGGTCACTGAAGCCCATCTCGCTGTCTACAAGTGCAATAGTGTATACGGGGTGTGTCTGTGCTAGACATGTTTTGGTTGCCTTGCTAGCATCCCTTCTGCACAAAGGAGGCACATGCTGAAATTTTGAGACTATCTTGGGGGTGGGAGGGTCTGTCTCCAACAAAAGCAGAGAGACACCAGGTTTGCGAGTTCAGGGACACTTTCTACTCCAATTGGTTTCATGGGAGGGAAAGGCAAAGCCCACTTTGCAAACCAGAGGGTATAGGGAAGGGAACCAATGCCAGCCAGGCAGCATGGGAGGCAGGCTATACAATGTGGCTCATTTCCTGGATCCACTTATATGTGGAATATAGAGATGCAAAATAAAGGGTCAGACAAAACCAACCCAATAACAAACACTAGAAATCTGACTGTAAAATTGAGCCTATCAGAGGGGAGAGAGCAGGGGAAAGTGGAGAGTAGGGTGTAGCGGGAGCACAATGGAGCGTGGTGGACTGTGAGGGCCTTGGTGGTGGGTGTGGTGTGGTAATGTATCTGAAAAGATGTGCCCCTGTACCTGTCAATCATATACAGAGTCGAAAGCCAAAGTTACCTTACTAGGAAGGAAGGAAGGAAAGCAGGAGGGAAAGGTGGGATGGGGAAGAGTTTAATTTCAGGGACTAGCTTTATCATCCATTACTCCACAGTATTACTTCACAGATCCATCGTGCTTACTTAGAATAAAATCATTGTTATAAAAGATATAAAGTGGGGCCTCCCCGGTGGTGCAGCAGTTGAGCGCTGGGTTGCGAAGCTGCCCGCAGCCTCTGCAGTGACAGTTCGATCCCCAGCCACCGGGTGAGGGTCCCACATGGCGCGCAGACCTCTCCTGCCACCCGCTGCTCCCCTCAGCAGTGCACTTCGTCAGTCTGCCTGTTTTGTTCCCCGCTCTGGCTCTGGTGAATTCTCTCACCCTCCCGCGCTTGTGACTGTACCCAGTGCTTATATACATAAATAAATAAATTAAAAAAAAAAGAAAGAAATAAAGTGTATTTCATTTCACCTCGGCAATAGAGTTTTGTTTTTTTTCCTCTTTGTGCACCTATTCTTTGCCCCCTTTTCCTGCCCTGTTTAACAGATTGGCTATTTCTTAGCTTTCCACTTCATCTCCACTATTGACTTAGATTCTTCTTTTTTTAGTGGTTGCTTGAGAGTTTACAATATGCACATTTAACTGATCAGAGTCAGGGGAGGTATTCTAACTGCAAGTTACCGATCAGGAAATTGGAATTCAGGGAAGTTATTTTTGTGATGTCGTAACTTAGATATGGTGGGTACTTCACCCAGTTCTGTCTTGGAGTCTGAATTTTCCACTCCATTATCCCAAGTGAGAGAACTGAATTCTTTTTCATTCCCACCCAACTGACTGGGGGGAGACTCATAGCCTGCCTGGTCTCTGGGTCAGAAACTCCCTAAGTACATTCTTAAGGGATTCATCCGGTAAGATTTCACAGTGAAAAGGGGGTTTCATGGTCAAATAAGTTTTAGAAATAGTGAGTAAATAACACTTCTCTTTAACTACGGGACTTCTCACAGCCTTTCATAAGCTGAAAGGCATTATGAAAATTGAAGAACAGTGGTTGCCTGTCAGGTTGATTTGATGCCTGAACCAATTTTTCCAAGGTGTTTTCCTAAATGAGTGGTGATTCAAATCTACTTTGGGGGACTGCTGCTCTAAGAAGTGTCTGTCTCCATGGCCCCATTTCAACTTACTTAAAGAAGACTGTCTCGTCAGAGGCCAGAGCAAAGTGGGGGTTGCCCTCCGAGAGTGTCCCGGGCCTCACCTGTCATGAAGCACTTGATGTCCTGAGAGTTGCTGATGGGGTTGTTGTTTTTAAACATGTAGAGATTAAACGGCATGATGCTACTGCCACTAAGGTGCTTCCACAGCTCGTGGTCTGGGCTAGTCCAGCGGCCCGCCAGCACATCATAGTCCCGCCGGCCCATGTGGACAAGCTTGGTGAGCGGGTCGTAAAGGCCACCATGGTAGCCGATGATGATCTGGAAGTTGGGGTTTGTGTCCATGTAGATCTCCCCATAGGCAGTGTATAGGACTTGCTTGATCATCAAGCCCGTCCCACTGAAGACGGCCAGAGGGGTCCCGATGTTGTCACAGGCTATGTAAAACTCGTCGCCGCTGCTCAGCTCCATGGCAAAGAGGTGCCCTTGCAGGTCGTAGTAGAGGGAGGTGATCTCAGAGCTGGAGTGGTTGTAGAGGTGGGTGACCTTGGTGGGGTTGGTCAGGTCCGCATAGAAGAACTGCAGGTGGTGGCCTTGGCTGCTCTTGCTGGAGACCCGGCGCCCCAGGCCATCATAGCGGTACCTGACACTCCAGCCGCCGGCCCGGTTGTAGGCCTTGATGAGCAGGCCGGCTGAGTTGTACTCAAAGACGTCACTGCCCCGCTGCCTCAGGAAGCCATCCTCGTCCATCTTGTACTGCACGTCACCCAACCGAGTGATGCGGTCACGGAGGTCGTACCTCAGTGGGGTGAGCCGCGCACTGTTCCCGGGGCTCAGTAAGTGGAGGTTCCCATTGAGGTCGTAGCTGTATCTCCAGAGTGGCTTGTCATTGATGGAGACTGTCTGCAGCTGCCCGTCAGCATCATACTCATAGGAGTACCGCGTGGTGTTGGCATAGGGGCCCACCTTCAACTCCTTCTTTACGACGCGCCCCATGTTGTCATACTGGACGGTCATCCAGTACATGAGTGAGCGGAAAATCTCATACTGCACTTCCTTCATCCGACCATACGCATCGAAGTGCTTCGTGTGGGTCATGACAGCAGTGGTGATGATCTGGTTAATGTCATAGTAGATGACACCAAACTTTCCAAACTGCTCTGTCTTGCCTGACACGTCGTCATAGCGATAGAGATCAATGGGCAGCGGAGTCTCATTGATCACGGCCTGCATGCTGGTCACGCGGAAACTGTTGTCATAGTTGTAGTCAAAGCGCGCATTGACCATGCCTTCCTCGGTGAAGCGGAAGATCTGCCGGTCGATCAGGGGCCCTATCTGACGGTAGCGGATGGTGCAGGTGAAGCCCTCGTTCTGCAGGTTGATGGTCTTCAGCATGCCCGCGGTCTCGTCGTAAGTGAAGCTCACCTTTGTGGTGTCGTACAGCATTTCGGCCAGCTTGGACAGCTTGCCATACTTGTAGATCACCCTACGGCCAGTGCCCAGGTAGAAGGTGTGGAGGAGGTGCCCGTCCTCAGTGAAGTCCTGGATGACCGAGGCATTGCCCTCGGGGGGCTGGTAGATGTTCCTGTAGTAGCCCACTGAGCGGATGGTCTCCAGGGTCTGCCGGGCCACGTTGGGCATTGTCACGGATGAGAGGCGGTCGTTTTTGTCAAACTCAAAGATATACTGCCTCTGGCTGTGGAGGAGCAGCACCATGGACTGGAGGAGAGAAAAAGCAAGAGATAAGTGGGATGGGGCGGAGGAAGTGGGTGCGCCAGAGGTGGGGGAGGGGGACGCCAACTAGGTCTGTGTGCCTAAGGCTTGAAGGAGAGGAATGAAAGGTCCAGAAACTTGGTGATTCTGCCAAATTATACCCAAACCAGAGCTTTCCAACCACCATGCCTCAGGATACTGCAGATGGGGTATGTTTGTGCTAAGAAAAAGGCTTCTTCCAACCCTTGGCCCTAGAAGTGCCTGAGGCCCCAGGATACTCAAGCCCTTTGCCTTCTTATGGGGAGTAGCCTCCTCTGTTTACTCCTTTGTGTGGTACAAACAATGGTGATTTTAGGGGCCTCTCTGGTGGTGCAAGGGGTTAAGTGTCAGCACTATGAAGCTATCTGCAGCTACTGCAGCGTGAGTTCGATCCCCGGCCAGGAAGCTAACACACATGGCGCAGCAGACCTCTCCTATCTCTCCCGCTGCTCCCCTCAGCAGTGTATTTCAGTCAGTCTGCCTGTTCTGTTCCCCACTCTGTCTCTGGTGAATCCTCTCACCCCCCACACCTCTGGCCTGTACCCTGCTGCTCTTGTATGCATAAATAAATAATTTTTTTTTAAAAAAAAGAAACAAGCAATGTGATTTTAGCATGTGATGGGATGTGAGAAAGGTTGGGAGCTCTGGCCTAAAGTATTTGTAGCAGGCTCTCTCCTGGATTTCTTGCTCCAGATTCTTTCCTAATCAATCTTCCTATTCAAGCGGGAATGATTTTCCTAAAGCACGAGCTGACTATGTCAACTGCCTGCTAAACAACTTCTGCTGATTCCCTGTGGCCTACAGGATAAAGAGCATGTCTGAGAAGGGCATTTAAGGCTTTGCACATTGTTTATGTGGTAACAGGTCAGAGCCCACCCTGGGTTGGGGTGTGATGGGAATAGAAAACCTGGCTTCTAACAACAGACTCACTGTGTGGCCCTGGGAACATTCTTTCTCTTTTGGGTTTGGCTTTCTGCACATTGGATGACCTCCAAGCACCACCACAGAACATGGCTCTTGGAGATGCTCACCCAGCACAGGGCTGGGGAGTCTGACCACAAAGCAGGCAGAGCCTGGATTCTGGTCAGGTGTGAGGCACAGGAAACAGAGAAGGGACTTGGGTGCCAGAACTGGGGCAGGAAGTGCAAATTCTGTCTCAGAGAAGAGCCAGCAGGCAACAGTACCAGAGGCACATAGGTATCAAAGCAACCAGCTTTTCTCATTTGGGATTAATTTTTGATTTCAGGCCTTTTCTGAATCCTAGCCCCTGGGATGAAATGAATCCTGACCTGAGAAATTTATGAAGGCAACACCCAGCACTTGAAAATCAGGATGTAGCACCTTCCTCCTGAATGATGATCCCCAGACTTCTGCCTCATTCCTGGGATCGGACCACATTGTGCCCTAGACCCTGGAGCAGACTCCTGCCTGCATGTGACACTGAGTCCTGCTCCGGAAGTCCACTTGCTGTTTGGACTGGGGCCTGGGCTCGACTATCATGTGGGACTTTCACATGCTCCTGCCCCACTGAGATGCCTCTTAGGGCTGCCCTGGCTTCTGTGGCAGATTTACAAGAAGGCCTCAGGAATGAGATCTGTTCCATTAAGGCCAGCAGCCTGGGTCTGGCCAGGGATTGAGTCACAAGGACTGACAACATGGTAAGGCTATCGAAGGAGGGAGACAGACACCTGCCTTCTCTAAGTACGTGTAGCTCCATGTCTTCCCATCAGCGAAGATCCTGGATGTGATGCGGCCCGCCTGGTCATACTCCATCCTTTCGGACATGATGCCCCTTTGGATGCCCGCAATGTGCCCCCCTGGAGAGTAGGTCACGTTGACACCATTCAACCTGCTGCTGGGGGACCAGAGGCTGGGCCGCCCTGCCTGGTCATACAGGATCCGCAGGGTGAACTTGCGGTGGTCATCATAGATCTTCTCCGTGCGTGTCACACGGTCAAAGTCCAGGGACAGGAGGTTTCTGTTGTGCACCTAGAGAAGGGGGAGGCAGGTGAAGTCAGTTAATCTGGGCATTGAGAACTTGGGTCTGAGAAGCTCCCGAGTGGAGGAGGCAGCATGGTCCTCAGGGACAACAGACAGGGGTGTGGGTCCTGGCCAGCGCCGGGCATTTGGGAGGTTTTCTCTTCTGTAACGTGGGCATGGTGATGCTAACACAGAGGGCTGCTGTGAGGAGAAGCAAACTCTGAGCAATAGCAGCTGTTACCAAAGACCACCCATGTCACTTCCTAATGTGATTCTTCTCATGAGGACACAGCAAAAAGGCCAATCTATCTCAGCTTCCTGGAGAGGAGAGATGAGGCAGGCCCACCTACTATCACGTGGCCATCTGCTCTATGCCCTGCTTGTGCTAGTGCTCGGCACTGAGTTGACCGGAGTCAGGGAGCAGAAGGGCTGTGCTCTGGGTCTAGTGGTGGGTGAGTGAGTCTGGGTTTGCCTCTCACCACTACAATGTGCTGACAAATGCTCAGCGGATCTCTGGCTGGGTCCTGCCCTCCTTGGGGGTCTCAATTTCCCATCTCTGCTGGGATCTCTCATGCTCTCTGTCACCACATGCCGGGCTTCTCAGTCACCTTGGTCTTCCTGGAGGCCCTGGGGACAGTGTGTGTTTGAGTCTGGGGTGGCAACTCTGGCTGCGGGCCTCCTGGGGACACTGTCTTAGCTTTGCAACATTTTGGTGTGTCCGCAGGATCAGGAGTCCCCTGCATCATCTCACCCCTACCTGGGCTGCTAGGTCAGCACAAAATTTCTCTTCAATGTCAGGAACATAGGGTCTTATGGGGCAGCAATAAGTCAGGGTTTTTCATACTTTAATGAAGAAATATAGGTCAGAGGCCCAATTCTATATTTGGATTCACCCCTTAGGTTCCAGTTGCCCCTGAAAGATTGCCAGGTACTCTGAAGCTAAAATGCTGGCTCACTCTAATTGGTGCCTGGCCTTATGGGGCACTGGGGCATACTCTATCTCTTCCATTAGTCACTGGTTATGTTTGACAAGGAGCAAGGAGGACCCAGAGGAAAACAGACAAGGGAGGTCACATGTAGTAAACCACACACATGGACTGAGTAATGGAAGGATCTGGCACCCTCTGTGGTGAAAGGGCTCAGGTCTAGGAACGAAGGCCAGGACTCCTATTTGAAGTCTGTAGCCAAACTATTCTGTGTGACCTTGGGCAAGTGCCTTTCCCTCTCTGAGTCTCAATTCCTATTTCTATAAAACAACAGAGCTGTGTGAGGCCTGGAGAAACATAGCAGGAACCGAATAAATGGTTGCAATTATTTCCATTAAATGGCAGCAAATGATCATGGTCATTTTCAGAGGAAGCAGAGATGTGTGTCTCTCCCAGCTCCCCAAACAAATTCTAAAGCCTTGAAAATAAGGATTTATAATGATGATGCTGAGACGACTTTAGCTGTGAATGGCCTGGTTATAATAAGGTTGCTTTCCCAGGGGTAATCAAACACAATTGCAGAAGCAAAAACTGTGTGGCAGACAATTCCCATGAAAAATCCGAGGTGTTGCAGGCTGAAGCTGTGTTCTTTGCAGAAAGGGCAAAGAAGGATGCGGGGTTGGGACCACCAATGATGGGAGCCTCTTGAAATCACCTTTTGGAAGGTGCCCTGTGGCTCCCCACAAGGTGGTGTGATCCAGCTAGCTGCCCCCTCATGCCCTGGAGGGCCTCTAGTGAAGGGGAGCTATACCTCTATGGCAAAATTAATAAAATTGAATTAAGCAGCTCACTGGGGAACTGCTTCCTGTGCTCCACAGTGGTGGCAATGAGATTATTTTACATCTTTCTTTATTAAAAAAGTTCCCAGCTGTATAAAAAATGAGCTCCATTATGGAGAGGTGCACCCGGCTAACATTCTAATTCCACATGCTGCCACCGTGGGTGGTCATTTATTTTGGGAGGATGCAGAGATGCGGCCACCCGACTGGAGCGCCATTAATCTCGGGCTGGAGAGGGACCAATTAAAGCCTGGGAAACTTTTGGTCCAGTTCACACGGCAGAGAGGAAATCCTAATAGTACTAATCGCTGCTGTTTATTGAGCACCCGGGATCTACCGGCACTGGGCTAGGTGCTTTGAATATATTATCTAGTTTCTGCAGAGGAATCTGAGACTTAGAGGAGTCCCTTAAGGCTCTGCACACAGCCCTGGCAGGCATCAAGCTCACCTCACACTTTCTACTTAACATACTGCCTGAGATGGGGATGAGAGGCTCTCAGAGAATTCAGACAGGGAGGCCCTGTGTGGCCACAGAGAACAAAGTTGGTGGGGTGTTCCTCAGGGAACGAATGGAAGACTGTTTTCAGCATTTTTGCTAGAGTTCCTGGTTTTGTGGGAACACAGGAAGCCCAGCCTTCCGGGTTCAAGTTGTATGATATTGGATAAGTCACTTACCATTTCTTTGTCTGTTGTGGGAGGTTGACAAGGTATTTTTTTTTTTTTTCTAGTCTTTACCACTGTCTAGGTATTTGAGCCTGGAAAAGTCCCTCCTCTCTCTGTCCCATGTGTGAATGAGCAGCTTAGAGGAAACTTTGCTGAAGGGAGGGGGCTCAAGACAACCCAGCTGTGTTGCATCAGGATGCTTCTGTGGTTTTAGTCAGGAACATCTGGCTCAGTTCTGCGATCCCCTGCAGCTCGGCAGGTCTCTGCAGAGTACCCGTGGTCTGCAAGGTGTGGCGCTGAACGCCAGGGCTAGTTTCTTTGCTTTTAGTTTTCCATCCCCTTCCTTCCTCAAGCTGGAGAGAAAAGGAGGACAGTCAGGCCCTAGGGTCAGGCCACATTTTATTAGAAACACCGGCAGTGAGGCTGAGAAAGGGCTGGTTCAGGGCATCTGAACGCCGGACAGCACTCTGAATGCATGCCAACGTGTCAGTTACAGCTACGGTGTATGTGTGGGAGGGTCGTTTTGCTTGTTTAGGAAGGACAGCTCTGCCTCGGAAGAGCGGAGACTGCAGTTCCAAACAGCCGAACAGCATTTGGGACATGTTAGCATCCGTAATAACAAAAGCAATGAGAACACCAATGACGACAAGGGGAGCAAGAAGTGGCATTCCTGGCCACTTTCTATGTACTAGCTTCTGTCTGAGGCACTTTATGTGTTTTTCCTAATCCCTGTAGCAACTCATTAAAAAAGCAACTTTTATCTCCTCATTTTGTGGCTAGTGAAATCAAGATTTTACAAGATTGTCAATTTGCCCAAATTCATTCAGAGAATAGAAATGGAAAATCCACCCCAGGCCTGACTACACCAAAGTCAGCGATCTTTCCACCAGTAGCAGCGAGCTTGACGAGACATTTTACACGTGGTTGCCAACTTTACTTTTCTCCTTTGGCAGATGAGGACACTGAGGGCCCAACGAAATCTTCCTCCTCCCACAACACTCTCAAAATCTGAACCCAATGCTCCAGATTCCTTCCCATTCTGTCCTGAGACCCAGCCACCTCCAGAGATTGAGGCCCTTGCTCACCCGCAGCCGGCGCCCGAAGACGGTGACCTGGCCCCGAGCCTGCTCCTTGCGTTGCCGCCACTCCACCAGGTTGAGGCCGTTGTCAATGGGTAGCGTGACGTTCCTCTTGCCCACGGTGGGGTTGACGGTGCCCGCCAGCAGGTGGGGCTCGGTTTGCAGCGCCACCTCCATTCCATTGGCCAGCAGCAGCCGCAGGGAGCCATCGGCCCCAATGTAGTAGCTGTTGCGGACCTGGTCTGGGGAGAGGAGAGGGACAGACTGCTCAGCGGGTGAGGGTGGCGGGAGGTGTGTGGACAGCAGAGGGAGTGGCATGGCTTTTACATGCTTACTTTTCTGACTATCAAACACTGGCATTGAAGAAAACTGGGAAAATATAGGGAGATCATCCATCATCTCCATACACAAAGTGAGTCATTTTATATTGCTCTTATTGAAGTATAACTGACATGTAACATTATGTTCGTGTCTATGCATAAGGGAGGAATCCATTTTAAATATTTTGGCATATCCCTAGGTTTTAGGATATTTCCTAGTATATTTAAAGCTTAAAATACTTTCACTGATCATTGTACTATATTGTTGAATATTTTTTAAACTTTTATTGCAATATATTTGTGTAAAGTTAAGGTGTACAACATGCTTGTCAAATAAACGCATGTACTGTCATCTGATTGCTGTGGTAGCAATAATTAGCACCTCAGTCATGTTGAATAATTAACAGTTCTTCTTTCCTGGTAGTTTTTTAATGACTGTATAGTATTCCGTTGTATGAAAATACTATTACTTATTTAACCAAGGCTAAAATGGATACTCTGACTGTTTCCAGTTTTTAAAAATCACAAGTAACACCATAAATTTTATGTCAAGTGAAAAAAATCAGACACTAATGGCCAGGAGTGAATCCATTTATATGAAATGTCCAGAACAGACCAATGCACGCAGGCAGAGAATAGACTGGTGAGGTGAGGGATGAATGGGTGTTGGGCTTCTTTTGGGGGGGTGACAAAAAGTTTCTAGAATTAGATAGGGTAATGGTTGCACAATTTGTAAATTTACTAAAAACTACTGAATTGTATGTTTTAGAGGGGTGAATTTTATGGTATGTGAATAATTTCTTAACAAAAAATACATTATTGATAAATCAGTGTCTTCATTTTAAGTCATTTAGTTAAAATGCACTCCTAACAAGTAGCAGGATTACTACAGCAAAGGGTTGAACATTTTTAAGGCTCTTGATGAACACAATGTTTATTACAATAAGTAAAAATAACTCTGATCCTTAAATAACTTATAGAATGCTAAACACATATTCATTTGAAATCACTGTCATACATCTCTGACAATGATATAATATGATATATGAAGTGATTTGAAAACAGATCCAATCTTGAAATCTAAATCTGATTAAAATATTTTCATTCAGATCTTTAGCTAACTTTTAGAGAAAAGGATAAATTTCAGCTGTAAATGCACACCAAGTTCTCTTCTAAAACACAACTAGTGTCTATGTTTCTGTGCCGTGCTCCCTGCGTCTTACCATCCTCCAGTGTTGCCCCTGTCTTCAATAAAAGGATAGCCCAAGGCCTTCCCTCACAGTTTTCTGAGAAGAGATGCTCTCTTCTTGTCAGAACTCATGCCTTCCCTATACACCCCTTAGCCTCCTCATCATGGGCCTCCTCAGGGGTCTTGCAGCTGAGGGATGTAGGGTTTACCACTCTGTTAGTGAACAATTCCTCAAATTCCTAAGTGCCTACAGTGAGAGGCACAGAGGTTAGAAGTATGGACTTTGACCACCTGGATTTAAGCCCTGGCTCTAAAACGTCAGGTGAACGCCTTAACCATGCAGGCCTCTGGTTATCATCTATACACTGGTGGTAACTGAATGCTTACCTTGTAGGAGGAAGCAATATGCAGAGCTGAGCACAGTATTTGGCATATAGTGTCATGTAAATGATTGCTACTCCTAGTTTTATGTGCCTGGTACTGTGTTAGAAGTCACTGTCACTTACATCTCTTGTTACCTCGCCTCTGTCTCCATTATTCCATTTCAGATACCTGTTATAGTGAATTTTTCTAGCATGACCAGTCCAGTCTTTTATTTATTTTTTTAAAGATTTATTAATTTATTTATACAAGCACTGGGTACAGTCAGAAGCATGGGAGGGTGAGAGAATTCACCAGAGCCAGAGCGAGGAGCAGAACAGGCAGAAGGACTGAAGCACACTGCTGAGGGGAGGAGCGGGCAGCAGGAGAGGTCTGCGTGCCATGTGGGACCCTCGCCGGCGGCCGGGGATCGAACCGGCGCTGCAGAGGCTGTGGGCAGCTTCGCAGCCCAGTGTTCAACCGCTGCGCCACCAGGGGAAGCCCACCAGTCCAGTATTTTAATAGTTCCCTACTGCTTTTAAATTTTTGAGAGACAGGTTCTAGATCCTATTCGTCTGGATCCAAATACCCTACTAGGTGTGTGACTATGGACAACCTTTTGGTGCCTCATTGCCTTCATTTGGAAAATGGAGATATTAATAATATCTCCCTCCTCGGGTTAGAGTGAGGATTATAAAGGACTATGAATATAAAACACTAAATATAGACTTCATACTTAAGTGCTCCAAAATGTTAGCTATCCTCTGTTGGTACTGGATGTGCTCAGTAAGCATTTGCTGGATCGATCTAGACATAGATGATGCTGTGTTCAACAATAGGATGCAATTTTTTGCAGGAAACCCTCACAGAATCCTCCCTGTGAGAAAGACATCAAATCGACCCCCCTTTCTCACTCCCTCCCATCTCCATATTTCTCCCTCTCGCTCACACACAGAATTCTAAAATCTGCCTCAAACTTACTATGCATTATTCACTGACAATCTGTATTTTATTTCCTTGGAACAGTGAAAAAGGCTGTGTCAATTTATCTTTTAAGGCTGCTTCTTGGTAGAATGCACATATGTCCATTAATGGTGACTTGGGGTGGAACAGCATCTGGAGAGGCCCATCTCGAATGATCCCTGTTTTGTGTGAGCTGTGACTTCCCAAGGCTGCTGCTCATTAGTAGCTACTTCTTATTTCTCCCCATAGTTCAGCCATGAGATGAAACTGAAAGAGCTTTTTACAGAGACGCCACTGAGGCAGCTGCACACTGACACGGGAGCCGGGGAAACACAGAAGGAAAGGGGGAGTGGCAGAGGTACGGGAGGAAGACAGGTGCCCCACATTCTGGATCCGAGACTACTTTTCCTTTTCATATTTTAATGTGTCTGAACTTGGAAAGTATCTTAAGCCCTTGTATGCATTTTGAGCAGATAGTATCTATTACCCCCATCTGAAAAGTTGTTATTAAATGGATGGTACGTTTTAAAAATGAGGAAATGTGGAGTTTTTGAATAAAAAAAGACAAAGACACCCCAGCTGAAGAAAGTCAGCTTACAGGTGTGCAGTAGATGAGACAATTCTTAACCCCAGAGAAGAAACAGGCCTGAAGAACAAGATGTCTGAGGAACTGGTGGCTCTGGTTGCCCTGGTCAGGCAGAACTGTGGCTGGCTCAGAACTGGTATCTTCTCTTGTCAGTAACCCCTTCAGGTCACAAAGACTGGGGGGGATGTCAAATCCACTGCAACAGGTGCTCTAGAGCTTGGTTTTCTTTTGACTGAGAAACGCTATTGTTCTTTGAGCTTTTTTATTTATTTATTTTTGGGGGGGCACAGGACTATCTTTGGGAGTAAAATATATAGTCATTTTCTTATGGTAAATCAAAATGCCTGTAGATGAATTAGCTAATGAATCTAAAAAGTATTTACTGAACAATACTACACGCCTGGTCCAAACTGGTCAGTCTATGTACCTTGAGTACAGAAATGGCCTGCGCAATGCCATGAGGCAGTGTCGTAAGTCAGCCCCATCACCAGACCTAGAAAATGAGGTTCAGGCGAGAGTGACCCCACCCAATTCACACCGGTATGAGACGGCCAAGGAGGCATGCAGGGCCCACGCCATACAACGTGGCTTTAACTTGCTCTGTTTTGCCAGAGCAGAAAACAAAGGCCATGGTGATGTGGTGGCATAGTTAGTACTAGAATTTGGGCCTTTGATACCCAGGATAAGGTTTTTTTTAAGCTACTTTGTGTCGAAGACTTTGACAGCACAAAAAGCCCTGGGGAGGAGGGGGACAAGCTAGCAAGGCTACCCTCGCGGTGGCTTCTTTTTCTTCATGCTTACGAAGTCCAGCATAAACTCTACCCTGGGTCACCATGCCCCATAAGAACAATTGAGGCAGACAATTCACAGCAAGGTTATAACACGGTGATTCACCTAAAGCTAAAAGCAAAACACACATCAAGGCTTATCTGATGGATGCAGAGAGCAGTCTCTTCTCTGTGGAATCCCAGCAGAGGCACAAACCTTTCTCACCTGAACTTCAGGAAGGACTTCCTGTGTTCAAATCCCTTTCATAATTAGGTGTAATTATTCTTGTCCTTTGTCCTGCCTGCCCCATTGTGAGAGTAAGTCTTTAATCTGGGGGCCATTAGAATAGATGAGTAGAGAGGTCACCTGGATTAGCAGCTAATGGATTCTCTGCTCTTTGTTCTGGTAATAATGGGGTAGACAAAGAATAGTACTTGGAAGCTTCTGGGAGAGAACGTATAGGACATGGACTGATGTGTTTTGCAAATGAGGTGGAATACAGAAAGAAACCAGCTGCAATGCTTTCCTGTCCTTGGGCAGCTCCAGCAGCAGCTTGTTACTGGTGTTATCCTCTTCCAAAGGGGTCACCCCACTCTTATGCCTCAAAGTGCCCCAGCCCCCACCTGGCTTACCTTGCAGCAGGGTATAGAAGGCGCCTGAGGCAGACAGGTTGGTGGTAATGGTGACGTCGTCCTTGCTGGAGGTCTCTACCTGGACATGCACTGAGCTGTCTGTGTCACTTCGGAAGCTGCTCACCTGGCCAGTAGGGAAGGTCACATTTGTCAGGCGGCCAAAGCTGTCGTACCTGAAAACCAAGGGGTGGCTCTGAGTAACAGTAATGTAACAGGGCAATAGCTGGAACGTGATGTGTGCTATCTTATGCCATAGTTTTTCATGTGCTTTTCCTTTTATTTGGATACATTTCCAAGTTCCTCTCATCAACTTGCACAAAGTTTTCAGGCTACAATTCCACTTGCTGATATCTGACTACAGGCGGGAGACATGCATGTCAGTATTCCTTCCCTAGTTCTGCAAGGTGGAGAAGAGGACCCTGTCTGGCCCATCTCCCATGTGGAAGTGCCCTGTAGTCATAAAACAAATAATGTCCCCCCACGCGGTGATATGCTGGTGACCATGAGAGACAGATGATTCCTTGGGCTGGGGTGGCCCAGAGATGATGCTTAAATGCCCTTTCAGCTCCCCAAGAACTGGTTCTATAGGTTTTTCCTCCTAGGAAGTTGCAGATTCTGGAAAAAGGGGTCTCTGAAGGCAAACCAGGACTCCGCTGCCACAGAAGCCAGTCAGACATTGGGCTCTTGCAACCACCTTCCAGCTAGACTGCACATCAGCTCCAGGCAGCCATGTATCTGTCACGCTCAGAACCACAGCCTTGCTTTCTGAAGCATCACAGTTGAATCTTATTTCTCTTTCCCATATGAAAAAGGGATGAAAAAAAAATCTACCACTACCAAACACGTACAAGGTACCAGGGAAGATGCTAGTCATTGTTGTTACATTCTTTCGCTCATCGCAGCTATGTATTATCTCATTTCTGGAGGAGGCTCAGGTAAGTGAAGTCACCTGCTCAAGGTCACATAGCTAGTAAGTGTGGCAGAGTCAAAATTCAAACTCAGATCTACTTGCTTCTAAGCCACCACTTGCTTCCCCAATTCTAGGATCAATTCTGGGCTGTTCATTTGCAAGTCCCCATTGCGTGTGTTTCTAAGCTGCTGCGGAGTGGCTGGGAGATGGCAGGGAGTAGGCTGTTAACATGTTGGTTATTATTTTTAATTAGTGGAGGCTGACGTGTACAAAGGCAGGTGTAAACAGCATTTTCACACTTGTGTGTGGATGGGGAAAAGTGCTTCCTCCAGGTGTATTTCTGACGTATGTACATGTTCCAGATTGCAGCAGGGGTTCAGCCAATAGGTCTTCCCTATGAACTCTGGGTCTCCCTACTGCACTTTCTCCCCTGCTTTGCTTTACTATTGGGGTCAAGCTGGCTCTGGGCCCCTGAGGGTTTTAATGATGGTGAAATCAAAGGCCTGAGAATTCAGCTCCATCTTAGCACTCCAGAGAGTGCTAAGCTGGGCCTGGCTTCCTGTTGGGACCCCTGGGTCCTGCAACTGTTTTGCTTACAGGTGATGCTTGGCAGGCAGACCTTTGCTGAGCAATTTTCTACTGAAGCTTAAAGTTTCCTACTGAAGGTCAGACATGGGTGCTGATGGTTCTGTCCAATCTACCAACTCTTCCTTTCCCTGTGGCTGGTCCTGAGGACGGCACCCTTTACAATGGCACAATCCCTGGCACAGCCTTCCACAGAGGAGGGTTTGGTAAAGGTCTGAATGAAGTACCCCAGTCCTTGGCACAAGACCAGCTCTGGTGGAAGAGTCAGGGGTTTTAGGAAAGTTGAGTCTCTGTTACTGAGGCTCAAATGAGGGGAAACAGAATAAGAATTAATAGTGAGCCTATTAATTAGGGGTTGATGTTACTTCACTGCTACTTCTCATAAGGCCTGGCTCAAATGCCACCTCAAAAATCCCTCCCTGATTCTCCCGGGCGCTCTTTTCCTGGTAATACAGCTCTGTGAAGATAGGATGCTCCATGCATTGAAATTGTAGTGGTTCAAGTTGTCTCTGTGGCCTGGGAGTGCCTGAGTCAGGACAGGATTGTGGAGTCAGACAGCCAGGCTGGGAATCCGGGTTCTACCAGCTGCCAGAAACAGGGCCCTGGAGGACTTGTCTCAGTTCCCAGTTTCTGCTTGCCTAGCAGGGAGACTGGCAAAGAGAAGGCAGAGAGGGCGTGTTGGCTGAACAAATAAATGAATGTTTGGATGTGTTGATGCTTCTTTCCTGCTCCACTGGAGGAGGGAGGCGACGATTCATTCACAGGATGCCTCCGAAAGAACTCGAGAGGGACTTGACACACAGTAGGTACATGATAAACATCTACTGAATACACAAATATAGAAACAAGCTCGCTTTACTAAAAGACACTTGAGCAATCTCTGTAGGCATCTCCCCAGAGTTTTAGTCTCAAAGACACAGAGGATTTGCATAAAGGCAGACAATTGTAATTATTATTGAAGGTAGCCTGTAATACAAAATTAAATTGAGTCTGAGGAAGATAAAATGAAAAGGCCCTATGCCTTCAAGATTTGGTTTTCATTTTATATGAGATGGCCGAAAAACAGTAATTTCCATTCTTCAAATTTTCCATTAGAAGGACTGAATGTCTTAATTAAATGAACATCAAAGAGAACAGCCAATTTATAGAATTTTCTTGTCTCTTATTCATTCATTTCAGTACCTTCCAGAGCTTGAGAAATGCCACTGGATCTCTCTGCCTCATGATCAATACCTGTGATTATCCTGTCAGAACACTGTTGCTTCTGCTGGGGGAGGGTTGGGGATTGAGGTTGGGGGTGCTGCGAAGGGGGAGAACTGGCGCTGCCCATCCTCTGGACCATGAATACCTCTGCCCCGTGACTCCCTCTGTGGCGCCCTCTCTCTTCCTGCCACGGGAATGCCAAGGGAAAGGAGGCTGATGCTATAGGACAGCACTCTGCCCTCTCTGGATTCCAAGGAACAGCCTCAAACGCTGGCCCTATGATTGGGTGACTTCTAGACATATGGCTTAGTTACCGCTATTACAGATTTTATATAAAGTACAGCATTTTTTTTTTCTAACTAAGAGGAAAGAAGGTGTCAGCTTTGGAGCCAGATGGTCTGGGCCTCAAATTCAGGCTCCACACCTGCCAGTAATGTGACCCTGGAGGACGGGCACTCAGTTCTGCTGTTCCGCTAACCATCAGCCCCCACCAAAATAATGTTATTTTAGGTAAATTACATAGCAACTTCTGGGAGTCTGTTTGCTTCCTTATAAAATGAGAATAAATAATACTTATCTCATAAAGACATTGGAAAGATCTATCAAAATAGCATATTGCAAATGAAACGCCAACTCTTTCAAGGTTTTCAAAACCCCATGAGACTTCCCTCACTAGCAATTCAGTTTCCCAAGGGAAGAGGCTTTGTTTTGGTCACTGTTGTGTCCCCAGAACTTCCTAGAATGCCTGGCATATAGTAGATGCTCAATAATGTTAACATGCATGTTGATTGATGAAACTGCTCCTTCCTTCCCCTCTTTCTACCATCGCCTTGGACCCCACTCCTGCACTTCTTGCATTCCACTAATGCGGCTTCTGTTACCTGAACTCACTGAGCTCAACCATGCTTAAAGTGCACACACTGTTCCCTCGGCAGGGAATGGTCTCCCCTCCAATTCTGGTCTGCCTGGTTCCTTTATTTACTCATATTTGAGTACAAAGGCAATCACTTCAGTGAGGCCTTCTGCGATCACCCTTTGGAAACAGATAGGTAGTCTCATCTCTACCACATTATCTTATTTTACTGCCTTCATTATACTAGTATCTTCTACTTATTATCTCATCATTATACTTATTATCCATCTGTTTTCTTGTTTGCTGTCTGTCTCTTCCAACTAGAACATAATCTCCAGGGAAACATGGACTTTGTCTGTATTCTAAGTGTCTACAGGAATACCCGGTTTGTAAAAGGTACTCAGTACAATTTTTTTATGAATCAAATGAACGAATGAATGAATAATAGATGATTATTTTTTCAAGATGTAATCTGAGACTAACTGGAAATTCTACCCCTTTTCTCTGCCCCCTTCCAAATGAGGAAGGGAGAGTGCACTAATAGTCACAGAGTGCCTTTTAATACGAAGCAGTATGCACATAACCGCCTTGGAGGTAGATACTACTGTCATTTCACAAATGGTGAAGTTGAGGTTCAGGTAAAAAGGTAACTTGCCTAAGATCACTCAGCTAGTAGAGGACTACAAAGTTAAAATCAGGCCTGTCTGACCTCAAAGTCTGTGTTCTTTCATTAAGCTTCCCATAAAAATGACGCTGTTTCCTATCATCACTATGCTAAATAAAAACTTGGTTTTGGAAATCTCAAGTGAATCAACAAGACTAACGATTTTTTCTTTAAGATGCTTTACTTTGCTACTACTGCAACTGACTTTGTAGTGGTGCTCAGCCCCCATGTTGCCGGGGTGGGCGTGATAGAGATAACCAGTGATTGACTTCCACTGACTTTTCCTCTTTTTTCCAAAGCATCTTTGGAGCACAGGGAAAGTGAACACATAAAAGATTTATATAGTTGCTGTGAAAGAGGGCTGCTAAGGGTATCTTGACACACACACTGCAAAGCTTTCTTCTTCACACTCAATACTTCACATCTCAAGCCACTTACTTTGCACAGCTGGTGAGGAAAATGCCAAATTGCCTCTCTAATACTAACTTTTGCTGATTGTGACTTTTTTTGGTTGGGGAAAAATTATTTTATGACTTTCATCTATGGTTCTTTCAAAAAACACCAAGAGAAATTGGATATTATTTTCTGTGCGCAGAGTATATACCCCATGCCCACCAATAGCTCCCTTGGTCTCAGATCACTATAAAAGATGGCACTACTATATCAGCAGCTCAAGAACTGTATCACAGCCAGGGCACATTTTGATTTCTGCAATAAAACTAGTACTTGTTACCCATTTTCTACAGAATGAAATCACATGATGATTTCTAGCTTTCAGGATTCCTAAGAGCTGCTGGTGCTACCATTGCGGGGCTCATCACACACTGATGATGTGCTTGAGGCCATGCATCTGGTGGAAAGTGCTCAGGATTCAGGTAGATTTGGGATCAAATCCTGGCTCTGCCCACTGTGCATATGATGTCACAGGGCCAGTGTCTATGCTGCTTATCCTCTGCATTCTCTGCCCTATCTGTCTACAGAGGAGCTGGCCGCTCCAGACTGCATTGCTGTGTGCAGTTATGCCTCTGGCTGAGGACAGCCTGTGGTGACCCTGGCAGGAGATTGAAGATCAGAAGTTTTCCTGGCTCCCTGTTTCCACAGTGCTATATTTCTCATAGTGGCTCTGTCTTGTCCACGATTACAGCCTCTGGCAGATGGCTTCTCCTTCATAGTTATACTTTCCACTGGACTTCAGTAACACGTCCTGTTTCTTCCCTGTCATGTCCATCAGCCTGAGGGTTGGTAATGGTTGTTCACTGCTTTTAGTGCCTTGCTGTCTCACCATTCTTTCTTGATATGCTTATTCCTGCCTATACTTCTATAACATTTATTCATTTGAAAGGTATTTTTTGTTGGGTATAGCAGAAATCCCCCTCCACCCTTTAGCACTTCTGTCTTCTAGCATGCATGGTTTCTTTCTTTTTTTTTTTTAAAAAAAGATTTATTTATTTATGCATAGAAGAACTGGGGTGTAGGCCAGAGGTGCCAGGGGTGAGAGGACTCACCAGAGACCGAGTGGGGAGCAGAACAGGCAGACTGACTGAAATACACTGCTGAGGGGAGCAGTAGACAAGACAGGAGAGGTCTGCTGGCCATCTGGGTTAACTCCTTTGCCAGGGATGGAACTTAGGCTGCAGTGGTGACAGCATGAGAGTGCTGAGATTTAACCCCTATGCCACTAGGGAGGCCCTAGCATGCATGGTTTTCTAAAGAGAAGTCAGATGTAATTTTAAATCTTTGCTCCTTTGTATAAAATGCCTCCTCCCAGTTGCTTTTCTCGTTTTCTTTTGTATCTAGACGTTTGAAAATGATAGTCCGTGCGTGCGTGCGTGCGTGCGTGCGTGTGTGTGTGGGGTGTATGTATTCTACTTGGTGGTTTTCTGAGCTTTTAGGGTTTATGGTTTGGTGTCTATCATTCATTATGGATAATATTCCACCGTTATTTCCTGAAATATTTCTTCTGTGCTATTTCTTCTCTCTTCTTTTGGAATTCTAATTACAGGTACCTTAGACTAGTTGATGTCCCCAGATCTTACATGTCCTGTTCTGTTTTTTTTTTTTTCACTTTTTTCTCTCTTGTGTTTCTGTTTGACAAATACTGATCAGTCTTTTTCCCTCAACTATGTCAAGTCTACCAATAAGCCAATGAAAAGCATTCTTTATCTTCGTAGCTGTGTTTTCATTTCTAGCATTCCCGTTTGATTCTTCTAGTTTCCATTTTTTGGTTGAAATTATCCATCTTATCTTGCATGTTGTCTCTCTTTTCTTTTAGAACCTTTAGCATAATCACACTTATTGTAAATTGACTAAAAGATCATTCCAACATCTGTGTCATATCTTAGTGTGGTTCTGGTGATTCTTTTCTCGCCTTTTTGCATGTTCAAAGTGTGACATCTTGTGGCACAGCAGAGACTGCAGTAGCAGGTTTTGTGCCTGGAAATGGGTATGCATTTCCTTCCACTAAGACTTTAGAGAGGGGATTTGAGTTAATTTAATTAGGATTTTGGAATGACTCTGAAGTTTGTTGTTTCTGGTTAACCTTACATCACAGACTTTTAATTCCTGGAGCAATACCTTTTGGTTTAAGGTGCAAAATTGGTTTGCCAGAGGGTTTCCCCCTCAATGTCTATTCCATCTTCAGCTTTCAGTCCCCTTTCTGTGTTGCACGTCAGTGAGGGTCCCTTTCCATGCTCTTGTCCCTTTCTTTTCTCTTTCCTGGTAGTTTTCTGCTTTTCATTGTTATGTTCAACTCTGTAGCTGGTGGGTGGAAGGTAATGAGAGCGTTTTCTATTGTTTGAATTAAGCCTCAGTTTTATATGCATGCCCTGAGTCTCTCGAGGGTAGCTTCCGTAGTGTTCCTGTCCTCTTTCAGGCTGGAATTCTGAGTATATTACACAGTTCTGCTACTCTCCAAGCAGTAGTGAAAAATTTTCTTTCTTTATTCAGCAGAAAAGGGTTTCCACCAGTGTCTTAGTAGGATAGTGCTAGCGGTCTCTTTCCACTGAGAAGGCTTTTGTTCCAGACAGGAGGTAAGGTGATAAAGGTTTGGGTGGAGCTTGCTACTTGTCCTCTCCCAGGTCTACCACAAGGGATTCTTTCTGAAGTCTGTCTCTCCACTCTTCTGGGAGTAACTGGTAGGGTTTGTGGAAAAAAGCTAAGAAGATGTGGACTTTCACCATTTCTGCAGACTCTGAGGGCTTCGTACTTTCATGCTAGTACCCACTTTTAGACTATAAATTTGCCAACTTTTTAAAACTGGGGCTGGTTGTTCTACACCAGATAAGCTAGTACTCACATCATGTCTTTCTCTTCAAGAGTCTGTCTCTCCTTGGATTTGTCCAACTGCTTTCTCTGTGGCCTCAAAGAGGGAGTTCAAGGAAAACTCATAAGTTGTCCAATTGATTGTTTTTTTTTCATTAAAATTTTTGGAACAATGCTCTTTCCAGCACTTATATCCTTAAGCAAACCCAGCAGCCAAATCTTTCTTTGAACCATTTGCATTGAATTTCTATTGGGAGCACTGATCATTCTGGAGTTGGGAGCTGAATCTAGTATTCTCACTATAGAATAATTTTCTAATTTCTTCTTTATGTCCCTTTCCTCCTGAATTTACATCTTACTCATAAAATATTTACTGAGCACCTACTAGGTGTCAAGTCTGATGTTTGACACAGACAGAAATGAGTGAGGGTCTCACAGTGGAGTGAACATAACTGTGACAGGGCCTGTTCCAGGGTACCATGGGATGTCAGAATCACACATTGTCTATGGGACTCAGGGATCTGGTTTCTCATGTCTACCCAACAAGCCAGTTTTGGAACCTGCCTCATGCTCATCAGACTATTTTCTTAGCCACCAAACACCACCTGTCCAGGAGCCCAAGTCTGAAATTAATGACATTATACATTAGAGATAAGATTGCATTACAGGCTCCTTTGAGGCTTTCTATCAGCAAACCTGTGGGCTGAAGGAAGGAAAGTAAACTTGACCCCCCAGAATTGTGAACTTTTTAAGTCAAGCTGCTCTGAAGTGTGTGATGTATATTTTAGATGTATTAATTAATCTGTTGAGAGGATCAATAAAGGTAACTTAAAACTGTTTCAGTAATAGCTCAAGTCACAGGCAAGCCTGGGTTAATTTCTTTGAAAAAAATATCAGAGCATTTGGATTGGCATCTACTAAGCTCCCCCATAGACTCAAAAGTGGAAAATTCATGGGTTGGTGGAATAGCAAAGATGCTGGACTCACCTTCTCATGATAAACAACAAAATAACACAAAGAAAAAGACAACAGTCCTTGAAAAAGAGCAAATGATTAGAGGATCAGTGTTTCTCATTGGGAAAATCAACAATGTTAGAGAAGATAGGAAAACACATGATAGTAAAAAACATCCAAATAGACCAGCAAAAAGATAAAAAAATAAAAAACAAATAACATAAGAACTTTATGGGATAACATCAAGAGGAACAATGTCCACATTGCAGTGGTCCCAGAAAGAGGAGAGAATGAGAATGAGAAATCTTATTTGAATACATTACAGCTGAGATTTTCCTAACTTGGGGGTAGGAAATAGACATCCAGATCCAAGAGGCTCAAAGAATTTATAAAACAAACAGACAAACAAACACCAAACACCAAACTCAAAGCAACACACTCCAAGTCAAATTATAGTTGAAGTGGTAAAAGCTAAAGGAGAAAATGCTAAGAGCATCTAGTGACAGATGAATCTATATGAGGGTACCCTTGTAAGATTATCTGGATTTCTCAGCAGAAAACTTGCAGTTCTTAAGGTGTATAGCATGATATATTTAAAGTGCTGAAAGAAAAGGTTTTTCAACCAAGAATACCCTATACTGTTAGGCTATCACTTAGAACTGAAGGAGGGATAAAGAGCAGACTAACAACATATGCCAATGAATGACTTTATGTGAATAAATTTGACAATCTAGAAGAAATGGATAAATTTTTAGAATTATATAGCTACCAATTCTGAACCAGGGAGAAATAGAAATAGACTGATTAAAACAATGAAATTGAAACAGTAATCAAAAACCTCCCAAAGACAAAAATCCAGGACCAGATGACTTTTCTACTGAATTATAGCAAATATTCAAAGAACTTAAGACTATTCTTCTCAAACTCTTCCAAAAAATTAAAGAGGAAATAGTTCCAATCACATTTTATGAGGCCAAGATTATCCTGATATCCAAACCAGCAAGGATATCAACCTCAGTCCCTTCTCCCCACCCCCCAAAATAAAAGAAAGAAAAGGAAAATTTTATGCAAATATCTCTGGTAAGCATAAATGTGAAACTTCTCAACAAAATACTAGAGCAAATGCAATTCAACAATATAGCAACAGGATCATACTCCATAACCAAATGGGATTCATTCTAGGAATACAAGAGTGTTCAACACATGCAAATCAATTAGTGTAATATAATGCCAGCAAAACAAGGACAAAAACCATATGATCATATTAACAGGTGCAGAGAAAACAATTTGACAAGATTCAGCAGCCATTCATTATAAAAACCCTCAATAAGATGGGGTTAGAAGGAACATACCTCAACATAATAAAGGCCATATAGTATAAACTCACAGCTAATATATTCAATGATGAAAAACTGAAAGTTTGGGAACAAGACAAGGTTGTCCACTCTCACCACTTCTGTTTCATTTAGTATTAGAGGCCTTAGCCAGAGCAATTAGACAACAAGAAATAAAAGGAATCCAGATCAGAAAAGTGAAACTATCAATATTTGCCTGTGAGATACATATATATATATATATATAAATGAAACCCTAAAGACACCACAAAATATATTATAAACAAAAAAATGAATAAAGTAGAAGGCTACAAAATCAATATACAAAAATCTATTGCATTCCTATATGCAAACAACAGATTGCTATGAAAACAATCTGTTTAGAAACTCATCAATAGGAATCAAATGTCTAGGGATAAATTTAACAGAGGACGTAAAAGATTTATACAAGGAAAAGTACAAGGCACTGTTAAACGATATTGAACAACACAAAGAGAAAAATTTTCCATGTTTATGGCTGGGGAGAATTGATATTGTCAAAATAGTCATCTTTCCAAAAGTAAAATATAGATACAAAGCAATTCCATAAAAATGCCAATATTTTTAAAGAAAGTAGAACAAAAATGCTAAAATTTAGATGGAACTACAAAATACCCCAAATAGATTAAACAATTTTGAGAAAAAAGAAGAAAAATGGACGCACCATGTTACTCAACTTCAAACTATATTGCAAAACAACAGCAATTGAAAGAGCATATATGGTATTGGGATACAGACAAATGGATCAATGGAAAAGAACTGAGATCCTAGAAGTAAACACACACATACATGGACACAATCTACAACAAAGCAGCTATGACCATACACTGGAGAAAGGAAATTCTCTTCAACAAATGTTTTTGGGGAAACAGAACAGTCATATGCAAAAGAATGAAATTGAATCATTTTATAACTTCACACACAAAAATAAGTTCAAAATATATTAGAAACCTGAATGTAAGTCCTGAAACCATAAAATAGACTGATGAAAAAATAGGTGTTACATTCCATTATACCAACATGAGAGTCTTTTGGGACTTGAGTCCAAAGGAAAAAAACAGACAATTGGAACTATATTAAATTAAAAAGCTTCTATACTTTGAAAGACAATATAGACAGAACAAAAAGACAGGTTAATGAGTAGGAGAAGATATTTGCAAATCACAAATCCAGTAAGGAGTTACTATCCAAGATATATAAAGAAAGAACTCATGGAATTCAAAACAAAACCCAAAAAACCCAATTGAAAAATGGGCAGATCTGAAAAGTCACTTCCAAAGAAGACATACAGATGGTAAATGCACATGAGAACAAGGCTTACCATCACTTATATTAGAGAAGTTCAAATAAAAACACAATGAGATATCATCTCACATCTGTGAGAATGACTTAATGACCTACATCAAAAAGATTAGTAACAAGGATGTAGATAAAAAGAACCCTCACACACTGTTGGTGGGAATATAAATTGGTGCTACCATTTTGGAAAACAGTATGAAGCTTCCTCAAAAAGTGGGATAGCTTCCAGCAATTCACTACTAGGTATCACTAGGTATCTACCTGAAGAACATGAAATCATGAATTCCAGAGATATATGCACCAAAATGTTTATTGAAGCATTATTTACAATAGCTATGCTATGGAAAAAACCTAAGGGCCTGCTGATAGAGAAATTGTGATATATATACATAATAGAATACTATTCACCTATAAAGAAGATGAAATTTCACCATTTGCAACAAAATGGAAGGAATTCAAGAGGATTATGCAAAGCAAAATAAGTCAGAAGGAGAAAGACAAATACTGGATGATTTCACCTGTACATAAAGTATAAGGAAACAAAGCAGATGAATGGACAAAGCTAAATAAAAATAAATCAGTGGAACCAAGGTAACCAGAAAGGAAGAATGGATGGGGTGGTAGCAAGGATGGAGGGGGTCAATGAATGATAGTGGATGATTTGTTAAAAAAAAGAATATTCCACAAACCATACTCATTCTTCAGATCCACCTCCAGGATCTTCCCGTAGCCCATAAAGAAGCGCTCCACGTGGTGCAACTGGGCCTGGTACCTCAGGCGCCCAACATGCACCCACGGCATCCCAGCAACTGCAGCAATGGCTTGGCCCGGCCCCAGCCCCCCTTAGCTGTAGCACAAGTGATTGAAGTAGAACATGTCACTGCTGTACATTTTTAACTCCCCTAATGGTGTGTTCAAATAGTTAAATCTAAGCACTTCCTCTTTGTGAAGCCTCCTGGCGCCAGGCCTTCCTGCTCAACTGAAAACATCTTCTCTTTGCAAACCCCCTTTACTCATGGCCCACAGTAGACTATCAAAAAAGCCTTGGCTTTCAGGCCTGGCCTTTCCTACAGGGAGCGCAGTTTCTGGACGGCACTAAGGTTGTCAACTATTTTTGCCCTTGAATTGATTTCCTTTGATGTATGCCATTTAGTGAAAGTGCTAAGTGTTAAGTTTCCTGCCACTTTGGTTTCATATTTTTGGACTTAACAAAGTTGTGAATAGCACATTCTAGGAAAATTGATAGCTGCAGTAACCCATAGGAAATAAAATGTAGAGTTCCATATTCTGGTATTGTGATTATATTGTTTTACATTAAAAAGAAAAGAATTTTTTTAATTTTATTTTTCCCTGTCTTGCAAAGTATAGTGCCCCCTGTTTCCATTAAATTTGAATAAAGACTATTTTTGCTTGACCAAAAAAAAAAAAAAAAGAATATTCTACCTAATTGTCAATAAGAAAGAAAAAACTCACTAGAGCAATGTTATTATCTCACTTCTACTTCTAGGGAGCATTACAGTTTGCTAAGTATTCTCACTCTCAGTATTTAGTTAGTATTTTTATCCTTATAATGGTTCTGAAATGGGTAGGGGCCATTCTGTCTGCCTGGTTGACACTTGGGTCTGGAAGCCAGCCAGCCTGCCCGTCACATGACTAGCATCCAGTGAAAGTCTATGTCTGGTACCCTCACTTTGCTCATAGCCTGAGTTGACCCACTCTGTTGGACTTTTCTCAATGCATTTTGGGTATTCTCAGGGACCTAACCCTTTTCCTACTTCATATCTTGATCTATCAGATTTGACACTTAGTTCTGCTCTTCTGACCTGACCTGTGATTCCTACCTACCTCAGTTATAAATTTTGTCTGCTTCCTTGATTAGCTTTGCAGTTCCTCCCTGGTAACACTTTTCATGGCTGAACAACATTTCTGCTGTCACCAGCACTGCCACTAATATTGCTTGAAATAACAGCAGCATCATTTGAGTAATTATGATGAGTAAGACATATTTTATTTCATTGAAATTCTGAACCTCAGCTGCTACAAAGTAGGTACTATTTTAATAGTACTATTAACTTGAATCCCTATCACACAGATAGTCACAAAGAATTCTGGTGAATCCAGCTGGTATGGTAATGTGGACTTACAAGTTCTTTCTGTTATGTATTCACTGTGTGATTTTAGACTAGTTATCTGACCTCTCTGCGCCTCAGGTTATGCATGTGTAAAAAATTTGGATAATTCCTTGCTGTCAAAAGTTGCTGTGAAGGTTAAAGGTGTAAGAGTCTGGCACACAGTAGAATTATGTAGAAGCTCAAAAAAAATTATGTTTTTCCTTCTATTTAGGGCTTTTATCTTATACTCCTGAGTACTGCTATTAAGTGGATACTTTTGAATTTCAAATGCCGTTTTATAAAAGCAGTGACACTAACTTTTCCTTCTTCATCAAACAGCAAATACAGCAGCTATCTAGTTCATCAGGGAAAGACAGGGAGGAACATGGAGTCCTTTCTGGTAGTGGTATAGGCAAAGACCGGATTTCTGAGCTAGTTGGGAGCAGTGATTCCAGTAATGTGTAAGCATTTAATTTGGGACCTGTGGGAATGACCCTGGGAAGAAATTGAGTGTCTCTACTTGCTCTGACAAAGAAACCCCTATATTGGCTAAATAAAGTATAAGAGATTTTCACTGGGTAATAGGGGAAGGCATTGAATTATTTAGAGTATTTCCATTTCAATGAGTTAATCAAGATAATTGCCATTTTCCTGGATCTTTGTCTTGTCTTTATAATTAACAAGGCCCTTGTTTAGAGAAAGGGATTTAGCCAGTGAGCTTTTTACAAATTGCTGTGACATTTTGGGTGTAGATTATATTTAAAAATCTATTACAGATCCTTTTCCTTTGGATTCTATGACTGAGAAACAGGCTTGATTAAGCTTAAGTAAAAGTACGGTTCAAGGAGCAGCAGGGCAGAGTTGAAAAGAACCTCAGCTCTTGTATCAGAAGGACGTGGCTGTGATTGCTGTTCTGCCAGCAGACAAGTGAGCCACAGCCTCCGTTTCTATTTCTATAAATTGAATACTATCACCTATCTTCCAGAGTTGTTGTGAGGATGAAGTGCAATAATGCACTGCTGATACTCAGCAAGACTGAGACTTTCTTCTGTACTGTTGTCTAAGAGTTATATATTCGACCTTGGTTGTCTGGAACCTGGCTAAGATCGCATAAAGAAGCTTAAAAGAAATCTAAGTAGAAAAAGAAATTTACAATGTCTATTCATCAAAACAGCTCATACAGGAACACAGGAATGTATAAATAAATATATAATACGTAACAAACATATAATGAATATATTAAGAATATATTTATTTTGGCTAGGATTGTAATAAGCTGAACTTCTGGTTCTCCACTCATAGTATAGCGGGGAACATGACTGAAGCAAATAGTGACATGACAGCGCCACACAGAGGGAGAACTCAGTACTACACTGATGAGATAGGAGCTAATCAAAGTTTCGAGTCACCCTGTGTGGAGGCGCTGGGTTCTGTATCATCGTTTCCTGGAAGCAATCTTCATATTACAGTAAAATGTGCATTGTGGTGGTTGTTTCTTACTAATGACCTTGCTACATGCAAAGAAAGAATTCATTATGCTGTCTAATGTGTTTGAGAAGGAGGGCATGTAAAGCACATCATAAGTTCCATCCAAAATGGTTAAAGTGAAAAAAATCTGCTTTTTAAAACTTGTAGATGCAACTTTGACTATGTGAGAAAGTCATCCGCATGGAACTGTTTCTTCTCTCAGTGCCCTATTTCTGGACACCAGTCATATGAAGCACTTTATCATGTACTTTTCACCTACATTGCCTCCCTGTGGTAACACTGGGCAGGTATTCACTGTTTTGATTTTACAGAGGTGGAAAGTGAGGCCTAGAGAGATTTACTCCTTGGTAGAGTGGGACCCAAGCCCAACACATCTGACTCCTTTGCACATGCCTTTTCATCTACACCATGTTAACGATGTGGAACATGAAAACACTCAACACTTTATAGGTAATGGTCCACAGCTGCAAATCCTGAATTAAAATGAACTAAATCCAAACGTTAGTATTTCATCGATTCCCTTCTAATCTTACAATGCATCTCATGAGACAAAACCATCAACTGGCATTATCTTGATACTTACTCATAAAATGTCGTCCATCCATTTTCATTGCTTTTGGTTGCCAGAAGGCCAGAGTTGCCGTGGTATGTCATCATGGCCAGCTCATGTCCTTGTGTAGTCACACTCTTGAGTGCACTGTTAGTGCCCATGGTCACCCAGTACACCTGGCCATCTGGGACCACCAGCCAGAGGGGCATCCCGGTAGAGTCGCGGCGGACATTCACCATGTTGCCATTGTTGTCTGTGATGAGTGTGACGTCACCGTCCCCCGTGTAGGTGAAGTTGTACAGGTAATCACCTGTGGGCAGGCTTTGGGTGTACAGGTGCTTGCCACTGGTATCAAACAGGTAGAGTTCCTGGTCGATTGGCGAGGATAGTTCATACATATTCTGGGTGTTAAGGAAAGGCTTGTTCTTCCGGATAAACCGAATTCGGATATTCCCAAGGTCCGCCACATAGAGCTCCCCGTCAGCACACACAGCCAAGGAGGACGGGGTATTCAACTTTGCATCCTTGGCATATCCATCATCTCCAGAGAAACAATCACAGTTGGCATCATTTTTACAGTCACAACCACTGGGGGCTCCAGCAACGAGTGAGATCTCCCCATTAGTGGTGACCTGCCTGATGCGGTTGATCTTCTTCTCATCCGTCTCAGCGATATACAGGACCCCGTTGTGAGAGACAGCCAAAGCGGTGGCTGACTCCAAGGTTGCATGGATGGCCACCTTGCTCAGCAGAAAGTGGTCGATACCAGGGACCTGGCAGTGCATGGGCCTGCCAGCAACAATGCGCACTTGGTGGTTTTCAGAGATCTGCAGGACCACATTATTGTCCAGGACGTAAAGGGAGTTGTCCATTGGGTTGATGGCTAAGTCTGTGGGCCACTCCAGGCGAACCTGACAATGGAGACAATGACACTCAAATGCCTGGCTAGGGGCCCGCCATTCATCATCCCACACCCCATATAGACTGTAACAGTGTCCCAAGCACCTTCACACATAGTCCTGTCTGAGCCTCAGAACATCCTGTCATCAACTAAGTTGCCAGCCCCTCTGATCAGAGTGAATTCATGCAAGAGTCACCACTGAGATATCGGTCTCAATTAGGCTGGCAAAACATGCAGAAGGGGCTAACAAAGAATAAATAGATATGTAAAAAGAAAGACAGACCAATCGACAGATAGGCAAAGAAACAAACCAAGTAGGCAAGAGGATAGACTTTGGAGTAGGACAGGCCTGGTTCAGATTCTAGCCCCATTCCTTATGACCTTGGGCCAGTTACTCCATCTCTCTGAGTCTCAGTATCTACATATGAAAGACAGGAATGACAATAGTGCAGGTTGCCTAGGCCACAGGAGCATGAATAATGGCAGCTCATTTCATGAAGGTGGGGGCGGGGAGATGCTGTGATTTTGGAAAGAACTGGTGCTCAAATGCCATCTCTGGTCAATTAGAGCAGATCCCCAGGTGTGGGGCACTGCCATGATTCGAAAGCTTCTAAAGTGCACTTGGGAGTCACAATGGAGTCTTTTATCCTTCAAATGTGATCAGCAGACCAGCAATGCTGGCATCTTCTGGGGGTTGGTCAGAAATGCAGAATGGCAGGCTCACCCCAAACTTACTGAATCAGTGTCCCCTTAAACAAGATGCCCCGGGGCTCCTCTGCACACTGAGTTTGTGAAGCCCTGCTCTAGCTAATGGTTCTAGTACCTCAGAGAACAGGTCTTCCTGCAAGGGATTCATGAAGCTGGCAATGGGAAGTGGGGGATCAGAGGTCTTGGGCTCCACATAGTAGCCTCCTCTGAGCCAGGTGGGGAAGCTGACAGGGATCGTGGTGAGCCTTCAGGTGGGCACATAGGAGATTACAGCAGGTAGGGTCTGAGGTGAGGACTGTTCTGTTCAGGAAGGGCAGGCTGGATTGTATCGCACTTGGAGGTGCCAGAACTAAGGGAAGCCCTCAGCCAAGGTGTTTCCAAAAGGTCCAGCGCGCTGACCATGGGTTGGAGTAGCTGACAGGTACTACCTCTGGCTGGTTTGCTTCTCTCCTACATACCCCAAGGACTTACTGCCTTATGTTCCTGAGCCCCTTACAAACCCTTGACATTTGGTACAATCTGGGGCTTATTTAAACAAGGTATACCTTCAGGTAAGAAATTTACTCTTGTATATCTTTGTTTATAAAGGTATTTATCACAGCCTTTTTAAGTAATGCTCAAAACATGGAGCCAACTCAAATGTCCAAAGATGTGAACTGGCAAAATAAATCACAATATATTTAGTTCGCTCACAAGTTAGAATACTGTGTGTCATCATTAAAAGTATATTATAAAGGGGTATTTAATGACACGGTGAAAATGCTTGCTATATATTAAGCAGAAAGAATAGGTTATAGAATTGTAAGCACAGCGTGATCCCAATTGGGGAAAAAATACAATAAATTAGATTGGGGGAAGAGGGGAGATGAAAAGGTTGAGTGATATATGCCAAAATACTAACTCTGTTGGCATTAGAGGTAAATTTAGAAGTAACCTGATCTTTCTTCTTTGTAATTTTTAGCTTTGCATTTTCTATAATGTACATGTGTCATTTATGAAGGTAAAGGAAACCCCAGTGGCTTATGTACATATGAGATGAGGCCCCCTTCACTTGCCCCTTCAGCTCAGGGCCCTCAGGATGGGGTGGGTCCTTCTCATTTTTTCTGAGCCCAACTGTCAGGCTCTGTTTCTGGAGTCTTCTTGTTCCCTCACCCCCAGCCTGCTTTCCTCTGTCTCCACAGAACAAGGGATCCTGAGGCACTGGGCAGGGCTGCTATTTTCACACTTCCCAGTGTTCTCTCGAGCGCAGCCTCACCGTAGCCTGCGGCTACATCAAGAACACAGTTTACTCTAAAGTGACAGGGGAATTTTCAATTTTCTAAAACCCATTTCTTGTCAACACTGGTTGCTAAATATTTCATGCCCTCTGGTCTCGTGGCCCCTTGGGGACCTGCTTGCAGACCTTTCTGCCTGTCATTACAATGAAAAGATGGCTCCCTGATGGGTGTGTGTGTGGGGGGGAAGGAGGTGGTGAGAGAGGGAGAGGGAGGAGGGAGGGAAGAAAGGACAGGCAGGCACAGTCCTGCTACCCTGAATGCCCACAGGCACCCAGGAAGAAGGGGCTATGATGGGGGAGATGGTCCTCCTGTTCACAGTGCCTGTGAAGTGGTTCTGTACCAGATCCAGTACCCAAGCTCCTCTCATTCCACCTCCCCTTAGTGAATCCTGCAGAAGCTGAATTTCCCATCATTAAAATGGAGCCCCAAGCCTTGATCATTCTGAGGCCCCTGCAGCTCCTGTATTCTGTGGCCTGGAGGTTGAATTGGAGTTCTCTTCCTATCTCCTGAGCATTTTGTGCTCTTATTAAAACACTCTGAACTGACTGCCTTGCTGCAGAGTTATTTTCAGAACTGGATCATCGAATGGATGAGCGAAGAGCTGATTGGTGGCTGGCCGGGGGAGCATGGGAGACGCGGAGTCAGGGCACCTCACTTTCTAGCTCAGCTCCACAACAGCCACAGGTGAGATCCTACTCAAATTTTTAAAATACTTTGAACTTCTTTCCTCAAGTGTGAAAGGAGGTAATAAACATTACATTGAATAGCTGTGAGGATCTTACAAGACAATGTAGAAGGAAGTTCTTTGTAACTTTTAAAGGGAACTGATATTTATAGCCTATCACTAGCTGCCACAGTCTGTGCTGTGTAATTTATGTGCTAGAGTTCACAAAAAAAAAAAAAATGTAAAAATCATCTCTCCATCCCCGATGGCACATGGCACAGGGCACAGGGCTGTGCATTTATAACTGATTTTTTTTTTCACCAACCCTTGGTTTCCTTATCTGTAAAATGGGGTAGATAATATCTGTCTTGAGGGATTATTGTGGCAGCTAAGAAAGCAAACTGAAGTTGCATTATCTCTGTACCTCCATTTCTAACAGTGTTTGGCCTGTGTGAGTTCTCAGGAAATCACTCGGGACTCTTAAGGGTGGTGCTCTGTTGTCTGTGGTGGCTATAGCCTGAGAACTAGTTTTCTGTTCCTCCTCTCCTCTATGTCTCCCTGTAGTTTCTTTTTGGGCCTGGTCTTTGTCTCCTTCTATAGGAGCTAGTCCAGGTTCTTTGGTCGTTCCCTTTGTACTCTTGCTATTGAGCTGGGTTCTCAGCTATCTGGCTTTCCTCCCTAATCCCCATGGCACAGTAAAGGAGCTGGGTAAACATTTGCAACAGAGGAAGCTGTGAGAACAAAAGCCAGTACCTTTATCCCTATATATAAGACACAAACATATGTGTGTGCGCACACACACACACACACGCGCGCACACCCTGTGTCTAGAGAATGAAACAAAAATCTAATGCTTAGATTCAGATAAAGATAGTGAGGGCCAGGGGTGCAGAGATTCCAGTCCAGGATTTCTGAATCTAAGTGTGCCCCCCCAACCCAACATACACATGCTATAAGCCAGTTGTCTTCCAAGCGTTTGATCTGACTGCTCGGCAGGAGTACCTCTGTCTAAAGTTAAACAATTTTCCAATGTGTGGATTGAAAAATGTCGGCACCCTGTGTTGACTGGTGGAGGGCCCGTTTTGAGAATGGAAAGCACTTGCACGCACATCCTGGGGCTGTGGCAGCTTCCTGATGGGTAATTCGAGCTTACACAGACTGGAGAGGGAAACTCTCAAGCCCGTGAGGTGAGGCCTGCCAAGTTGGAAAGACGAGTGGCAGAGAACAGATTTCATCCTGGAGCATAACAATCACATTAGTTGGTGCAGAGGAAAGCTACACCAGCATCTGACGGGGATGTGACACGGGTGTTGTGACCTCGCCTGCAATAGCCGCGGGCTCTGAGGAAGGGACACTCTGACATGGGCCAGTGCCAAAGGTGTCACTGAGCCACAGAGAGCAGGTCCATGGTCAGCAAAACAGGGCCTGTGTGTGCAGGGTACCCTAGAAGTGAGGGGGTTGAGAAAGCTAAGCCTGGATGTTGCTGACACCAATTTGCAATTTAATGTAATTCAAGCCTCCTTATTTCCTTGGTTTTGCAAATGTTGGCAAGACAGAGATTCACTGATTCAGCACTGGCCAGGCCCTGCCAAGGGATGTAGCAGTAAAGGACAAACTCTTGCCAACTCATTGCAGGACAAACTAAGGACATGCTGAAGGTTCAGACACTGTTTCCGCTCAGGTCTCCATTGCATGTTAAGGTCCTTCACTGATTGGTCCCAAATCAAGCCTTTCAGTTTCAACTTCTGCTATTTCCTCCAAGAACCCTATGGTCTTGCATTCAATTTCCTAATCTTCCTTTAATGTACCTGGTTCATTAACATTGTTCTTTTATATGTGCTGCTTCCTTTGTGTGAAATGTTTCCTTTTTTCCTTGTCACCCAGAAAACCCCTATTGAACCTTCAAAACTTGGCACAAATGTCACCTCCTTTGTGTAAGTGGGACTTGTGTAAGTGTAAGTGGGACTTGTGTTATTGGTCACTTCTGAGTACCAAGGGGTAAGGAGCCTTGCTTACCCTGTTTCATGTATATTTAAAGCAATCCTGCCAGGCCCATGTCAATGATACCCATGTTACAGATAGAAAACACGAGATTCAAAGGATCTCAGAAACTTGTCTAAAGTTATACAGCTGGTGAGAGACGCTTAGGAATCATCCACTCAGTCCATCCATCCATTCATCCATCCACCCACCAACCAACCAACAGATATGATTGTGTTCCTGCCGTGTACCAGACACCCTGGTTACAGTAGAGGAAAAGACTGACTGAATTTCTGGACTCATGGAGCTGACAGTTTAGAAGGAGGACAGGCAATAAAGGGGTACCTGTGCTTCCAAAGAGGGAATTCGAGCAGCAGTGGCTTTAAAATCACTGTGAGCCTTGTAGGCGTCCTTGGGCAGATTTTATCACTGTCCTCTGTGCCTCCCTCTGTCACCCCTGATGGTGAACCCCCAGAACACAGAGTCGTGCCTTTCCATCTTTGTGTCCTTAGAGATCTTCACAGTCCTGGCATCAAGCACGTGTTCTTAATAGGCTCATGCAGAAGAAAGATAAAGGGCCACTGGACTGACTAGGTGTTGGGTATAGACACAGGGTTCCCCTTACCTGAGAAATATCCATGACAGAATCGCAGCTGAGGGGCCGGGCTGAGGTGAGGTCATTGGAGCCCAGCAAGGTGGAGATGACTCCGTTCTGATCAATGCGCCTGATCATTGTGCCGTCCACAAAGTAAATCAGCCCAGACTTGTCCACCGTGATGCCTGGAGAACGGAAGGCGGAGCAGGGAATTCAGTGTTAGAGGTTAAACACACACTGGTGGGTCCTGGCTGGTTGACAGAACACACCTGCCCATCATTACATCTTCCAACAACTTTCGTTCCCCTTTGAAAGTTGAAGAGATGAACCCCACAGGCTTGAAGTAACTTGTTCAAAGCAGGGATTAGAACCCAGGTCTTCAGATTCTCCAGGGTACTGATCCTTCCATCTTGCTATGGCTAGAGAATTTTACTTACCACCTTAGCCATCTACTAAAAGTGGAATCATGGGGCCTTCCCTGTGGCCTAGAGGTTAAGTCTTAGCACTATCATCGCTACAGCCTGGGTTCGATTCCTGGCCAGGGAGCTAACCTAGAAGGCACAGCAGACCTCTCCTATCTTGCCCACTGCTCCCCTCAGCAGTGTATTTCAGTAGATCCACCTGTTCTGCTCCCCACTTGTCTCTGGTGAATCCTTTCACCTCCCACACTTCTGGCCTTCACCCCAGTTCTTCTAGGCAGAGAAAAAAAAAGAAAAGAAAAACTCAAGTGAAGTCTGAGCATCTATGTGTGTTTTTTGACAAACACTTTGGGTGATAATGATAGAAATCAAAGTTTGAGGATCACTCCAGTACATCAGTACTTCTTAATCACTGTGTGTTTCAGAATCACCTGAAAAATCTGGCCTCTTCCATTCCTGGAAATGTGAATTCAGTGGGAGGCTGTGACTGGGCCCAAGGCATGTTTGAAAAATGCTCATGGTTGATATTGGTTTCCACCCCAGGTACAGAATCACAAGAATCACAAGAGTTGCATGTCCATCTACCAAAGTGAACTGCTTAGGGGTGCAGAGGCTGAGAGATAAAGGAGCACTTGTGGTCTCTAGGCCCTTGCTCTTGAGCCCATGTGTCTGTGGCTGGTCACTTGGGTGGTTTAATCCCCAAGGGCCTCTGTGTGGTCAAAACCCACTGGACAGCAGTTCCTTCTGATCTCTCCTAGGTTGTCCAGGGCTGGTGGGTGATTTCACTTGGGGGACCAGGAAGTCCCTAAGATGAGAGAAGCCTTTCCTCTGTCTCCTGCCTAAAATGTAAATTAATTATACTCTTTGAGTACCAGGACAGGAGTTGTCTTGTTTGCCTGGCTCTGCTCTGTCCTTCTCTTCCATTTGCTAGGACTGATGAGTGCTCCATGAACAATCACATTTCTTGTTTACAAAGTTGACTGCACAGGCTAATAGAAGCGATCTGTCCCCTGATTAATTACTGCATTTTCCTTCTTTTGTTGTGCTAAATAGATGGACATCTTTCCTCCTCCCTGCTGCAAACTGTCTGCGTATTGTGGCACCCTTGTCATTTATCTGGGTTAATTACAGGCTTTTGGGCAATTTCACTGCCTCTGCATTTTGTGAACATGTGCATGCATGTGTGTGTGTGTGTGTGTGTGTGTGTGTGTGTGTGTGTATGGTGAAGAACACATTTGTAGCTCAATTAACAAAGACCTGGAGAGAATAAAAATTCTCAGAAACTGTTTTAACTCTGAGCGTAAAATGTTGTGACGGAGAGAAGTCTCAGGGATCATTTAGCCCAATCTGCTCTTTCAGCAGTGGGAAAACTGAGACCCAGAGGGAGACACACAGCCAATGGATGCCTGAGCAAAACCCCAATGCACAGTCCCTAAGTACAAGCCCAGTGTTCTTTCCACTTCAACTATTGTCTCAATACAAGGAAATTATAATTAGGAGGGAGATTAGCCATGGATGCCACAATATTACCCTGCAGAATTACCACATGACCATTCCAGGTCTGCGGTAGAAATAGCATGATATAAGATATGATATAATGTAATAAACATAACAAGAACAACAGGGCTCACTCTTCATGGGATGTTTGTCATGTGCCCAGTACCATCATACCAAGCACTTACATTCCTGAAAATATTTAACCTATACTATATCTGTGCAGCATATCTCACTTCATAGATGAGGAAAGTGGGACTCAGGGAGGTTTAGGAACTCACCTGAAGTCACACAGCTATTAGGTGGCAAGGACTGAATTTGAATACAAGACGGCTTGATTTCATTAGAGTCTACAACTTTGATTTGGAAGTACAATACCAACTGCATTTTACCAACTATTTCACAACCATGTTGTGCTAAATAGATGGACATCTTTCCTCCTCCCTGCTGCAAACTGTCTTCATATTGTGGCACCCATGTCATTTATCTGGGTTAATTACAGGCTTTTGGGCAATTTCACTGCCACTACATTTTGTGAACATGTACATGCATGTGTGTGTATGTATGTGTGTGTGGGGGGGCTCATTTCCTAAGGCACTATTTAATAATCTAATCACTAATGACATTTTAATGAAGATATCATATAAAATATATTAATTTTGACCCTCAGAACAATCCTACAAAGTGGACACAGAAGGTATTATTGCCCCATTTTATTGATGGCTTAGAAACTGAAGGTCACTGGCTTTAGGCATGAACCACCATGAATGTTCTGCTGATGGATATTTATTGATAATGATGCTTTCTCCAAAAAGCTTCCCTTGTCTCCCAGGCATCTAGACTCTGTGCCATTCTCCAGTGTCTGAATGATTCATGCTCAAGTGTTATTTGTTCTGCTATAATGAACTTATCTAATCAACCACAGCACCCTACATACTCAGTAAATATTTGTGAATAAAGTAATGAGAAATTGTGATTATGGGATGGTAGGTTCAACGTTCTGAAGGACTTAAACGTTCTGAAGGACTTAAAATTGAAACTTATTGCTAACCCATCCTATAGCACATGAACAGGTGCAAGGATAAGACACTGTGATATTGTTATAAAACAATTAACATGAGATGTTAAGTGTCCAAATGAATAGCATTGATAACAATGGGACAGCCAGTTAATGGAATACTATGTAGCTGTGAAAAATGAGTACACAAAGGACTACTTGACAATATGGAGAAATGTTCATGATATATTATTTAGACAAAAAAAGTAGGTTACTGAGACAGTTTTTTTTTGGGGGGAGGAGTATTACAACAATGCAAATACTTAGAAAAAAGAGCATAAGAAAAGAAAGGAAATGCTAGATGGGAATATTTCTGGCAGGTGGAATTATGACAATGTTAACTTTCTTTCCTCTGTATAGTTTTTGGTGTTTTCCAAGATTTTTTTTGCCACATGTATTTCTTTTGGAAATGGACAATATTCCAATAAATGTTACTGATAATTTATAAACAGCAAGTCCTTACCCCGGGGGTTGGTGAGTGTGGCTTCTGTGGCCTTCCCACCATCACCACAGCGAGTGTCATCGAAGGGGAGGCACTGGTCACCTGTTCCTGCGACCACCTCAGAGTTCTTGACAAGGTCCTTCACCACCACTGTGGACTTGATCTTAAAGACCCGTCGGCTGTTGGTGTCAGAAAGGAAGACGGCCCCCGTCATGGGGTCTGTGGTCAGGTAATATTTATGTGCTGGACTGTGACTGGAAAACAAGGACATGCCAGTAGGTGAGTGCTCCCCTTTTCCCCTACAGACAGCCACAGATCAGAACTTGAATCCAATCAAAAAGTCTTATGGAGATGATGTTTCTATTTTGGGTGATAGATCCCCAATTTTTCTGACCCCATTGATTGACCTAACTATCCTTCCTGCCCAACTATTGATGCAAAAGCCTCCTGTTAATGATTGTCATGCCCAGCTTGGTGCCTCACCCAGATCACATGCTCAATATAATGCTTTCTTAAAGAGATTATTAATAGGTAGCCTATGAATCCACACCAGAAACATGGAAGTCTTCACTTTAAAAAAAAACACCTTGAGAATTTGAAATGCAAGCCCTTTTCTCAGATTTCATAGCAGCCCCACTCCCATGTTGGGACTCACTGATAAGACCCTGCCAGATCTGACTCCCTGGCAGTGTCAGCACCATCTTGTGCCATGTTACAACCAACTTATGTTGACACTTAGGTTATACTTATCAGGAGTGCAGGAGTTTTCCTCCTGGAGTCAGATAAAAGTGAATTGCAGGATTAACTTGTAATTTGTAGCAACACCCAAAGAAAAATAAGCAAAACAGAGAGGCTTTTCTGTTTCTGTTCTGGAAAATGGTCATAAAGACAAGACTACCCTAATAGTAAAAGGGAAGTTAGACCAGGACTGTGTAGAGGAGACAAAAATACTGACCCTCATCACACAAGAGAAAAAATTTTTGCACATGCTTTGGAATCAGATAGCCCAGGTTCCAAGTCTAGCTCTGCCCTTTCCAGGTTCCAGAACCTTGGGAAGTTACTGACCTCCTGGACCTCAGGTTCTCTCCATCTGCAAAATGGGCTATTAACTGTTACCTTGCCAGAAAATTGAGAAAATGATGTAAAATCAGATATGGAAAATATTTGGCATCATGCATGGCACATAGTAGGCACTCAAGAATCATAATTGTAATTATTTTAATAACTAGTCATTATGTCTAATTTTATATTTGGAGAGGACTACAGTAGATATTTGTTATTAAGCTTCAATTTTGTTATCACATGGTACTGATTTACAATTCCTTCCAAATCTAGGCCACACTGGAGTTGGACTCCTAACTCCTGGGATGCTAATTGTCAGTTCTTGTGCACAGCCTGATCACTCCTGGTTCCTTAAACCACAACTCAATATTGGGAGACTCCTCTAAGTGTCCTGAAAGACTTCTGATTTGAAGTTCAGGCTGGATGCCCTGGCACTGGCCATTTTCATTGGACACTGTGACACAAATTGTGCTAGGGGGTTCAGGGGGGCAGACACAGCAGTGCTAAGTCGTGGCATTTTATACCCTTTCAAGATGCAAGGGAGAATCGGAAAAGTCTCCAAAAAAGCTAGTCTACATTTTATCAGGCATGTCAAATTTGGGTCCTTCTAAAAAACAAAACTTTGTTTTACAGGTTGGCATGTTTGAATTATGTGTGAAGTCTGGGTAATCTTTTCGATGTCCACGTCTCTGGAGGTCTTAACCCGTCACACTGTTCGTCACGACAAACACCCTTTGCTTGCGGCAGTGCTTTGGGGACTAACTGCTTCTAAGAGTACCAGACCTCGAGGTCCAAGAATCTTCTTTTGTTTTCTCTTCCTGAATTCAGCTAAGATGACAAGATTTTTTCCAACTGTTCTGCCTCTCTAGCCCTAAACCTATTGTGCCATCACCTCATTCTCAATTAAAGAGCCGGTTTCTTTGCCTGTGGCCTGGGTCCTCCCCAAGCCATTCTTCCCTGATCTAACCCAAATGCCAAGCTGTCACCTCCCTGCATTCCCTACAGCACCGCCACTTCTCACAGGCTAAGTTCAGATGCCCCAGCCCAGCAGAGCACAAGGCCCTTTGAGTCTGCTGCTGCTCCATTTTCCCGGCCCTTTTCTAGCTATTTCCTCAGACACCCCGAGCTCCAATACTATCCCTAAAATGTACATTTAGGCCTCTTTGTAAGCTGCTCTTGCAAGCTGCTCTTGCGCTATGGAATGTTCCACTCCCTCCTCCTGTCAGTTGGCTTAACTTCTCAGTCTTCAGTGTCAGCTCAAATGGTACCTTTTCTGGCAAAACCTTCCCAACTTTTCTCCTCTGGGTGCCGAGATTCAGACCTGGGTCACAAGACATGATATAATGCTGTGGCTGTTTATTAATGAGTCTGTCCCCCCCAGTCTGTCAAGGCTTAAATGGAAGAGGTGGGGATTGAAGCACTTTTTTGTATTTCCAATGTTCAATGTGGTGCCTTCTAGCCCACAGCTACCACTTGCATTAAATGACGGGCATTTTCACTTTTGCTTTTATTTAAACATTATTTTCAGTCACATTATTTAGCTTTCCTTTCATTCTCTTTGGGCATGGTGCTAACAAGAGAGATGCCCTGTTTACCATGAAATGTTCCTGCGCAGATGACACTGAGTCTGACTAACTAAAATGCATTGACATTGGATCCTGCTCTGTGATGCCAGGGCAGCCATGATCTCTGCTTTCCGCAGGACAGTAGGGAGGTGGAGGCGCTTATTTCATTTCTTAGCATATCACTCGTGCTCTCCACCTTGCAGAAATGGGTGCCTAAGTGTTGTGGGGGGCGCTATCACTTAGCTCTGGGTTTTGAGCCTCTGGTGCATGCCTTCCTGCACCACCCTGAGAACTGCCACTCGTGCAGTTTCTCGGATGGATGAATTCCAGAAGAGGGTGGCACCTGCAGGGGTGTCCCAGAGCCTATAAGAGCTGTGCCCCATCTTTTGTGCCTAGGGGCAATCTGCTGTCTGGCGGTCAGCTCAGGGTCGGGGAAGAGCAGTAGTGCTGCACTTAGGAGATGTGGGTTCTTTTTTGAGCAAGTCACCTAAATGGTTCCTGCTGCAGGTTCCTCAGTTGTGGCATGACTAAGCCCCTGCTCAGCTTCACTCACAGGCTTGCCATTAAGTTCAAATGAAATGATACATCTCGACAGCCCTTCTAGGTGCTAGAGCCTTGCAACAGTCTCCACCTCACTTCTTCCTCAAGCCACCTGCACCAGGAGCAGAGTCACCTGTCCTCAAGGCAGAACGGCAGAGACGACCCCCCTGTGTGAAGCATGGTTACTGCCTCCGGCACCTGTTCTGTCCCAGATGCCATGCAAGCACCTGGGAAACATGACCTCATGTCTACCCTATAAGACAAGTTCACTTTTGTTTTAAAAATACTATGTCAGAACTGAGACCGAGAGAAGGGAGATGACTTGACAAGGACCAGAATCTGCTAAGTGGCAGGGTGGACTTCTATTTCCAATCTGTTTTACTCCAAAGTCTTCTGCATGCTGCTTTTCAGGTCCTCAAAAGCTTCTTATTCACTGGGGTGCATCTGCTCATCCCCCGATATTCAGCTCCGGTATCACCTCATCACCTCATGTAGCTCCATTCCCAGGTTCCTGGCCCCCCTCAACCCTACTGCTGGAAATGGCCACTTACTTCCCTCTTGTCCCCACTAGACCCTCAGCAGAGTACCCCTTCAGTGCCTTTAGCACCTTAAGATACTTGTCTGTTTAGAACTTTCAGTGACATCTTGAATCCTCTAGGGCAGGGATTGGCTTGGAGTCCCTGAGATGCCATGGAGCAGGTGCTCCAGGAAGGTCTGCTGGGGAATGACTGCCTGGTTTCCTGGGGGGGACGCAGGAAGCACACTCTGTGGACCTAGAGCGATGGCTCTCAAACATGGCGGCTTGTCAGAATCATCCAAAAGCCTTTTTTTTTTTAAAAAAAAAAAAAAAAGCCTTCATTATGGTCTGAAGGCATCTCTCCAGCGACACAACCAGAAAGAGAAATCATGGCTTAGAGCAGCGTTTTTCAAGCCTTGCTGTGCATGTGAATCCCCTGGAGATTTTGTAAAAGTGCACCTTTCAGCTCAGAGTTCTGGGGTGCAGCCTGAGAGTGTGCATTGCTAACAAGTTCTCAGAGGAGATGAATGTTGTTCTTTGTACTTTGAGCAGCAGGGTCTCATCCTACACCTCCAATCATGAATGTCTTCAGGGCCTGAGATGGAAGATGGCTGAGACTCAAGGTCTGACTCTGCGGACAGAGACGACGTCTGACACAATTCTGTCTCTCCCTACCCCCCAGCTCCAATATCCTGAGCACAGATAGGGTCACACTCTATTTCCAGAATCTGCCATAGGAGTTCCTGAGGACCCACATTCTTTTCTACTTTTTAAAACATAACTGTGGCACCTCTGGAAACCACATGAAATTGAGGCTGTGAGGATCATCCTAGAAGTTAATGAGCTGTAGTCAAGATTCCCTCTACCTGCTTTCTGGCTGGTGTAGGGAATGTTCTAGTAGGAGTGGTGAACCAGGAGTTTCTTAGAAAAAAAGATGATCTATTTTCTGTTTCTGAATTATTCCTCTGTCTCAGAATAAGGTCTGCTCAAATCAGGGGCAGCCTTGGAGGACACAGACAGGGATTCAAAAAGCAAATGTCCCACCCACTTGGTTGGTGACCTTGGGCAAATCACTCTACTACTCTAAGCTTCAGTTTTTTCATCTGAGAAATGGAGATAAGCACATCTATTTTATTTTTTTAAAAGATTTTTAAAAAATTTATTTTTGTGTAGAAGGACTGGGGTGCAGGCCAGAGGTGTAGGGAGTGAGAGGATTCACCAAAGACAGAGTGGGGAGAAGAATAGGCAGATCTGCTGAAATACACTGCTGAGTTGAGCAGCCAGAGAGACAGGAGAGGTCTGCTGCGCCATGTGGATCAGCTCCCTAGCTGGGGATCGAACTCAGGCTGCCTCAGGGGGTCGTTATGGTGGTAGCACTGAGACTTAACCCCTAGGTCACCAGGGAGGCCCAGCACATTTAATTTAAAGGGCTATTTTGAGGACAACATAGTTTAAAGAATATAAATGTTTAAGCCTAGTGCCTCTTTCATTACAAAAAAATTAAAATGCCAAATAAACGGCAGCTAGTCACCTTGAGAAGCCTTCAGAATATTTATAGTGCATAATGGAAAAGCTAAGTATGTCACACCTAATATTGTCCCATCTCCCTGATTCCCTGGGGCAGTTAAAGGCTTGTTAGATTTAGCACAATATGTGCATCTGGGCTTGATGGAGCTTGGAGTTCAAATGTATTTCTGAACCACAGTCTTCACATATTCTTCCATGAGCCTTGGGAAGAGAGCTAGGAAGAGGTGAGGATGCTTGTTACCTGAAGGGGTCCAGAGGATTAGGGATCCCTGTACTGAGCATGCCTAGCATGTGGGCTGGCACTATGACTGAAAAGGCCATGGTAGAGATGAATCTGCCCTGGGGCACACCGGGGCTAAGGGCAGCAGGCTGGACTCAAACACTGTTCCCGGGAGCAGCTGAGACAGTAAATGCTAATGGATAAAGAGGACAAAATTTTAGAATTTCTTTAATCCACTTCTGACATTTACTGAAAGAAACACTAAAGCCCAGAGAGAGGAAGGGATTTGCCAATATCCAGGTGCCAGTAAAACCAGAGCTGAACTCAAGGCTTCCCACTCCTGACTGTCTTTAGAAAACTGGAAGGCAGAAAGGCATTCTTTTTTTTTCCTTCCCCTTTAGTTCACTTTAGAAATGTCTGGAAGCACCTGAGAAACCCATGAGTTGAGAGAAGGCGGAAGCTGGCTTTGAAATCATACCACAGACATATCAAGCGATCAGTAAAGATCAGAAACAAAAGGCACCCAAATCATAGTTCCTTCAATTTACTGCTGGCGGCTGGAAACCTTAAAAGCTAGGTGACCAGTGTGAGACCACATGATGAATGCACAGCAAAGCTGGACAAGCGCCCTGGCCTCGGGATTCTTCCCCATCAGGTCCTGTTGTTTGCTGCTTTGTACCAGGGAGCTACCTCCACTGATTGTTACATGCTAAGTTCTCATCTAAGATCTTTATATGAAATGCACTTTGGTATTTTCTGCACAACTGAACTGAGGGCACTAATCAATGCATAGTTTAGTATCACTCATAAAAAATTTCAGTGTCAGGAAAATAATGCTCTTTCCCTGGGAAGTGGGCATATTTTCCTCTTTCTGATAATGCAAACCATGAAAATAATTTCCTTATTTACTCTCTGGCTGCCAGGAAGCTCACAATCTAATCTAATGCACAATCCAGTATTTGAGTTTCTACCTTTTTTCATTTGTTCTAAAATCTTATTCAATGCACGTGTCTTTGGTTGGAGGAGAATTGAATTCCTTTTTGGGAAATATGAAGACATCATCATTATCATACAATTGGATGGTGGTGAGATAATTACATATTATTATTATTATTATTATTATTATTTACTGCTACTATTTTGAAGCTACTCTATGTACTTGGCACAATTCTAGCCACAATACTTTACAGACATCCTCTCTGGCCCTTATAGTAACCTTCAAGGGAGATTTTATTAACTTAAAGTTAGAAACTAAAGCCCAGAACAATGAAGTAATTTTTTTCAAGATCACACTTTGGGGAATTTTAGTTTTCTCTTCTATAAACTGGATGCATCATGAGTGCCTGCTTTACAGGATAGTTTAGAAATCATTGGAACCCCCCCTTCCCTGCTGCACTATATGTTTTCTCTATATTATTATTATGTTTCTCTATATTAATATTATGTTACATTAGTACTACATCTAATTATGTAGATATGGATGTTATCATTATTGGACTTTAGGTCTGTTTGATTATTTCCACCAGCCTAAGATTTACTTTCATCCTAACTGAGCATCCATCCCTCAGGCCATTTTGATCTGAGCCACACATGGATAATGAAGAGCCACCCCTGTAGCTACAGCTACAGCTTCCACTGCCCAAGACTACTTTCAAGCCACCCATGTGTGTGGGGTGAGGACACTCTGAGGCAGCCATAATCTAGGAGGCAGACAAGCACTGCCTGACAGATGACGCTGACAGCAGACAGAGTGGGGAGCACTCTGCCCGCTGCACTGTCCCTCCATGCCTCCATGACAGAGATACTCCACGACAAAGCCCCAATTTGGGGGATACTCTTTTTGGGTGGTCCCTAGGGTATGAACATCTTCCCTACTCTGTCCTTGCAGGCAAACCTTCTGCTGAGGTCACCTGGCATCCCAGCCACCAAGGTTGAAGCACTTGGAATGTCCACAGAAGTGCCAATCTGAAACCTCTCTTCTTCCAGATTCCTCACCTGATCGAGATGTTCCCAGCACTTCCCATTGTGACCATCAAAGTCATTCAACACAGCTAACACAGCTAGGATCGTGTCCCATTTATTTCAAGGACAAGCAAGCTGTGCTGTTCAAATGACTATGTCAGGTGCAAGCTTTCCCCCCTATTACTGTAATTCACAGCCGACCAAAGTACCCGCTGCACTTTCTTAGGGATGAAAGGAGTTCAGGCTCTCGCCACCCACCCCCACCATTATTAATGACACCCTCTCATTGTAACTGATTACCCCAATCAGTTCCAACCACACAGGATTCATTTGCCATTGAGCCATGGGAAAGTGACACGAGCAGCTTACCACAACATGCAACAAGGCAGAGGAGAGACGGGAAATTCTCCACTGGTTGGCTTACCTATGTCTGAAATCTTTATTTCTGACAGAAGACAGGAGAGCAGGGAATAGAAGAAAGAATGAGGTGTTAGCAGCAGGGTTAGAAGCATTATTAGCAGCCTGAAAACTTGACAGCAGTGGTACTGTAAGATGCTATAATAAATAAAGACTTAGCAGCTATGACACTGATATATTTTATATTGGATATTGCTTGTCAGCGAGCTCACTTACAATCAGCAATATATCACAGAAGAGGCATGGCTTCCCCTGTACTGCTGTTGCTGACTGTAGGGGAAGAAGCTGAGGTTGACACATTCTGCTCTTTCACTGGGGCTGAGACAGAAGTCGAAAAAGTTGATTCCCTGGCCTGCGTGGACGCACTCCCAGAGATACCCACGCTCACTGCTGTGTCTGTGTACACACTGCCCTACAGGGAGTTACTGAAACTTGCATAGCCCACCACCATGGTCCCCATGTGGGGCTGCAGAATTCAGGGTATACCATAGTTAGAGCAGGGGTGTGGCGGGGCGGAGTGAGCCAGAGAAACAGGCCTAGGAAAAAAATATATTAAGATGATAATATACTGATCAATTTATTTTCCTTTCTGAATTTCTTTTACTCCTCCCTTTCCTACTCTCTATCTTCCATGATCTCCCAGCATCTGTGGGAGGGAGGAAGGGAAAAGAGGATCTCTTTTCTGAAAGATGTGATTAATAGAGGCCCAGATAAGGTTGTTGCCCAAAGTTGTACAGCTTCCCTGTGAAGGTGGGCTGACCCCACCCCCAGCCCCCCAGACCATGGCTCTTTCGATCACAGAGCAGGAGATGGAAAGATAGTGTGAAAGGTTCCTTGCCCCTTGACAGATGTTTATGCCAGTCCAACTTATATAAAAGAGAAGAAAAGCTGAGAATATTCCATCAGTGGCCTGGTTCTCATTCAGTCTGATATCTGATTTCCTATGAGTCCATAGCACGTGATTCTTCTCGTGGCCAAAGACCCTCTTCTTCACTTGTCCCTGTGTGTGTGAGGGGGTGAATACTAACATCTCCTCTTGAGGGCCATGGTGGCTGTCAGTCAGCAGCAAGCCTTACTTACATGTGCACTGCAGAGTGAGCTTCTCAGCAGGCACCTACCAGCAGGGAAGAACTTAACAAGGCATCAAGCAAAAGTGGGCCTCATCGGACCAGATGATAATACTTGGGCCAGCAGAGCTGTGTGATGGCCTTCTGGATGCGGATGGGCCTGCCACTCTACAAGCTGGACCAAGGATAGGTCTTCAAATTCCTCATGCTTCCCTTTTCTTGTTTGTGAAGGGCAATAGGTATACACACCCGGCAGAGCTATTATACGGGCAAGTACTAGGAGCCTAGCAAAGGTGAGTTTCCTTTTGCCCTGGCCACTCTGGAGGAAGGCTTCCAGCTCAAGGGCCTATTCCTCGCATGGCCAGGAGATGGGCAGCACCCATTCCCTAAAGCAGCTGTAGGGAGAACTTGGGACGGTGTCTCCTGGGAGGGAAAGTGAGGCTCCCCTGTGTAGAACCATGGCTTTTCTGCAACTCTAGAACCCTCTCTAAGACAATGCTCTGATTCTAAGAAGACCTGGTGTGGGGAAGCATAGAGAAAACCCAACCTAGTGGGCTGTGAGTGTGGCTGCGTTCCATTCCACTTGTGGTCAGGGCTGACGCAGCTGGCTCTGCGGCCACTTAGGAACAGAGAGGCATGGACAGTTTTAGTCTGTGGGCCTGGCCTCAGTACTGGATAACTGAAGAGAAATGCTCCTAACCCTGATGAATGTCAAGTAACGGGGCTGCACTGTTCACACTGGCTCAGGGGCTTGTCTGTTCTGCCCTCCGTCGTCCTTAAATGAACTCCTGTGACTAATTCCTATCAGTTTGGTGCTAGGAAACAGAAAGAAGATTCAAGGAGCTCCAAGGAGTCTAATTCTTGGTTGCTAGGAGCCTTCAACACTGTCTGGATGCCAAGGACATCTGCTAGTCCCAGGAGTGGCTTAGATACATTGCCCTTGGAAAGCAGCACCTGTGTCCCCAAGGTTCCCCGTTTATGGTCAAGCCACTGAGCTGGGAAGTGAAAAGTCTTAGCACCTGACAGGTGAGGTCTGTCCTGTCCTCCTCTGGGCCAAGTGGATAAAGAAGTTGGGCCCAGAGGACGGGAAAGGGACTGCGGGGAAGACATTGCCTTACATACCTCAGCTCCAGGATGTTGGTGACGTTCCCAGAGGGGAAGATCCTTCGGATGTAGTTGAAATCCCCCACATAGAGGCTCCCATCGGAGCCACATGTGAGGGCCACGGGCGCCAGGAGCTTGTTCCCGTCAGCGAGGCCATTGCAGCTGGGGCAGGAGATGCTTCTCCGGCGTCCATTGCCCATGATGCTCCCGATGACAGGGGGCTGCTGAGACACAAACTGGTTCTCCCCATTTCCTTTGTGCAGGATGCCTGTGACAAGGACAGAACAGAATCACTCAGGGTGAAGAACCAGCTCTCTGTAGCGGTTGATCACAGAGTCACCCTGATTTTGCAAGGAATGCAAGATCTCCACCTTTCACTTCCAGACTGGTCTCCCCAGGCCTTACCCCCAAAAGGAAACCCAGAGTGTCCTAAAACATAGTGCTTTACTGACTGAATGGCCACAGCTCTGTGAGGTAGGTACTATTATCCCCCTGCGTTAACAGGGGGATGGGCAAGTGGCACCTGAGGTCACACAGGTGGTAAGTGTTCCTGAGTCCAGGATCTTAACCTTTTGGCTTCAATGCCTCCGAAACAGGCTGCACACACTCCACGCACCTAGTCCATGCCTCTGGTGTAGCATGGCTTCTTAATTGCATTAACCTACTTTTCTCTCTTCAGATGGAGACCATTTTAAGTAAGGAGATAAATTTCCCCCTTCTGTATCTCATGATTAGCACAGAACTGGACATGAGTAGATACCAATAAACACTTATAAGAATGCATGAGAGAAACCTCACAGTCTCTCTTCACCAAGGCAGAGATAAGAGATAGGGATTTTTACTTGGTTTTGCTATGACTGGGCTGATCCCAGATCTTGCATAGGTCCCAGCACTGCTCTAACTGCCATGGGCCTCATTTTCTCCACAGGCAAAATGAAGGGACTGTAAGCTTATCAGTGATCTGGGGACTGTAAGCTTATCAGTGATCAGTGATCTCACATTTCTACCAGTTTCTGTGGGGCCCCGATCATCCTTTATCACTTGTATTATTGTCACAGCCTCCGAACTGGACTCTGCCTCTGCCTCACCCCTCCCACACTGAAGTCTGAATGAGTCTGGGTTTTTACAGGCCATATGAATCTTCTCCCAGGCTGTCAATTGTTAGCTTTGTTGAAGACGTCCATTACTAAACAGGTATTATTCATTTTTACATAGACTAATCATTTTTCTACTCTACTGTTTGTGCTCTTTTTACCTCATCACACACCAACTCTACAAACACACACACACACACACACACACACACAAGCACATATAGTGTGCCAGGCATATCCACCCAATCCACTCTGTCCTTCTTCGGTGGTCTCAGAACCATTGATGTTTTGCTGGACAATGAGTCCCTGGAACCGACTACAATCCCAGCCTCACATGCAGCTACACTTGGTGTATGACTAAATTCTGGCCCTTGATGTAGCAGTGGTGTGGGATGCTGCTGAGTGGTGTCCTTACAGTGGAAGAGGCTTGCTCATAGTTTTTTCCCTTCTCTCTTCCAGCTACAAAGTAGATGTGAGGGCTGGACTTGGTAATTTTGAACTATGACCTTGGGGATGGAGGCCCTAGTAGAGCAACTTGAGGAGCAGAACTTGGACTCTGACTCCACAGAGTGCTAACCCAGCCTCGCATTATCTTTCTCTACACTTCCAGGTGAGTAAGAAATAAACATTGCACTTGATGGCAATTTTGTATATTTTGACTTTTCTGACACTGATGACCAACAGGTCCTAATTACTACTCACAGGTTAGTTTTTGGTCTCCTTGTCCTGTGTCATGGCTTTATCAATTCCCCCCCTTACCCCAAACATGCTATCTCTTTGGTAGGCATTCATTTCATCTGTAGAGTAGGCCAGCAACATCTGACATTGTTATTGTAGTAAGTTGGCCTATTCCAGAACACAGTCAGAGTGTGCTATCTAAAATACAGATGATGTCACTGGATTGCCCCAGTCTTTTCAGACATTTGATGTTGGCCTCTGAATGAAATCAAAAGTCCTAATCACCCTAACCTGGGTGCCAGCTGCTCAGGGGCACAGCTTGAGCTTTTGCTATTCCTTGTATTTCCCCCTTTTTCTGAAACTACAAAGAATGTTCTTTCCAATTATTTGTCTTTTGAATCTCAGCACTTTGGCATATACTGCATCTGCCTCGAATGTACTCCTTACCTGATACAAAGGGCTGACCATAGTCTCTTTAGGACTCATTCAGAAATCCTCTGCAAAGGCCTACCTTGCTGATCTAGACGCTGGGTGAGGTGCTCCTCTCCTGTGCCTCCATCACGACCCTCAGTGATGGCACTGGCACAGCCATGAAATAACTTGGGAATGTCTGCCAAAAGTGAAAACTCTTGGGACTTTCATTTCTGCACCCCTAATGCCCAGGAATGGCAAGCACAGAGCAGGCATCCAAGGAATATTTATTGACTAATCCTAATCCTCTGACTTACTGACCACATATGCATTTTTTTTGTTGTTTGGCAGGGCAAAAGGTTACTAAACAAGGGTCACCCCCTGGTCTGGCTCCAGAAATTCTATGAATCCACTCACCACTTTGGATGTTGAGGGCATGATGTTTGTCTAGGCTCCATCCTCCCAGCTTGGAAGCATCAATTTCATAGCCCTGTAGCACAGCTGTTCTTTTTTCCCACAGGATCAGATCTGGGCAGGATTCATACTCATAACCCACGGAAACTGTAAAAACCAAAAGGCATAAAATGCATAGGTGAGCAAGCTCATTTTGGCTTTCACTCTGCATGCAAAGCTCTCGCTTGTCTTTTTTAGAAAAGGGAAAAACGATCCTATTTCTAATTTGGAACCAGATCTTAGTGCAATACTAACATAAGAATACTGAGCCTTAATATCCCCCCTTTTTTTTTCTTGGCAGAGTTATCGCATATTATTAGGAAAAGTTAAATGTGAATCAATTCCAGGGAAATACCAGTATGGAAAATATTTTAGGCACAAAAGTCCTCACAGCATTATTTGAAATAGTGGAAAGTCAGTGCAAAGGCTACAGATAGCTTCATAGTGCTGTGCTTAACCTCTTGCACCACCAGGGAAGCCCCATAATCAGTCTTTTTAACTTAGCATTATTCTATGAGCATTTTCCCTATTACCACATGGTCTTCCAATCCATAGTTTCTGCATAATATTCCCCAAGGGAATGCACTTTGGTTTGTTCAGAAGTCGCTGGTCTACAGAAGGGATTGGGAGCAGCGAGAGGTGCACCTTCGCTTCCATTGTGCTCTTCAGGGGAGGGTGGGGTGCAAACCCCTGGGGAGGATCTGGGGAAAATCCAGCTCTGTTTCCTTCTGATTCTCTTTGGCAGGTCACCTGACCTCTCCGAGACTCAGCTTCTGCAAGCGGAATTTAAGGACAATTTCTGACCCATAGATGGTTGTTAGGGTGACCGTGATACTAAGGTAAAGAGGAGGGGAATGCCATCCTGAGTGGGCACTTAACAGACACGCCTCATTTCCTTCCCTCCCTCCCTCCTTCCCACATTACTTCTTCTCTATTCCTCGTTATGTCCTTACCGAATCCAGAAAGGGAATGAAATTGGAGTTGTTCAAAATGAGAAGGGATTTCTAGGGCTGTTACTCTAAATGCTTAGAGGATTAGCCTTGCTAACAGACCAGCTCTGAACCCTCTGGGTCTCTGCTCTAATCGAGAAGCTGAAATGAACACAGACATCCCCCAAAAAGTCCAAGGTCTGGGTGGGGTTGGGACTCCTGGGGAGGCTATCTTCACCTCCTGCCTCATCTAAAAAAAGTAGTAATGACAACAAAGAGACAGCCTCTCCGGAAATGAGGGAAAGAGGTCAAAAAGCATTTCTGATGAAGGAAGGATCTTAGCGCTTGTGCCTCAAGAAGTGAAGAAACCAGGAGTTCCAGGCTCCCCGATCTTAAACCATTAAGTCCAGTTTCTCAGACTGTGGGGCGTGGGCAGGGCAAGGCCGTGGGGGTCTGTTTTTGTGACACTGACAATCTCTTTTAGCCCATTACAGCCACCGTGATGTTTTTCAAGGGTTTTGGTTTTGTAACCCTGTTTTAAATGGTCAAGTTTTCTACATTCAGGTCTTTGAGTACATTCTTCTAGACCACAGGTGGTCACTAAACACTAAAAGCTCTTGAAAGCAAACTAAGGCTTAGATATTTCTGGGGCAAGGACTTAAGAAGAAATGAGGGAGGAAAAGAGCCCTGTTCCCCCAGATGCAATTGTCTGAGGATGATTTGAGTCCTGTGGCTGGGGGCCTTACCAAAAGCTTCTGAGAGCCCAAACACCTTCTGGTTGTAGACGTCTGTCTTGTCCCAGATGAAATAATAGGACAGGTCTGGGGCTGCCGCAAACCACTTCCTGAAGAGCCGGCCCTCGACCGCCACCATGAGGTGGACCTTCATGAGGTTGAAGGGGATGGTGGGGTGGGTGAGGCTGATTCTCAGGACAGACTTGTAGCCGGGGGTACGACTGCTCAGGTAGCTCAGCCTCATCTTGCAGCCAGAGATGGTGATTTCCTCCTGCAAAGCCTGGAGAGACAGATCACAGCAAGAGGTGATCATGGAGTGACAGGTGGAGGGAACGGAGCCACAGATCCCTGGACTCTGGGTATTTAAGAGGCAGAGGAGAAAATGGGAGTGGGGGTGAGGGAAGGAGAACAGGAACTAGAAGAGAAAGAAAAAAAGGAGGGGGGGCAGAGTGTAAAGAGGAGCAGGAAGAGGAAAAAAGGAAGAGAAGGAAGGACAGGCTGTAGGGAGGAGAAAAACAAGAGGCAGGAGAGGAGGCACACGCCACCTGCCCCGCACACGCTACCACACTGCACAGGCCCCAGGTCCTCCTCATCCCAGCACATGCATGGGAGGACCCCAGAGATCATGTGGGGAAATACTCAGCATGATGCTGCCTCTCAACCCCTCGACGTGCCATCCTAGAACACTCATGGCACCCCTGAATCTCCGTTTCCTCACCGAGGATTGAGTAGGTCACATATGAAGTACCTGGCACACAGCACCACAAGGAGGACTGTTTCTCAGAACTTTCCTAAAGGAAGAACTGTTTCACATGATTTTCCTCTCCAGGAAAGTAAACAGAGACTATGAGGTGTTGACCCAACACTGATGCAGAGTTGAGGGCACCGCCTGCCAAGGACCTGAGGCTGACCCCCACCTCCTCCATGAGAAGAGGCAGAATGGACCCAATGGAGTCTTGGGCTACAGCGGGTCCCCAGTGTCAGATGAAGAGGGTGGTGGGGGAAGGCAGCACCTTATCTGTTCAGTTCCAAGATGGGATGTTTAAATTAACACCAGGACACTCAGGCACATGGCAGCAGCAGAGAACGTTTATCAGTCTGATGCTCTGGGCTCTGTTTCAAGAAGGGGACGTGACGTCAATCAAGGTTAGCATATTCATTAAAGGACAATAGTTATTTTAACTCTGTGTTCACAGAGGAGCTTGGGCCTTCACATAGAAAGTCTTTTGCATTCTGTCCTTTTGACAGAAGGGTGTGAACTCTGACCCCTAGCCCATTTTCCTGAACCAACAGGAGATATTAGGGTCTGTGTCTGAGCCAAAGCAATCTTCCTAAATTAGAGCTGATAGGTTCCCGGCACAGCAGGCTCTACGCCATGGGCTGAAGGGCCCCCCAGATGCTCTCATAAATATTTCCTTTCCTTAACATTCCCAGTATTTGCAAAGGCTAGCCAAAGATTGGACTGGGAAAACCCAAGATTGTTTTCATGTATTCCATGAATTGGATAATAAGCAAGGTTAGTGACCCAAGTGGGTCTGCAGACACCCAGTCCAAGGAGCACTGTAAAGAAGGTGGGACCTTTCACCTCATTTGTTCCGGAGTCCCTGTCCTGGGAGAGGATCTAGCTGGAGCTGAACCAGGGTTGAGTAACAAATTATTTCTCTCCAGCAAGCTCTTGTCTCCACTGACAGTCATTTTATGAGAAAGGTCAACCTGGTAGTTGAGACTGGAGACTAACGCCAAATCTCTGAAAAGGAGAGAGGTTTCAACCTGCGGGTGCAATGAGAATTCCAGAATGATTGTGCTTCCTCCCTATGGGCTGGCGTGTGACGCCACTCAGCAGGGCACACACGGGGAGATGTGTTTACTCAGTCAGGCATGAAATACACGCACATAGAGACACTCCCCGCTCTTCAGTGTAGGCAAGTCATTAACATGCACATGGCTGGAGTGCTCATTAGCCAGGCAGACAACTGGGGCCTCTCCCTGCTCTGGCACTGCCAGAGCTCTACCTCCCCCCACCTTCCTTTGAGCCTTTAGAAATCTGGCTGGGATCGTGAAGGAACTCAACACTGCACAGCTGTGTTAGGCACAGAATCTATCAGACTAAAATGCATCTTTCCAAATTACCCCCTTTTGATGGCAATTAAGTAAAGAAAGCACTTGGACCCATAGATTCGAGCCAGAGCAATCCTTAATGGGAACAAAGGTGGAGCACGTAAAAAATCATCAGCATAATAAATTAATTATTCATCTTAAAAATAATGGTTAAAATTTATTGAGCACTTACTAGGTGCCATTGTGCTAAACACCTCATATATATTTTCTCGTTGAGTTTTTATTCTAAGGCTAATTGTTGGGGATCCTGTGTCTTACTCCTGGTAGAACCTCTCATTATAAACATTTTGAATAGAAATAATGAGAAGGGGGTTTTGGGGGGTTGGGGAAAAGGAAAGTGGAAGTGAACCGGATGGCACAGTGGGAAGAGGGGAGTGTGTTAAATGGTGGAGTGCGTCAGGCAGTGTTCAGTGCTCATGTATTTTAAGTGTGTAAAAGGTGTGGCCCCATGTTCTGACACCACCGCCACTGGGGGGTGTGGCGCTGGTTCTGTGTGATGGGCGGCTGGGGTACCTCTTTCCCCTTTATCTGAGAATCTCCTCCACCCCCCAAAACGAGATGGAAGCCCAGAGAAATGAATTGGACAAAATGGTACCTGAATTTCTGGAACGATGGGTCCTTTCTCTGCACAGGAGCTGGCGAAGGCCGTCAGTGGGGATGGAGACACGACTGGGTTGGGCCGCGCGAAGTTGCTCAGGTCACAGCTGGGGATCTCATTCTCCTCATGTCGCATGACGATGGTTTCCATGACGAAGAAGCGATCCCAGGGCAGCCAGAGGGTGTGCTCCTGCGTGAGGAAAGGCGCCCGCTCGAACCGCAGGGTGACAGAGACTCCGCCGTTGGTGACCAAGTCAAAGCTGTTTGTTTGGGAGAAGAAGGTGAGGAGCAGAGGAGGGGCAGCAGCAAAAGCAGAGGCCAGGAGGTGAGGAAGAGGAGGAGCAGGAGGAAGAAAGGACAAAAAAGAGAAAAAAAATTACACAAAGGGTCTGAACATTTGTTGAGGGAGACTCTAAAACCTCAAAGACTTTTTTTTCAATGTACTTTAGAATTTATTAAATAAGCTGTTGACTTGAAGAGGAGGGAAAAAGGAAATTTATTAAAAACAACAACAAAAAAAACGATGTCTGCAGGAAAACAGCCCAAAGGCACACAGTGGGTGTGATGCTTTCCTGCTGGGGAAAATGGTGCAGAAAAGCCCCTGGGAGAGCTCAGGCTAACCCAGCGGCTGTGCGCAGACCTGCAGCTCCTGAACTTCATTGTACATGATTCCCTTTGTAGCACGCAGCAAAGCACTAAAAGCACTTTTTCAAGCCTGAAGACCCATAAAGAGGGATGTTCACATGGCCTCACACCACAGGTCCCCCTGGGGGACTCCTGCAGGGGGCATGTGGGGCACCCATGTGCAGGCCCCCAACCACAGGAGTCACCTCCTGTGAAGGACGCAGGGGTGGGCTTTGAGCCAGAGGGGGCAAGGGTACACGTCCCCACCCAAGGCCAGCGTTTCAATGGAAGCTCTGTGTTTTTCTCTAATTACCAAAACCAGGAAGACCAGCTGAACTTAGCTTTTGATTAATGTTCTGAAATGACAATGGAAAACACTTATTAGAGAACTGCTATTTTCATTTAATTTTTAAAAATGAGTGGCTTTTGTAAAAATGTCTCCTGATAGATTACTGGAGTCTATAAAAGAGCGGGGAGATCACAAAGAAGGGTCAGGTAAAAACCGCATGTCTTTCCCCTGCGGGAGCTGCTCCTCACTGTGGTGAACAGCACTGTGCTAGGTCATGAAGTTAGTATCTCATGATCCATACTTTTACTCTGGGCGAAGACTGCACATTTAAAGACACAATGACATTTTAAAATCCAAGCAAGTAGTGATTCCAGGATGTAAACAGAGCTTCGAGCTGGAAACATTTCAAGGTTTACTCATTCTCATCTTTAATTTTAGGAATTGTGTCTTTAGAGTTAAGGATTTCAGTGACAGAATCCAAACTTTCAGCTCCAGAAACCAGCTGCTTGATTGAGGAGCATTTAAAACCTAAATGACTTGATTGCAGCCACAGAGGGAGAAACTGCAGAAAGTATTTTCTACTTGGGGGGCGGGGGATTAATCACTATGAGAATTTTCCCAAATTAAAGTAATAACCACTTTCATGGGGAGCCATTTGCCAGGACACAGGACAGCTGATGGCTCCTGCCATGGTGTTCTAGAGCCTCCTAGAACTGAAGTGAAAACCCAGCAGGATAAGCCTTGCTGCCATCTTAGGAAGACTAAGCCTAGTCCTGGTTCTGCTGCAAACCACTGTGTGATCTTGGGGAAGGCACTTAGCCTCTCTGATCCTTAATTTTCTCATCTGTAAGAACATAAAAGTTCATCTTTTTGATTGCTGAGTAATATTCCATTGTGTATATATGTACCACATCTTCTTGATCCAGTCATCAAAAAAGATAAACTCATGCAGTTTGCAGCAACATGGATGGAGCTGGAAGGGATCATGCTCAGTGAAATAAGCCAGAAAGAAAAAGAAAAATACAGGATGGTCTCACTCACAATAGGAATCTAGAAAATCTAAATAAGGGACCAGGAAAAAGACTAATTATGATAAAGTAGAAATCAAAATCAACAAGCAACTATAAACAAGAGACACACTAGAGGGGAGGGGAGGAGGGAGTAGGATCAAAACAAGGGGGGGGTGCAATTGTATGGGGACTAAAACCAAGATGAAAGTGCATACATTGTGCAAAAATGAAAAATGATGTAAAAAATGTATAAAATAAAAAAAAATAAAAGTTCAGATGGTTATTCTGAAATTGGGAAGGTTCTATGACTACAGCAATTTTAATTCTAATTATGATAGGTTACACCATATTTGAAATTTCAAAATAGCTAAGCAGAAAGAGACTGGCACCATTTGAATCACAGTGTCTTAGAAGCGAAAGGGGAACCAGAAGACTGAATCCCCACCCCCCAGCTAGAGGAGAGCTCTGTGGCAGCATCCCTGGGGGTTGGTCACCCAGGCTTTGTTCATCGCCCTCCCCAATCTGATCTTTAGTCCCCTCTACAGAGCCACCATCAAAGGCCACTGGGCTCTACACACTTGCAATAGCCACAGGGGGACTGTCCCAGGTCCCAAATCTGGTTAGTTCTGTTTGGCTTAAAAAAAAAAAAATTAAACCTGGTTCACTCTCCTTATAGCTCTTTATCCATTTGGTCTTGTTCCTCCTGCTAGGGAAATCCAAACTAGTCTGTTCCTCCTGCCATTCTGTTCCTGGCCTTCAGGACTTCAAGACAATGATCCCGTGCACCTGTACCTCCTGCCCGTGATATCTCTTTGGACGAAATTCTTTTAGCTATTACTTTGGGGATGCAGTTTTCAAAGCTGGTCGTCATCTTGCTTGTTTTAGAAGAAGAGTGAACTCCTTTTCCAGTCAGGGCTCTGGGGTCCCATCACTCCACACGTGGCCCTCCCCATAGCACACATGGCTCCACGCATCACCGCAGCTTGCTGGCCCAGGGACATTGATTCCACTCAGTCTTTCTAGAACCTAACCCAGTGCTTGAGCGCTAAAGTTTTATAAGATGAATGCATGAATGACACTGTCAATTTCTCCTGAACCCACTACCCACTAAACACCCTAAGTCCCTTCTTAGGCAGTTACCATAAATCAACCCAACATTCATCTGTGCAGTTGATTTTAGAGACTAAAATGCAAGACCTTTATTCCTGATAAATGCATCCTGTGTGACTGGGCCCACTGCTCTTCTCTCCTCTGAAACCTGCAAGCATTTTTGCACTGATCTGTCCTAGTGCCTTGCTCTGGGGTAGGCAGGGCCCCCAGATTTGGGTCCCCAAGCTTCAGTTCTGGACCCTTCTGTCCTTGGCAGAAGATTTCCATCCACTTTGCCTGCTTCTCACTCAGCCCTTTCTGGACCCACACTTGGGTAGAAGAAGGTGGGCATCACCGTTCTTTGATAAGTAATTCAAGAAGGTGATTATTCTGAACTAAGAGTTCAGGTGTTGGTTCTCCAGAATATCCACAGTTTGAGGGATATTACCCCTCCCCCATGAAATACTTTCCTATCATAGAACTGAACAGCATCTGTACTTTGACAGAACATTTGGAATCGTCAAGTAGAATTTTGGCCCAAACTATAAGCTCTTTTTGTGAAAGGCTGAGTGTGTGGTGGTGGAAAAGACAAACACTCTCTCTGTGAGCAAGCTGGGTGCCAGTCATGTGGCCGAGGGCTGGGGCCAGGCCCGCTCATTTGCAGGGAAACCCTGATGTGGACACGGGTGTGAATCTGACCCCAAGGAAAGGCCTGGTTCTCAGATGGAGCCCAGATAGCTCAGGGCCAGTCCAAGCAGTGCTGTTTACTGCATGGGTGAGTTACGTCACTTTGAGCCTCAACCTCCCTCTGTAAAATGAAGTTCATAAGCAAAATCATCCTCATCAGATAAATGAGACAAGGGATGGGAAAAGCAAAGTACTTTTATTCCGGGGCAGCATACTCTGTATAATCCCGATTTTCAATTCAATGAGACTGAACTGCTTCTCTTGTCCGCTATTCTTCACATTTTAACCCTGATTTCTATTTTCTAACTCTTTAATGACAGTTTTGGCTAACCTCCCTGCTACTGTTTTCTGTTTATGAGCTCCTCTTAGGCCTTGAGGTCTGGTATTTCAGTGTGTGTGTGGGGGTGTGAGTGGGTTGTGGGAGCTGGACAAAGGCAAGTCTCAGGGGGGCTGGAGAGTGGACATTACAAAGAATGAGTTAGGCCTGGTTCCTGGACTTCCAGTCCACCTGCACGTACTGTCACCTTCAGTTTAGACCTCTAGGCTTTGATGTTCTCCTGGGGTATGAGAAGAAAGGCCTGTCAGGGAAGAGGGAAGGGCAAGATGCTCCCCACCACATATACAATGACTTTCCATTACTTTGTGCTGCAATGAAGCTGGGGAAAAAAATCTAAACCCCTAAATGCATTGGGAAAATTTGTTCTGAAACTTGAGTGATAAGTTGCAGTGACTCTGACTGCTATGAGGTAATTCAGTAGGTGGAGGCAGGAAATGGGGCTCATACATCCCTCCTGGGACCCGCAGGCTCTCAAGGGGTAAGAGATCATCAGGGCAGCAGGAACGGGATGGATCAAGCCTGGGGGAGGTAGTGGGCATTTCCCAAGGGTCACCAAACTAAGTAAAGCGCGTGTGTTTTATGGACCTCACCAAGGACAGCAAGGCCAGAGACTGGCGATATGCCATTTCACTTAAGTGACTGACTGGCAAGTTTCACGGCAAAAATGAGCAGTCCTAAGTCTCCTTTTTGATAACTGTTTCACAACTGGTAATAATGTAGTCGGAATACTCGTTGCCTATAATGCTCACATCTGCCATTGCTATAAGGCTGGCAGCCCTGGGGCGGGACGGCAGTAAGGACAGAGCAGGAGGAAGGACACGACCTCACCTTGCACTGGAAGTCTGCACTGGGGTGCTCCTGAGGTGGAATGTGTGGGGCAGAGGGCGGCTGCCTGGCCTGGTTAGAGTATTCCTATAGGGACTGGCAGACAACCTCTCCCAGCTAGGCCCCTTCCCATTCATAGGGGGTGCAGGAGAGGGTGCCCCACACCAAGCTTGCCAACCCTGTCTCAGAAACACACATGTCTACAAACAGATGAGCCTCTACTTCATTATCACCTCGGCCGGGACATGTTCACATCTGATATTGGATTAAAGAGGTGCTAAAAATCAATCAGCCTGGAGCATAATTTCCAACACAGAGTGAAAATCAACCTTATGGGCCTACACTTAGCCAGATGGACTGCCACCACCTGATTTTATTAAAAATAGAGGACTTGTCACCACTGACAGTCTAAATATCCTCCTTTCCTCCTTTCCCTCCCCTATTCTTCAAAATATTCTCATTGCTTACCCTGTAACCATCACTTTCTCATCACTCAATATTTTAGTAATTTTAATAGTTAATAGTGTACTTACCATGTGCAAGACATTGGAAATACAGTAATGAACCAGAGCAGGACAGAGAACTAAGATTTATTAAACACCTACTATGTGCAAGGTGCTTCCCCATCCATCAACCAATTTGTGAGCTAGGCCCGGCCAGGTGAGGAGATCTGTCTAAGAACATAGGGCTAGCAAATGGAAGAGCCAGGATGACTGAGGAAATTTTACTTTATTCCACTGAGGATTTTCCTAAGAACCCAAAGGTTCTTATGATCTCTAATCACCCAGTGGCTTCCACCACCTAAGTGACTGCAGATAGTAACCACACACATTGGAATGCTAAGATTTCTGGAGCTGGCTGATCTGTAGAAAGTGGTCTGGTATTTTATGTCATAAGCCATGGGGAAGGATAATATGTATAAGGTATCTTGTACTCTGAAAGCCAAATGAGGAGACACTGATTAATTGATAGGCAAAGGGATGCCCGCCAGAGTCAGATCCAAGGTCACATAACTAGTGAGCTGCAGAGCTGGACATACGAATCTGGGTCTTCTGAGTTCAAGTCTGGTCCTCTTTCTGCATTATCATCCCACCAGTGGCTACGTGGCAAGCCCTTAAGAGCAGGGTCTGCATTAATTCTGGTCCAAAAAAGGTCTCCTACCTGCCATCTTGCCTGCTGATGGTGTATCCAAAGAGAGGGTTATTGACGAAACTAATGTTCACACCAACCAGTGGGGTCCCATCTGATGTCATCACTTGGCCACGGATAACGCATGCATGCCTGTGGGTAGAGAAGAGAGAAAAATATGACCTACTTGTCATGCTCGGTACCGGGGCTGGTGGGGAACCCCCAGAGACCAGAAGATAGAAGCAAGTCACTCAGATATATCTTGGAATTCAGGGCACGAGGTATTCTCTCAAGATGACAATAACCTTTCATATTGCCTCTAAGGTGTCAAATGTCCTCCAGAGTTATTATTGGGATATGTCTTCTGATATCTCACTCAGAGGTTATTTTCTAGGGATCCTATGTTATGCTGTAAGGAGATAAAGTTGATTCAAGAGGACTGTACAGTGGAATTATGTGTGTGGATCTGGAGTCACGTGACTTGGGTTCAAATCCCAGCTCTACTACCTTCAAGCTTTCTAAACTTACACAAGTATATGACAGCTTTTTGGGTCTCTGTGTTTCACCCTGATACAGAGGAATGGTTATTATTGTCATTAATAGTTTCATTGCAAGTAGACATATACAGGACAGAGGGCACTTCTTCTCATGTGGCACTGGAGATGGGACAAAGGCAGATGCTAGTGTCCCCTTGGAGTGAATTCTGGAACCCATCACCTCTCCCAATACCCCCTCTTTACTCCCCCTCTATATTCCAGACAACAAACCATCTGCTTTCCCCAAACTTGCCAGGCAAATGTTGTTTAAAGCTTCTGTGTCTGTGTAATGTGCTTCCATCTGCCTCAAATGTCATTCCTGCACCTCTCTCCCAATATTCTCCTCCTTTGAGACCCAGTTTCAGACGATGCCTCTTCCCGGAAGCCATTCTTGATGCACCTAATTAGAACAAGTCACTCTATTCCCAGATCTGTCAGAAACACCTTGATATCCTACCACACATGGCAAGAGTCTTCTCTCTATTAGATCATGAGCTCTTTGAGGGCAAAGTCAAAGTCTGTTTCTTCCTTCTTCCCTCCCTCTCACCCTTCCTCTCTGCAGTGACTGCAAATGCCTAACAAGTACTATGTCATTGTTTTTTTAAAAATAGGGTGGCTTGAACAAGTAAGTGAGACAATTAGAAATCATCAAGAAAGATGGTTTTTGAATATTTTAGAAATAGAATCTTTTTAGCAGATGACTTTTTAAAAAAGATTTATTTTATGCATACAAGAACTGGGGTACAGGCTAGAGGTGTGGGGGGTGAGAGGATTCATCAGAGACAGAGTGGGGAGCAGAACAGGCAGATCTACCGAAATACACTGCTGAGGGGAGCAGCGGGCGAGTCAGGAGAGGTCTGCTGTGCCATGTGGGTAGAGCCCTGGCTGGGGATTGAACTTGTGCTGCAGTGGCTGCTGATAGCTTCATAGCTGAGACTTAACCCCTTGCACCACCAAGGAGGCCCAGAAGATGCCATTTTTAAGGACCCATAATTGTGGGGGAAAACCCCCACAAGATCTGTTCTAGATGAAATATAGGTGGGTATCCAGTCTTCTCTTGGGGTGGTTCCGAAGGCAACTCTGGAATCTAAGTCTCTGGAGAAATCAGAGAAAAGCCAGCTGAAGAATCTGGGGTCCTCACAGGGAGGTGGTGGCAGAGCCAGGTCCCAAATCCAGGTCACACAGCCTGCTTGACAAGACAAATCTGAGAAAAGATATAGGCACTGTCTCCAGACAATGTTCTCCACTCACCTTGGTTTAGAAGCCTTTTTTTTCTTTTCCGGCCTAGGGAGTAACTACTAATGAGGCCTGTGGGCCTTCATAAAAAAAAGGTCTCAGATGAGTCTTTGCTTTATTAGGTGCCTACATCTCTACCTTCCTAGAAGTGATAAACTTTTCTCTGTTTGATGAGAAAAGCAATTAACACCAAGCTTATAAGCAGCTGGTCTTGCTAGTGTCAGCTTGTCCTTTCTGAAGGCACGAACAGCTACCCACAATGCACTGAGCTGCCCGCCCACCCCACCTTGCTACACACAATCTGGTTAATGCTAATTCAGTCAGTGGTTTCCTTCCGAGGCCCTTGGTCTAAATGCAATTACATGGCAAACAAGTTAAGCGGGTGAAGCTCAGCAAAGACTCAGTCCTGCTTTGAAGGTCTCCTGATACATTTACGTGAAATTATCTCTCCACTAATGGGAAAGATTTATTCCATCAATTGTATTCAACCAGTACTGAGAGATGCTTTCTTTAATGGAGGAAAATTGAATTTCTTATTGCTAGAACTTTGTCCTTCCAGAGAATTACTAACAGATCTCATCTCCTGGTGTTGGCTACTGTCCAGCCCTCTCCTGACATATGTGCCTTCAGATTCGGCCTGGATAGTAACCAGTTCTCTGGGGATGGCTTCCTTTTCATAGCTGCCCTGGCTGCTGCCCCTCACACACATGTGGGCCAGCCTCCTCTGATTTATCTCTCTTTGGGGATTTCCTGATAATTGGGAAACATTAAATCAGCACCGTTTGGCTATCATGCACCTTGCACTTTAGCAAGCCAGAGCAGATGGAATTTTAGCCCAGGCTTCTGTGTACTACTTTGGATTCTGGTGAAGATTAAGTTGACTCCATGTACCCCTGCAGGCTGCAGAGGCCTCTTGAGAAACAGGCATTTGGCTTGGGAATTAAGGCTTGGAGAAAAGTACTCTCATCCTTCAACTGTTTGGCCATGATTTTCAGTTGTCAAGAAGGCCCTGTTGAACAGAAAGGTTTCCCTTAAACAGAGGAGATGGGGCATCTGCTCGGTGGAGGCTTCTGAAATGTATTTTCTGCCCTGGGCTTCTGCACATTAAAGTTTGAAAAGGTGTACGTGCTGTGCTCTCCAGTGCTTTCTTCCTTCTTCCATTTATTTAATGCCATTTACTGGCAGATATTTAACAATTGGCTTTCAAATTAAAAAAGAAAGAAAAATAGCTTTATAATTTGTAGTGTTTGCCTAGTTCTGTAGTGTAAATACCTCCACCATGGCTGATTTCACACTACCAACTGAAGATACCACTGAATGCAGATCTGGGAAGAGATGCACAGTGGACCACCGTTACATAGTGTGTCTACCAGAGATGCATTAGTCTCCTCAAAAATAATAAATTCAAGAGCAAAGATGATAGTAGAATATTGAAAACAATTAGCAAATGATGAGTTCTATTTATTACTTATGTTTCTAATATAATTTACTTAATTTTAATTTTATATAATTTAATTTTTAATAATAGCTGTAGAGAAAAATCATCTTGTAGAATTTCTGAACATTTCATCATCAGTTCTTACTCATTTATTGTTGGTGAGAATGTAATTTGGTGTAGTCTGTATGGAAAATAGCAGGGAAAGTCCTCAAAAAATTAAAAATGGAAACACCTTATGATCCAACAAGACCTATGGTAGGGATTTACCCAAAGAATATGAAAACACAAGTATGAAAAGATTTATGCATTCTTATGTTCATAGCATCATTACTTATAATAGCAAGACGCGGAACCATTGACAGACAACTGGAGAATAGACACTCAATGGAATACTACTCAGTTATTAAGGAAGATGAAATAGTGCCTTTGGGAACAAAATGGATGGATCTTCAGGTGATTATGCTACGTGAACTAAGCCAGAACTGAAAGACATTTACTGGAATATGAATAACCAAAGAGAACAAACTGGTAAAACAACAAGAATAATTCCTAGACCATGAATAACATACTGGTTCCAGAAGGAGCTGGTGGGGGAAGATCAGAGGGTAGGGGAGGGAAGGTGGTAACTCAATGAAACTTTAAAAAAGGAACTGCATTAGATAAATGGTATTATCAATAATGTCATTTAAATTGTTTCCATGATTTGTGGAAAACAAGAATAAAAATTGACCTTGGGGACTGTCAATAAAATTTTAAGATCGAAAAAACCAAATCCGTTCTTGTGAGCTGGTGCAAGTGATTTCTGTGCACCCCTGGAACACACACCCTCACTAAGGGTCAATGTGGGTCAAGTAGTTGCTGCCTGGGCTGAGAAATCCCATAATGGAAGAGCCTTGGTGAGAAATCGCCAACATGGGGAGCAAATCACGTCACCATCTCAGGTTTCCAGCTGGCTCCTATATTCTGCCAATCACAAGTGCTATATTTGACCTGTTTTCTCCTCCTTGGTCACTGTCTGACATAATGGAGTTTTGGGGTATTATTTTCTACTCCTCAGAGTCCCAGCTAATCTGTCATCACCTCAGGGAGGCTGTTACTGACCTTTTCTGGCACAATTAATCACCTCTCCTCTTGATTCTTCTAAGCCTTACAGGTAGGATTCTTTTGTTCACATTTACTTCGCTATCTGACACACTCCCAGAGATCCAGGAGGGCCGCAAATCTCCAGGACCTCATCAAAGCATGGGCTATCGCTCCCTGGTGTAAAATGATCAAGTAATTGAAACTCAGAAAAGACTTGCTCAAGGTCATTCAGCAAAAAACTTGATTGGCTGAGCTGTTACTCAAAACTAGGACTTTCTACTCTGAAGTCCTGATCTCACCACTTATCTTACCATTGTGTTATGTATCTGTAGTCACTAAAATTAAGTTCACTTTACAAAACTGGACACCTCCTATAAGCTAGGCACTGGGTGACTTTAGGTGCAGGAGCTATAGAAATACATGAATGACACGACAGTCTCCTGTTGCTGGGTGGTGCGTACCAAAGCCAATTTGAAATGCCCGACTGTAGTTTGTCTCTGACACCACTGAGTCAATACATGGGTCTGGCATATGTCAGGCAGCTGGGGTACAAAGCAAGCAATTAGGCTGTTTAAACTCTGCCAGAAAGGCGTAGAGCCAGGCCAAGGGGGCATCAAACATGCTGGTGTGAGTCCAACCGCACCCAGGGCCTGACTGAGGTGCCTGTGCACCTTGCCACAGGGGAAAGTTCTGCCTGACGGCTTCCTGAGAATGGTGGCCAGAGTTGGGACAAAGAGCGGAAACTGTTGGAGAGACCAAAACCCCACAGAACAGGGTCCAACAAAGAAGAAACTCTGGGGTCACTCAGGTTCAGAGGGGCAGAAAGCGTCCTGGGCAGGGACACAGTTCCTTGTCCTGACCCCGTTAATTGACAGTATGACCGTGGAGAATCTTCGATCACTCTAGACCTCTATTCTCTCCTCTGTCCATGCTGAACTTTTCTCCAACGCGATGTAAAGTGGAATCCAAAGTCGCTTAAGAATAGATGATGGTTCTTATCTGGTGCCACCCAATCTAGCTCATGTAGCTCTACTACATGTGGCTTCAGAATTTTAAAGGAGGTCACGCAATACTGATCCTTATCACCGAATTGTCCCCTCTATCTGGAAACTTGTACCTGACCTGTTTACTTAAAAATTACCTGTTCACCCTCAAGACCTATCTGGAAGTTAGTGATCCCCCCACACTTCTACCCCTCTGGGCTGCCTTTGCAAGATCCTGACTTATGTCACACATTGGAGCGGTCTTTTCCCCAGCAGTCAGGGAGCTGCTTTAGGGCAGGGGCCACATGTGTTCACTGCTGTATTCTTAGCATTCAGCAAGGTTGATGTTCATTTTTGAGTAAGCCAAAGAAAGCCTACTCCAAAACAGGTGTTTGCCCTGGAATTTGAATTCATGGCACAAAATATGCTTTTGAGGAGTACAGAACTGATGTGCTTCTGTAACTGGAAGCAGGGGTGATGACAGAGAACTTGGAGCTACTTGACCCTGACAAGGATGTGATTAGGGGACTGGGGACTGAAAGGGTCGGGTGTTCTATTGGCCAACTCATGCACCACACCAGGTTCGGTCCTTCCCTTGGGGTGGAAGCAGTCTCAGCTTGCAACCCTACTACTTTGATTTTCTAGCTTACTCATCTGTACCTCTTTTTTTTTTTTTAAACCTTCAAAAAGGAATGCCAGAAATTAAGTTAGATTTGTTGTTCAATGTATGTTATATGGACAGAGGAAGGTGAAAGGAGAAAGACTGCAGCTTTAACTTTTTATATTATTGAATGCAAACAGCTAATGCAGCTGGCATTCAGGAGACTGTAGTAACCATTTGGGCCTGCGGTGGCCAAAAGAAACTTTAGCCTTTCTCTGCTGTAAAGTATTTGCGCTCAACGCCACCAAGGGTTATGTAAATCACTCCTTTGCTTGACATATTTTAAAAAGTTTTCTTTGCCTCACTTGCACAAACCCTTAAAGAGTTCCCTGCTGACTCATGCAAGGGATGAGCCAGCAGATTGCCTGGGATCTTTCCAGCCTCTACTACACTTTATCCAACATCTTGAAAAAACCTTAAGATCAAATGAGAAGACCCACTTCACAGTCTGAAAAACTACCCATCAAGGGGTCCCCAATCAATGCCTGACTCTGCCCACTCTGCAGCCTCCGAGACAGTCTTTACAGCCTGGTCACGTGGCTGCTCTGCAGCTCTTTCTCCCTAGTTTTCCAACTCAGTGCTCTGCCTCATTTCCCCTAACCAGCTTTTTTAGCCTGATGTCTTCTACCTTGATACATATTCCCGAGAACCATTGGTGATGACATGCTGGAGAGACCTTCTTGATCATCTTTCAAATTTCTCATATGTATGCAAGAAAATAAAGTCTAACAGGGAATGAACTTCCCTGAAAGAGTTGAAATGGTCACTGAGGAGGGTGGGTCAGGGTTCCAATTCAGGACTCATCACTTATCCATGAGAACTTAGGAAAGTCACTTCACCTCTCAAGCCACTTACCGCCAGACACAGCTATGTACCTAACTGTAACTGAGAATCTCAATTTGTTTCAACTGTTTCAGAAAACAGCATGTCAGAGAACACCTCTTAAAACTCTTTTTGCTGCACACCCTTTCTTTAAACATTTTTGAATAGGCTCAAGAATATACTTTGTATTTATTAACACCACTCTATGTCTATTAATAAATTATACATGGTACTACCATCATTATCTACTCCTGAAATCTGGTTTCGACCAACCAAACTTTCACATAAAATGATCCAGTAATACAGAGAGATTCTTGCAAGATAATGTAACTACTGTTCACAGATGATTCACTGCAAGTACAGCAATCAAGAAGATAGCTGAGCAGTCCTACTCCCAGTATAGTCTCCTCAAATCTGCTGTGCAGTTAAATACAACAGTGTTTTTTCTCATCAGAGCTAACCCAAAGGTAACCCAGGAGATTAAAAATTTTCAAGGATCTAGCAAAAAATTAAAGAATTTTTATCTAGCAGACCTTGTACTATGTCTTTCAATGACATTAGGCCAAAACCAACAAAACTTGTTCTGAATCACTTAACTTCTAGTGTTCTTGACTTCTTGGAGGGGAGGGACTTGGACCAGATCTTCTTTTGAGGGGCCTTGCAAACTTAAGAGCTCCAATTCTCTAAACTTTATCTGCTACCACATCATCAGCACCTCTGTGTCCTACTGGTCATTTTCTGCAGTATCCCATTTTCTTTGGATAAAGCCCAAACTCTTTAGCTTGGCACAGAGTCCTTTTAGGTTCTGGCCACTGCCTATGTCTTCAGGATCAAATCCTGGTTTCAATCTCACATCCTGTGCTACAGACATGTTAAATTACTTCTAGTGTCCTAGCCTTGGCATCATTCCCATGCTTCCATGCCTATGCCCACACTGGTTCATTTGCCTAGAATTTCTTTCCTTTCTATTCCAACTAATCTTGCCATAAGTCTGCCTCCGCAGTGAAGCTCTTCCTGATTTCCCAGGTACAAAGAAGTGACTCCCTCATTTCACTAACAGAGCGCAATGTACTTATCCCACGACAGTGTATTTGTGAGCTCACACACCTTATCTTTTTTTCTAGATTGCTAGTTCTTTGAGGGTCTCAATCATGTCCTTTTCATCACTGTAACTCCAGTGCTTAGCATGGAAGTAGGTCCATGGTTGCACTCAATAAATGTTGACAAATATGACATAAAAGAATGAAGATAATGGGAAAAAATAAAAATGTAGTTATTTTATGCAACCTAAAGTATAAAAATATGTATGTGCATATTTATATACACATATATGTGCATGTTTAAGTGTATATGTATATGTATTTTGAGGGGAGAAAAAAAATGTGATCACAGGCCTGGTAAATGAGAATAAAATTCAGTTACCTAAATTAAAAAATATTATTTTTGTAGAAGAACTGGGGTACAGGCCAGAGGTGCAGAGGGGTGAGAGGGTTCACCAGAGATAGAGTGGGGAACCAGAACAGGCAGATTGACTGAAATACACTGCTAAGGGGAGCAGCAGGCAAGTCAGGAGAGGTCTGTTGTGCCATGTGGGTTGGCTCCCTGGCTGGGGATCAAACTCAGGCCATGGCAGTGATAGTGCTAAGACTTAATTCCTAGGCCATCAGGGAGGCCCCAGTTACTTGAACTGAGCATCTAGCACAGTGCTGGGTGGTAGAGAAGATTTTCACTCAGTCATTTTTTTTTAAGATTTATTTATTCATGTATACAAGAACTGGGGTACAGGCCAGATGTGCGGGAGGGTGATAGGATTCACCAGAGACAGAGTGGGGAGCAGAACAGGCAGACTGACTGAAATACACTGCTGAGGAGAGCAGCGGGCAAAGCAGGAGAGGTCTGCTGCGCCATGTGGGTACCTCCCCAGCTGGCTGGGATCGAACCCATGCTGCAGAGGCTGCAGACAGCTTCACAGAGATGTGTTCAATCACCAGGGAGGCCCTCATTCATTTTTTTATGTGCCAGTTCAAATTATAGGCAGGCAGTGCCCATAACTGCTTTATCTTCCAACTCTACCCCCTCCCCAATAGTTACATAGTTAACAATAAACTAGATACAATCTAGCAACCTCCTCAGTCAATCCAGCATGGCATGCAAACATTCCTGCAGCACCAGACCCTTTCCAGATGCTGGGACACTAGTTCCTCTATTTGGAACTGGGTTCATTTTAGAACCCTCAGAGGCTTCCGGATCACTTGCTGGGTATGTGGAATAAACATCACAGGGAAGTGCTCCAGTTCATTACAGAAAAGCTTTTCCTCTCGGACCATTTTGTGTTTGGGGAGAAGGAAAAAGAAATTCAGTCTCCTTCCAATTAGCAGGAGAAGGCTAATGTTAAGCCACAAGGGTTTGAGGGTGACTGAGTTGAAGCCCCTTGTTTACAGTGAGGATGTGACTGTCGAGTTTGGTGGAGCTGCTCCTCACCTCCTCTCAAGGCTGGGGCGCCCGCAGGTCAGATAAGGCTGCTGATACCACCTGGGGCGGTCCAAGGGCAAGAAGGGCCAGCAACAAGTACTGTCTTCAGTCCCAGGCTGCTCATATCAGAAACTCAGACACTGAAAGGGAGGCTGGGATCCTAGGACAAGACAGAAACCCCTTTGGCAGAGCTAACAAGTAAAGAGTCAGACAATGAGTAGGAAGACTTGCGGCTGAGCAGCTGGGTTTGATCTAAGTCCTCCTTACATGTAGGTTCATCTTAGAGGCCTGGAGGGTTGGGCCTAGAGGCCTCCACTGGTGGGAGTCACATGGCCTGACAGTGGTGGGAAGAGGAGGCAGAGGCAGGGGAGGGAGGCAGGCAGATCTCGAGTCTGTCCAGAGGCGACAGCTCTCCCCACCACAGCCCCTGCCCATGGAGTTCACTTAGAGCCAACTTTTGATGCTGCCAGGATTGGACTGGAAGGTTGGCCTGGTAGACTTACTACAGAGGCCTCTGGTAAATCCTGACCCTTTATTATCCATTGAGGATGATACTAGTAACGTGAAGCATGGGTCTCCAAATATTTCAACTTAGTGTTGGATGGAAAGAAGAAAGTCCCTGACTTACAATCACTGGAATCACTGCTTGAGAGATCTCTCACTTAGGATTCCAGGTCCTTCAGGCTCAGGCTTTGCTACTACCATGCTGAGACAAGGGCTCCCCCTGGATCCAGGTTTCCTCCTCTAAGGCAAAGGGCTGGCAGCCTCAGGTCCACTCATCTCTGCCTGTCATGGTTCTTGGATATTAGCATCAATTATATAACCTCACTGATGCTTCAGGCTAAGATTCTTATTTTCCTCTCACTTCTCATGGTGACACTAAAATCTATATGAATACAGGCCTGCCTGGTGGCGCAAGGGGTTAAGCACAGCACTATGAAGCTATCGGCAGCCACTGCAGCTTAAGTTCGATCCCAGCCAGGGAGCTGACCCACATGGCGTAGCAGACCTCTCCTGTCTCGCCCGCTGCTCCCCTCAGCAGTGTATTTCGTCAGTCTGTCTGTTCTGTTCCCCACTCTGTCTCTGGTGAATCCTCTCACTGCACTTCTGGCCTACACCCCAGCTCTTGTATGCATAAATAAATAAAAATAAATCTTTAAAAATAAATAAATAAAATCTGTACAAATACTAATGCTGATGCTGACATGAATAAACATTAACTCTAATTCTAGTACTATCAGCAATAACATCCATTAACACCACTGAATGCTGACTTCCCTGACACCTCATGCAAGCCTCAGACATCCCTACGAGGTATAGGTTAGCATCATATGGCAGATGAGGCAGAGAGAGTGAGTGACCTGTCCCAGGTTACACAGCTTACAAAGGGTGGGGGTGCCTTCGAGCCTGTCTCTGAGGTCAAGTTGGCTCTGGAGCTCTCAGACCTACTGCACGTTAGTTTTTTATCACACTGTACAGTAGTGGGGGGAAAGCCAGGGCAGCTGGGGTTGTAGAGTCGGAGCAGCAGCATTGTGGAGAGATTTCTGAATAGAAGATGCTGAGGTGAGAATATAAAGGAACAAGCAGAGGACATCAGAGGCTTGGCCCATGGGCTCTGGGGCCAACCTGCTTATCTGTGAATGCTGGCTCCGTCACTTACAATCCCAGGTCACTTCTCTGTGCTTCAGTCTCTTTAAAGGAAGGGTGAAAAAATCCCCATGTTGTTTGATTTGGGGGGGAATTTAAAGCTGTTACTATTTATGAAGGGTATAAGGCATTTTAAAAAATGCCCGACACACAGATGACCCTCAGTAGCACTAGGCGTTCGCACCGAATGAACACTGTGTCCCAGCCATTGTACTTCTGGGTATGCTCACTCTAATCTTCCAAACGATCTGCAGGGTGGAATTAGTCCACGCTACAGATGGGGAAGGCATGTCACTTGCCAGAGGTTACGTGCTCTCATTTGCCCGAGGACTTGAATGCAGGCCGTCTCCTTCTAAGCCCCCAGTGGTTCCCCTGCAGCCCAGCATCCTCTGTTAATGCTTCCTGTGATGGACAAGCTCAAGCTACAAAGCAAACAGAGATTGTAATTCGGTTTTGAAATCAATAAAGGGATGATCAACTGGCAGAGCCGGAGTTGTTAGCTGCTCATCAGAATGATGTGAGAAGTTGCTGCCTGCATCCTGAATTAAATTCACCTCATTGCTTTATCATCATAAACATTCATTTCAATGTGGGGAGGGATTTTTTAGAAACCAACATGAATAATATATAATGGTTGACATTTTGGAGGAAGCAGGATCTTTACCTTCTTCCATCTTCCATCAGGGTAATTTATCATTGTCTCCCCCTCCCCTCTTTTTTTCAAGCTGATGGGGTAGCCTGTCAGCTCAGCTTGCTCAGAAAACGCAGGAGTATAATTCAATAATAAATTTGCTTAGAAGCCAGCTGTCAGGAAGCTGGTGTTTATTTGCTCCATGAGGTGATCTCTCCTGCTTGGCCTGTCGAAGCCTGGGGCTGGGTGAGGAGTGGACACATGGAAAACTCTTCTGACACTTGCCTGTGACTTTAGAACTGCAGGGACCGAGAAGAGTATATTCATACATAATCCTTTCCCCCTCCTTTCCATGGTTTTGTTCCTCATGTCAACTCCTATTTCCAAAATTCCTGGAAACTTAGTGCCTTTATAAAGGATCTGAGAGAATTTCTGAAGACTTATGTTGCGCCAATGTTAATTCAGTTCTGTCTATAGTAGGTTTTAAGTCCTGAGATGAAAGGCTTTTTCCTGGGTAGGGAACCGGCAAGGGTCAGGGTCAGAACATTTTTCAGTTCCTAGCCCAGGCTGCCTTTCCGGCTTCATCATTCTCTGGGTTTTTCCTTCACCCGCCTGCTCCCTCTGAGAACTAGCGTCATATACCCCAGATTTTCTAGGACCCTCTTAATGCCAAACCTTAGAGCTTGTTTCTTGACTTTTGATTTGGAAAATAATGTCACCATAATTACGATACAGCCACATTAAAACTTTCTCCATTCTCTGATTATCCTGGAGTCATGTCCTTAGTCGAGAATGCATTTTTAAATCCTGTTCCACTGAAACCCATAGTAAGCAATACATTTTACTCAGTCACACATACACACATACACACAAAACAAGTTTTATGAAATACATACCTTCATGTATTGTTACGCCAATATTTTCCATTCTATTCTACCCCATCCCATTTGAATTTGCTTCTTTAAAAAAGTTTTGATGTAGTAAATTGATTTCCTGATGCACTAATGGGTTGCTGTGAGTTTAAATTTGATAAGTAATGTTTTAATGGCCAACCTTCTTTACTAAAATCTTTGTCTCAGGTCATTACTGCATTTGTTTGTTTGCTTATTCATTTTGAAAACAGACATTCATTGTTGCTTATCCTGAGCCATATCCTGTACCAACTGCCCCAGAAACAGAGAAGCACCAGACACAGCTCCTGTCGTGTGGGACTTGGCGACAAGCTCTCAGAGCAAATGACTGCCTGCCTTGGACTTCCCGGGACACAGACGCTCTGTCTGTACTGCTCTCAGGCCCTCAGCCATGGCTGACTCACTGATTCATTTTACTGCTCATTGAGGGTTAGGCACGGGGCGGGGGGGGGGTCAGTGATGAAGGAGGCACGGGATACAGGAGTCTCACAGTAATGGGGTACGGCTGCATCTCTTACACTAGCAGGCCTAGGACAGAGGAGGTACAGATCAGAATTTACCAATGGAGCTGTGTTCTGTGGGCAGCTCTGCCCCTCTCTCAGTCTGTCCAGGCTCCCTTCTCTCCAGTCCTAACTCCATCCAGAGGCTCTGCCTCTTTCTACACCAGGCCCTGTCTACAGATCTGACTCTGTCTGTTTGGGCTCAATGCTTTGAATGGCATCTTTCTTTTCTTTTCTTTTCTTTTCTTTTCTTTTCTTTTCTTTTCTTTTCTTTTCTTTTCTTTTTTTTTGCTAAAGTTCTCCTGACTCCACAAGTCTTTTTGTCTTTTTTCTCCACAAGTCTTTTCAATCTGTTCTGTTGGCGGACATTTATAGCAATGCGTCCAGATCCAACTACTTGTCTGCGTGAACTGATAATCCATTTGACTTGGAGGAGAAAGTCTGGACATCACATTACTTCTCTCACCAACGCAGTGTCCTCAGTCATATTCTGAAGTGATATTCAAATAACTTGAGCGTGGTTCTTTTGTCAACACCCTTTCCTATAATCTGCTAGCCCGGTCAGCACTGGCAACCCAAGAGTATTACCTGAGGTGAACTCTCTGTCCTAGTCAGTCTTCCCCAACAGAATAAATAGAACCAAAGTCGTGTGACAGGGAAATGTCTGCCTTGAATGTTCTTTGAGGAGGAGCAAGTCATGGGGCCCTTCCTTTTCTGGCTGTCTGATCACAAGTGCCACATTCTAGGCCCTGTTACCCTCCTTGTATGGACAGTCCATTTTGGGGAATCTGATGTTCATTACAGGCCTCAGTGGCTCCTTTTCACCCACTCAGGTCTCCATAGTGGGCCCCTGAGTTTTCTTCTCCCTGGGACACCAGGGGAGGGGCAGCTGTTCTTCTAGGCAGATGGGGTCCAGGCATCTACCAGGAAAGAAAGATGGTATTCAAGCCATGTGATCCAGTGATGATGATTCCTATGCCTGTTATATCCCCTCTGACTTTAAACCAGCTTTAGAACAATTGAGGCCACTCATCTCTATCACTTTCTGTGGACTTGAGGAAAAAGTGGCAGAATGTCAGGAACAGGGACTGTACCCACTGAATCCACACTGTGCTGGGCTCAGGGAACACAGATAAAGCTGACAAGGGCCCAGAGGGAGGCCTTCTTCACCTTAAGTCCACCAGGCAGTATTTAGGATTCAGTTCTGAGTCAGGCTCTGTGCCTTCCTCTGTGGAGTCCAGCCTAGCCCAGAGCCCACTCTGCCTGACTACGGGCCTCACATCCTGGGGAGCTGCTGCCCATCCCTTCCTGAGGGCCACCTCTACTCTACAGCTTCTGGCACCAGCTGCAGAGAAGTGTGAGGAATCTCCCACAGAATACTGGAGACCTCCTGCTTCCTCATTGCAGACATGAGGGCAGTCCTCTGAGGAAAGAAGTTCTGGGGAGAGCCCTGGACTGAAGAAGTTTGGCTTGCCTGCTTCCTTGCACAGAGAGCTGCTCTAGTCAGTTCCAACAGGACTAGGACTCCTCTGCCTCCCATGGCCCAAGCCTTTCCCTAAGGCCCCCTTGCTCTGACCATCCAGGACTCTGCAGACTGAAGGCATTTGCTTCTCAAGGTCTCCTGCACTTGCAGGGTCGCTGGGTAACAGCCTGCTTCATGGTGCCTGTTAAATGGAACCCACTCAGATGATACTTTTGTGGTACACCACATGGGGTATAAGAGGATATGGGTTTTCTGTCAGGTGCAGGACTTGTTATTGTTATACACAGGTACCCAGTCAGGTCGGCCTGCCTGTCAGAAATCCCACTCCCTGGGGAAATGCCACCGAATTCCTCCCTAATAAGCCTCCCTGCTGACAACCTCTGGCAGGTGCTGCTGCTTCCCTCCCTCAAATAAGGATTCGGCAACTAAACCTGGTTTCTCTTTGTTGGCTGCTGGACTTTTCTAGAGGGCAGGTTACTCTCAAGTTTCACTTCCAACTAAGGAACCAGAATGAGAAGCTCTTCTTTTTAATATCACCACCAGCAGCACAGAACTCGCAAGTGGCCAGCACTAGGTTGAGAACTGATGTAATTTTTTCTGACTTATTTCACATAGCAATCACCCCTCCAGGTCTATCCATGTTGTTGTAAATGGCAAGAGTTCATTTTTCATGGCTGAGTACTATTCCACTGTGTCTATACCATATCTTCTTAATCCATTCATCATCCTTAGGTTATTTTTATAACTTGGTTATTATAAATTGTGCTACAATCATTGCTGATTTATAATTGCAAGCATGTGTACAAAGGTTGAATCATTTTCCTGAGGTCTCCTCAAGCTAGTGGGAATAACAGTCAAGATTCAAATCCTGGGCACTTTCTATTACACTGTACTCCTTCAAATGAGAGGAAAGAAAGCATCAACCCAGACCTGGTAACCAATTTGACTTCATCCCAACCATCCTGGTAAGCACAGTTTTACTGGCCCAGATCAAGATAATGAAAAACAAGTCTAAGGAAAAAAAGCATTAGCTGCCTCTCTGTAGTTTTCTAGTCAGTTGGGGGATTTTACATAACAATGTGTGTGGGGCTACTTAGCAGTGAGAGCTAGTGGCTGCTTCTCAATCCAGCTCAGTGCTGAGCAGGGACATGAGGATTCAGACAAATGTTAGGTAAAAGGATTTTCAAAGTAACATTTGGAAGCTTTCATTATCCATTCATTTGTAGAGCAAATACTGTATTCCATATCCTACCCTAAGTATTATAGGTTTGGAGAAAGAGCTTCTGCTTTCAAAGCACTTATAATTTAACTGAAGGTGGCAGATATAGAAACAATAACTGGGAGTCAACTTCTATTCCTGCTTTTGTTACTAACTTGTAATGTGATTTTTAGTTCTGGACATTGAATCCTCACTATAAAATTAAGTAGAATAAGTAATATATTCATTTCTCCCTCTCTCCCTTTCTCATTCTGTCCTTTCATTTCTTCATTGTGTAAGGCAAGATATTCCTGCATATCTGTCTTGAGCAACTACTAAGTGCTAAACGAGTAAGACGCCGCCCCCTCCTGGAGGACTCAGGTAAGAGGATTGACATTCACATATTTGCTATATTAAGGTACTGTCCAGAGCCAGGACCTGAAATGCAAGTTGGCCTGAATCCCAAGGCCTGCTGCTGAGAGTAGCACTTCCCTGGGTATAGGTTACTTAAATTTCCCACTTGACAGTCTCCTTCAGGAAGTCAGACCTCCTGAAGCAACAATCCTAAAATCCCTGTGCAGGTCTCCATGGCACAGTAGGCCCGGTGCATGGCCAAGGACAGGCAGTGGCCATCCCTGCTGTTAATGACTGGGATGACCTGGGATTGGTGCCCCACTGGCAGCCAATGAGCCATTGCTCTGACTAGATCCCACAACGGCCCAGCAAAGACAGGCTAAGCAAGTAATCTCCCCCTTAGTAGGAATGGTATTTATATCTCCAGTTGATTAAAATAATTCAGGCCACGGGAAGGCCCACAAGCATACAGGCAATATCACACAATGGAATAAAAGAACAAGTTTCCTACCCAGAGACAAAAGTGGTACTTCTGGCCAAGATAAAATGAAAAGGTTTTTCTTCTCTATTATTGCTTCTGGCTCTGCCTGTGAATTTGGGAAAGTCAGCCTCTGAGGTTCTCAACTTTTTAGGGGTTGACTGAAGGGTTTGTACTATAAAGTACTTCAGTTGCTAACAAGATCCAAGTTTGAACACTTTCACACACTCACAGCACTTGGCCCACTTCAGTTTTCTCATGTCTTTGTTTCTTGTGAGGAAGAGCTGGCTCGTGGAGGGGACATGGGCTCTTGGAGGCCAAGGGGCCTGTGGTGTGAATCCAGTTCCATCAGCCCCTTCTGGGGTTCTCAGTTGCACTGAGGGGGATGGTAATACTACCTCCCAGGGCAGCTCCCTGCGATTCCTTCCTCGGACCCTGCTCATCTCTTCTCACCCGTGCTCTCTGGGCAAAGTGTCTGCTCATAGATTCAACAACTGCTATTTTGCAGCTGGCTCCCAAATCAAGATCTCCAGCCCTAACCTCTGTGCGAGCTCTGGAGATGCTTGATAACAACAAATAGGTATTTCCTTGTGCGTGTTCTAATGAGGGGGGTCTTCCTCGCCCTTACACTGCTCAAGGTGGAGGTTTTCACCTGCTCCTCCTTTCAGCTCCCCATTCTGGTGACAGCACCACTGTGGACCTACAAGTCAGAGAGAGACTCTGCTCCCCAGCCTTCCTGAGACCCAGTCAGTGAGTAAGCCCTGCTGATTTTCCCCTTTTAATAGCACTTGAGGCTGTCCCACCCCTCATCGCTACCTCATTGTTCCCTTGGGTAGAGCATCTTTGGCACATAAATCATTAACACAGAAGGCACACAGTCTATGGTGCTGAACTGACTATGCTGACTTAGAGGAAGATCCCCATATACGAGGCCTTGCAATGCTGGAAGAAGACATTCCAAAGAAATGATTGCAAGTCTCTCCTTCTTGGCTACCTTTTCCCAGTTCTCATTCGCTGACCTGTGGGGCAGCCTGGTTCCAGTGCCCTTCTGTGCCCCTGAGTCTGTGCAAGTGTTTCCTCTACTGCAACAGCCTTTCCTTCTCTAGCCAGTTAACAATTTCCCACCTTTAAGACTCAGCTCTCACCCGCTAACCAGAAAAGCCTCCTTTATGTAACCCTGGGGCTTACATCTGGCCTATCACATGGGAACGATCCCTTTTTGTCTCCCTGGTAAGTGTGAGTGATCAACGGCAGAGACCATGTTCTAGTCATCTCTGTGATTCTAGCACAGGGCCTGGCACAAATTGTCTAATAGATGACACAACTGAGAAAAGAAATAATGGGTGAGATACGGCCTGGGATGTCAACAGACACACTCCACCCCCAGCCTAACAAAGTCTTCTGGACATCAGCGCGGAGGGTGATTGGTGTCAGAACCTTTCAGCTCGTCTGCAGACTGTGGAGTCAGTAAGAGCTGACTGTAAAGTGGGTATTGATCCAAGATCCCCCCTGGACCTTTGATTTCTCACTCTCTCCATCTATCACCCAGCGGGAACAACAAAACTCGCTCGTAAAATTCCAAATGCCTTGGACAGCAGTTTTCTAAATGTGGGTCTGCCTGCCTTGACATTTCCCCCCCCCCTCCCCCACCCCGAGAGCCTGTGGTGCCCACCCTCCTGGCCTCCTCCCACTGCAGGCAACCAAACACAGTCCTGGAGGGGGCGCATTCTCCCTTAGAGAGCCACAGACAGAGCTGGGGCCTCGGGGACTCACCCTCCATCAAAGGGGTTCTCGCCGGGGATGATGTGTGTGCTGTCCCTGCCCACCAGGAACTTGATGCGGTCATAGAAAGAGTGCAGGCTCTGCTGGGACACGGGGGCCTGTGTCTCCTGGATGATGTCCAGTGGGTCGGGAGAGCCCAGGCACAGCGGGTTGACGTGGCAGAGGGGCTGGAGGCAGCAGTCAGGATCCATGCAGTCCACCAAGCCATCTGCAGGGGAGACAGAGCGTTAAGTTTATAGCACTGTGTTCAATGAGCCATGTTCGCCCACGATGCCTCCAATCACTTCTCTATTTTCCACTCACTGGAAAACTTTATTAAGTGCCTGATACATAAGCCAAGGCCTTTGCTGGGCACCAGAAAGGTCCAGGTGATTCAGATCTGGTCCCAGCCCGCTAAAAGGAGAGACAAAAAATAAGTACACAGAGTGACATGTGCTCTTTTTTTTTCCCCAGAGAGACAGAAGGACATTTTTAACACCATGGTATGATGGGGGGATCATGAGGCTCAGACACTGAAGTTCAAGTTCCAGAACTATCCCCAGCAGGGACTGTAGATGAGTCCCTGAAGGTAACCTCCCTGGGTCCCCATCTTCTGCGGCTCCCTTGTCTCCATGGGGCTTATGACACAGGCTGCCCAGCAGGACACTGTGTATGCTCTGGCTAGAAGGGGTGCCCCATCTGCACAGGAGGCACCCTTGAGACTCCTAACCAGTTGTGTGGCCTCAGGTAAGCTACCTGATCTCACTCACATCTAGGGGTTTTTCCTTAATAAATTAAGCACGAAACTCCCTGGCTTTTCTCGTCCATGTCTGAGTGGTGTGCTTGCACTTGTATTCTTGAGGACTGCCCAGGGGCGATATGAGTATTGACTACAGAGTTAGAGTGGGCTCAAATCCTGGCTCTGAAACATACACTGTGTGACCTTGGGTGAATTACTTAAACTCGCTGGCCTTGGCTTCCCACCTAGCTTACATAGCTTCCCACCTAGCATTTCAGAGTGTCCTAGAAGTATTTGTTAGATGAATAAAAATGCAGTCCATGTCCCCAAATCCAGCAGAGTAACTGACAGGTAGGAAATGTTGAATAAAGAGCAATTCCCCTTCCTGACCAGGAACCTAGAACACCGCTCATCAAAGCAAAGGGCCATTTTTGTCTTCTTGTCTGCCAGATGTGTCCTGACCTGGGAGAAGGGGGTTCCCTCATCTCAGCACTGTCCTGGGTTCTAACTTGTGGCAGGGGTGTCAGGTCCCAGAGATACCAAGACTGCCTGGCAGAGCACCTGTCTTCCCCTGCAGTCAGCGGGTTCCATCACACTCTTGCACTGCCCCTGTCAGACATTGCTTAAACACATAATTACAGCCCAAGTTGAGGGTTATTTGCATTCTGCTATTGACGTTAGCATGACAGATTCAGCTGCCGCATCCATAACTCTGCAGAAATGCTCCATTATTCAATCCCAGTGAGCAGGGACGCTGACCATTAAATCAGCTAGCACAATTGAAGGACCGTGAAAAGTCATGGCTAATTTGAAATTTTATTAGCTCTTGCCTGCTCTTGTTTACCACCAAAGCAGCCCCTGGAAGCCAGTATTTTACCTCCTTATAAACACTCCACTCTGTGGCACCTAGGAAGAACTGCCTCTTGTTCTCTCATCCTGGGGAACGTTAGCCAGGAATTATTATTATTATTAATAATAATATTTATATTAAATGAAGATGATGGTGAATAATTCCAGTTGCCATTTACTGAGTGCCAGGTGTTGGACTCAATGCTTTCCAGGAATGTGTCACAGAATCTTCCAAACTCTACCAAGCAGCCACTGTCGTCACCATCACCCACACTTTAGAGAGAAGGAACCAGAGGCTCCAAGTAGTAAAGTCACTTGGTCAAGGTCACACTGCCAGTGAAGAAGCTGACTCTGAATCTGAACTCTCCTTTCTTTCTTTCTTTCTTTCTTTTGAATTTAACTTTTTAATTAAATGCTTTTTAATTAAATCTTAAAAAAAAACCAAACAGGTTATAAGCATTCCTTACACTGTATTTATTCTTTTTGCCCTTCACCGAACTCTTCTCTCTGAGGTATGATAGGCTCTTTGAGTCCTGAAGAAAACTTTTAGGAGCTACTTCCTAAATGAAAAATGTGATGAAATACAACTCTTCTGTGCTCACCCAGAAAACTCACTGCAAGCCCGCGTCTCCCAAGACCGTGAGCTCCTGGACACCAGACTGACCCATTTCAGTATTCCAGCATGGCGGCGCTGGCTCCACCCTTGATTCTAGACTCTAGAGCTTCCCTAACCCCTTTTTTCTTTCATTTAAAAAACAAATTTGTCAATGAACTTTAAAGATAAATGGCTGTTTCTTGTGGTCAGATCATCCCGCTGGCAACGGAAGTTCAGCCAGGGCTCTGCCTTCTACTTCCTCAGTGAAACGAACACCCAAGTCCACCTCACAGAGGCACTGGGAAGGTCAGCTGTGCCCACAGACGGGAAGCTCTCGGCACAACGGCCTCAGTAAGTACTCACGAATAATGGCTACCATGAGCTCCGGGACAGGGCTTCCTGGTGCTGGTTTCCTACCTGCCATCTGGCCCTGCCCCGGCCCCTCCCTACGCACAAGACCATCCGCTGCAGACGCAGTCCGGCCTCAGAGAACTGAAGCAGCTGAACGTGGCCACAACACCACCCTCAGAAGTTAGGGAAATAGAGCTGTCAGGGGACTTGAAGGTCGGAGTTCTCTGAAGAGGGAACACCACACAAACAAGTGCCGGTACGAGACTGTGGGATTGCTCCCAGTGAGATTTGCAGGCTTGTGATGAATGGAGGCCCATGAATTCTGCCTGCCTGCGCCTTTCCTGGTGATGCTTCCTCGTCATTCATCCAGCAAATATTTGCTGAGTAGTAAATGTGGGCTAGGCCTCCATTAATAGAGACAATCATATTTAAATGAGATACGCATTTTTAAAAATCAGTAAGGTCCACCAAATGCTTACCAAAGGCTTGGTTTTCTAAACCAGCTCTTGTGCAAACCCCTCTGTATACTTTTGAGAGCAACATATGGCAGCCTGAAGCAGGGCATATGGCTGCGCCACAGTAAAAGAGACTCTTCCACAGTTTAATTTTCTCAGGCACCGATGACACGTTGTAGAAGATTTGTATTAAGGGGAAAAAGTGTGCTTTGGGAGCAGGAAAGTCCATCTCACAGGGTAGACTGGAATTCTCTGGTTTTCGGGGTTCTTTGGTAGGGGCTAGTTTGGAAACACGTTTTCCAAGCACTTCAGCCCTCACTTAATTGCACACAAGTTGATTGACTTATTAAATGTCCATGTTTCATGTATCTGCTCGTTCCACTGAGACACTCATTCTTACATTAGAAAAACAAACAGGAAAAATAGAGAGGGTTTTATCTTATTTCCCTCAAATTTTCAATAAAGTTCTCCTAAACCCTAAATTCCCACTTTTGGGGAAGAACACGTTTACCCTAGAAATACCCTCTTTCCTCACAGTCCTGAAGGCCTCCTCGCCCTCTTAACATGGGAGAAAATGTCACAGGCCACTTGGGCTGCAGGCTGGAGGGCCGCAGCCATGCCATACCCAGCATAGGCCTCTGGTGGGAGTGGAGATAAAGAGAAGGGAGAATAAATCGGCCAGAAAAAGAATGCAGAATTGCAATTAAAAAAGAGCAAAGAGGACCTCCCCGGTGGTGCAGCGGTTGAGCGCTGGGTTGCAAGGCTGCCTGCAGCCTCTGCAGCGCCGGTTCGATCCCTGGCTGCTCCCTGGCCACTGGGTGAGGGTCCCACATGGTGCGCAGACCTCTCCTGCCGCCTGCTGCTCCCCTCAGCAGTGTACTTCGGTCCTTCTGCCTGTTCTGTTCCCTGCTCTGGCTCTGGTGAATTCTCTCACCCTCCCGTGCTTCTGACTGTACCCAGTGCTTGCATAAATAAATAAATAAACAAACAAATAAATAAATAAATAAATCTTAAAAAAAAAAAAAAGAGCAAAGAAAGGAAGGAAGGAAAGAAAAAGAAAAGGAAAAAAAAGGGCCAGGGCTCTGGAGCACCAAACATTCCGAAAGGTTCTGGTGCTTCAACTCCAACCTGGAGTCCCTCTAGCCCCACCCAGTGCTGAAATCTGCATGGTGCACCAGGCACGGGCTGCTGCCAACATTTCCACCTACACAGGCCTCTTATCTCCCTCCTCACTGCCTACCCTGTGGTGGGCATCAACCGACACTGAGAACTGAGGTCCTGGGTACATGGGGGAAACAAAACCCAGGCTAAGAAGTCTGAAGTCCCAGGTCCTCCTCGGACCTCTCACTCTCTTGCTGTGAGATCTTGGCCACACCCTGTCATGTGTCTGAGACACAAGTTCTTTACCCAAAACTGGAAACATAATGTCTGCCAGTCTCTCTGGACTGCTAATTCTTGGTTTGTGAAGAGTGAGTCATTCAATGGAGCAGATGCTGGTGTCCCTCCCTGTCTGTGGAGCCCCTGGAGCCCCTCCGTCGATGGTGCCCCCCTAGCACAGGAATGGCGAAGTCCCGCCTGGAAGTGCCTGTCTGTACATTCTGTTTTAAGAGTTTCCAGGGAGCAGAGGAGCCTCATGGAATTCTTCTCCCTCTCTGGTCCTAGGCAGTCAGGGGGAGGGGAGATGGGGGCAGCCAGTGGGGGTCCCCTCCTGGCTTTTCTAAGCCACAGGTACATTGGCCCTATGGCCAACTTGCTGAAACTTTCACAGAAAACAAAAGGAGAGCATGAGAGCTCCCTTGAAGGTGATGGCCTGGCTAACCTCATGCCACCTGTGAAGAAACTGGGGCTCAGGCTAAGGGACTTACCCAACATCCTCCTGCTAGCAAAATGGCAGAGCTGTGAATGTGGACCCTCGCCTTTCTCACAAATCCCACCCTTCCACAGTTCACCTCTGCCAGGGCATTGGCCATTCTGGTTCCCCCTGCCCTGATTCCCCTCCACAGAGGGCAGGAATGGACTTGTTTATTTCTGTACCCCAAATGCACAGCGCAGTGCCTTGCACACAGGAAGCAGCATATTCTTTAAATGAGTGAATGATTACGTGAAGGCTCCACATCAAAGGGCATGGCATGGCCCATTTCAGGCCATGGATGTGATGGAAACCATTCCCCTCCTCTCTTTATGTCAGAGACCCAGGACAGGCCTGTTGTATTCATTTCGCACCTATCATGTGACTGGAAGGCCCTGTGCCAGGCACTGGACAGACAGGCACAAGACCATGTGTGACAGACAGAGTTGTCAGAGTGCCTGGAAAGAAAAATGAGGAGGGGCCCGTGGAAGTCAAAATTGGGAACCCAACTCAGGCTGGGGGCTGACATATTTCCTGGAAGAGAGAGTGCTTAAAGGGACACTAGAAGGATGGACAAGAATAAGCCAAAAGCAGAAGGGAGCAGGGGGCCGGTTTGGGAAAGTCGTGCTTAGTAACCTCTATATTGTAGTTGGCATGGTCCCTTAAAAGGGTGGTCGCATGGACAGTGTACACAAGTCCCTCCCTCTGCAGGCTGAACTCCTTCCCCAGCTCGACAGCGTGCCAGCTGACTTCACCCTGCTGCAGACTGCAGTCTGGCCCTGGAACTGGTTCCCAGCAGGCTGTGAGCAGTATTCAGGGAGGCTCTAGGGATGGAACGGCTCTGATCCCTTTCTCTACACATCTGGGCGAAGATTTTGTTATTTGCTATAATAAATTCTGTGCCTTCTCTGGACGGGTGTGCAAAATCTTTATCTGGCCCTCAGAACAAGATTTTTAAAGGTCAATTTCTCTTGCCTCTTATCACAAGAAATGTGGTTTAGAGATAGTCTGAAGAGTGGCCAAATTCTATGGCTTTATGTGAACTCTCCACTTGGCAAAGGGAGCTGGGCAAGAGAAGGGAGGACAGAGGGCTTTGTTCCTAGCTTTCCCAAAATTTCCTTTTCCAGCTTGAATCTACCAGTGATTTATGTTGCAATCCATGATTGCTGTTCATGCGCTAACAGGACCTAAAGAGATGATCACACCTTGAAGCTGTTTAAAAATCCTTTATCAAAAGGGGTTCCAGGGCCTCCCCGGTGGCACAGCGGTTGAGCACTAGGTTGGGAAGCTGCCCGCAGCCTCTGGGTTGCTGGTTCGATCCCCGGCTGCTCCCCGGCCACCGGAGGAGGGTCCCACATGACAGCGCAGACCTCTCCTGCCGCCCGCTGCTCCCCTCAGCAGTGTACTTCGGTCCTTCTGCCTGCTCTGCTCCCCTCTCTGGCTCTGGTGAGTTCTCTCACCCTCCCATGCTTCTGACTGTACCCATTGCTTGTATAAACAAACAAACAAATAATACATGCCTCTTTAAAAAAAGGGGTTCCAGTGGATTTCTTATTCTGGCTTCTTTTTATATATTGGTTCTGTTCTGACCCAACATTATCCAGTGATCCACTGTGTGTCTTTGGGAAATGACTTCAGCTGACTGAGCCTCCACTTCCCTGCAGGTAAATGCCTTCCTTGCAAGTTTGTGGTGAAGGCTGGGGATCATGTACTCAGCGTGGCCAGCACAGTGCCTGGTCTTAGGAATGCACCTAAATGATTACTTTCCTTTATGTGCATTTGGATTTTTTTCCTCCTAGCAATGAGCAAGTAACAGCTTGGAACACAAATTTTAAACAAGAAGTGAAAGGCCTCCCTGGTGGCACAGGCAGTTGAGAGCCTCACTGTGAGGCTGTCTGCAGCCTCTGCAGCGTGGGTTCAATCCCCGCTGGCTGGAGAGAATCCCACATGGCGCAGCAGACCTCTCCTGTCTCTCCCGCTGTTCCCCTCAGCAGTGTATTTCGTCAGTCTGCCTGTTCTGTTCCCCGCTCTGTCTCTGGTGAATCCTCTCATCCTCCTGTGCATCTGGCCTGTACCCTGGTTCTTGTATAAATAAATAAAGCTTAAAAAAAGTGTCATTAAAAAAATAAATAAGAAGTGAAAAAGGGTCAACATGCATTTCTATATGGAGAAATACATTATAATTGTAAATGCAAAAGAGCATACAAAATTGTATAGCATCTAGTAGCATATACAGTATAATTCAAATCTTTACAAATATTCATTTATAAATAAGTATATATTATTTTATAATAAGCAACATGTTTCTATGATTACAGTGGAAAGGGTGAGAAAGAACCAATATCTGCAGATGATGAACTAAGGCTCAGGAAGTTAAGTAACTCACTTGAGGTCATAGAGCCCAAAATGCAAGAGCCAGGATTTGAGTCCAGACAGTCTAGGTACAGAACCTGCCCTTTTAATCACTGTGCTATGTTGTGCTTTAAATACATCACAGGTAGTTCTCAACACAACCCTGCAAGGTAGGCATTGTTATCCTTATTTTATAGTCACTTAGCACCTTTGGGTCACAGCTTCAGCACTTCTGAAACAGAGATGACAAGAACATCCCCATCAGAGGGCCAATGTGTAACACAACAGAAGATGTGGGGCCTCATAAAGGGCGTCATCAAGGGTACTGTATAAGTAGAGTACAGCTTCTTTGTCAAGTGGGGCACACAGAGGAACTCACACCCAGTGGGGAGTCAGAGTCATTGTAACCCCCCTCTTCCCTCTGGTCCCCTCACCCATAGTGCCCTGGGTGGAGTGTAGAGGCAGGCTGGGCTGACTGGGCAGCCCTGGTTGGAGATCAGGAGACACGGGGTCACGTTCAGGATCTGTTTCCTGTTTTTCAATCTAGACAACAACCACAAATGAAAACACAAACAAATCAATAAAGCTAAAGCCAATGCAGCCATATTGTGTAGTTTTTCTTTTTGTGTCCCACTGTTTGAAAACACTGCAACAGTATTCTTAACGAAGCTTGAAATTCAAGTTTAATTTGGAAAGGACTGCTTTAAGCCTAGCAAATTGGGAAAGAAGAGAAATTGGGAGTTCATAGCTAACTTGGAGAGCCACAGCTGGGTTTACAATGGAGCTGTGTGTCCAAGGTCTGGGCACGAGAATAGCTTGAACATGGCTGGCCTTTGGAGCCTGGGTGGTTTCTGCCACTCTGCAGCTGTGTGACCCGGCAGAAAACTTCTGCTTGCTAAGCCTCAGTTTCCTCATTACAGGGAAATAATAAATGGATGATAATACCACACACCTTCCGCTGGGTGAATGCATGGCTGCTTTCTGTATGACTGACGCTCCAGTTTCCCTGCCTGTAACATGCAGGGGGGTGGAAGGAGGGAGCTAAAGTCCATGCTCTCTATTTCTACCATTGCTGTTACTCAATATTAAACTCTGCTAATTCCTCCTCCAAGTCCCTAAATTGTATCAACCCAGAACACTCATTCAGTAATACTCTCACACTATTTCCCTCCACCCGATGGATTAATCTGGGAATTTGCTGCACCCCATGCCATGGCTGAAATAAAGGAAATTATTTCATTCTGCTCCTATTAGATTTGGTTGTTTGGATAATGATTTCATGCAAATAACTGGGAGCATCCTGAGGGAGAGAGACTAGTCCACACTCATTGGCCTTCACAGCCCCTGGGAAAGGAGCAGGGGTTGTGCTGATGGCAGAAGCCCACACATGTGTTTGTCTGGACCACAAACAGCCTGCTAAACGCAGCTCACTCCTGCACTGCCTGGTACAGCCTGTCCTAGTTCTCTCTCCATGAAAAGTGACTGAGACCCAGAGTGACAGAGAGGCCAGTGAGGATCACTTTGTCCCCTCTGGCCCCCAGGGCAGCCTGTGTCATCTGCCAACCTGCAGAGCAGGGACCCTCTGTACCTGCCCCTTGGCTCTCCCAATGGGTGGAAATCCACCCAAACTGAGTGGGCTATAGGGGAGGTGTTCCCTCATTTCACAGTTGAGAATCCATGACCAAGCTCTCTCTGACACTAGTCACCCCAGCGAGTGTCTCCTCAACTCGGATTACCCACGGGATGTCTTCCTGGCTAAAGTGGATGCCTCAAAGGACAGGGACCTAGTCCTCAAGAGATATACATGCATCTGATAAGATCAGCTGAGTGTGTGGATGCTCCATCACAGTGATGACCCCACTGTATTGTAATCACCTGCTGCTTTTTTCTCCTTCCTGAGTGTGAAGTTCATAAGGGTGGGAATTGTGTTTTATTTGCTTCTAAATCCCCAGGACCCAGGACAGGCCCAGATGCAGAATGGACATTCAGTTATTGCTTGTCAAATGAATGGAAAAACTCAGGATATGGTACCATTGTATGGTTTTGCTATTGAAGTGATCAATCTCGAGGAAAGAAATAAAACAGTAACCACAAGTTTGCCCCAAACAAAAGCCCAGGACCAGATGGTTTCCTTAGTAAATTTTACCAAACTTTCAAAGAAGGCCTAGTACCTATCTTTCTCAAACTTCCCCAACAATCAGAGGACAGAATGCTCCCAAACATATTTTACAAGGCCAACACTAACTCCTTCTGAAAGCAGACAAGGGCATTACACACACATGCACACACATATGCACGTGCACACACAGGACATATAAAAGCACCTTTCAGTTCATAATGCAAATCCATAAATTCAACTGGCATATTCCCCTACAACTGAGGGTTTTCTGATTGTTCTTTTCCAGTTCCTGCTGGCTCATATCTCAGAGCAGCTGGAGGGGCACCGTTCCCCTGGGGTCTATATCAGCCCCATTTCCTATAACAAAAAACTCTTTCTCTTGCCATAATGGTGGGGCTTTGGACTCCCGTGTGCCCATGCCCATGTAAACACCAGTGATTCTAGCACTGGGCGGGCTGGCTTTGAAGGACCGTAAACAGGATAGACTGGTATTGTGTTTCACGAGAGGAAATAAATGAACCTCGCTTTATAACCATTCCTGTATGTTGGGGGGGGGAAGTGTGCCCTCTCCCCACATTTCTCAGGGGCACTCAGTTCTTTTGTTGTCCAGATGTTCAACAGCTGCTTAGAGACTTTGGCTAAGACCTTGGATTCTTGAGGAGGGAATGACTTCATGGCGCGGCTCTTCTCTCCTCGTCTAATCACCTGAATGTTATTGTTAGTTATTGGAATTGTGCCTACACAGACAAGTGAAGGGGAATGCTGAGGAAATTATGCAGGTAATTTAGATTGACATCTCTTTCCTGTGAAGAGCAAATATCATTGCATATTATCTTGCCTGAAGGGATACGTGTGCCTGCCCTGCTCTGCCTTTGCCCATGATTATCTCTCTGAAAGTGGAGTCCTGTCCTTTCTAGGACACACAGAAACTTACTCAAGTATCACCTTCTTGATGAATATCTTCCTACTGCCACAACCACCATACACCTCTGCAATAGCACCTATCACAGCCCATTAGCACTTAACTTTGCTCTTTCTTATTCATTTGGAGAGTAGGGCAAGACTCATTCATCTCTATGCCTGGCCCCAAACTACAACTCTGGATATTTATGAGTAGGAGTATTAATGAACTCCACAAGTCTCAGACTGATCAAGGGCTCTTTCAATCCTGGAAGGTCTCAGGAGACTACTGTCTCCGCCTAACTCCCAAGGTCCATGCACTGCTTGTTGACAACTGCTCTGCTGGGCTCAGGCGGGGTGCATCAGGCCTGACCACCCCTGAGATGCAGGCAGCTGTAGAGGACCGAAAGCTGGCTTAGATAGAGACCGGCAGTCTGAAACAGCCCTTTCTAGGTTGCTGGAGGCAATTCAAGGCAATGAGCCAGAATAATCACAATAGCATATACTTGGCCTTTTAATCCTTATAGTGCTTTGATATTTTAGAATCACACTAAGTAGAAAATTCCCAAAGGTTGGGGTGCTAAATGTCTGGCCTGTTGGTTTCCTACTCTGTGTAGAATATGAGAAAGTTCCTTGGTAGAAATATGACAGACCTGCATAAACACATTTAGACTATGCCAACTGTTAGGCCATCATTAGAAAGGAAGGGTTTACTGCTTTTATTTTCCTTTTCCACGTACCTATCTTTTTACTTTCCCAACAGTTGAATGGTTGAACTCAATCACTGGTTAAATCAGAAAGAAACAACTGATCTTCTAAGTGGGAGAGCCCACTACACGATGGTTGTATTTACACTCATGTTTCCACTACTGAAAGCTGAAGGCTAACTCTAGGACACACACCAGACCTAGAATGTTCTACATCATGCAATCGCTTCACTTTATAAACAGGGAGCAGGAGGCCCAGAGACTAGTCAGTAAGGGATGCAGAAGTAGGATTAGATCCTGGGTTTCTTCACTCTCATCTCTTAAATGTCCCACAAGAATAAGCTTCTGTTTTGGGGTTTTGACTGTCTAGCTCTTGAAAAAAATCCAACAGCACAGATAAATTCCATCACAAAGCTATAGAGGCAGCAGGTGTGAAAGCAAGGGTGTGCTTGGGGAGGGTTAATACCAGAATCAAAGGAAATAAGGCCTTAACCAAAGGTAACTCGATCTCCCTACCCTGGAAATATCCATTCTGCCACTTTCTAGATGGATTCTTCCCACCTACCTCCAGTGAGCGCAAGCTCATGACTTTGCCAGGCAACTCATTCCACTGTTGAATTGTTAGAAAACTCTTCCATATGCCTTCTCATCAGCACTTACTGTGGGATGGCAATTAATTTCATTTACATTAGCTAATTTAAAATAATTCAAATGGAATAGTGAAATGTACTCATTCCTTAGACCACATGTGCAGCGTTATGCCTGCCCTGCAGGCCTCTCTGACTGGACAGCTGGTGTGTTGGTGCTCATTAACTCAGCATGCCCACCCCCACCCCGGTGCCTCCCACCCCCTAGAGCTGCATGGGGTCCCTGGGTGCCAGAACCCTACCTCCATCGTTGTCTTTGCTGTCACCACAGGCGGTTTCCATGGATGTGTCACAGCCAGCTCCTCTCCAGCCCAGCTGGCAGACGCAGTGCCATCCATTCAGATCCAAGGTGCATCTGCCATTACCATTGCACAGGCCAGGACAACCCTCTGCAAGGCAAAACACGCAGAATCAAGGTCTGATTGTCCTAGCAATAGCAGTCACACACACTCACGCTCCACCTGTAACTTACAAAATGCTTTCACATCCATCAGCACATTGATGCCCTCAGCATTTAGGGAGACATTAGCAGCTGCCACTTTACCAAGAAGGCAACTGAGACTCAGAGGTGAAAGGACACACTGAGGTCACACAGCCAGGCAATGGTGGGGACAGGTCTGAAACTCACACCTTCTGCACCTAAAACCTCCTCTTTCAAAAGTGATTGGGATTCTAGAACAGGACTCAGTGGGTAGAGACCTGTCAGAATCTGACCATTGGATCTCTGTGTCTGGTCCTTGCTCTTGGTTTGCTCTGGCGTGTTTCTCTGGTCTCTGCCATCTATTTGGAACAAAGGAGCCATCTCTCTGTTTATTCCCTATGTCCCCTCAGCACTTCTAGGTCTTTTTCTAAAGGGCTGTGATTTTCCCAGCTCTTGTTACTAGGTCAATTGTATTGTACCTTAGGCTTTTCATTTATTTTGTCCTATTTTCTCCTAAACAACTGTCTTTGCTTTGAGAAAGAGGGCTTGGGTGGTTTTCTTCCCATCTTATCAACGGCTGCTAAGAAGAGGTTTCTGCACACAAGGAAGGTCTGCTGGCCACCCTGAGAGACGGGCTAGGCTGTCTGTGATCACAAATGCAGGCACGGGCAGGCTGCCTTTCCCTAATTTCATTCATGTGTACATCTGTTTGCCTGTCTGTCATTTATTAAGCACCTTCTTGGGGCTAGTGCTGGAAGTCCAGAGATGAATCAGACCTAGTTTTTATTCTTGAGGAGCATGTAGCCTATCAAAGGAGACAGATTTGTATAAGCAAAATAGTTCGCTGCTAAGTGCCCTAAGGGAAATGTATAAAATATGGGGGAACCCAACACGGGAGTGGCCCTCTGTCTGAGAGGGCTGCGGGTGATTTAATCATGAAGGGTCAAGGCAATATATAAACTCTGCCTTGGTTCTACTTTGACCCTTCATAAGGTGGGGACTTTTTATTACTATTCAAGTAGATTTACAGGTTTTAGATGACCACCTTTTTAATCCCCTCTTGCCGAGTTTGTGGCTTGGAAATCTATGTCTGAGAATCTATTAAGTTACCATAGCTCACCTAGCTTCTTCTTTCCCCTAAGTTTTCATTTGAGTTCTCTTTTTAACAAATCTGCCAAGCCCTTTCTTAGGGGGGTCTGAAAGCACACTTTTTGCTGGCATGCTCTCCACTGTTTTTCTCTGTCCCTGCTCAGTCTCGGGGAAAGGCACGGATGTGAAAGCACTGGCAGGCATAGTCCTTAATTTGTTTTATTCTTATGAGCAGCTGACTGTTACAAGTATGGCTAAACCCAAAGCCAAACTGAAAACTGACACATTATTCTTAAATGGGACAAATGTGAATATAGCCATCCAAGATAGGCACTCACTAATAGCCCATCAATTAGAATCTGAAACTTTAGTGTTCAAGGATTATTTACTGTTATTACACAGTAAAAGAGCATGTTCATTTAGATGTGAAATGTTCAGCAACCAACCAATCAATCAATCAATCTGGCCACCTTGTTTTCCACTGAAAGGAGTCAACACTTACAGAGTGTGCTCTAAGGCTACCAGGGTTCCTCCTGCAGTTTAGTAGCAAATGGAGACTATGTGATCTTTGCACATCAGAAGCCTGTTGGAAAAGGTGGGAATCCACCAGCACGGCCACCCCAAAAGTGATGGAGAAGCAGTTGTAATAGCTGGTGGCAGGAGCAGAGCCATGCAGGGGACTTCCCAGGCATTCTGACTTGGTAGCTAACATGGGCTATCCTTTCTCATCTCAGCATTTACAGACTCCTGCTTTCCCCACTTAGTTCCAATAAATCCAACTTTTTTTTAAACAAGCCTCATTTGTACTTAAAATGAGTCTGGAAAGCAGGGTCCAACTGCTACGACTGGTAGTAAATTGTTTTCTCTTGCTCCAAGATGAAGCCTCTTGTAAAGTGCAGAGAACATCTCCTGTGTAAGAGCACAAGCTGGGGAGCCACATCAAAGGCTGGCTCTGCCACACAGAGGTTGCATGACCCAGCCACCTGCTTCCATTTCTTTGTATCTCATTCTCCTTATAAAATAGGATTGTTGGGAGGATTAAATAAGATCATGCAAGTAAGCGGGGTGCACGATGTGATATATAGCTCCAACACATTATCCGAATCTTCTGTGTACCTTTTCATTCCATCTAGTTTGAGTAAAGGGAATATAAAGCATACCTATAATCTCAGACAGAACTCACAAAAAGGCAAAACAGAAAACTAAGGTAGTTAACCACATCAGAGTCAGTAAACTTTCTCTATAAAGGCCATATAATAAATATTTTAGGCTGGTGAACCATGTGGGCTCCATTGCAGTTGCCCAACACAGCCACTGTAGCTTGAAAACAGCCACACACGATATATAAATGAATGGACATGGCTATGTCCCAATAAAACTCTATTTACAAAAACAAGTAATGGGCCAGAGTTGATCTGTGGACTATAGTTTGCCAAGCCCTGGTTTAGATGCTTCAGGGCAGTGAGATAATGACTGCTATATACTGAGGATCTGCCAGGGGTCACCACTGTGCTAGACACTTTAGATATAAAAATAACATTGACCAATCATAGAACTTTTTGTTCTATTTTTCAGATCCTGATTTTCTAAGGCAGTTCCAACTTTATACCATTTAATCTTAAATTTTTAACAAAATCATGTGTAATAGAGCATAGATTTTGGAACTGCACAGGTCTCAGTTCAAATCTTAGCACCTCCATTTTACTTAATACCTGTGTCATTGCTGGCCAATCACTTAAATCTCTAAGCCTCAGTTTTCTCAGGAGGTCACCCCTAATTCAAAGAGTTGTTGAGAAGTTAATAAGATAATGTATGTTGATTAATTTGCACAGTGGATACAAAAGTAGGTATTTAATAAATAACTGCTGTTATTATTACTGTTCTGTTTTAACTTTGTATAACTTCATTAAGACATTCACAAGCCAGAAAGTAACTCTTTGTCAGTCCAACTTGTTTCAATTTTTGTGTAAAAGCAATGGTCCTCATAAATACAAACCTAGTGATTTACTCACAGAGGTCACCAAGCAGCTCAGTGGGAGGCAGAGAGACATGGTCAGGGCCTTGAGTACCAGTCCAGTCCACCACTTCATGCTCTCCTAGCCCCATGTCCTTCTGCTTGTCAGCAGTATTCCCCACGCATACTTAAATTACTAATTTTGCTATTACTTTGATGTCCCACTCCCTGATTAGAATGTAAACTCCATAAAGATAATGTTGGACTTAACCCAGTGCCTTGCACATCATAGGTACTGAAAATGTTTGTTGAAATGAATCAATGAATGACACAAGAGACTTAGGTTCTGGTGTTTCCTACTGGACTATCCCTAGTGAAATTCTGGGGAAGTTACTTTTACTTTTTGGCCTCAATTTCCTCCTCATTTTCATGAAGGTTTGGATGAGATGAGCTGTTGGTACTTCCTGTACAGTAGACACCACACAGAAGGTCAAAAAAACTTCAAATTAGATTATTTTGTTCTTAATTTCAATGCACTTTACTCAGCACATATTGGATGCCAGGACTGTATCAAATTTGGGTTATACAGAGAGGAGGTCTATCCTCTGTTCTCTTACACAAACTTATATTCTATTTTTCTAGACTCTACATTGTTCCAGGAAGGATTTAAAATGGGTCTTATCATCAAATAATACTTCTCAAAGTGAGTTTATGATGTCCTCAAAAACAGGCTTTTGTGGCCAAATATGTCTGGAAAACAAGGCTTGATTATCAGGACATTTTCCAACATGACCTCAAACTCTGTCCCCTCCTCTCCTATCCATTTACAGTAATGTGGATATTCCATTCCATGAAATCCACTCGGGAATCTTTCTCGCATGAGCTCCTCCTACCCCATAGCATCTAGTGTAGGTATGTGTTGCTTGCTCTGCCTGCCTGAGGAGGAGTTCTCAGTAAGCTCTGTCACAAGGGAAACCATGGGAACACTATCTACCGCTTCTTCAGATGGACCAAATTACCCTGAGGGTCTGCACAGTCTTGTCAGTTTGGGGGTTCGAGATGGAGTTTGAGCATCTGTGGGTTGATTGAGGTTTGTTCTTGTCCAGCAATTTGCTTCAGGGATAATCACACCCTCATTAGCTAGTATGAGGAGTCCCCTTCTGGGGTGACTCCCTTTCTTAAAGCAACATGCCCATCTTTACCCACTATGAAGCTCATTAATTTCACAAACTGTGAAAATCATCAATAATTCAGAGAACCCAAATGACATTAACAATCCCTTCTGGAAGGATTCACATCAGGCATTTGCTAGAGCCAAAATAATGTTAATTTAGGGTCTAAATTCACCTCTAAATTCACCAGAGAAGGGCTAAGCTTCTCAAAAGAAATGGTGCCCTTTAAATGATAAGGGACTGCTTTATCTTCAGCCTTCTGCTTAAACCTTCTATGAAGAAGCGCCCCTGAAGCTGGCATCAGGTGTGACCAGAAGCCTTTCAGAACCCTTGGGGGTATCGCTTTTTTTGTTAAGTGGCAAAGGGGCTATGCAATGCAACTAACGTGTGTTAAAATGTCCTATTATGATTCTCTTTCTGATCCTCTTGTATTTTTTCCAACCCTATTGTCACTTCCCTGCCAAGATGGCCATCATCTCCTATTTATGACATGTCGCACAGTCTCCTAATTGGTCTCTTGCCTCCATTCCTCAGTCCTTTACACAGGGTAGCCAGATAGATCCTTCCAAATCACAAAGGTCATATCATCCTGCTTTAAAGGACTACCAGTGGCTTTCTCATACGCTTTTGTTGAGGTTCACAATCTTGCCTAAATTGGAGGTTGGAATGTCTTCTTGTGAAGTGGCCTTGAACTTTCCCTATCATAACCCTCATCACACTTTGTTCAAATTATTTTAGTATCTCCTTTGCTGGACTGTGGGCCACCTGAGAGGAGGAACCATTCTACTGTGTGGTCACCAAATTTCCTGGCACTTACGAGTTTAGCACATTTAGTGAATGCTTTTTCTTTAGTGTCTACCAATGCAACTGGAGAGCAAAGAACAAAAGTTGGCTTGTGTTTGAACTGCATATTATTCTATTCTGAGAAATCCTGAACTTGCATTGTATGTCTCTGAAATCTTTTTTTAAACAATTAGTACCCATTATATTAGAACGTAGGCAAGACAGGAGCTTAGCTTAGCTTTAGATTTTGGCAAGAAACATTTGTATTTGAAAGCAAGTTATGACTCATGGGCTGAATCTAGCTAAAGATCTGATGATACTTTCTGAAGTATGGCTTGAATGAGAATATGGTTCACTTCTTGGTGAGGGTGCCAATTGGGAAGATGTGGTTAAGAAAACGAAAACTGGAAATTATGGTACATTCTTAGTGACGCAGGTGACAGATAGTAGAATGCTAGAAATGGGGATTAGGCCAGGAAATCCCAAATCCTGGATTGGCCACTGACTAGGAATGGGACCTAGCATGAGCCACTCAATTTCCGTTTCCTTTTCCAAGCAAGTGGGTAAAATTGTATCTGCTCCCTTAAAATAATTCACAACACTTACTGAAGACTCAACAATGTGAAAAAACTTTCCATAATAGGGAAAAATTCCACCAACTAGATGGTAACATTATTCAATTTAATCCATCCTGAAGATCCCTCTGATAATGATCATGGACGAAAAGCCTGTTTTAAAGAGGCTCAGAGGTACTACTCCTTCTTGCTGGAATTTTATTGCTAGATTTTATTCTGAGTCCAAGGGCAGACTGTGCATTGAGAGGAGCCTGGCTTCTCAACACCAGGCATCCATGTGATGGGCCTTAGTAACACCTTTGCTGTATTTGGCAATGATTTCCCAATTGAAAACCACTTTCCCCAAAACCCTTTTTATAAGTTTTGAAACAGCAGTGGCTATCTCTTATTAAAAACCAATTTAGCCTTCTTCTTCACAATTTCAAAAATTAGTGTGGTTAATAAAGTCCTTCTCCAAATGAAGGGTGAGCATAATATGATTTAAAAGAGCACAGCTAACATTTACTAAGCATCATAACTGCCCATGTGCTAGGGACTTTACATTCATTATTTCATTGAACGCTCCTGCTCTCCCTAGGAGGCAGGTCCTGTTTCATTCTTATTTTATAAAGACTCTGAAGTGAAGGGAGGTTATATGATGTGCCTAGTGTAGCTGGGTTCTGAAGTGTTGGAACTGGGATTTGAACTCAGGCAGTCTGACTCCAGTGTATGCATCTTTAACTACTGAGCACAGAGTCTGTGTCAGGCAGTGTCAGGGCTTGCAGCTGTAAAGATGAATGCAGTGTGGGACTTCACAGGCAGCTGGCAGACTTTAGGAGTGCACCGATCTGATCATTTGGAGACAAATTAGGTCAGGGAGTCCTATGTGGAAATTAATTAGGCACTGTCTACTGTACGTCAATGTTTACAAAGGAAGGAATATCTTTGCCTGCAGAAAACATTCTTCAAAGATAAGACTTACCAAAGTCAGGCCTTCTCTGAAAAGGAAAAAAAAAAAAACACATAGAGACTGTCCATTCCCCAAAGTGAGGGATCTGTTTCCTTCCCATTTCTCCAGAGCCTGGTACAGCATCTGGGACACAGTATCAGTCCTAGTGGCTGCTCTGTGGGGGGTAGTGGGTGAGTGAACACATAGTAGTAGAATGTAGTCCTTAAGATTTCTTAGCTTGCCCCGGGGTCTCTTCTCTCAGACTACCATGCTGGTCCCCAGCATCTTAATTCTGATGGACCAGGGGCCAGAAACGATGGGCAGGATGGCATGAGATGGGGTAGAAAGGGCGAGGGGGTGTATGTGTGTATGGGGAGGGAAGGACAACAGCACAATGGTAATATCACAAACAGATTGAGACTTCAGCAGGAAGAATGACATTCTAGGTAGATCAACCACCTTGTGACCAAAAACCCATCCCCTGGGCTGTGGAGGCTGGGACAAAGGCGGGAAGTGGCAGCATCTAAACACCATGCTTTGGGGTGTTTACACATTTTTATATACACATTTCTTCTTTTATGCTCATACACAAACACACACACAAAGACAACAGGAAAATAGAGGAAGGAAGACCATACCTTTAACTACCCTATCCAGATAGTGCGCTTGGGAAATAAAAGACAGGACATTTAAGGTAGGATCGAGTAAGTGCAGTTCTGCCTGCCACATAACCATGCCAGGTGTACGGAGACAAAGGGGGGAGGCCCCCCCATGTTTGGGACAGACCTGCCACGGTGGGGAAAATAAAACCAAAGACAGGACCACGCTAGAGAGAGGGAGGGACAGCAAGCACATTCCCCAGGAAGGGCCAAGAGGAGCTTCCACATGATCTGTGATCGATCCAGGCATTTGGAAATGTGATCATATCAACAAGGACACATGGAGAAGGAAAAGGGAGAAAGGGGAGGATGGGAAGCTGCAAAAGTGGCCACACTCTGGATTTGTGAGCTTAATGGAACACTAGACCTTGCCATTGTCCAGCCAGAATGGGATCCAACATCTCTTTATGGGAAACAGATGGACAAGAACAAGCCACTCTGCTGGCAGAGGTGTTCCCAGGAAGCTGGAATTTAGAAATATGCAAAATTGGAATCATCTCTAATATATACTAGGGAAATGAGTTCAGTCTTTGGCCAAACGCACCACTAGATTATGTTTGCTGTTCTTGACTTTTCTACGTAGACAACTACCCACATGTACTTGAATGTGGAATGCTTGGTGTTTTAAATAAGATGCAGCTCTCCTTGTGCATCTTACACAGAACGTGAGGTGTAGGGCAATGGATGTCATTGTGAAAAAACAAGAAAAATAAAAGAAAACCTGACTACTTCTCAATGCTTTTTAACTCAAAAGATAGAATGATGAATGCTTGGTTGTTCAATGGAGGGGTTGCGTCCAAGCACTGAATTATCTGGCAATTTAAGGTTTGCTTGTTTGTGAAGGCGTCAAGTGCTGCTCTGAAATAAGCCCCACTGTGCACATACGAGGGATCCTGGCTGTGTATTTAGAGCTGGGCAGATGTCTTCATTCCCAGCATAAATCAGTAATACCGTTTCACCTCCCCACCAAATCTGCAGTCAGAGCCAGGAGCCTCCCTTTCTCCAGCTCCCCAACCTGTGCTCCCACAAAGGCTAGGCAGATGGCAATCTCCCAGGGGATCTGAGGCTTTCTCCAGGCTGGGCCTCATCCTTATCTCAATTTCACACATGAATCAAATAGGCCATGAGACAAGACTGGACTGTAATGGTGGGACCTTATCTGGAAGCTCCAGGGTTCTATAAACTGTAAGAACATTCTTACCCTCCATAAAAATATATACATTTCTCTTTTCAGTCTTCTAGATTTGACAGATATTGTTGAGGTTCATCAATACACACACATATATATATTTTTTCCTCTAAAGACTGGTGGATAAGAGGCTATGTTCTTGGTTCAGGTACGCATGTGGTCTCTTTCAAGATGAAATATATGACTGGAGGCTGCACAGCCAAGTGGAAAATTGGGAAGAAGAGATTTTAACTGGGCCTGCAAACTTCCCTTTCATTCTTACAGATGATGTGCAGTCCCTGAGATAAGATAATAAGGGAAAGTGAAGGAGAGTGACTTACTAAGCAGGAGGGAATAAACAAAGCTGTGAAATACCAAACAATTAAAAAATAGGGTCAGCCCACATGAAGAACAGCTCACTAATGTTAAATCTTTCTTCATTCTTGGTTCATCTGTCACTTTCAACTCAATTGAGCTTGTTTATCTAATTTCACAAAGTTATCTAAAGTTTCCTAGACCTCACCTCCCCGGCTATGGCATCAGAGTACAAGACCACACAGGATCACCAGGGTCTCTGGTTCAATGGGTGTTCTTAGCTTTCAGGTCTGCAGAGATTTTTCTGAGAGTCATAATTACATGTCCTTGTATTATCTCTGAAACTAGATATAGTAGAGAGGGAGAAAGCTTAGATTTCTCTCATAGAGTTGGCAAGGACAATTATGCTGGATAAGACACCATTACTGCGATCCAAATGGCTTTCCTCTCTCCAGTATCTATCCACTTTGAAGAAGTCCTCTGCCCAGGAAAAACTGGTTGTCTCCAAACTTTATGGTGATGTGGCTCTCATGATGAGCCTTGCTCTCTCATCTGATGGCATTTCATTTTTAACAGCTAATTAGTTATAAATATTTCCATTAAATATTTTTTTAATGCCTTTGAAAATGCTGACTGATTTCTCTAGACCACCGGCAGGAACAGCATCTGTAGAAATGTCCGAGGCAGATTGAGGTTGCAATCAAAGTTGTGTGTTTCAGGAGACAAAAGTAAATACTCAAAACTTCAGTAATTCTGACTCCACAAATCAAGAGCTTCTTCCCAGACACATACTGTAACTTCAACTCACACTGTAAATAAAGAGCTGATAACAGCTAGTCAATATCAAGTCCAAGAGTTTCTTGGACTAGAATGGCACCTCCTTGTCTCTGGCTATTGAAGATGAAAGTGACAACTGGGTCTTCGAAGTCCAATGCCATGTATTTATAAAAGGCATATGTAGAAGTCCATACCGTCCTTGCTGCTGTCATTGTTTAAAAGTCTTGGCACATGTGCCCTTGATAAAGTCTTTTAAAAATTCATCATCATTTTGAAGTACCAACTTGTGGATGGCAGACTCAGTATTTCACAAAATCCCTGCATCTTTCTCCTTGGAGCTTCAGGAATAAAAGTATGGCAGTTGAGTGAGCTTTCAATATTGTGCAAATGTTTTCTATGTTCCTTTTATATTCCTGTCACTGTGTGAGGAGCTGAAGATAGTGGTGGCACAAAGTTATGAGACAGACTCAGTCTCTGGTAAGAGGTTAGAGCTCGTTAGTATTTCTATGACCTCTGACCTAGGCTTGCCTGTACTGAGAGAAATTTCCAAAATGTTCTCTTAGGATAATCCCAAGAAGCCTCACAGCTTCTATCAAAGGTCATAGAGAAAATGGCAATAGGTTTTCCTTCTTATTCTCTAGGATCCTGAGGTTGACCTCCAATAGTTGAATCACTGGTACACGTTAGGCTAAATTAAGCAAGGGCCATTGTTCTATGTGGTGCCTTGGGTAGTTACAATCACCTGAACTTCTTTCAGATGGGTGACAAATCATCAAAGAGAGGTTCTAGTTTAGATCTGGGAAACATTAGGCTCTTCTCTCTTTGGGCGAAGAATCAATGAGTCCATGGTCAATGAGCTCACAAAATCCAGTAACTTTCCTCCAGTTTCCCATCCCCCCTGTGTGAGCTGGAATCTCCTGGAATGATCAAAAATTCAAACTCTTGCTCTGATAACTTGGGGGTGGATCCCTGTCCATTTTCTCCCCCTCTCTGCCAGCATTTGTTCCGTCAGGCCACAGCTCTGGTTGTGAGAGAATGCTCTGAGGCAGGGATAAGCACTGGGTTATCACACAGGCACTGACACCTCATGAGTGATGGTGAGGACTGTCTGATTACAAAGAAGAAACCCGAGAGCTACCATTCAAAAGTGGACAAAGAACTCCAGAAGATTCTGCGGGCTTTCTTTGAAATTTCTTTCTGGTGAAGTCTGGCTTTGCTCACTCTAGTAATTGCATCATCAGAGTATTATTTTGATCTGTACTCCCAGAGGAGGCTTTTGTTTAAGAATCAAGATTTATACAATTGGACAGCTCTCCTGAAGTCTAGTAAATAATTCTGTATATCTGGCATCTTGAACAATCACAGCTTTGGGGTCAAGGTTGGAATTTTACAAATGTAATCATGAGCTGGCATTTCCCACACATGTTTCGAGACTTTTATAGACAAGGGGCACTGAGGCGAATAAAATAGCCATCACAGAAGTGATGTTAGTTGTATTTTCAAAGAAACAGGAAGAAATTAGACACCTTCTTAAATTTAACTATGATTTTCAGCTTTCTCTAAAGAAATTGGAGGTCAAGTCTCAGACTTAAGAGACCCATAAAATGCCTGCAAAAGACATCCCAAAATATGCTTTTGATGATGCAACTTGATCCATCTTACCTTAACGTCTGGACTAGGAAAACTGGGCTCCACAAATGCAAGTGGGAGTCTCAGTGATGAGAAAGTCAGTGTGAAAAAGAAAAATCCCTTTTCACGTGTGCGGTATTTCTAGGAGTGGATGACTCTGTTGAAGGCCAAGAGGTGAGTGGTTCTGTGACAGTGTGTGGGGAATTCCATCACCCCTGGAGGCCTCTTCCAGCTGCCCTGTTCTGGGGCCCATTGGGGAGAGACTGAAACCCCTGCAATAGTGTGTCTGCCCACTCTGCTTCACCAAAGGCCTTTCTTGAAGAGGCGAAGAGACAGATAAGTCCTAAAATAAGGAGTTAGGATTCAAGGTGAAATATTCTTGTTTTTTGACAAAAATACTGTCCTTAAAAAGAATACCAATGTCAAGTTTCCTTTAAAACTAACCTCTGAAAACTGACCTCTCTTAAGAAAAATCAGGTAGCTTCCATCCAAGAAAAGGTGCACCAAAGCCTCCAAAAGGAATTCTTTAATTCCCACTATGATGATCTGCTCTGGGGAATGTCATGGGGTAAAAGAGTTCTTAAGTCCATGCCCAGATCTGCTTGCTTCTTGTATGCCTGCTGTTAGGTAATCAAGTCCTTCTTTCCTGTTTAAGAGGGCAGTGGTGTGTGAATAAACAGGCTCTCCCTGCTTCTGCTCCTACTACATGGAGGCCTCTGAACTGCTGTCCTGACACTGGACTTTGCTCTGATGCAGGACCTAACTACAGCCTATGAACTAGCTGCACTGTGATGACCTGTTGTATAATAGTAGAATCTGATAACAAGAGAAAATGTCACAGTCAGAAGGAAGGAGTGTTTCTCACTTTGCACAACAGCAGGTTTTTCCTTTTCCTAAGGGAAGCCACACAGGGACAGAAGTTTCCTGGAAACGTATGAAAGTGCTTCTTCTTACCATCTGAGGTTTAAAAGGGGTTTCTCCTTTTCATTTCTATTCTTAAAAGAAGAAGGAACCACTCTTGGCTGCCCTCATTTGCACCCAACCTGTCCCCTTGCAGATGACAAAGTTGTGGACGTGTTCTTTCAGGAACTAGGCGGTCGGGTTTCTCAGTGGATGCAGCTGGCCACAGGCAGAGAACCACAGCAAGCAAGGGACCATGCGGGCAGTAAGACAGGGATGAGGGAAATGCTCACCACATAATGAAAGGGAACGGAATTTGAGCCAAAGTCCTTTCATCTTAGCCACCAGGACTAGTCCATTACTCCTTTAGTGTCCTGTGACATTTTTCTGGTATTTATGACTGTCAACTTTCCTCTTGAATTGCACACATTTACCTTGATGTATTTCTTATCTGGAGGGAAAAAGCATCTGCCACCCCAAGGAGAAGTTTGCTCTTAAAGAGTGACAAGGGTGTGCAGGGGAGGTAGGAGGGGATGGTTTGACTTCTTGGCACCAGAATAAAGGGATGTTCTTTAAGCCAGGGTGATGGATGTCTACACCTGTGACTGCTTGGGCAGAATTTCCCTAACCCCCTCGTCTTTTGACTCAGACGAGATGCTTTTATCCTATAAAGGTCTGATATTTGTAAATGTAGGGGAACTTGGTAAAATGAGTTAAAGACTCTGTAAGCCGAGGGATGAAAAACAGAATGGGCTTTTTTTTTTAATTTTTATTTTTTAAATAAGGATGGCCCCCTTCTAGGCTGGGAGGCTAAAAGGTTAATCTCTCCTCAGTCATGCAGGAAAGTGAAGGTGAGGGGAAAGCAGAACTCAAAGAACAGGGTCCCTCGGGTGACCAGGCTCATGTCTCATTAAGGGGCTTTGGGGACAACTGTAAGGCAGGATGACACTCACATAAAGAAGCCACCCAGAAGTGTACAGCAAGACACTGTGGCACATTTCGCTACAGAAGAGCAGGGAGGCCAGCATCGGGAAAGCAGTGAGTGGCTCTCTTAAGAGTATGGACTGGACAAATGAGGTGTGGGGCTCTGAAAGCAACTGAAATAAAAAGGCACAGCCTCTGGGAAGATAGGAACCAGATGCCTCTGGAGAAAATTTGGAATGTCCTGCCTACAGAGCAAGCATCTGTGGAGGAGCCCTGCACAAGGCCTAGAAAACCAACCTTCAAATCCCTATTCTACATCTTAAAAGTTAAATGGCCTTAAGCCTCAGGTCCCTGTAAAAAACGGGAATAACACAAATGCCCCAAAGGGGTAAGAGGCCATTAGAGAGCCTTTAGCATAGGGCTTGTTGCATTGTGAATACTCAAAAATTAGAAGCCATTATTAAGATTATTATTAAATGTAATATTCCACAGATACGGATAACATGAGTGAGGCTGTGGGGGCAGGGACCAAGCATATAAAATAATTTCAGGCTGTCAGACAAAGGGAATGAGCCCGAAAAACAAAGAATTAGCTCTGTTTGCTCAAAAATCCATTTGTCGAGGGGGGCGGAGCAACATGGCGGCGAGGAGACGCTGTGAGTATGATCTCCCATTAAAAAAAGTTAATAGGGAGGAAAAGCGGCAGGACCCAGTGAGAACTGGGACACGGAAGATAAACAGACGACTCCAGCAAACTGCCTGAAGAAGAAAGTTGCCATAAAAGAGGACCAGAAGGGAGGAAAGCGCAGAACCCTGCTCCCCTCCCCCACCCACAGAGTCGGCACTCTCCGACCCGCAGAGAGGAGGAAAACAACAAACTAAAACGACCAACAAGAACAAACTCCGCAGCAAGCGGGACTGTGAGTGGAAAGGAACTATTGCAGCCACCACACCCTGTGAACAGGAGCTGTGGAGAACCCTGCAGGATTCGCCGCGGCGGTGAGCGAACGGCTCCGGGCGCCATTAGAGAAGAACAAAGACCCCGGGAGACCCGCACACAGCCCCGGGTGGCCCGTAAGCTTGCGCGGAAAAGCTGCGCGCTTGGTGCGCTTGAAAAGCAAACACGGATCGGGATCGCGGCTGCCCAGGTCCCCGCGCCTGCGACCTAGGCTTGCCGGGAGATGGTCCTCACTGGGGTGAAAGTCCCTCACTGAGTGAGCAGGAACCAGGCAGGCGCCCAGGCACGGGAGCGTGTGCAAAAGGCGCCATTCCCGCGCCACTGAACTGGGCTACAGCCCGCGTCCTGGACCTGAGGGCTTTGGAACTGAGACCCGGGGCACGAAATTCGGGGCGTGGGTTCTCCACGACGGTGGGGCACAAGGCAGACACAGCACCCCAAAGCTGTTGAGGTTTACCCTACCATTCCCGCTCTGTTCCCTGTCCCACGGGGTGGGGGGGGCAAAAAACAGCCCCCCAAGGACAATAGGAGAGATCTCTGGCGCCACCTAGCGACCAGAAAAAAAAAAGTCACTAACACTCCATAGAACAGGGAAATTTCTTAAGTCTGCTTGAAAAGGGCAGAAGGCTCCCGGAGGAGACAGTGGCCAGCTGGGAAGTTAGCCCACGCCAGGCCCCTTTAGACCAGCAGTCTGAGCCCACAGAGGGAACAGGCACCCACGGCCGGGGCAGACCGGGCGCGCAGAAGAGTGTGCCTGAGACCGGAAGTGCAGGGACTGAGTCCCGCATCGCCATTTTAGAACAGGTACATTTCTTCAGTAAAGACTGCCTGAAAGCAGCAGAAAAGCTCGCTCAGAAGCCAGAGATGGCTCCTGGAGGAGCCAGAGGGGAGCGGAGAAGTTCACCCAAGATGCCGGCCAGTCCGAGCAACACAGTGTCCCAATGCATACGACAAATTAGAAAACAGACAGTAGGGAGTAGAAGAACCACACGCAACCTAACAACTCCTCAGGAAAAAAGCACACCACAAAAAGAAAACCACCCTCCAGATTACAACGACAGTAACTTGGAAGAACTTCTGAGACTTCCAGAAAGAGAATTTAAAATTGCTGTGATTAAAAAACTGACAGAAGTCATAAAGGAAAACAATGATATGAGAAAAATAATCAATGATCAGAAGAATGAAATTGAGTCTGTAAAGAGGGAAGCAAAAGAAACACAGGAGATCAAAGAATTAATGGAGGAACTAAAGAACTCTGGGAAAAGCAATGAAAGCAGAATAGATGAAATGGAAGAACGAATAAGTACTCTTGAAGACACAGAAATAAAAAGAACCAATACAGAAAAGGAAAGAGAGGTACAAAGGAAAAAGAATGAAGAAAGACTTCGGGAACCATCTGACTCCATGAGGAAAGGAAATATAAGAGTTATAGGAATTCCAGAAGGAGAGGAGACAGATGTAGGAACAGAGAAAATATTCCAGGAGATAATTGAAGAGAACTTCCCAAATGTGAAGAAGGAGCTGAAAATTGATATACAAGAAGCAAGAAGAACACCAAACTTCCACGACGAAAGGAAAAATACAGCAAGACACATAATAGTAAAGCTCCCAAGAATCCAGGACAAGGAAAAAACAATGAAGCTGACAAGAGGGAAGAAACAGATAACACTCAAAGGAAAACCAATCAGGCTGACATCAGACTTCTCTGAAGAAACACTGCGGGCAAGGAGAGAGTGGAGGGACATAGTCAACAGACTCCAAGAAAACAGATGCTAACCAAGAATAATCTATCCCGCAAAGCTCTCCTTCCTCTATGAAGAAAGAATAAGGACCTTCCCAGACAAACAGAAACTCTGGAATTTCATTAAGACTAAACCCCCACTCCAAAAAATACTACAAGGAATCCTAAAGCCAGAACCTCAGAGGGATGAATAACAATGAAAGAAGGCCAAAAAAAAAAGTTATTAAAAGAATAAATAAATAAAATCAAAGGAAGGACAAACACAATGGCAAATACAGATGCTAACATATCAGTATTAACTCTAAATGTAAATGGACTAAACTCTTCAATAAAAAGACACAGAGTTGCAGCCTGGATTAAGAAACAAAACCCAACCTTTTGCTGTCTCCAGGAAACACATTAGCTACAAAAGATAAAAATAGGCTCAAAGTTAAAGGATGGAAAACAATCCTACAAGCAAATGGACCAAAAAAGAAAGCAGGAACATCTATACTTATATCAGATAAAACAGACTTCAAACTCAAAAAAATAAAAAGAGACCCCAATGGTCATTACATTATGATCAAGGGGACAATACTTCAAGAAGAAATAACACTCATTTACATATACTCATCAAACGAAGGAGCACCAAAATATATCAGACAACTGTTGTCCTCTCTGAAAACAGACATCAGAGAAAACACATATGTAGTGGGAGACTTCAACACACCACTATCAACAATGGATAGATCAACAAGACAAAAAATAAGTAAAGAAACTAAAGCTCTAAATAAGGACCTAGAGCATTTGGGCTTAACAGACATCTATAGAACACTAAACCCCCAAAAAACGGAGTACACATTTTTCTCAAGCGCACACGGCTCATTCTCCAGGATCGATCACATACTGGGGCACAAGACAAACATCAACAGATACACAAAGATTGAAATCATACCAACCATCTTTTCTGACCATGAAGGCATCAAACTAGAAATAAACCATAAAAGGAAGGCAAGGAACTTTCCTACCTCATGGAAATTAAAAACCACACTACTGGAAGACCACTGGACTAATGAGGAGATCAAAGAAGAAATTAAAAAATTCTTTGAATTGAATGACAAGGAGGACACCAATATCCTAAATGAATGGGACACAGGAAAAGCAGTAATAAGAGGAAAATATATAGCAATAGAAGCTCACATCAAGAAACAAGAAAGAACTCAAAGAAACAACCTAATCTCGAAGCTCAAAGATCTAGAAAAAAAAAACAACAAAAAAACCCCCAAAACCAGTAGAAGAAAAGGAATAATAAAAACCAAAGCAGAAAAAAATGAAATTGAAACTAAAAATACAATTCAAAAGATCAATGAAACCAAGAGCTGGTTCTTTGAAAAAATCAATAAAATAGACAAACCCCTAGCCAGGCTCACAAAGGAAAAAAGGGAGAAAGCACAAATAAACAGGATCACAAATGAAAGAGGAGAAATCACAACGGACACAGCAGAAATCAAAAGAGTAATCAGTAACTACTATGAACAGTTATATGGAAACAAGTTCAACAATCTAGAGGAGATGGACAAATTCCTACAACTCTACAATCACCCAAAGCTAGATAAAGAAGAAATAGAAGACCTAAACAGACCAATTACATTAGCCAATTGAAATGGTAATCAAAAACCTCCCCCAAAACAAAAGCCCAGGACCTGATGGATTTACAAATGAATTCTACCAAACATTCAGAGACGAATTAGGCCAATCTCCCTAATGAACACTGATGCAAAAATCCTCAATAAAATTTTAGCTATCAGAATCCAACAATGTATCCATAAGATAATTCACCACGACCAAGTAGGATTCATTCCAGGGACACAAGGATGGTTTAACATCCGAAAATCAATCAACGTTATCCAACACATCAACAAAAAGAAATATAAAAACCATATGATAATATCAATAGATGCTGAGAAAGCTTTCGACAAAGTGCAACATGCATTCATGATAAAAGCCCTTGAAATTCTTGGGATACAAGGAACATACCTCAACATCATAAAGGCCATCTATGACAAGCCAACAGCCAGTATCATTCTCAATGGTGAAAAGCTGAAAGCAATTCCATTAAGATCTGGAACAAGACAAGGATGTCCACTCTCACCACTGCTTTTCAATATAATACTGGAAGTCCTAGCCAGAGCAATAAGACAAGAGAAAGACATCCAAGGAATCCAAATAGGAAAAGAAGTCAAACTATCACTATTTGCAGATGATATGATATATACGTAGAGAACCCCAAAAACTCCACAGAAAAACTAATTCAACTCATCAATCAGTTCAGTAAAGTGGCAGGATACAAAATCAACACACAAAAGTCAGTAGCCTTCCTATATACAAACAATAAATCTGAAGAAGAAGAAATCAAAAAAACCATCCCTTTTATTATTGAAACAAAAAATATCTAATATTTTGGAATAAATCTAACAAAAGAGGTAAAGGACCTATACAAAGAAAACTATAAAACACTGTTAAAAGAAATAGAAGAAGACACAAAGAAATGGAAAGACATCCCCTGCTCATGGATTGGAAGAATAAACATTATTAAAATGGCCATCCTACCAAAAGCAATATACAGATTCAATGCTATTCCAATCAAAATTTCAATGTCATTCTTCAAAGAAATAGAACAATTATTGATGAAATTCATATGGATTCACAAAAACCCCGAATAGCCAAAGCTCTCCTGAAAAAAAAAGAAGGGAATGGAGGCATCACACTCCCAGACTTCAAACTCTACTACAAAGCCATAATCATCAAAACTGCATGGTATTGGAACAAGAACAGACATACAGACCAATGGAATCGAATAGAAAATCCAGAAATAAACCCACAGATCTATGGTCAACTAATCTTTGACAAAGGAGCAAAGACTATGCATTGGAGCAAAGAAAGTTTGTTCAATAAATGGTGTTGGGAAAACTGGGTCGCTACATGCAAAAGAATGAAGCTTGACCACTACCTCACGCCATACACGAAAATCAACTCAAAATGGATTAAAGAACTAGACATAAGACCTGAAACCATAAAATATATAGAAGGAAATATAGGCGAAACACTACCTGATTTGCACATCAAAGACATCTTTACAGACACATCACCCAAAGCAGTGATAGTGAAGGCAAAGATAAACAGCTGGGACTACATCAAATTAAAGAGCTTCTGCACAGCAAAAGAGACAATAACAAAAACAAAGAGAAACCCCACCAACTGGGAGAACATTTTTGCACCCAACACTAATGATAAAGGACTGATCACAAAAATCTGCAAAGAGCTGATGAGACTCAACAACAACAAAGAAAATAATCCAGTCAAAAAATGGGCAGAAGAGCTAAAAAGAAACTTCTCTGAAGTGGAAATGCAAATGGCCAACAGGCATATGAAAAAATGTTCAACATCACTTGTCATCAGGGAAATGCAAATCAAAACTACCATGAGATACCATCTTACACCAGTGAGAATGGCACATATTAAAAAAACTAGCAACAACAAATGTTGGCGAGGGTGTGGAGAAAAAGGAACTTTTCTGCACTGTTGGTGGGAGTGCAAACTGGTCCAACCACTATGGAGAGCTGTGTGGAGATTTCTGGACCTACTAAACATAGAGCTTCCATATGATCCAGCAATTCCACTCCTAGGTATTTACCCAAAGGACACAGAAACATCAATTCCAAAGAACACCTGCACCCCTATGTTTATAGCAGCACTGTTTACAATAGCTAAGCTTTGGAAACAACCCAAATGCCCAAAAATAGATGACTGGATCAAGAAGATGTGGTACATATACACCATGGAATATTACTCAGCATTCAAAAAAGATAAACACATGCAATTTGCAGCAACATGGATTGCGCTGGAAGGGATCATGCTCAGCGAAATAAGCCAAAAAGAAAAAGAAAAATACCGGATGGTCTCACTCATAGCAGGAATCTAGAAAACTTAAATAAGGGACCAGGAAAATGAATAACTATAAGAAAGTGAAAATCAGAATCAACAAAAAACTATGAAACAGAGACACTTTTGGGGGGATGGGGGGCGGGAGGGGAGGGATTGGGATCAGAAAGGGGGTTTGCAACTGTATGGGGAATATAAAAATAAAATTTATTATTAAAAAAAATCCATTTGTCCCTCAAAAGCTTTGAGGCTTGTTTCCCAGTTTCTACAAGATTCAAGAGGTGACTTTGAAAACTGGGGGTAGGAGGGAACAAGAGCCTGCCTTCTAAAACCATGTGCTCACCATCTGATCACAGACTGTTCCTTCCAAAAAATGGGAGGGGACGTCGTTAGAACACACATATACAAACCAGAGGAGTCACTAAAAAACTTTAGGTGAGTGTTCACTTTAGGATAATAAACCAAGCAAAACGGCTGGCTGTGTTTAAAATCAACAAAACCAGCAGGAAAGGCAGAAAGAAAGGAACAGAATGATCAGCTTGTTTTGAAAACTGCCAACAGTGTTGCTTCAGCAGGGGCCTATGCCGAGGAGCCCCCGAAAGAGAGGAAGGGAGATGGATGCAGACAGGACCGAAGCCAAGGACCAGAGGGAAGGATCCCTGGGCTAATGGGATGCAGATGTGGTTTGGGGCCTGTGGGGCAGTTTCCCTAGGATTCAGGCCTCTTTGGGAGCTCTGGCCTAGGAGGCCAGTGGGGGTGATGGCTCAGACTAAGCCCCAGCGATCCCCACCAGATTGTGAGTGAGAGACAATGGCTCTGTTTACTGAGCCTCTGTCAGGTGCCGGCCTGTGCTATGTCCACATCTGTGATTATGCCCCAGGAAAGTGAGGCTTGGCGGCACCGGGACTTGCCCACAGTTGTGGTAGAACCACCTGCCTCACTCCTGAACCCCAGTTCCTGAGCTCAGAGCTACGTGACATTTGGTCTGGGAGGGGCTGGTCTGCGAGGCATGCTGACAGGTGGCGGGGTCCAGAGGTGCAGCTCGGGCTGGAAACGTTGGAAATGCTCGCTAGTGCATTTCCATGCAATTGATATCGAGGAAATGCCAGCCACGGTGTGCCAGATGAAAGGACTTCTGCCCACTTCCCGCATGCAGAGGGGCCCAGGCTTGCCCTGAGCGCCCCGCAGACGAAGGCGCATGCAGCCCGGCCCGCCATACCGATGGTGCAGTGCTCGCCGTTCCAGCCGGGGCTGCACTCGCACTTTCCGTCGCGGCAGGTCCCGTGCTCGGCGCAGCGAGGGTGACAGGCCCTCTGGTCACAGGCCGCCCCCATCCAGCCGTCCTCGCAGCGGCAGGCGCCCCCCACGCAGACGCCGTGGCCACCACAGTCGGCAGCACAGATCTCTGTGGGGAGGGAGAGTGGAGAGATGGGGCAGGAGGGCAGGGGAGGGGGGAGAGAAAAGACAAGTATTGAGCGAGTTATTGTTGGGAATGGGGTCACACTTGGCTACCTGCTTAGGGCCACTGGATTCCTGAGGCTCAGGAGGCTAATCTCCAAGGACAATGCCGCTCGGTGAGGACAATGGTCTGGGCAGAAGCCCCTCCGGAGCCCCAGCCGTGCCCCACGGAAAGAGCGTGGATTCAAGGGTTCTGTTGTTTGCTTTTCCCTATTGCCAGCTCGTCGCTGCTTTTGTGCTCGCCACTTCCAAAGGGGACAGGCCTTCGGAACAGATGTGAGGAAAGTCAGATTTAATTAAAAACTGGTTATGTGTGAAAACAAAGTGAGGATGAGTCCCCGGTTGCCAAGCGCAGTGCTTGTGGGTCTGGCTGGGTATGTGAGGGGTCCTGGGCCTGCCTGTCCTTCCTGCCTTGCTCTAACTGAGGTGGGGTGGAGGGGAGGCTGGGCCCCGTACCCCCTGAGCGTGCTCTGGGTGTCTCTCCTGTGCCTCTGCTGGGCTTATGTTCTGCACTTCTGCTCACTGCTTCATCACCCCAATGCCAAGCACCATTTAAATGGCCTTTCTGATCCAAAGTAAACAGTTGGGGGGCCACTTCACAGCCACTTCAGAGTGCAGTTGTCCAGCCCTTTACAAAGGCCTGTCTGTGAGATGGTGCAAAACACACACGGCCTGATTCATAGGCCCCTTGGGCTCAGGGCCAGCACCAGCTTCACGGTCACACGGGCAGAGGCTGTGAAAGCTCAAAATCCAACCGCTTTTTAGGAAATGGGTTGAGTGGCCATGCGCACCAGTGTTTTCTGCCAGGGCTGTGATGGCGACTCTGATTTGCTTCTGTGTGCCTCACGGCCCAACTGCCTTCGAATGAAAATCCTAGCACCTTCAATTTCTTTCCAACTAGATGAACTGGCACTGTGCCAAGTTGCTTTTGCCTGTTACTCCCTTCCAAGCTGTACCTCTGGTTTAGGAGCTACGAATAGTCCTGCTACTTTTAGAAAAGGAAAGAAGACTAAATTAGATCTCAGAGACTGAGACCTTCCGTATCCTTCTGGAAGGCAATGGCTAAAATATTCGAGAAATAAAACCACCACCACAGTGAGTACCTTTTTGTGGTGTGGTTCCCAGGCCAGATACCTTGGTGTGCACACTGTCTCAAAGCAAGCTACTGCACACAGGAATTCAATGGATTTCTCAGGAGCCCAGGGGAGAGGGAGGCCACGGTCATGTGGAGAAAGAACCCTGACCTGGAACCAGGAGACCTGAGTTCTGTGCCAGGTTCAGCATCTTCTGAGTTGTGTGACTTTGGGCAGGTTCCTCGACTTAGCTGACCTGTTGAGTCTGGGCAATAATGATGCCGACCAACAGGGTTCATTAGGCACTCAGAGATGCAGATGACAGAAAAGGGCATTAACTCAAGAGCGCTTCTCAGAACAGTGAGTTTTAGACGAGGAGTTGAAGAACCAGGTTTGGAGATCCCTGTGTGCCCAGCCACTAAAGGGCTGTGTGACCTTGGGAAGGTCACTTCCCCTCTCTGCACATCAGTTTCCTTATGTACTGCTGGGGAACCTGATAGCATCTGAGGTCCCTTCTAGCTCTGAGACTGTGAAATTCTCCCATGTATGCATCCTCCACGTCACACATATGATCTACCCCTGAGGCTCCACTCAAGTGTCCCTCCTCCTCTGAGAAGTCTGCTAGATTCATCCCATTGTTGTTCTCTTGCTCCTTATCTTTCCACGTTACACCATGGAGTGATGTTCTGCTCTGCGTCTGTCTCACTGTCAAAGGGGGCATCCTAAGGATGGAATTCTTCTCACCACCTCTAAGCCCGGTACCTAGCACAAAACTAGCACAGGGCAGACCCTTCATTAGGTTTGCTGGATAATGGATGAACCTCTGTGTGCCTGGGGCTATGGATGCCTGAGAATTTAAAACAAAACCTGCACACCCTGCTCGGCTGAAAGTTAGTCTGGATGACTTGTCTGCATGTGTCCAGTGGGCTGCCCTTATGAAATTTCCTAAGTCAGGTGGTGCCTGTCTGTGCCCTCCAAGACAGGGGTTTCTCAGCACGTGCTTCAAGCACACTCCCTTTCTTGTTCACAGATGCAACATCTTGGACTTCACTCAAGACAGAGAATGACTTTTCCAGGCCCCAGGCCTCCCTAAGTTGTCTCTGAAATTTCCATCCCTTCTGTGCAGTCCTGTAAAGGCCATGACCCCTGGGGACTGGAAGCCAGGCCTTTGCTCAAGGTTGGTCCCCCAACTTGGGCCCCCTACCCCCTTTATGCCCCAGTCTCAAAGGAAACATCAGTTTAGTAGTTGTTTAGATATCCTCAGCACTTTTTCTAGGTGATTGTTTATGGTATTAAAGTGAACAACAAACAGTACTTCTCCACTTACTGTGTGCCAGAGCCGGTGCTCAGGGCTAGGAATATAGTCAATAAGACATAATCACTGCCCTCTAGGAGATCAGAGTCCAGACAAAACACAAACTGATGTTGACATGCCAAGACTACCCAAATTATATACAGCTATTACTTCTATATATTTTTGCATATGTACAATGGGGAATAACAATAAAAAAAAAACACGTGAATCTTAGGATCAGTTGGATTTGGGATCAAATCTTGGCTATGTTACTTATTGGTTGGGTAATCTGCAAGCAGCCAAGTTGCAGGTTCATTGAACCTCACTTTCCGTTTCTGCAAAATGGGAAAACAATTTCCATTTCTATCTCACAGGGTTGGTGTAAAATCATGAGTTCATGTGTAGGAAAGCCCTTTTTGGCTTAGTAACTAAAATTCCTGTCAGGTTTTACCGTTAGCAAAGCACTCTTCACCTACAGTTTCTCGTTTAACTATCACAGCAATGCTAAGAACATCTTGTTATAGGACAGGGAGAGGGGCAGCCCAAACCCCGCAAACCTGCCTATTCTAAATGGGTTCTGCCATCCACCGCATCAACACAAAACATATGAGACTTTAATGGGAAGGAACTTTAATAAAACTAGGAAACAATACAGGTAAGGCAAAGAGTCTAGTTTCTAAATGAAGCACCCAAAGTTACCCATCCCCTCGTGAGTAAAAGTCCATCCATATGGGATTGGTGCAGAGCAAGGCCCCAAAGCCTGCCACAAGTCTAAAGCATCTTCCAGTGGGGACCCACAGAAAAGGGTCAGAAACAACCAGACAAGCCCGGAAGGAAAAGGGCAAAATCAACATCAAGATAAAAGCTGCCATTGTCACCTCCCCACGGGTCTCACCCACATCTGTGTCACCCAGTCCACGACCAAAAGACAAGCACAGTTTCTTCACGTGTCTCCTGGCTCCATCCTGCTTCCTTCCTCAGTCTCTTCTGCAGCTTCTCCTCTTCCTGCTCAGCTCCACCGTCCCTTGGGTGGGGCAGGGAACCTCCCCCTTTCCTGGGGACCACCCTGTTATAATCTGGCTATTACTTTTGTTGAGGTAAGGCTACTGAGACTCAGAGAGCATAAAGGAATTCTCCAAACTGCTCAGGTTATCTGTGCTATTCCTTGTTTTGGACAATCTGCAAAGCAATACTGCAAGACAGGCAGATAAGAAACTGGGTCTTAGAACAGGCAAGGAGGTAGGCTCTCACTTGAGGGAGCCTTTTGGTTCCTTCTAGCAGATCTACCTCCTACCTGGCCCAGTTGTTTATCCTTTGTTTCATCCAAGTCAGAGCCTGGATAAAAGCAAAATGAAATGAGATCCTCTATGCAGAGTTTGCCACAAACTTGGCCTCACTTTTCTCATCTAAACACTCCCATTTCCTTGCCAATTTACAGCAGACATGCTCTTCTGGTACAACACTGAAGGTGCCTGGTAGCTGGGCAGCCTTCCCTCAGCTCTTTCCAAGCTAGGCTGTGAGTTCTTACATATCTTAATGGAAGGGGCCTCTACAGAGTGACCTTGATGTTTGTGGGGTGCTAACTGAGGGGAACACGACCTGCCAGTGTTCAGGTTCTCCTCTGAAGATGATCTTTTGCCTTAGTGGGAGAGACCCAAGACTCATGGGAGCAGAAATCTGAGATGCTACTTTATCATTAGCATCAAGTTGTGGACCCTAATGTTACACACACACACGCACACACACACACACACACTTTTTTTGTTCTTGAAATAAAAGGAACTGCTTTATTTTTCCTTCTCTATTTTTGCTTTGACATTAAAACAGATGTAACTTCCCAGAGTGGTTGGTGAGAAACAAATAGGATGAGGCTAAGGAATGTGCTTTGACAGCTCATATGACTTTTACATAGTGTAAGTGGTACTTTGTGAAATCCGAGGCACAGCTTCTCTCTAGGTTTTGAGTTTCTTCACTTGTAAACTGGGGATGATGCCAACTACTGTAGAGCGTTGTAGAAATTACTCTCATTTGTTTAGTTTCTTGAGCCTCACTATGTGTAAATTCTAGAGTGGCCACTGGCAATTCAATGGTGATTATGACAGACACAGTCCTTCCCTGACCTCAGGGAGTTTACACTCTAGCATGGCAGATACACATATCCTAAATAGATTACATTAAATGCCACAGCAGGGTGAAAGTAGAGCTGCAAGCACAGTGCTTGGCACACAGTCAGCCTATGATAAAGTGAGTGCATGCGTATTCTTATGAGAACGGAAATGAGATGTAGGGGCAGGTGTAACAGACAGAAGTCAGAAGATGGCATGTGAATTCTGACTTTTGGCACACTTCCGATAAGTGAGCATTGCTCAGTGCTGATTGACTTTCACGTGATTAACATGGGAGTCTCTGTCTCCTAGGACAGAGGGTGGGGTCTGGGAGCAATATCCTGAAGAAATATGGAAGACACTATCCCCAGGGTAGACTTGGGCTTAGATTGTGACTCCCACTTTCCTAGCTACAGGTCTGTGGGAGAATTACTTAATCTCTCTGATCCTAATCTTTCACCCCAAAATGAGAAATCATGATAGTCCCCTATAGGGTGGGCATTGATAATTAGAGGAAAGGCTATGTGTATGGAAGAGCTCTTTTAAATGAAAAATGATGTAGGAATTACATAAAATATTTAAAAAATTAAAAAAATAAATGGTATTAAGTTCATGACTGACTTATAAGGACATCTGACACCCTGTGTCAGCACAGCTCCTAGTCACCTGGCAGAGGAACATCTTCCTGAAGAACAAACTCTATGCTTTTTTAGTTGCAGTCACAAAATTTGGGTATGAAGCACTTTCTCTGGTCACCTGGTGTGCCACCAGCAGTCTAGACTATCAAGACCTAGTTGGCAGCCATTTATATTTGCAGCCTTGGCTTCCTCTAGAGATGGGGCAACAATCCCCCACTGCCCTGACATCCTCACTCCAAGTTTGTAGAGCTCCTGACTGAACTACACAGGGTCTTGGAAATGGGGCAGGCCAGGCCTGAGAGTACATATTCGCTCTTGTCCTAGGGGAAGTAAAATCCACAGCTCTTCACCCCTCACCCCTGCCTTGCCTTGCTTGTGTCTGTGTCTCTCTTCTCTCTAGACTGAAAGCCCACCTGACAGCAAGCTTTAGCTTTTATTCATCTTGGATTCCTGACAGCTGGAATCGGGTCTAGCATAACATGAGCTCTCAACAAATATTTGCTGAAAGAATGGATAGATAATAGAATGAAAAAGCTTCATGGAAGAGCTGTTATTTCAGATGGCTCTATCTTAGTGCCATCTTGTGCAAAATTGACTTGGTTAAATGTATTCACATAGGGGCTCACTTTCCTCTGTGCCTAATCTTCTTAGGAAGTTATCCTCTCCAAATCTGACTGAGGACTCAGTAATTTTCAAGAGTCTCAGACTTTACACACATAAGCCAATGCCAGTGTCATGTTGTTTTCTCTCCATGGTGTGGAAGCAGGTGGACACACAAGGAAGAGGTGAAAAGGGTATAGGGGAAGATAGAAGGTTTGGTTATTGGTTAACTGTGCCCTAAAATGTATACATATAAGGGAAAGAACTGTTCACCCCCCGGCCCCTCTCCTTAAATGTTAATCCCTGGGTGAAGCCTGGGACCTATCACAACTGTATTTTAATTTATCTGGATTTGCTTTACAGTCTAGTTCATTAAAATTTGGGAGGGGAAGGTGTGCCTTTCCCTTAAAGGGAGAGACTTACGTATAATTTCCCCATAAAGTTTCTTCTGCTTAGAAAGATGCTCAAAATTAACCCAAGTGGGGAACAGAGGGGATTCCACCCGATGTGCTTTCCTGCTGAGCAAGGAACAGAAGCAAGTGAAACCAATTTTCAAATTCCAGGGACGTGGAAACAGGGTCTTGACCCCATCTGACCTCTTGGGAGTCCTTTAATAAGTCTACATTTAGCACCACAGGGATAATAGGGAAAATTATTCTATTCTGCTCCTGACCTCAGGGTTTAAGAGTGAACTTAAGAGGGCTAAATAATTTTAAATGATTTCTGCTAGGAATTTTAACACTAGCTCATCTGAGTTACTGTACTGCTTAGGGAACCTCTCTGCAATCCTGGCATACTTTCAGTCCAAGCCCCTCTAGACAGCATTTGAGGCAAACACAAGGATAAACTGGAGAACCATTGTAGGTGGCACACAAGTATTTTCTCGCTGAATCCTCATAACAGTCCCAAAATGTTTTCAATTCTGTATCATAGTTAACAGCTTAGAGAGATAAAGTGATTTGCTCAGAGGTGCTTAGTGAGAATGAAAGGTGACTTCCATTAACATTATTAACATTGCTTTTTGGTCTAGGCAAAACCTCAGATATAATCTGACATTGTTCCCCATGGCTTGTTTGTATGCATTCATGCATGCATGTATGTATGTATGTACTAAATCCTGGGTTTTGCAAGGTGGATGTGAAGAAAGACACTCCAGCTAAGCTATAGAATCTCTGAAATCAGAGTCTGTGTCTTATTCCTTAGCAAATCCAATGCTTGTCATGTTAAATATTCTATCTTTTGTTTATCCATCTATTCCTCCTCCATCTGCGTACCACCTAACCACCTAATCATAATACTAGCTATTCAGTAAACAGGGCATCTCACTGCCCATCTGTCTGTCCATCCACCCACCCAGGGGACTTGGGTAAATTACTTCATCTTTTTGTGCCTCAGCTTAATCATCTGCAAAAAGAGCGCCGATGTCAACATCCCAGATTTGCGTGGAGCTTCAATGAATACTACCCAATGTGCCTAGTATTGCACGTCTCCTATAGAGTGAACACTCAGTACATGGCAACAACGTCATGTTTATGTTCTGGAGAGAGTCAGGGGAAAGTGATGGGGTTTGAAGATCATGAGGAGAACATGGGCATAGTCTGAATAACTGGGGAGCCTCTCAACAGCTGGAGGGTTGGATCCAGGATATAATCAGAGGAGCAGGCTTTATGGGTTCCTCACCCTACTGAGAGAGAGTTGTGGGCAGAGACCTGAGGGGCATGGGCTGGAGAATGGGCAGGCCAGGGCAGGAGCACTCCTCACCAATGGTCTTGGTGGCTTAGGCAGGCAGGAATCTCTACTGAGCAGGATGCTGACAGCAGATGTAGATGTTTGAAAGAGCCCTCCAGGGAATGAAAGCCACAACTTGCAAAGCATAAGAACTATAGCTGGGCAGTGCCAGAGAGGCCAAAGCTCATGCACATGGTGGGATATGGCTAATGGTCCTCAGAAGTCCAGCTGTCTGATCAGTGATGTTGAATGGCTGGAATGATCCTGGGTCTTGCAAGGTGGATGTGAAGGAGGACACAGAGAAGTGAGTGAGGATGGGAAACAGATGGAGATGAAGGACCATGGGAAGAGGAGAAATGGAGGAGGGCATGAAGCAGTCTGGTTCTGGCCAGAGGATCTCCTTTAGGGGCATTTAGGGGAGAGAGACAAAGAGGAGGGCAATGTAAAGGAGCAATTTTTGTGGTCAGAGAAGGCACCTTGGGTTCCCTAGCTAGCTTGCAGACAGGACGGCAAGGGCCCTCACAGAGGAAGTGTCTTGCCCTTTGCCACATCGCGACATGACTGTCAGCACTGAGCAAGCGCTTGGCGCCATCTGACAAGTGGCTAAAAGGGGGACCTCGCGGCTCTTCCTCTGTGCTTCTGCACATGCTGTCTGCAAGGTCTAGGTTCTCCTTTAGCCCGATCTTTTCACGTTCCAATCTAAACGTGCTTTGAGGTCTGGCTCCAAAAGCCTCCTCCTCCTTGTAGCCTCCTTCCCATGCTCCAGCTGGAAATGGCTGCACCTCCTGCCTTCCCAAAGCACTTTACGTGGCTCTTTCTTTTGCCAGGGTGACGAATCTACCCGTGTTACTTCCAGAACTTTGACATCATTGGTTTCGTCTCTGCATCACCCCTCACCCCCTGGGAGTCCTACACAGGAAGTCCAGATTCCAGTGAGATGAGGCAGGGTGCTCCATCTACCCACTGAAGGTGCTAAAATTTTGCACAGAACAGAGGCTTGTAGTTAGTCAGACAAGCTGTATTTAAGAGCCTGCTCTGCTACTTCCTGGCTAGGGGAAACAAATATTCACACCTTTGGGCCTTATCTCTGTCATTTACAAAATGGCAATAATGGCACCTATCAGAATCTTAAAATTGATTAAAAAATGTATTGAGCACCAACTATGTGATGGATACCTCTAGAGGCTGGGGATGCAGAAATTATATTTATACAATTATATTTTATATTATATTTGACTATTCCTACCCTCAAGCTGCCCTCCAAGTGTGTGTGCACAAAGATGGTGACCATGCCCGGCACACAGTAGGTGATTTGCTAGTTAACTTTCTCTCCCACAGGCCAGATAACCCTCTATTTTGAACAAGTTGTTTTCAAAATAGCACCCACTCTCTCCCCCTCCCTTTCCCACTGAATTGGGCAGATGACTCTTTAGTCTCACTGCAGGTTTCAGGAAGACGCCAGAAGGGGAGGACAGTACAGGAAAGCAGCCTGTGACATCCTTAGAGTAATTAGTCTGCTTTTGACACTAAGGCCAAACCCAAGCCACTCTCCTGTGCTTTTCAACTTCCATCCCTGTCACCTAAGAGTCGGCACTGCTTCCAGCCACGGTTCTGCCCAGCGTCTGGATGGCAGAAAGCTAACGAGCCTTGGAAACCACATGGCCTTTCACCTCACTCAAGGAGCTTGGAAAGATTTCAAACCAGGCAGAAAAGCGGATTCCAGTATGTTGATGCATGGCAGTCTCCACACCTATTCCCTCAGGACTGGAATTTTGAGTTTTACAAAGGACTGGAAGAGCCTATGAGCTGGAACAAGGAAGCCACTGCTATTCATCTTAATTGGAGGGTACCCTGTTTCTTGATTGGGGGTGTTCAAACCTAGCTTGGAGAAGGCCTCCAAATAGGGTCTGACTTTGCAGAAGGATAACAAGCCAGAAAATGGCTGATGGGCAGAGAGGCCCGAGAACATGACCAGGGTGTATATTTTTAGCCCGGGCTGGATCACTATCCAAACTGCACTGAAAAGGCCCAATGGATGAATAGAAAAGACAGTTAATGTTAAATTCTCTGCCCAAAGACCTCCAGGCCTAATGTCTCTTGAGAAAAGCCCACCTCACCGCCTGATCATGTATTCATCTAGCTAACATCTCCTGGATACATCACCTAGAGGTCCCCCAGGCATCTCAAACTGTACCCCAATACTAGAATAAGTGTCCTAAAGCCAAATTAGACTCTGTCACACTTCCACTTAACACTTTTCAGCTAGAACTTAAATAGCCTTTCAAGGCTATTCATGAGTATCGATATCCCCGGCTTCCTTCAATTCTTGCCTTTTCTCCCTACTCGACAAGTATCCTAAGCAAAGCCACTCCAAACTACTGGCCATTTCTAGTGAATCCCATGACTAGACCCTTCTTTGCAGATCTTTCACTTCCACAATGGGCGGCTGCAAGGTGCTTGCTTCTTCCTTCTCTCTCTGCCAACTCAGATCCAACCTCTGTCACCCATCTGAAATCCCACCTCCTCCAGGAAGCCCCCCAGTCATGACACTTGAAAGCCATTGCTCCTTTCCTTGAACCCTTGTGCTGCTGCCAGGAACACTACGGTGATGGCCCAATTTCTGAGTTTCTAGCAGTGTTACCAACTGAAGTGGACTGATGCCCAAGCCACAGATGATATCAGCAAAAACCTTCATAATAGCCAACGGCAGAGTTATGCAGAGGATAAACACAGACTCTGCAGCCAGAGAAGGCTGAATTTGAGCCCATGTGTTTCTAGAGTGCCTTGGGCAAGTCCAAAGCTCTCTGAACCCTAGTTACCTGTGAATCACAACATCTGCAATGTGAGAGGCTAATATATTTGCTGTTTGAATAAATCATGAAGCAAGCGCACACAGGAAGAGTTCTAGAAAATGTAAAATTTCCATTCAAAGAATAGTTATTATTTCAAAATTACAAGTTATCACACCAGCAGTTTGACTCAGGAAGACAAGCGGAGACTTTATATAAGATATCAGCTTGGGCATCCAAAGAGACCTGATTCTGCAGCCGCATTTCAGGAGAGCTGACATTTGCATACTGAAGAGCTCCAATTCTGATAGAAAATGTTTCAGGGCTGTCGGGGGAAATTCTATGAAATTACAAAGCTGTCAAGCTCCTGGTTTATCAACCTTTAACTCTGGCAGTATTTAGTAGTACGCCTGTCTGGGTCCAATTTCCCGGCCTTTGATTAAATGTTAGGAACTGACCATCTCATTGTAGTTAAACCTCCACGCTACTTCCCAGACAACTGGTGTCTCTGCCTTGCTTCAAAACCTCCTCTTCCTTCTCTGCTTCACTGTCAATCTCTCCAATATTTATTATTCTGAACTTTGATTTTAGGCTGTCACTTGCTATTGGGAAGGCGTACAGGAAATGTCAAGTCTCAATGGATATTACTCCTGGGGTGAAATTCTAACCTGAGCTTCCCCTCCCATAACATACCTATACAGAAATAGCTCAGCCTGATCACTTCCTTTTGATGTTTAATTGGATGTCAGTGCTTTGCTTTCTGGGCTGAGAAGCTAATGCTTCTCAGAGAGGGAACAATTCTGGCTACACAAATGAGACGTGTAACAGGGGAGAATGCTCAACGCGGAATCTAATTTTCTCTCCCATCCATGAACATAAGACAATTTCTCCAGCATTAAAGCATCTCACTCAGTCTTTCTGTCATTAATAAGAATTAAATTCTGTTCCTTCAAATTTAAATGTAATTATATTTTGCCTCGTAAATAAAACTGAATTACCATTTAAAAAATTTAGCACTAATGCAACTGCCATGTTTGGCGCTTTAATTTTTTTTTTAACCCCATCACTACTTTCAGTTTATTTTTTTAAAGGATTGGACTTATTTTCCTGTCAATAGTGACTTGATTTGATAACAGAGCTTTTCTGCTCCTTATCCATCATTATTATTACTTAAGTTCTGTGTTTTGCTTTTCTTTTCATTAGGGGAGGAGAATAATAGAAAAAAAAAATTGGAAGCTCAGAGGATCTGAGTTTGAACCCTAGAAGGTACCCTTAAGTTAAGCAGAACCTAGGTTAGGTTGAGCAGACATGGACCCTGAAAGGAAAATCTTCAATATGCACTGAAATATATCTTTGATGCAAGATTTCACTGATGCAAAGCATTCAGGGACCTCTATGATTTGGACTCTGCCTACCTTTCTGGCCCTACTTCACCCTTCCACCCCCGTGACTCCTTCTCACCTGTCTGACCTGAGGTAAGACTTTACAAAGAGCTCTGTCCCTTCATACCACCCCTCTACTTGAACCACCACCCCCTCCTTTGCCACCAGGGAGCCCCCTGCTCCTTGGAGTGGGAGTGGTCTCTCCATGCAGGCTTTGCTCTGCTCTGGAATGGAGCTCAGGAAGCTCATTATCCTAAAGGGAGGCCATGCTAAGGTTGTGAGGCCCTTGTGTGGCTGTTTGGAGATAAATGTGCCAGCACAGTAATTTCCCTTCACCTAGAGTCAATGCCCAGTCAATGACCATGGCGGGGGCGGGGGGGAGTGGTAGAGAGTCTCAGAAACCATAAGAAGGTTGTTTCTTTAAGAGAGAAACTGAGTCATTTAAGGTCACATAGACTCAAATTCAGGTCATGTGGTCTAAACCTTCACTACATAAACAAAACTCAAATGCAAATTTGTTTGCATCTAAGAACTCTTTGGTTAATTTAGATTTAATCATACCCTCTAAAAATTACATGAAATGGCATATTTATTGAGTGCCTACTGAATGCCAGCCACCACACTAGGCATTTTATACATACGCAATAATCTGAAAACAACCATGCAAGGCAGGCATCACTAACCACACTCTATGGATAAGCTCGGTTTTGGCAAGAAAAATCTAGCTTGGTCCCACTCCAAATCCCATGCAATTCTTACGGACTACACATGCTATCTCTGAACCCATACCACCGAATCTAAAACATCTCCACCTGTTATTCCATGAAACTCAATTGCAATAAAATGATAAGAATCATAAACCACCAGTGCGAGCATTTTATAGGCAGAATCTCTGCTATGTACTGCTTCTATGAACCAGTAACCCAAAGGAATAAAATGCAGTGAGAGCGCCCTCTCAAATAAAAGTCATTTATGGAAGACAAGATTGGAGAAAGCTCAGATCAGTGGAAATGAGGACTGAATTTATGAGGCTGAGGGCAGAGGCTCCTGGGATGGAGGGTGGTGGGAGGAAGACCTGAGGGAGAGCCATTGAGAGGCAAATGATGAATCCAAGGTATTGCATTTGAAACCATCTCCTGGAAAATTTCACACAGCCGGAAATCTTCAGAAGTCATTAGGCTCTGAAAGGAAGGTGGGCTTTTCCAATTTTAAGGACCATTTCAAAGAGGTTAAATTTCTTCCTTTCTCGAAGGCAGCTCTGAGCCAAGAGGATACACAGCCAACTACAAGAAGTGTTGGGGTTGGGGGGAGTCACCGTGCTCAGTAGAGTGTCCCCACTTTATGCAATGGCTGATGAGACTTCCAGCCAGCAGGCTACTCCCTGGAGGCTGTGAAATGATGCCGGCTCTTGCCCAGGAGGGGTTCTGGATGGCTGGCACTGAACATGAAACTAATATGAGCGAGTCTGGAAAGTGATGGAGAAGTAGAGAGATTTGGTTTAACCCCACAGAATGTGTGTAGGTGGTGGGGGTAAAAGGTGGGGGTGAGTCTTGAAAGAAGAGAACAGACTGTCTGTACTGAGCTGGGGTCTTCCTGGGCAGAGTCCTTAGCTGTAGTCCTCTCTCCTCCTTTTGACCCTCTCTCACTGGGTAGGTCATCCAGTGAGCACCTAATACATGCCACGGTCTGCAGGGGGGACACTGAGGGACTCTGCCCCTGTGCAGGTCACAGCATGATCACCACACACTGCTCAGCGGACCATGGAGTTTAGGGGTGGTAGGGCTTGGCGCCAAATCCTGTGTGAATCTAGACTCTCACTTATTAACTGGGGAACACTGGCAAGGAATTTACCTTTTCTGAGCTTCTGTTTCCTCATCTGGAAAAGGGAACTAGTAATACTTCCTTCCCAAGGTCCTGTAACTTTTAAGATAATGGTTGTAAAGCACTTAGTTCAGCACCTGGTACTCTTAGTATAGTTAAGTGTTAAGAAATGAGTGGTTGTTTAATTAATGCTTCATTCTGTGGCTTTTCAGGAGAAAAGACAAGATTGCTGACAAGGAAACTTCTTGGATGGAAAGGGAGCTTGAGGCAAGAACTGAGGACTGGGAAACAAAAGACCTGGGTTTAACTGAAACCCTGCCACACATTAGTGAAGGGAGGCTGCGCATTCTCCCACAGCCACACCTTTGCATCCATAGAACAGGAGCAATTGCAATCACCACCCCCACCACCACCATCATCACTACTACCATTGGGGACACCACCCCAAAAGTGATGTCTCACTTGGGATTGGAGTTGGCAGTACTATATAGGGGTGTTGGGGTACTACAGAGGGGTCCAGGGGGGCTACCAGTGGGGGTGTTGGGAGTGGGGCATGTAACCTGTGCTCTTCTGGGCCACAGGAATCTGTTCAAGCATCTTGTGTGGTTTGTCAGGAAGGAAGACCACATGAATGAGGCTGGATTTAACAAGGGATTTCTTAGATGCGATTGGAAGCCAAGTTCCCGGGAACCCAGGGGCCTGAGTAAACACTTGTATAAAGTCTGACTTCACTGTTTCCACAAACCTAACTAGAGTGCTGGGGAACTTGTCAGCTCACATTTCATTACAGGCTGGTTGCTGAGTGCAGGGCATGTTGATTTAAGCTGCCTTCATTAAATCCTGTTCTCTGTGCCAAACAGCAAGACACTCATCTTGGGGAAGAGACAGTCCTCCTTTTTAGGAGGGCCAGATGGTGAAGGCCCATCTCTGCCCACCCCTCCACCCACAGTCAGTGCTGATGGTGCAAAGATCAGTCAGAATGTGTCTGCCGGCCTGCAGCTCTGAGGCAAAGCTCCGGGCAGTGTTCGTGTCAGCCCTGCCAGGCCAGGGCAAATCAACACCGAAAAAATGACTGCAGCTACTGTGTGCCGGATTCTGAGTTGAGTTGGGCACTCAGGTTCACCATTTGACTGATATTTTCTCACTGAATCCTCACAGCAGCCCCATAAAGCAATTTTACCCAAAAGGAAACTGAGGTTCGGGGGGTGGGGCTTAAATCAACATGCTGACGTCATTCAACTAATGGGGAGCAGGTCTTTGAAACAAAGGTCTGAGTCTGTTCATTATCCTGCAGTTAACTCTGAAAACACAGACAGCCCCACCCCCATGACAACGGCATCCACTCAATGAGGCCCCTCTTGTATAACTTCATGGAAAAAACTCAGAAATCTCCAAAGAGCTTCCAGGGAGGGAACGTTCCCTTGGAAGGGGGGGTGAAGCGAGGACATGAAGGGCTCACCAAGGCAGCCACACGCACATGTGCACATGAGTTCCATACTTAATGACCACAGGTCCTCAGAGGGAGTGTTATCATTATCTCCATTTCTCAGAAAAGGACCCTGAAGTCAAGAAAAGTTGAGTCACATATTTAGCACATGGCAAAGCCAGGATTCAGTAGGGGGTAAGAGGAGAGACCACCTGTGAAGTGGTCAGCTGAAGATGATAGCGGAGGAGAGAGCAGCCTGTGGAGGCAGCACAGAGGGCCGGGAAGTGGGCGAGGCCCAGGGCCTTGGCTAAGCTTCGCTCTCAACTTCTACATCATCAACAGTGAGCCTCCAGCAAGTCACTGTGAGCCCTGAGCCAGAGGTGGGAACGACGTTATACCACACCCACCGCCCTGCCTGCTCCCGGGGCAGCGGTTGCACAGTACCGTGTGTGAGGCACTCAACAAACACAAACTTCACTGCTTCAAGGGGAGACAGTAATTTTGATGCCACCTTTTGCATTCCTGGGCTTGGGGCGATCACCTCCCTATTTTAGTCAGTTACAGATTAGAGATTTCAAAACTACAAGCCACATTTCTGAAAGGGCATATCTCATCTTTCCTCTATCAAATGACAATAATATCAAGGGCTCTCATCGAATGTTTTAATGAGAATGGTAACAATAGTTAACATTTTCTAAGCCCCTATCATAGGCTAAGTAGCAAGCTACCAGCACTGTTTTACATTATCTTAAGTAATTCTCCAAATGATAATTTTGCAGAAGGTGGGTACCGTTATTATCTCCATTTTACATCTTAGAGAAGTAACTTGCCCCATATAATAACTAATTGTAGCAAGGATAGCATTAGAACCTGGGGTCAGGGGCCCTTCTCAGCATATAAAGCTCCTTTGCCTTCACCTAGGAAGCCATGGATGACATGTTTGATAGCAGTTATGGGGTTGTGGTAAACAGAATTGAGGAAGATGAGGCCTCACGATTCTATTCAAAGCTGCTTCCAGTGATTCTGCAGTCTCCTCTTGCAGGTCCAACTCAAGAAAGCTGAGTGATCTCACCGAAAGTTATACCTGCTTCTGTTGGAGGCTGCAGAGTTGCATCAGGGATTAACAAAGCAAAGACAGCTATATACCTACCATAAATCATCTTTGTGGGGACTTTATCAACAATACAACTCAACGTAGCTATAAAAGGACGATTTATTATGTTGCTATAAACAGAATATATATAAAGAATTATTCCTAAGACTCCACACACATCTGTGTTTGCAATCATGTCTTTACACGAGCTTTGCAAACAAGAATAAAAAGTCCAATTTAGACAGTGTATTGAGTGTCAGTTCTCCATTCAGTGGGGAATGGAAACTCAGTCACCCAAAGGCTCCAATGCTGTGTGGATCTCATTTTTGTCAAAGATCTAAACCATCTTTCCTGGTCACAACCAGAACTACTGATACATAACATAGTGAATTAATTTGAACTCTGCTTTATTTAAATAGGGTGGTGAATCACCTACTCACTGTAGGTGAGAGTAGATATAGAATAAAAAATCTGTAGCTGCATCTGTCATTACTTTTTAGCTGTGTGTCCTGGGGAAGATTAATTAAATTTTTTTCTGGGCTTAAACTTCTTTATCAGTTGATTTCATTTGTTTGTTGTCTCCCTTCCTACATCTAAGAATATAGGTTCTACTAAAGTCATGCTTTCCTATCTCTTTATCCCCTTGGATTAGGAGAGTGCCCAGCACACAGTAGGTGCTCAGTAAGTATCCACTGAATAAAATGCTATGTCCGTTGGTAAAAAAAGGATGATGACACCATTCTCACAGGGTTTTTGTATGGATTTCAGCTGTGGACACTATTTAAAACAGAGATTAGAAGTAACCATACCAACTCTTTGTCAGGACTATGCTAGGTGATTCACACAGGTTCTCCTTTAATCCCCCGTGTGAAGGTCTATAACCATAAAGTGCATATAAACAGAAGAGTGACAGTATCATTATCCTTGAACTTTATATGTAGACACCCTGTGGTAAACCAAATACCACAAGCAAGAACACATTCAATCCTGAGCTCATTCACACATTGTATTATTCATTCATTACTGTTTACTGAGCAGTGGCCATGGGCCAGGCCTGTGGAGTCCTGGCATTGCAGAGTGACTGAGACAGGTCTTCTACCCTCATGGAGCTTAGAGTCTAGCAGGATCAGGGTGGCAGGTGGGGGCCAGATCACAGAGAACTCTAAGTACTAGCCGAGTTTGGACTTCATTCTACAGAATGAGTGAAACAAAGGGCTTGACAGGTAGGCCATGAGTTCATGTCCACATGAGCCAAGCTCCACCCATGCCAATATCCCCGAGATACATTGCTCCCTACGGCCTTGCCTCTAGGGATGTCCATCTTGAGGTGAGACACGAGATTTCGGTGAAACTCATCTATCATTATAATCACACGGTGAAGGGGCAATGTTTTGACCCTCAGGGTCACCATGATGAAAGGAATGGTGTGAAGGTATGATTTTTGCATCCTCTATTCATCTAAGAGTGGAGGTTTAAGGGCTAGAGTTCAGGGAAAGAAGAAAGCATTCAGAGACAGGGGCAGTCCTCTGCTACACGAGAGGGGACAGGGTCTGGCCACTGATGGGGATGGAACGGTAAACATGTTACATGGAAAGCCCCTCTCTCCCTCCAAGCTGGGTCCTCCACCCCCTGCATTTACCAATAGAACAGTCGTGTCCCGTCCAGCTTGGGTCACAGCTGCACAGCCCGGTGTCTGGGAGGAAGGTTCCATGTCCCGAGCACTGGTCCAAGCAGGTGGCCCTGGGTGTCTCGCAGTTGGTGCCACCCCATCCCACAGAGCAGTGGCATTCGCCTCGCACGCAGACACCGCGGCCGGAGCACGTGGGGTCCATGCAGTCCACTGGACACAGAGAAAGAAAAAACAGGTGAGCAGCTGACCCACAGAAGAGAGGAGTTTCTTTAAGCAGTCTTCCACACTTTGGGGAAGGGGGTACCACATGCTCCAGGAAGACACAGACTCCCTGCGCAGAGCCCACAGGGTGCGGCAAAGAGCCACTAATGACTCTAGCAAATGGTAGACCTGGGTTCCTGACTGCCTGTGTCTCTGAGTCTCCTTCCTTCACATGTAAGATGTGGATCCAGAGTCCTAGCCTGGGTTTGTGGGGTGGACAGAGTAGGAAGTAGGTATCAAGTGCTAATACAGAGCCACCACATCTGTAATCACTGCAGTAATCCAGCCAGGACTCTGCTTTGTTCAATCCCGTGTGTCTATCTCCCAGAAAAGAGCACACAAATCTTTGAAGAACTCAACAAATCTTTGTCAAACAGTCTTATTGTTTCAACTTCATAATGCAGCTTTACTTATGTGAGTATGTGGGGCTGAAAAACAGAGTTTCCATAATACAAACAAGAATTTATTTTGCATTTCAGTTCCATTAGCTTTTATCATCTTCCCCAAATTCTTGTAACTGATAAGACTTTCAAACCTCACTCTACAGAGCACAAACATCTCAATGACTAGTCAACATTATATGGTGGCTTTGCACAGCTTCTTCTCAAGCGGCAGGTGGACGATATAGCGGCAGTCAAGCAGCACCAAGGTTCATAGGCCCAAGTTCAGAGTGGTCCCAAGAGACTAAGCCAGAAAGAGGGGAAGAACAGTAACATTGAGAATGTTACTCCCACAGGCTCTGTGCCTGTGGGAGGTGCTTACAGACATTACCAGGCTAGGTTTTCTCAATAACATAGTGGGATGCAGATGCAGAAACTGGGGTTCAGAGAGGTAAAATGATTTATACCTGAGCAGATAATTAAACCTTGCCAGAGAGAAAGCTGAAGACAGGCAGGTCTGTCTGATTGTGATATTCTGCTACTGGGGTTGATTTTCCTCAATCAAAGCTTTAGTTACAGGCCTACACAAAAATTAGCCGAGACCACTAAAGTTCCACAAAGCTCTGCACAGAAAATGTAGAAAAGTATTGAGCATTATGTGTGCCCCATGGGGCAGCAGAGAGTGGACAGAGCTGGCAAAGGAGGGTGTTCTGTGTTCTTTACTCAACTAAAATGCTGTCAGATCTGCCTGGTGTTCTGGAGGGTCGGGGCTTCCACTCATTTTGCAATGGTAAGAGGACAATGGGGTGCTGATTTGTCCCAGCACATAGCTGGTGCGGAAAAAGTTTTGCTGGAGCAGCAATGAGCTCCAGATAGGAGCTTATGAAGAAATCCTATGATTTAGAGGAAGGAACTCAGGACTTGACCTCTGGTGTGCTAGGTTCAAGGGTCGGGAGACAAAATGTACTGATTCTATACCATGGTCAAGTCACAAACCTCTCTGAGCTCCCATTTCTAGGGCAGGTGTGAGATTAGCACCCACCTCTGGGGTTGCTGTGAGGACCAAATGACAATGAGGCTTTGAAAGGACTCTGTGAGCTGTAAGTTGTTGGAAAGAAGTTACTTTTCCATCTTCACAGGCTATCCAGCAGTAAGACTTAGTGAAACTCTGCTCAGAGCTCATTTATAATTCAAACAAGCTTTTACTTTCTTTATCAATTAAATTTTATAACCCTGTATATTTGACTTTTGCACAAAGGACTGGGAAACTGGCCTCACAGACACCAACGGGCAGAGTTTTTACAAACGGCAGCATTTTGGGAACAGAATGTTTATTTTGAGGGCCAGCTTATTAAGAAAACTTTTTTACTACTTCGGTTTTCAAAGGAGCTCAGCTTAATGACCTAAATGATAAATATGAAGATCAGAGGCCAGGAGCAACCTTGTGCTAAAAACATAATAATGGTAACAACAGCAGCAATAATAACAATTAGCATTAATTTAGTCCCTCTCTGAGGCCATATTTTGCTATTAAACCTTTTATATACATGATCTCTTTTAACTCTAATAACAGCCCTCAAAGTAGATGCCATTATTATCCTCATTTTAAAGATGAGGAAACTGAACACAGAAAGGTTAAATAACTTGCTCAATACCACACAGTGGTGAGTGGAGGAATTCAGATTTTAATCACTCTTTCCTGGTGCAGATTTCCTGGTATGTCGTCTATAATCTTACTGGTTCAGAAATACATGTATACATTTGTACAAACAAGGGCACCCAAAGTGGTTAAGAGTAGAAATTAAAAAAAAAAAAAAAGACAAGGAAACAAGGAGAGAAATAGGGCAAAGAGGAGAATTAATGAAGTCAAATGTAGGCAAAGAGTCTTTTATCTTGCAGTCCCTGGGTACCAGTTAATAATGGCTAAAGTATGACCTGTTGGGTTTCCTGATAATTAAAAATAATAAAAATAATAATAGTGATAAATTTTCATGACCTGCCTCAGATCTCAGAACCCCAGAGGGATTATTCTGGCCCATTAGGTTACTATGATATTTCCCTCAATCCAAAGAGGAAACAAGTCAGCCATTCCTATCTCCAGCATGTAAAGATATTTCCTGTTGTGTGAGTGCCTGGACCTTAGCTTTGGGTTGAAGCTGTCATCTAAGGCGCCCTCAAGTTTGAATCTATAAATCTGTTTGCCTGTTAGCATGCAAGCTGAGAGGGTGCCAAGTTTAGCATGAGGCCCTTGGCATCACCATCCTGTTCCTCAGACACAGTAAGTCTGAGAGAGGCTCAGGAACCAGCAAAGTGAAACCTACACTCTCAGAAGATGGTCCAGACAGGGAACAAAGATCGGAAGGAAGTGATGAGAGGCTACCTCCAGGCAATGACTTGGCCAACCAGGTGGAACACGAGGGAAGTTTTAAAAAGGACAGCTTCCCCAGGACAGGCAGTTCCAGGAAACCTCTGCTGAACTGCCAGAACACCATCCCTGCTTACCCTGAACCTAAGGCCATGAGGACCCCTTATCTGCCCTCCCTTTCTGGGGCCTCTGGCGAAGGGAACCCTAAGATGAGATGGAAGTTTCCAGAAGAGTCTTTACTTCCCAGGAAGCCAAGAGTAACACAGGAAAAACCAGCCAGCCTGCTGCAGGGTTGGGTGTGGGGGGGCCACTGTGCTGAAGGGGGCAGGTTGGCAGGGAAGTGGGCTGAATCCCCTTTAGGAGACAGTCTAACTTAATCTCTTCTTAGAAGAGGTGCCAAACAGTGACATTTTTGTTCCTCTGCAGAGCTTGCCATTTAAGCCAAAATTCTGGCAGAAGCTCATCCCATTAACGAGATGATGACGCCTGCATGGCAGGCTGCAAACACAACTCTCCCCAAATGTCCCACGCTTGGATGACCACACAAGCTATTAGAAGTTCTTTGGGACAAAAAATACAGCTTCTCACTTTTCACTACAAAGGGTCTATGCTGTTCTCCCCCATCCCCAACTCCCTCCAAGAGTCCCATCGGCCTGATTTAGGCTTTTAAAAATATGGGGCAATAAACTTCAGAAAGAAAAGGGTGGAAGGGAAAAAGTAAGCTTGTTAGCTGATGTTTTATAAACAGTGCAGCGGGGCCCCGAGGAGGGGCACAGAGAGAAGGGAAGAGGACAAAGGCTTCGAGAAACCCCCTTTATAAACACAGGACTATGCAATGATGCTTCACCAGAGAGATAGAAATAATAAAAGGAATCAGTACCAGATGGGCCACCTCAGAAAAGAAAGCAGGAGTGCAAACACTTCTTTTCAAAAAGATAATGTAAATCAGAGAGCTAAACAACTTCTTCCTCTCCTTGTAAGTCAGCCGGCACTCGGGGGCACTGTCCGGCACTCGGGGGCACTGTCCAGTGCCAGCTGACCTTCAAAGGACAGCCTTCCCTGCGGGCCCACACAGCATGTGTGGGGGATGGGGGGTGGGTGGGACTGCCCTGCAAGGTCAAGAGGAATCGCCTCATAGTTTTTCTTTCCTTCTCAGGGTCTTCATCACAAGTGGCTACAATGAAAAGGGAAAGCAGATGAAGGTCCCTATTGTCATTAGGGGACGTCCAGTTCCTTTGTTTGAGGGGCCGGTGCTCTCCTCTCTCCAACAGCCCGAAGTAATCCCTCTCCCAGTTAACAGGACTCCAGCTACACGTGGGGTTGACAGAAAGACAGCCCGTCCCAGAGAGATGATTTTCAGACACTAATTCCTTCCTGTTTTTCACTTTCTTAAAATAGGCCCGTTATATTCTCTCTCGGTTTTTGTTTGTTTGTTTTTTCGGAAAAAATGATGCCTCGATAGGGGGCTGTCTGTTAAATCCCAAATGGGTTAAGAGAGCTAGCTCTCCTGGCATCTCTTCCACCCACTGTAGAAGGTGCCAGGCCCTAGTCACAGGCAGTGTTCATCAGTTTCAGGGGCAAATCCATCCATTTCCAAAACTTCAGTGAGTGGCGTGAAATAGGAAATGTGCTTCAATTGTCTCCAGAATAAAATTAACAATGTAAGTGCTAACATTTATGGGGCATTTACTCTGTGTCAGACACTGGGTCATTTAATTTGATCCTTACCATGGCCCTCTGAGGAAGGTATTCCCGTTTTGTAGATGAGAGAACTGAAGCTAGTTAATGGCAAAGCCAGGACTCCAACCTGATTCTGATTCCCAAGTGTGTATTCATAAAAACTACACTATACTGCTGGTGGGTAAGACCCCTCTCCTTTGGAAATCCCATGCAATCAAGGGGAGAAAACAAGGGTCTGGAGGGAGAAGACGTGGGTGAATCATAGCCTGCATGGGTTAGCTCTGTGATCAAAGGTATGTCAGTATTCACTCACGAAATAGAAACATTTACTTATATCACCTGGTTAGATTTTCTAAGAAAGAACTGATGCTGCTGTTAAATCATCAGTTAACCTTCTAGCCTCAATCTCCACAGGCATGAATTTACTTTATGAAGGAAAGATGGGCACTGAAGAGCCACAAACATGAACACACACACAAGCGTGCACAAGCACATGTGGTTGGCCACCTGCAAGAGCAGGATAACAGAGGACGGAGTCTTGAGGTCTATAATAGTCTTCTACTGCAGAGATCAGGAGATCAGATAAGCTTAAAAGGAGTATAGAAAGAACTGGGACTATGGAGCCAGAAAGATGGGCTGAAACTCACCTCTGCTGTGTACCGCTATGTGACCCTGGGCAAGTCACCTGATTGCCTGAGAGGATTACCTGTTCCTACTGGGGTTGAAGTGACCTGATACAAGACTTCTAGCACAGCGAGTGCTGAAAACATGACACCACTCCTCTCTTCACTGAGCAGGACATTGGCTTGTCCTCATCCTTTTGATTAACGACTGTTGCTAAAGGCTTCTTGGCTCAGGGATGGAGGTCACAGGGTCACTCAGGAGGCCCCCTCTGTTCCCGCACATCCTCTTGGCCCTGCACGCTGGTCATTATCTCAGAACCAGTGCTGGTGCGGCCTGCCCACCAGTCTTACCTTCCTCGCAGCTCTCGCCCTTATAGCCAGGGTTGCAGATGCAGGTGCCCATGATGCAGGTGCCATGGTTGCTGCAGGCCACGTCGATGCACTGGTTGGTGGGCACGTCGCACTCAGCGCCCTTCCAGCCACTGTGGCACAGGCACCGGCCCTTCATGTACTGGCCATTCCCACTACAGAGCACGGGGCAGGAGGCTGCAGACATAGCACAGAGCTCTGCGTGAGTCCACCGTTGCTGCTTTGTCCCTGTCTTCCCTTGGCCAGCTGGTTTGAACATTAGCCTCAATATTTTGCCCTGTGTGCCCATCTGTTTCTCTTGCTTTGTTTGTTTCCAGCTTAAACACATCTGAAATTATAGGCAAAGGTGCGAAGTGCAGGGCCAGGTGGAGTTGGTGCCCACCATGCTGCTGGCCCCCTACCCCCTCGGGTTACAGTGCAGCCCGGGACCCTCTGTCAGGACGCCTCAGTCTGTTCTTTGGTCTCACTGGAAATGACAGTAGCTGGGCCTCCTGCTGCCCCTTCTTCCCCCAGCACTCTCCTCCTGAGAGCACTCCATTTCCTTTCCATACCTCATCTGCAGTGCCACTTACTCTTCTTTAAGCAGCAAACCTCAGCTTCTTTTGCCTTTCTGGCCCCCACTCAAGCCCTGTACACTACTGCCCCATAAGAGAACAGCTGAGCCCTATTTGGTGCTTTAAAGCATTATCTTTTCATTCTACCTTTTAGTGTAAAGGGCTTTGTGATCATCGGTACAAAGGACACTATATAAAAATAAATTATATTGCACTGTGCTGTAAGTACCTACCAGACTTGCTGAGATACAATAAGGCTGTTTTATACATGACTCTTAACTTTAAGTGCATATGGGATGAGACAGAAATTCCTGTGACAGTGATGACTCATCTCTCCCTTCTGCACCACCTTCCAGGCCCCCACCTGGCTTCTTTTCTTTTTAAAGCACTCAGCACGTAATCACTGCACCTCCTTGGGCTGCCGGCTCTGCTACCTCAAACTGAGTCTTTCTCGCAATTGAAAGAGTAAGCAGAACCCCCCAAGCTGCACCAGGCCGGCATTGGCGGCCCTGTGTCCTCGGCTTGGAATCCCATCTCCACTTCCCGCCGATGGACACCACTGCAGCAGCAGGTCTCATTAAAGGGTCTCCTCAGGGGAGACTTTCTGGTCCTTTCTTTGTCCAAGTAAGACAGTTGCTCCCTTTCACTCTGACAGATGCCTCCTACATTCAGCCTCGTTCAAGTGTGTTCTGCTTACTGAACTGCTTTGTAATGCTCTGACTTGTCTGCCTCCCAGCCTGAGAGCTCTGGGTGGAGTGCAGCTCAGTGCTGCACCCCAGTGCCTAGCATAGGACTGAGTCCTAAAGGGGACAGAGTAGATGCCTACTGAATGAGTGAAGAGGTGGGAAAACCAAAGGAAGAGGCCATTCTTGGGGGGTGGGGATGTAGGAAGACCCTGAGCTCTCTTCCTCCCATGGACACACCCATGGACACCTATACAAGGAGTAATTTCTTCAAAATGGAAGGGTAAGTTTTATTTTCTCAATGGAGTGCTAAATTCTCAGCAACTACAATCTCCGTCGGCATTTTTCTTGTTAATTCTTCTTGGCCAAAACTACAGGCTAAAGGCACAGGGAAGAGGCAGGGCGGCCTTTTAAACAATCTCAATAGGGGTTATCATTAGCACTGTATGTGCCAAATAGCTGCAACATCAGGGTCTTGTGTGGTGAAGAACAGCCTTGCCTCCCAAGCCCCCGCCCCCACTCCCCCCAACCTTGTTGGCTTCAGCCAAGATTCTGTCTGTGCTATTAGAGGGTGTAATAGAGCAATAACTCAGGCCCCATCCCCTGGGCCACAGAGAAAACACACCAGCTGCAGTGGAGCTTCAAAGACACCGGGCAAAGGCTGATTACTTCTCTGCTTTTCAAAGGACCCCTCTGCCACTCCCCATGCCTCCCCCAAACGGACACTAAGTTCAGCGAGGTTGCCCCTTCCTGGTGCGATGCACATGTGGGTACCAGCGGCTGGCCGGGCAGCGGCTGTGTCTGCAGACCTCCCTCTCAGGGATGGCCCTCGGGATGGCTTTTGTTGGCCCTGAAGGAGCCTGAGTTGGTGTTCCTGCCCTCAGCAGCAGCGGAACCTGAGCCGGGTGCCCGGCCGCAGAGAAGGGGCTCACTTGCAGAGGCCTCACCTCTGCCGCAGTCAGGGCCCAGGAAGCCCAGGAAGCAGTGGCAGGTCCCCGAGATGCAGTCTCCATTGCCGAAGCAGTTGCTGGGGCAGTTATCCACCGATTCTGGGGGAGAAGAGAGGGAGAGTTGAAGACAGAAACCCCTTTATTCAAAGAGGGGACCCCAGGATCCAGCCCCAGGTTAAGCCTGACACACATGAGCGCTTCCGGACCGTCGGTGAAAGGAAGTGGGAGGGTTCACAGTGTTACTTGTGCTCTTGCTGAGGTGTTCTGGAAGACACCTGCCTCGACCATTTTTTAGGAACCAAATCTGTATCTACAAATGCATTAGAAATTCTTTAGCAGAGCGCGCTGGAAACCACCCTTCAGCTTATTAACAGTGTTTCCCTTTGGATACTGGGCTATTGGACAATTACCGTGGTCTTCTTTATATACTTGTGTTTCACACTTTTCTTATAATGGAGTAATATTCCATGAATTCATTTTTTCATAAAATGACTGGGCCTCTGTAAATGTCTTTTCTTACCGCTCATTTTTCATCTAACGGTCCAGGTTCCCCCACTTCTCATCTAGGTTAATGCAGTGACCTCAGCTTCCTCTCTTGTTCTCCACCTGATTCCTTCTCCACCCAGCAGCCTCACTGTCTTCTCCGGAACAAGTCTGATCCTCTTGCATAAAACCCCTTCCTGACTCCCATTTGCTAAGATATTTGAGGCCTTTCAAAAGGCATTGGATTTTTCTCTTATCTTTCCTTTGCCCTTCCTTCATCCCAGTCTCTGCTAGCATGTCCATATTTTTTCTGGAATGTTACTTTCTCTACTTCTTCCTAATACTTTTGGTCTACTCTGTGTGACATGGCCAAGAAATAAAGCATTCATTTCAGAAGATTCATCAAGAAATTAATTAGTCAATGTTTGTAGCTCTACTTAGTAAATCTGTTATCTAGAAAATCTCAATAATGCCAGATGAAGAATAAAGCGAAGAAGCCGCTGTGTACTAAACTGCCATGTATTTCATGCAGTTTATCTCATTTCACTGCCACCAATTTTTTGAGCATGTGTTGCTATTAACACACTTTTTAAAGGAGTCTGAGAGAGAGAGAGAGATAAAAGTACTCACTGAAGGCCACACAGCTACTAAGACACATGGAGGCAGGATTTGAACCTAGGCCTTTGGTCCCAAGTCTGATTATCTCAATGATAATACACTCTCTGGGCCTTGCAGAGACATGCCAGAGGTCTCAGACTGAGCAGCAGAGTCAGAATTGCAAGTAGAGGAAAAAGTCTGCAGGGAGAGGCAGAGCTAAGGATTCAGCCTCTTTCCCTAATTTTCATCTGTGAGGAAGCCAAGAATAAAGCCTCTGTTAAATAAGATGTTAGCATATAAGACAGGAGCCCATGTCCTGAAATTTGCAGCTTATCTGGGAGAAGGAGATAACTGTCCCTTGGATGGAAGCAGGAGCCAGGGAAAAAGCTCTGCTTGGACATAAGGAGACCAGCATGTGGGTCTATGCCAGGTGCCAAAAGCAGCTTCCTTCCTCTCTCCAGGCCTCATCTTCCTCAAATGCAAAATGAAAGCACTGGCAGGGGTGATCCCTCGGACTGCGTTCTGTTCTAAAATTCTTTCTATCATGAAGAGCAACAGTGAAGAAAAGGCATCCAGAAAAAGCCATCAAGGCTTGACACTTCAGGTCAATGCAATGGCAACTGCTATGGGGCAAAACCGGGAGAGCAGAGGCTTTTAGGAAGAGATGGACTTGAAGAGTGGTTTGGGTATGAATAGATGGGATGTGCAGAAAGCCCATTCCCAAGTGTCTGCCATTACCAACTTGGAAACTATTTAAAAACTTAGGAAAAGGGGGCAGGATATGGTTCCTTTTGTTAACGGGAAATCCCACACACTCCAGGTCCCTCTTTAACACAGGAGCTGTTAAGAACAAGAGGTTCTGGGCTTCCCTGGTGGTGAAGGCAGTTGAGCGCAGCGCTGTGAAGCTGTCCACAGCCTCTGAAGCACCAGTTCAATCACCACCGGCCTCAGAGCAACCCACATGGCGCAGCAGACGTCTCCTGTCCTGCCCGCTGCTGCCCTCAGTAGTGTATTTAATCAGTCTGCCTGTTCTGTTACCCGCTCTGTCTCTGGTGAATCCTCTCACCCTCCCACGCATCTGGCCTGTACCCCAGCTCTTGTATAAATAAAAAAAATAAGTCTTATATAAATAAAAAAAATAAAAAAATAAAATAAAAAGAACAAGAGGGTCTAATCCAACATGTGGCCTCACTTCAGGTCTGGGTCACAGCAGAACAAGTTTCAAAAGCCAGGGCACTGAGGGACCCGGCTTTTCACTGAATTTTCTGGGAAGAATCCATGTTGTCATGCCTAAAAGTCAGAAGAAGCTTCCTAGACACTGTTTTTATAAGGGATGACTTAGGACATTTCATTTTCAATATTCCTTTAAAAAATAAGAACTGTGAGTAAAGTTTAAGGCAATATTATTTTCACTTGAAGCTACTTGCTAATGGTACAAGTGGAGGGTGGGTGTCTCCTGTTGCAGAAGATACACAGGGCTGGAAGGCCCAAGGCCTGGCCTCCACATCTTGCTCTGTAATGTCATGGCTGTGGGGCCTTGGCCAAGTCACTTGATCTTTCTCTTCTGTTTCTGCATCCCCTACTTAGCAACCCCTATTCCTTCTTTTCTATCCAGCTCAAAGATTTCCTTTAACATGGCTTCCTGATTTCTGAAACAGACTAAGTTACTCCATATAAAAAAGCACCACATAATCTGTGTTGTTGCCTGAGAACTCTTTGAAGGCAGAAATGGAGATCATTTATGTCTGTATTTGCCCTGATAGTCAGTCTACAAAAGGGGCTCAATCAACGCTTATTGCTACTCCTGAATGAATTCAACTAATCAACCTCAGACATCCCTCCCAGATCTAAAATTCCATGGTTCAGTCCTTCTCAAACCCAATAGGACAGACTATGTCTCCTAATAAAATTACTGTAATTACTAGTTGGATTTTTAACAGGATCAATGGCAGGTAAGTGCTGTGTACTTCATAAATTTTGATTCACAAAGTCTGCAAAGTTCAAACATGTTAATCATATGCCAACAAGTCTTCTTAGAGAAAAAGTGAGAAAAGCCTATTTTCTGTGATGGAGTATAATGCTGGTTGCTAAACCTGACAGAATAGAAGCCTGTTTGCTACAAAACTTGCCCCAGGCTACTGGTGTCAGAGAAGGTAGAAATTTTGGGAGACATGGAATAATTTTAGGACTGCAACAAGGAAGTAGAAGGGAGACATTTGGAAAAATTTCCTTTTGTTGAAATGTTTATGTATATAGTTTTTCTTCCATTTGGGAGGATTTCAATGACTTGGAGTCTGCTTGGGATCCCACAAATAATGAGTCTCCATCGACTACATATTTTGATGCTAAATGCTCACAAAGGGTCACTCTTTGGCCGGGAGATACATGAACTTTATTCATGAACATGCTGTATGTTCCCAGTTAGTGTCTGGTGAATTACTTCCCCCTATTGGCTCCTCTTGCTTTGCTTATGTTCAAAAAGCAGCTGCCTTCATTCATCAGGAGGTGTACCTTTAGATCTTCTCAGATCTGGATTAAGAACCCAGATGCCTATAGATAACTGGGTGTTTCATAATTGGGTGTATGGTAACTTAGGAAACAGGGTCTTTCCCCCAGCTTTGTTTTTCTACCACAGCAGTAGGTCCTGGTAGGAAATCACATTTTCAGGAACTTGTTTTTCCTTCCATTAATATTTGAATGCCCAGTTCAGTTCATTCTCTGGACATGTGTTATGAGGGGGTGTTCTCTGGATGTTGAAAAAAAAATACTGCTGGAAATACAGAGGGGCATCTACAGGAGGAAGAAAAGACAACAAAGCTCCTTCCTGGAGGGGACCCTGGAATGGAGAAACTACGTGGGCCTCGGGAACACACCACAGAGCCTCATTTTGCCTGTTCACTACCCATCTGTGGAATAAATCTTCAGTGTCACCGTATCCAGGTGAAAGATGATTACCATTGATGATATAGCCTCCTGAGTTTAGGGCTGAGGTCTGGGAAAACCTGCTTTCATTTGCCACCTTCTGCTATTCTTTCTTGAAATCCTGAAGTTTCATTTTGTAGGAAACAAGCAGAGGCCATGGAGGAAAATCCTGGCTGGAAGAGGTATACCAGGTAGCCCAACTGCCCAGGGGATTCATATTTCACAGGGACAAAGTACTAGCAGCAGAAAGGAGGCTCTTTCACCTTCAGATCTCCGTGGAGTGGGCATGCCCACCTCTTGCCCTAGCCTGAGAACACAACCCTCTGTGGTCAAAGGAGCTTGCTTTACGGTTGCAGCACCAAAGACAGGAAAGAATCAGTTATGAGTGAGGTTGGAGGCTGATAGCCATTCTGGGTCTCTCCTTTCTTCACCTAACATTTAACCCTCCCTTCTAGTACCTTCTTGATGTCTCTCTGATGTATTCCAGTTAACAGAAGTCTGCACTTACTACCTACAACTCCTTCCTCTGCTTCTGTTGTAAAATTGGATGTTGACAACTGAGTACCCAGTAGAAGAACCAGGGTCTCCCTACTGCCCCACAGAGATCCACCCTCTGATGCCTCCTCCTGGTTTCTCTCTAGGATGCTAATACTTCAGGCCAGAAGAACTTGGACTCTAGGACAGCTGATTGGATGATTGGATGTGTAACCTTATTGCAGCTAGTAAAATTTATACTCTAGGTTGTATCTATTATATTTCCTTTACTCCTAAAAGAGGACCAAATTTACCATCAGCAACCAAAAGACGAAAGGGAAACAAACTGGAGAGCTTAGCTGGGATTTAATTCTATAGCAACTCCAGGTTGAGGGAAGAGTCTAACAGAGACCCTCTTGTTCCCTCAAATGGAACTGTGAGAGGTATATAATTATAATAATTATGAGAAATAGGCACCTTTGTTGCCATTTTGCTGTTTCAGATAGAGAATGAGATTGGAAGCCACTTGCTCATGGTCACACAACTGTGAGGGTGAATTTTGTAGGTGAAATAACTTTTATCTGAAGTTAAAGTGTTTTGTAGATGGTCTGGACCAAACTATGGGCTCTGGGGCCAGCTGCCTCTTACTAGCTCTGTGCCTTTAGACAAGTCATTTCTAAACACCTGCTTCTTCATCTGTGAAATGGGGATAATAACAGAACCCACTTGAGAGAGTTATTTTGAGGAGCAAATAGTATAACACTATGCATATAAACATGCTTGCCCAGGACCTGGAGGAGCTGGCATTTTGGTTTAAAGGAGTGGTTATATATGCCTTAATCTTTGAACCAAAACAATACTCTAAGTTGGTCTAATGAATCTAACAAAGGTTATGTGGGTTAGTGGAGGTAAACACACATGCACGTACATGCATAAAACACATAGAAACTCCCCAAGGTAAAGTGGGAAAGCAAACAAGCAATGTGCTGAATATGAAGAAGGCAGGGTGTTTGGGTAAATTTCCTCCTGGGGGAAGACACTGTCAAAGCAAATTAAACCTGTTGTCTCCCAGAAGTCCAAACACAGGCAGACTCACGCCAACATCTGAAAGAACTTTTCTCCCTGTGCTCTCTAGATTGGCACTGGGCAGGTGCCAGGTGTTGGAAAGCTGTTCCATGGCCTACGAGGTGTTAGTCCCTGTAGGTGCCCCAGCTTTCTTTGCAGATGATGGAATTCAAAGGCCTTCAGTCTGCAACAGTCTAGGTCAATGTAATGACAAAAACTTGACAAAGCCCCTGACAGCCTGGGCTTGAAGCCAGTTCTGCACTGGCATTTGAACTAACAGATCTGTTTTCAATCATACCCAGAAGTCTACCAACCACTACTACGAGCTCTAAAGAAGGCTCAAGGAAAAAGATGGTTCCCCTGATTATAAATATATTTGGTCTTTGTTTTTTATTAATTATTTCTTGGGGGACAAACTAATTTTGACCAAATAAGCAAGACTATGAGCTCCTTGAAGACAAGCATCATGTCTGATTTTCCAGAGTCTGGTGAGATTTACACAGCAGCACACTCAAGAAAATTTATAGTACTGAGGAACTGAGCAGGAAGATGGGGGAAACAGGAGAAAGGCCAGGGTAGTAGGTTTGGCACAACTAGATTCAAGAGAATAGTTGGTGGCCAATAAAGCTATGGTTTCCTTGCATCTTTAAATACACAAGAGCCAGAATGAAGTGAGTAGTGGGAAGTTCCACTTTACTTTGCACTCTCAGACCATTTGTGAAATTTAGGCGTTCATATGTGGGAGCCAGATTTAAGAGACCAATGAGATGAACTGGAGCATGTTCATCAAAGAACAACCAGATGGATAAAAGAACTTTTGAAGGAATTGGGGATTTAGCTTACTTAGGGAGTATGACTTTGTTTAAAAACATACAAAGGGCTATTATGTGAAATAGGGATTAGACTTTTGTTTTGTGGCCCTAACAACTTGACCTAGGTCCAGCGAGTAAGGACTATCATTCCTGGCAATTGCACTTGGCTCAAAAGAAGAAAGAATTTTGTAAGAGAGCAGAATATCACTCACTGTGTTGGGCCAGATCCTTGATGTGTATTTATCTGCCCAAATATTATAAACTTCTTGAGGGCAGGAAATGTGTATTTCTCTCTGAATTTTCAGTAAACAGTATCCTTGATTTGAAATAGGAGTTAAGTGCATGTTTTTTCAGCTGAATGACTACATAAATGGCCTAGGTGATCTCTAAGATCATACATTTTCAGTCTTTGGATATATTCAAAGCAGAACAATTTAATAACTAGCAGGAATATTGCAGAAGGATTACAGATAAGCTGGATGTAATCTTCTAAACCTGAAATAATTTGGTTCTATAATGAACATGCCTGGACTGTATCAAGACACACTAGGTCTTAGTCCTACACCTGCCACCAGCTTGTAAGGTGACCATGTCCAGGTCCTTTCTTCACTTTGCATCTACAAAATTTATTATTTTTATTCAGCAATTTATATTGAGTATATAGTCTACTGAGGATTGAGTAGTGAAGAAGAGGGCTTAGATGATCTTTCAGATCAAATATCCTGTGATCTCAGAAACATTAATTCCAAAGGGCACCTGCACCCCTATGTTTATAGCAGCACTATTTACAATTGCTAAGCTATGGAAACAACCCAAATGCCCCCAAATAGATGACTGGATCAAGAAGATGTGGTACAGATACACCATGGAATATTACTCAACATTCAAAAAGATAAACACATGCAGTTTGCAGCAACATGGATGGAGCTAGAAGGGATCATGCTCAGCGAAATAAGTCAGAAAGAAAAAGAAAAATACTGGATGGTCTCACTCATAGCAGGAATTTAGAAAACTTAAATAAGAGACCAGGAGAAAGACTAATTAATACAAAGTAAAAATCAAAATCAACAAGCAACTATAAACAAGAGACACATTATTGGGGGGGGGAAGGATTAGAGTCAAAATAAGGGGGGGTGCAATTGTATGGGGAATATAACCATAATGAAAATGCATACATTGTGCAAAGATGAAAAATGCTGTAAGAATTATATAAAATAAAATATTAAAAAATAATTTTATACCAATAAAGATATTTATAAAAAAAAATCCTGTGATCTAATGAATCAAATCAAATTGTTGCTACTTAGAAAACTGTACAAACAGAAGAAACTGGGGAAATCTGCATCATGTTTATGGCCCAAGGGGAGGAAAGAAGGTTTGCTTACTTAAGGGCAGACTTCAGCTTTTTAAATCTCCCTGCTGTGTCCTCAGATAAGTTGCCTCATGGTAAGGCCTGTCCTATGAGAGGAACCTCCAGCTGAGTGTACAGGAATGAGCACAGGGACGGGACTGGACAGGCAGGCAGCTTACTCTTCACCCAGGGCGACTGGCAGCAGCTTTTATAAGTAGAACAGAGTCCCTCTGGTTCTGCTGCCTTTCCTAGAGAACGACACACATGTGTAGCCTTCTGCCCTGTCTCGTGAGCACATGCCACTGAGGCACACGAAGTGGCAATGAGACTGAGAAGTGCCATGCTGCTTAAGGGTACAAGGAGAGGCGCATGCTCACATGTTTGGAGACACTCCCCCCCCCCCCCCATGGGTTTATCACTCCTTCACCCAGAGCTTCTTGTGAAGAGTTCCCGCCTAAGCAGATGACTGGCCACAGCTGATAGGACTTAGATGCGCACTGGCCCAAGCAGAGTCCATTTAGAGACTGACTTGACTGGTGCTCTATGATGTGGCCAGGGACATGGAGGATCTGGGCCAGAGTCTGAGCTCCAGTAGTTGGAAAACAACTCAGGCAGTCAGTAATAAAAGTGAAAAATATAATGGGAGGTGAGGGGCAGGTGAGGTCATTCTGGCCAGGGAGGAGTCAAGTTCAGAGGCAGCAGCCCAGGTGAGCAGTCAGCTCGGGGTGGAGGATGGAACAGAAGCTCTGGGAGCCATAGGGATGCGACCACACGAGAACACACCGCCATGAGCACAAGAGAATGCAGGGTGGCTCTGGAGTTGGCTGGTGTAGGGTAAGGAAAAATGTCAGGCTTTTCTGCCCTCCTGCCATCAGGATAGATGATGGATCCTTGCAGTCCTGAATGCACGCCTGATGGCGGGCACCTGGAATAGGGTGTGGGCCGATTTAGATAGGATTCACCTGGGCTAAGACTGTGCTTTTTTTTTTTTTTTTTTTTTTTTTTTTTATAGAGGCATGCTTTATTTATTTGTTTGCTGGTTTGTTTGTTTGTTTTGTTTATACATGCACTGGGTACAGTCAGAAGCGCGGGAGGGTGAGAGAATTCACCAGAGCCAGAGCGGGGAGCAGAGCAGGCAGAAGGACCGAAGTACACTGCTGAGGGGAGCAGCGGGCGGCAGGAGAGGTCTGCGCGCCATGTGGGACCCTCCTCTGGTGGCCGGGGAGCAGCCGGGGATCGAGCCGGCGCTGCAGAGGCCGCGCGCAGTTTCGCAACCCAGCGCTCAACCGCTGCGCCACCGGGGAGGCCCCAAGACTGTGCTTTTTAAGGGCAGCATCACAGGGACGCCAGTAGAAGCCGAAGCAGAAGCCAAAAGAAAAGCCGAGAAAGAAGCAGTAGAAGCCAAAGAGAAGCCGAGAGAAGGCCGGAGAGCCCAGACAGAGTGAAGACTTGCTGGGGGCTGGGAGGACTGCCAGCCTCCTGGCCCCCCAGCATCCCTGCCTGCCATATGCCTGGTGAACCCCAATAAAAAAACCTGCAAAACCACTGAGGACTCTGATTCCTCCTTTACCTGGTTTGCATGGGATCCTAGAAAACCTGCTCAGTGGTCAGTCCTGACCCTTACAGCTGGCTTCCCGCAGCTTTTCAGTGCCTATTTCAGTCCCAAACTATGTGAATCTTTTTGAAACTACTTTACTGCCACACCTGCCTTTCCTTGAGGTTGAGTGTGTGTTTGCTCTTGGCAACTGAAAGTACCCTGACACATCCATCACCATGGACCACAGGCTTACCTGATAGGTTGCAGGCTTTTATGATTACCTATGAGGGCAAGATTTAATGTTTTTAAAGCTTTTCTATCTACAGTTTCATGGGATCCTCACAGAATTTCTGTATATAGGAAGGGAAGGTGCTATTTACTATTCCCCATTTTGTAGAACTTGTGCAAGTTCATGCAGCTAGTAAGTCACAGGGTTAGAATTCAAATCTAGATTTCTACTCCTATTTCATCTAGGGATTTGTAGGGTAAGGAAAAAAATGTCAGGCTTTTCTGCCCTCCCGCCATCAGGATAGATGATGGATCCTTGTGGTCCTGAATGCATGCCTGATGGCGGGCACCTGGAGTAGGGTGTGGGCATAGGTAGATGGGATTCACCTGGGCTGAGACTGGGCTTTTTAAGGGCGGCGTCACAGGGACACCAGTAGAAGCTGAGAGAGAAGCAGAAACCGAGAGAAGACCGGAGAGCCCAGAGTGAAGACCTGCTGGGGGCCAGGAGGCCTGCCTGCCGTGTACCTGGTAATCCCAATAAAAGCCTGCAAAACCACTGAGGACTCTGACTCCTTTACCCAGTCTGCATGGGATCAGAAAACCTGCACTGTGGTCTTCCTGCCCCTACAATATGTGTATGTATGTTCTTATGTAAATACGTGTACACAGGAGGTACACAGAAGGTACTTCCTGGTACACAGAAGGTACTCAGGAAATGTTGCTTTACTTCTGTCCCTAGTTTAGTTTCAGTGATTTGCAAACTTTAGCCTGTGTCAGTCACCGGAAGGGCTTGTTAAAACATGGACTGCTGGGCCCCATGCCCAGAGTTTATGATTTAATTGGTCCTTGGAGGTAGGGTCCCAGGTAATGTTGGGTAACACATTGAGAAACACCACTCGGGAGAAAGGCAGAGGCTTTTACACTCAGGTCTATAAATTCAAGCCAAAGGGGACAGAGAGAACTAAACTATGCAAGAATGCAAAAGAACCTGTGGACCCATTCCAAGAGGAGGGTTTTCCCCTCCAGGAGGTAGTATTTGAATAGCTCTTAAAGAATAGGCAGGCTTTTGAAATGCAAAGCAGTTCTGGGCAAGATGGGGGTCTAGTAAAGGCCAGACCCTGAATAATCATCTTTGTTGCTCTCACACAGTGACCTGCTGATCATCATGCCAGCTTTGTGTCAAGTCTGTCTTTAGAACAAATTATTTAAGAAATCAGTTTTTTAAAAGCTCCACTCTGCACTAGGCTAGAGAGTTCCATCTAATGAGCATCACTTTGTGCTGAATTATTCTGTGATGACAGACAATGAGGAACAGAAGCAGGCTTTGGAGGAGTGGGGGAGCAACTGGTAATTATTCTCCAATCATTTATCCAGCCTTGTCACCAAGCTCCGTACTGCTTGCAAACCACAGAGGAAACCGAGTCCCCACTCCCCTTTTACATCAGCACAGTCAGGTCTGAAAACACACAGAACTATGTAAAGATGACCTAGATGCCAGCAGGTCAAAAAACTCCCATGTTGGCCTGGGCTTCTTTTGGAAAATGGAAATGCCTGGACCCTATGATCTCCAGCATTGACCACTCATGTTCTAAGTGAATTTCTCCCTTTAGGCATGTCATGATCAGTGTATTCTACATCTGTAGGCCAGAGTTGTCCTCCTGGAATTGAGTTCCTTTACAGCACTCATCTTTAGCATCTAGTGTAAATATCACTAACTGGAGCCTGATAGCCACTCTTGTTTCTAGTGTGTTAAAAAATTTGACCAATGGAACTGAATAGAGAGCCCAGAAATAAAACCACACTTATATGAACAACTGATCTTTAACAAAGGAGCAAAGAATATGCAATGAAATATGGACAGTTTGTTCAATAAATGGTGCTGGGCAAACTGGACCACCACATGCAAAAAAATGAAACTAGACCACTACCTTTCAACGTGCACAAAAATCAACTCAAAGTGGATAAGAGAACTGGACAGAAGACCTGAAACCATAAAATATATAGAAGAAAATAGAGGTAAAACACTACAAGACATACATCGCAATAACATTGTTAAAGACTCATCATCCAAAGCAAATATAGTCAAGGAAAAAATAAACACCTGGGATTACATCAATCTGAAAAGCTTCTGTACAGCAAAAGAGACATTAACCAAAACAGAGAGACACCCCACTGATTGGGAAAAAATCTTTGCACTCCAGTCAACTGATAAGGGACTGATCACAAAGATATACAAAGAACTCACATGACTCGACAAAAACAAAATAAACAATCCAGTCAAGAAATGGGCAGAAGAACTTAAAAGACATTTCTCCAAAGAGGAAATGCAAATGGCCAACAGGCATATGAAAAAACGTTCAACATCCCTTATAATCAGGGAAATGCAAATTAAAACTACACTGAGATACTACCTTACACCAGTGAGAATGGCACATATCAAAAAAACAAGCAACAACAAAAGTTGGCAAGGATGTGGTGAAAAAGGAACTCTCCTACATTGCTGGTGGGAGTGCAAACTGGTCCATCCACTATGGAGAGCTGTGTGGAGGTTCCTCAGTCTACTAAAAATTGAGCTGCCATATGACCTGGCAATTCCATCTACCCAAAGGACACAAAAACAGTGATGCAAAAGAACACCTGCACCCCTATGTTTATTGCAGCACTATTTACAATAGGTAAAACCTGGAAACAACCCAAATGCCCAAAAATAGATGACTGGATCAAGAAGATGTGGTATATATACACAATGGAATATTATTCGCAATCAAAAAAGATAAACTCATGCTATTCGCAGCAACATGGATGGACCTAGAAGGAATTATGCTCAGTGATATAAGCCAGAAGGAAAAAGAAAAGTATCGGATAGGTTCACTTATAGCAGGAATATAGGTGAACCAAATAAGACATCAGTGTAAAATAATAACAGCACAAAACACAACAAAGCAAATGGACAATTATAAATCAGAGACATCCTGCAGGTGAGGAGGAGGGAGAGGGATCAGATGGGGGGGCGGGGTGGGGAGGGAGGAGCACAAGGTACTGAGGTGATGGTGCACAGGTGCTTTGGGGAAGGAAACTATGGGGACTACACCTGAGGGGGTGGGGGGAAGCAAATATTGTTTAAAAATGAACAATGATGTAAATAAAAAAATTAATAAAAATAACTTAGAAAATAAATAAATAAAATAAATTTGACTTAGTTCTAGGATTTTTTTATTATAAATTTTATTTTTATATTCCCCATACAATTGCGACCCCCTTATTTTGACCCCAATCCCTCCCCTCCCGCCCACCACCCCCCATAGAGTGTCTCTGGTTCATAGTTGTTTGTTGATTTTGATTTTTACTTTCTTATAATTATTCTTTTTCCTGGTCCCTTACTTAAGAAGGAGAGTAGGTAGGAAAATCTTAGTAGTTCATGGAAAATCTTTAAAAAAATAGTAGAAACTTGAATTCAACAATATAAGGATTATATCTGATGATCAAGTGGTATATATCATGGAAATGCAAGGATGGTTTAATATATATAAGTCAATCAACATATTACATCAACAAAAGAAAAGATAAAAATCATATAGTGTCAATAACTGAAAAGAAGATATTTGACAAGATACAGCACCTATTTATGATGAAAATTCTTAATAAGATGGGGATAGAAGGAAAATACCTCAACACAGTAAAGGCCACATATCACAAATTTACAGCCAATGTAACAGTTAATAGTGAAAAAGTGGAAGTTTTCTTTAGAGCAAGAGCAAACAAGGATGTCTATCACTCCTATTTAATTTAGTATTAGAGCTTTTAGCTAGAGAAAGCAGACAACAAGAAGTAAAAGGAACCCATCCTGGAAAATAAGAATGTAAAAGGGGAGAAGGGACATGGTTTCCTCATTATTTTCATATTATATGATACTATAAACAGAAAAGTCTAAAGATGCCAAGAAAAGTTATTATAAACAACAAATGAATATAACAATGTGGTAGGATATAAAATCAAGACAAAAGTATCAGTTGCATATTTATATACAAATAATAAGAAAATGAAATGAAGAAAATAGATTTATTGACAAGTATATCAAAAGGAACCAACTACCTAGCAATTAACTGTTAACACACTGTAAAATATTCTGCAAAGGATCTTTCCCTGCTCTAGTTGATAAGAGAGTAAAGCCATCTGCATAGACCTGAATTCTAAAACAGCCATGCAAAATCTGAAGACTGTGGTCAAGCCAGTCTTTTTACAGTCACTAATGACTAAGGAGCCAAATAAAGAAGATTTAACCATGGGCAGCCAGCCTTTGCATCTGTACAAGGTATTCTTTAGAAAAGAAGAGATTAAATCCCACATTGCCTTTCTCTGCATAGATGAAACTGACATATATTTAGGTCAAAACAACTTAGAAACAGAAGCCCCTCATCAAGAATCATTACATTTTTAATGTCAAGAACTCATTGTTCCTACCTATATAAGCGGAATTCTAACTTGCGTCTGTTGAAACAGTTCTCACAGAGTAAAATCTGTGAGACTGTTACCTGGACTCAAATGCTCACTGTGACTATTATTAAACTCTGTCTAACTATCACTGAGACTTGTTTTCCAGTTAACATAATCTAATCAAGAGGTGAAGGATGAAAACTATTAAGACTTTGCTAAAGGATACAGGTCATGACATAAGGAGATGGGAAGACATTCCATGCTCATGAATGGGGAGAATCAATATAGTCAAAATGACTATTCTACCAAAAACAACATATAAATTTAATGCAATCTCCACTGAAATACTAATGTTATTCTTCAAAGTAGTAGAACAAAATGTATTAAAATTTATATGGAACCATAAAAAGCCTCGAACATCTAGAGAAATCCTGAAAAAGGGGAGAAATGGAAGCATCATGTTAACCTGACTTAGCAGACAACAGTACTTTAAACAATATGTATCTGAATAAAAATAGACACACAGATCAACGGAACAGAATCCAAAGCTCTGAAATAAACCCGGCACATACCAATACTTAATTCACATAAAGAACCTCTGACTGTAAAATAGAGGAGAGTTTCTTTAATAGGCAGTGCTAGGAAAACTGGATGACCACATGTAAAAGAATGCAGCTTGGTCACTCTAACGCCATACACAAAAATAAACTCAAAATGGATTAAAGACCTAAATTCATGACCTATAATAATAAACTACATATTTTTGACAACACTGATAAAAAGATTTTTTGGAGACTGGACCTCCATGGCAAGGAACATGAGAACAAGAATGAAAAATTGGATTACCTCAAATTAAAAAGCTTTTACACAGAGAAGAAAAATGTAAGTATATCAAAAAGACATCCTACTGAATGGGAGAAGATATTGACACATTACACAACTGACAAGGGGGTTAATATCTAAGATAAAAAAAAAATCTTAAATTTAACAGCAAAAAAAAAAAAAAGCAAATGATCCAGTAAATAAATGGAAACACAGCTGAACAGACAATTCACCAAAAAGAATGTCCAGACCTCAATAGATAAGTGGAAACACATTCAGCATTGCTTTCAATAAGAGAGATGCAGGTCAAAATCACTATAGGATCTCCTCTTACATCCATGAGAATGGCACAGTGAAAAGACCCCCTATAACGAAGATGCAGAAACTATATACTGCAGAGTATACAGAGAAAGAGGACTCTATGGATTGTTGGTGAGAATGAAAACTGGTGCAGCCATATTTAAGGTGATCTGGATTTACCTTAAAAAAAAAAAGAAAAATGGAAATATCATACGTTCAGCAATCCCACTCATGGGCATCTATCTGAAGAACATGAAATCATCAACTAAAAAATTGATTGCTCTACAATGTTTATTGTAGTATTATCAACAACAGAACATGGAAAAATCTAAGTGTCTACTGGAGAGGATTGAATTAAGAAGATGTGGTATATTTACACGACAGAAGGTGATTTAACCATAAGGAAAATGAAATGTTGCCATTTACAGTAAAACGGAATGGGCTCGAGGGAATTATGTGTAGTAAAGCAAGTCAGAATGACAAGGACAAACAGTGGATGTTTACACAGCAGATGACCAGACAAAGTAAAATACCTACAAAAACTAGCAGACACTAATAAACAGAGGGAGGAATCTGAGTTTGGAGGGAGGGGGAAGGGAGAATTGGTCAAACCAGTCCAAGAGATGGCACTGGGAAAGAAAAAGAAAACAACTTAATGGCGAATTTCCTTGAAAATTTGGAAGATCCAGCGCAGCAAGATCTCTCTTTTAGGGGAAGCCACAGAGTGGTCAGCCAGAGGCCTATCTATAGCTTCCTAGCACTGCTGTCACCTGCCTCATACCCACAGCATTGGAATATGACCCCAAGATGGAACAGGGGTTCCAAAAATCACTTAATGGGTACTTTATGCTGCTGTCATAATCATATGCCATCTGCCCAATGATGCACTTTGCATTTTTGGCTCATTCATTTTCCAAAAATATTTTATTTAGAGCAGTAATTTGAGGACCTCTCTGGTGACTCAAGGGGTTTAGTAGCAGCACTATGAAGTTATCCACAGCCACTGCAGCATGAGTTCTATCCTCGGCTGGCCAGGGAGCTCACCCACCTGGCGCAGCAGATCTCGCCTAACTCGCCCGCTGCTCCCCTCAGCAGTGTATTTCAGTCAGTCTGCCTGTTCTGTTCCCCGCTCTGTCTCTGGTGAATCCTCTCACCCCCCAACACCTCTGGCCTGTACCCCAGTTCTTGTATGCATAAATAAATCTTTACAAAAATAAAAATAAAATAATAAAGCAGTAATTGGAAATCACTATGAAATGATGGTTTGATATGGCTAATATGCCTTTTCCAGATTACTAAAATAAATACATAATTTTTGAAATAGGGTCTAAGTATATTGTAAAATAGTCTCAGGAATTATACTTTAGGAAATATGGGAAAGGAGAAAGCCCACCTTTCTGAACCAGCAATTTTAAGACTTCAACCTTCCTTCCTAAAGTACCTTCTCTACCATAAGGATCCTCGTGTCCTTTTTGCACTCCTGCACTAGTCAAATACCAAAAAAACAGAGGGCAATTTGTGGTGGACTTCATGTCCTTTGTTGTGTCCAACTTCAAATTCTAAGGTTAGACTCCTTCTGTGAGGTGTGGACTATTCTTTCTTTTCAAATTCCATTTTTAATATTTTTTTTGAGACTTGTGGTTTCACTTTCATTTTGCTTTCTCTGGGGCTATTCCATTCAGCTAGTCTTCTCCCCAAACAGCACAAACCGTGAGTTTGGGGAACATGCAGGAATAAAATTTTTAAGGGCCCCAACTCTATTCTCTCTCAAGTGCTGTCAGGATGACTTCTGCAAATTATGTATGTGAATTACTTCTATCAGGATATAACACAATAAAATGATTAATAAGACAGATAAATTTTCAGACCCTGGTGGACTTTTCTTTACAATTGTAATGTGTGCTGGTCGGCTGCACAATGATTTGAACAGTATTTCTTTATTATTTATCGAGTACATAACACTGGGGTCTATATCTTTGGGCTACAGGCCAAGTTGGACTTCTGTTGGACACCAAATCCTATTAGAGATCATGGTAATGTAATTATATGGTCAAGTTAAATATTTTATTGCTGCTGTAGCCACCTAGATAGATCATTCCCTCAGCATCTAGGTAGAAACTGCCCAGTGGCAAAAGTGAAAGCTACCTATCTTGCAAGGAACTGAGAAATAGCTGGTGTTGTGAAAAGTTTATGGAACCTTCTGGCCACCTCGACTCTCTGGCAGCAATAGAATTCCAAGTCATTACAACTGGGTTGTAATATAAATGTTAGTTTCTGCCTGGATCTGCTTTGAAGGGAAAGTCCCTCTAGTTTCCTTGCCAGTGAAAGTGCCTCCAGTTTCCTGGCTGTGCCAGGGCTGTCTGCTCTCCACCCAGAGAGAGGTTTAGAAGTGCTCTCCAGTTCCTCCTCTCAGCTGTCTGCTGGTTTCTTGAATGATGGGGTACATGCAAGTTCCCTGGAGGACTCTGCTGAGGGTGGCCAGCCTTCTTGCCACTGGTCCCCTGGGCTGGAGGTGAGCATCCACGAGGCACGGTCAGCTGGACTCTGCCTCCTCGTTTAGTTCCTGACAACTTGGTTTCTCAGGCTGGATCCTGTGGATGCTTCTGGCATAACTGAACACCATTTGCCTGGAGCTCTGACCAATGGCTGAGTATGGACGGTGTAATCAGAAAGAACTGGATTTGACTTCCAGTTTTGACTCTCACTAGCTATGCAACCCTGGGCAAATCATTTAGGGTTTTTGAATCCTGGTTTCCTTACTCATCACATCATGAGGCTGGGGGTTAAATGAGATAATATATGCACAGCACATCGTGCGGCCCTGTAATAAAATTCTCATCCGTGGTAGGTGAAATTAAATGAAGTCAAAACAAACCAAAGCAAATCTGCCTTGGGCAGGCTGAGTCAGAGGCTGTATCTGTGGGTCTCCTAAACTTAAGCAGCCTGTTTGGCCACCATTATTATTACTTGCAGTTCTGCATTCCTACACGAGGTCAGAACTGCTCAGTCAATCAGTCATAGGTGCCAAACCTTACAAGGTGCCTTTCAAATCAATCAAGAGCAGAAAGCTCGATCACCCTGGGAAGGGTATGCATCAAGAGGCATGACCGGGAATGCCCAGGGGGCCAAGGACCGATGTATGACAAGGGACCCCAGAAGCTGATCAGTGGAATGCCTTGTTGATAAGATTAGGACCATGACCCGGGGGGCTGGGGTCTGGTTTCGATGACAACACTTGGTCATCAAGCAGATGAGAATTATCTGGTCAACGGTCTTAGGACACCCCCTGAAGGCCTAGATGATGTTCCTGAGTTTCACCCATCCTTTTCTCCTGGTCCTCCTAACCCACGTCACTGATGTTGTATGATTATTCTATCAATAAACATGGCCAGGAGCTTGCTCTTCAGCAGCATCCTGCATTATGTAGGCTGCTCCATGACTCCCATTTCTTTATCAGTGTGGTGTTGCCCGATGCAACATGTATATTTAATGAAAAGGTCACAGAACTTAGAGTAAGACCCTGAGCCTTCTTATTCCTCTGCCTGTCACCTCCTTTGTGACCTCGAGCAAGCTGCCTCAGTTCTCTGTGTCTGTTTCCTTGTCTGCATAATGGGCGTGATTAGACAGTGCCTGGCTCACAGCAGGTAATACATGGTATTAGTAAATGAACAACTGTGGATCAGATTGGGTTGGGGGTGGTGAGCCGTGGAGCTTCTGGGTGAGTTAGTACTTCCTGAGTCTTCCCTTACGTCCCCATCAGGGAGAACAGCAGGCTGCGCGCGTGCACACAAGCAGGCTGAAGCAGGCTGAGAGGGAGCCTGACTTACCGCTTGGGAAAGCAGCAATCACTGTCCCCACACAGTACTGCTCATATTATTATGACCCAGCTGCATCCATCTAAGATGGTTTCTTCCTCCTGCACGACACACAGCAGCGCACTGGTATGTGCCCACTTGGAGTATTGGGCCATCGACTTCTCCCACCCTTTCAGCTCATACCTCCGCGGCATGGTCGAACACCCCATGGACATCTCCCCATCTTTATGTGAAAGATGAGTTGTAAGGATCCCGCTTCCCCTCTATCCCCCCTGGGGATATTTCCCATGAACCCTTCATTCGGGCCACCCCCTGGCTTCCTCCCTGTTATCGCTTCCCTTGATCATCGTGGCCGCACCTACAAGGGAGGCTCATTCTGCTGAACAGTACTGACCCGTTACAGCCAGGCCATGGGTCGAGCAGGCAGGCAGACTCCATGTAGGCATACACAGATGCACACATACAAATGCATACATGTCTGCACACAAAGCTGCTGGAACTTCCACTGCTCATGGTTAAAGTGAGGGGGGGGTGGGGGGGCTAACGCTGGATGTGCTGGGTATTGAGGCTTCCAAAGGATGTAGCAGAAGCAGGAAAACCAGATTAGTTCTCTCCCAGGGAACAGCTACCCTTCCTTGGTTTCCTCCTCCTGGGGCAGGGTAAAGGCCCTCCGTCCTAAACCCTGCATTGGTAGAGACAGTATCTCTAGCAGCTGCAGAGCTTTCCTCCCTCTGCCTTCCTGGAGGTGGGTGAGTTTCCAGACAATAAAACTCTTCTAAGTAGCTGGGTCTGAGGAGGCTACTGTTCTGGTCACCTGAAGGTTTGGAAGGTTTAGGGAGGGCAGTTTTAATCCATGATGGTTGAGTATAACGGTCTTCACTCTCAGACCCTGGGGAAATCTCAAGCTTCACATTCAACTGCCAGAACAGAAAATTAAGAGAAAGACACAGGGAACACTTTCAAAAATATTCTCTGAAAGTCAAAGGCCTGCTAGAATATGTGACCTCTTACTCTCCCAATCTAAGCTTCTTAGGTTTCAGTGCAGATGCAATAATAAATTCAGACTTCAATAAGGTGATGATTATAATAGCCATCACCCCATGCGCCAGCAACTATGATAAGCACACTACTCTCTCATTATCAAACTGAACTCTCATCCCAGCATTAAGAGTTCAGGATCATTATTCACAATAAACAGATGAAGAAGTGGAGGCTTAGAGTAGTAAAACGACTTGTCCAGCATCACAGGTGCAAAAGTTGTGAACACCTACTATGTGTCAGATACAGGAGATTAACTGCTCCCTTTTCTACCTCCCCCTCATTACCCGCTCTACACCCTCCTCCCGCCAACAGCTCAGGTGAAGCTTCATTGCAGTTAGTATCTCCTCCAGGGAAATCAGCACTTGGAGGGTCGGGGTAGGGTTTAAGTCCCTCTTTAGCCCCAGCTCCCAGTTCATGGCCAGGCAAAAAGCAAAGGCTTGGTAAACAGTCAGCTGAGATGTGAAGATGGCAGAACCTTTGCCCTCTGGGAGTCTGGCTGGAATGACAAGAAGATGGGCTGTGACATTGTTAGTGACCACAGTGAATACGTGCGTCATGCCCCCCTCAGGAGGAAGCCACATCTCTGGATCTCACCTTAGCTACATAATGGGGGATGGGTGTGTAGTCCCCAGACAGAAAGAGGGCCTTGGCGTATTTAGAAAGAGCAACATGGTCAAAGGCAGGTGTTTGCAGAATGAGGTAGCTCAGCAGGGCTGCAATGTAGGATGAGCAGCAGAATTTAGGCTGTGAAGGGCAGTAGGTAGGAGGAGTAGGATTGAGGGGCAAAAGGACTTCCGATGGTCTGAATTCTAGGTCCCCAGGAATTCTGCTTTAGGCAAACCAAAGTGTCCAATGTGAATTTTGTTCCTCTCTGAACAACTCTTTGAGACAAACAATGACAGGCTGGCTGGGCCAAAAGCCATAATGTTCCTCAGAAAACGTCTTCGTTCAGACCTCCGAACGAAGGTCACCGTGCCTCTGCTTGGGATTCAGACTCACAGGAGAGACTAAAGGGAATAATATGTGCACTTACTAGGTGCCAGGCAGAATGTCTGCGCACTATCTAATTTAGTCCTTCTGAAGCTCGGGGAACACAATTTCTTTTCCCAAAAGGTGTCATAGGTGGATGGCTGCAGAACTGGAGGGCACCCGGCCCCTTCTCATTCCCAGACAGCTGCTTGAGGTGAAGGAGAATGGAAACTTCTTCATTTCAAGTAGCTGCTCATCATGGATTTCCCCCCAACCTACCCATGGCTCCTCCCTTGTTTTCCAACAAATGCAAATCCACCTAGGCCAGGCTGGCCCACACTACCTATACTGAGCCTCATTGTCAGCCTTTTTAGAATTCCCTGGACAGTTCACCTTGTATTACACAGTACCTCCTACCTGCCGTTTTCAGTGCTTATCAGTGTAAAGTGTTCTTGGGCTGTGAGAAGCTCTAAGGAACAAGGACTCCAGACTGCAAAGCCTTTGTTTCCCCTAGGGAACAGCACAGGCTTTGCTTAAAAAAAAAAAAAAAAAAAAGTAAAACCGGTACATATGCTTTATAATTGATTAGATTTTTGTAGAAATTAATAGAGTTGGAGATTAAAAAAAGGAGTAAAATCTAAATTTGGAAAATTTTGCAACTCTTAAGAAAACAATAATTCTGAAAGCAGAATTTGGAATAACAGTGTTAACATCTATTACACACTCAATGGGGAGCCTGCACCGTATGCCCTGCATGCGATAATTCATCTACACCTCATGACAAAGTCTGGGCCAGTTATTTCTCCCATTTTCCAACTTGTCTGGGCTACATTTACCCAAGGCTAGAAGCTACTAAGAGACAGTGCAGGCAATTGAATCCAGGTACTAAGGCTCCAGAACTTACCCTCCCACTGCATGGATATGTTGCTAGATTATCTACTTGTTTCAATCACCCCGATGTCCTGAACTTGGATTACTCTGGATAATGAAGTCCTAGAAAGAATGGGCTCTTATACTAAAGAAAAATATACCCCACACTTATTTGGGTAAAACGCTGGAGGTGAAAATGCTCTTCAAGTAAGTCATCCGGATGGACTGGGCTAAGTGAGGACATAGAGAAGGAATCCAGTTGGTCTCCCGGAGGTTCCCTGGACTATCTCCAACGGACACTTTCCAGTTCTTTCTTTTTTGACCTCTGTAGCATTACGTTTTTTTTTTTTTTTCTAAATCAAGAACATATGTACGCCATTTAAAAAGTCAAACAAATTGGAGTCAAAATGGGGGGGTTGCAATTGTATGGGGAATATAAAAATAAAATTTATTATTAAAAAAATAAAAAGTCAAACAACACTGAAAAGCTTACAATGAAAGATAGTGGCCCTTTGCCACCCCTCCGCCATCTATGTACCCCATCCCCAGACTCATTCTCTTTTGACTCTTCTAGAATTTACTTCAATATTTCTAAATAATGTGCTGATACAGCTACTTTTAACATATATTTGAGGCTATTACTTCTCTTATTTCCTGTTTTATGCCTTCTATACATTTTCTACTACTTCTGACCAGTATAATCTCCCGAGAAAGCATAATTTTTTGCATAAGTTCTTGTGTTCCTATTAATGAATTAACTTCTATGACGTCACAGAACTAAAATCCCTCTGAAATAGAATTTTTCACTGACCAGCACACCAGGTGATCCGTCTGGTCTGCTGTTTTTCTTTCTTTTTGTCTGGAGAGCTCTCCCCGGAGCTCTTGGCCCTGGTGCACTCTGTTCTGTTTGTTTGCCAGGCTTGCTATGCCTCCATCGTTCTGGGGCTTTCCCTCCCTCTTCTCATTTATTGAACACCTTGTTTCCTGCCCCCTCTTCTTGTTTTGGTGGAATGCATTGTCCAGTAGCTTTCTGAGAAAAGGTGAATGGAAATTAGGATATTAGGACCTTGCATGGTTGTAAATATCTTTGTTCCACCTTTACATTTGATGGATAATTTGTCTGTATGATAGCAAGGAGAAACCTCAGGGTCTTGCTGCTACTGCCTACCTATTAAACAGACTTCGAATCCATCTGTGGTTTCATCTCTGGTCCCACCCTTGCCCTCTGCTGTATCTAGAGCTTGTGGCAGAGGTGTTCCAGGAGCCCCAATCATCACAAAATCTCCATTTAGCTCTCTCCTTGCTGCCAGCGCAACCCACTTTCTGTCCCCCAAATGTCCAGTAACATCTCTTGATAGCGATTGTCACATATTCTTTTTGCCCCAAGAGGTTTATTCCTCATTTGCTTTAAGTCACTGTTCTTGTGATGATGGGCTCCAGGAAGGAGAAAAAATATGCATTCAACCACAAGTTCCTCTCAGTAGCATTTGGCATAATTTCCCAGTTGCTCTTTCCTGAAGGTCTCTTCCCTCAGCTTTAAAAGCAGCACACTTTTCTAATGTTTTTGTTACTGTACTCATGCTCACACATCTTTTCCTTTTCCACTAAGTGGGGCTTGTTCTCAGGCAGCTGTGGTAAACCCTCCTCCTTGCCTTTTGCCACTCACCTCACTCTCCCTATTCGATTATTTGAGGTCTCAGTTTAGTTGCCATGTCCTGAAAATAAGCCTTCCCTGACCCCAGACCAATTAGGTTATTAGCTCCCTTTGTCAAGTGCTCCCCAAGACCCACCTTTCCCTTCATAACTCATCCCAGTCACATTACTGCTGAATGTCCCTCTCCTGGCAGACTGTGTGACCTCGGGTCAGGCTCCTGTCACCTAAGCAGACAGGGCAAACAGGTGAAACAGGAAGAAAAACATCCAGGATGAATGCAGGGTTGCAGGGAGAGACGAATGGCTGGATCCAGCCAAGAGATGGATGAGCTTAAAACCAGACTTGACCACTATTGTGGTCTAGTGTATGACCTCGGACATGTAAAGGAGTCTTCAGAACAGAGCCTCAACTTCAGAACCTCAGCCACTGCTTCTACTAGATATAGTAATCCCAGTACCACCCTACGTCACTGAGTAGTAACCACCGAAAAATCTGTATTTGCTCAGTAAGCTTAAAGTCCTATGTGACCTGAGGAATTATCACTGTCGTGGTAAAGTCTGCTGCATGGAAAATCCTTGTCCACTTTGGGTCTGAGGGATGCAGGCAATTAGAATGGCAGCCCCAGGCCTCCAAATCTCAGGACACTTTATAATGTTTCTTTCTTAAAGCGAATCCCACAAACCTTCTCTGGTACCCTAGGTACTGGTCATTGGGGGCTGAAAGACCACCTTGGGTCTTGTTTTTCACCTCCAGTGAAGCTGACTTAGAAAGCATGGTATGCCTTCATGGTAAAGGGCATTAACTTAATGCATACTTTAAAAAGAAAAAAAATGAAAACAAAAAATATTTAAAATATTTGTGTACACACAGGTGTATAACAGAGAACTAAAGAAACATACATGTCCACAGTGCCCCAAGACACCTAAGAAATTGTTCTGACAGCAGACTTTGATCAACTCAGATCCTTTACTCATCCTTTACATTTATCCACTTATCACTTAAGCCAACTGGGGTGAGGAGGACAGTTAGAGAAAACCACAGTCCCACCAGTTAGCACTGAAGCATGGTGTTAGGATCAGATTTGACGCCCGGTCTCACAAACACCCTGACTGATACCCTCTAAATGTCGTTTTGGTTTCCAGGGCAGGAAGTGGGCAGATGGAAACAGCACTGGTCTCAGAAGTGACAGACTTGAGCTGAAGTTCAAATTCTGCCTCTAACTATTAGATCAGGCAAATCAAATTGTTATTAATAAGTGTATCCATAATGGAAACAAAACATATCTTATCTACTTCTGGGGTTTAAGATGATAAGCATTTGCTCATGTCTTATGTTCTTCATAATAACTATTTTAATGGGGCCTCACTGGTGGTGCAGTGGTTGAGCGCTGCGCTGCGAAGCTATCTACAGCCTCTGCAGCGCCAGTTCGATTCCCTGCTGGCCAGGGTGAACCCCACATGGTGCAGCAGACCTCTCCTGCCTCGCCTGCTGCTCCCCTCAGCAGTGTCTTCGGTCTGTCTGCCTGTTCTGCTCCCTGCTCTGGCTCTGGTGAATTTTCTTACCCTCCTGCGCTTCTGACTGTACCCCTGTTCTTGTATAAAATAAAGAAATAAATCTTAAAAAAATAACTATTTTAATGGCTGCATAATATTCATTAAGAGGATATTCCAGAATTTGCTTATATGAGTATGCTTTCTTATTATTAGACATTGGATTGTTTCCAAGTTTTCACAATCATAGGGAATGCTGAGATAAGCAAGTGGCTTTTTCTAGGTATTGGTTTATTTCTTTAAGAAAGACTCTCAGAAGTTGAAAATATGAACATTTTTATGATTTAATAAAAAATGCCAAATTGCTTTCCCAAAGGGTTGTACTGATTTACAATGTAGCTAGTAATATATGTGGGTACAGTTTCACTGCAGTCCCTTTGGGGTTGGGTATTAACTTGGGGGAGTGGTTTGTAATTTATTAGGTCCAAAAAAAAGATACAAGATTATTTTAATTTGCATTTTTTAGATTAGTAATAAGACTAAACATATTTCATGTATGTTTATAGCATACTATATATTTTTGGAAGTCTTACAACACATGAGCTTTAGCCATTTATTTATTAGATCATAATGCTATTTTTAAGAGCATGTGCATTTAAAAATATATAAATATTAACTCTTGGTTTCTCATATTAACTGCAAGTATTTTCCCAGTCTTCTCTCTGTGATAAGTCATGTAAGACATACGGAAGATTTATGTTTTTATGTAAACTGATTTTCCTTTGTAATTCCATCAATGACTTTTAAGCTTTAAAAGTCCTTCTTTAAGCCAGAAATTAGTGAAATCTGGGTTTTACCGTCTTCTGATTTGATTTTAAAATATTTAACTCTTTCATGCACCTGGAACTTACTGTGCAATGCAGTATGAGGGGAAGTCTCAATCAGAGAGTGAAAACTCAAAAGTCCTCCAGGGACCAGGCAGGTGAGTTAAGGAAGTAAAGCAGCCCAGGTACAGGAAGAAGTGATGAGGTAGAGACTGGGGAGTTCTAGAGTCTTCAAAGTGGCTTGTTCTTGCAATAATTTTGGTCTTCTAACTTTTAGGAGGTCATAAACCTAAAGTTTTATGGGAAATCATCCAATTTTTGAGTATGCACTATTGCAGGCTAGTAACCATCTCTGCCTTGGGCCTCCTCTCTCTGAATGACACTCTGTAGCCTCTGTTTTAAGCTGATACTACTTTAGGTCATAACACTATTTCTTAGGAATAATAATAAATTCATAAACTCTCCATTAATTTGCCAATTTTCCTTTTTCAAATCTTACATTTTTACATATTGTTGGTAATATTTCTAGGCAATTGTTTTCCTAACCTCCTTGATTCCTACTGTCTTTTATTATAGATTGTGATATTTTAGTATCTTTAAAGATGTATAACCTTTCGCTATTCATCTTTCTGGAATTTTTTCCCTACTTTCATCTGTTTGTTATTCCGGATGAAGTCTTAAAACCATTTGATCAAATCTCTTAAATTCCCTTTGGGATTCTGTTTGGCAGTCATTCAAATAGACATGTTTACACTATTTCACCTTCTCATCTAGGAACATGTTAAATTTCCTAATTATTCATGTCCTGTTTTACAGCACTCAATAAAATTTTGTAGTTTTTGTTACACAGGTCACATATAGTACTCATTAAGATGATATTTTAATTTTTATTGATATTTTGGACTGGGACAGTGTTCATTATATTTCATAACTGGTTATTTTAACTATATGGGAAATCTATTGACTTTCAAAAAGCTATCTTGTAACTCATTTACAAGTTCTGAATTCTTATTAAGTAAAAAATCTTTTTCGATGAATGTTTCTGTGATCTCAGGGAGGACAAACACATTCTTCACAAATAATGATAACTTTGTCTCAGCCTCTCATTTCTGTTTCTTGTCTTATATTGGCCTAAGCTTCTAAAACGATGCTAACTAATAGACACTCTCTTATTCATTAGTAATTTTAAAAGCAATTTGTTTAATATTTAACCAGAAGCATTGGATTTTGACTAGAAATCAATGTTCTTTGTTATGCCAAGTAACTTCTTGCTCTTTAGTTTTCAATACTGTTATGACCTGCTATCGTCATCAAAGATAATTTAATCACTTACTGAACACAAAAGACAGCGCTTAGCACAATGAATTGAGAAAGTGTTGGAAACTCAGAAAGTAAGTTTAAATTCTAGCTGGGTTTAAATCCTAGCTCTGACTCTGTGGGAACTTGAATACAATCTCCTGCCTCATTTGGAAAATCGGGATCATAACTAACAGCACAAGCTGTCAGTGAAAATTAAATGAATGAGAATTAAAATGAGTTCATGTAAATAAATTGTGGGGAGTGCTGTCCTTGGCACCTAGAAGAAGCCCAACAGATTTCACTTTCCTCCTCAAGCACTTGAAAGAAAAAGATAAGTGTGGTACAAACAATTTCCCCAAAGCAAGCTAAGGAATAGAAAAAGAAATTGTTTGAGGAAACACAAACTGCGTTTGTGAAAAATACTACCCTAGTCTTCCTGCTTTAGTGCAAGGAGCTTTTTCTCACCTTTTCAAAATATACAGCCTATTCTGCACTCTTGCAAGGAGTCTTTTGGCCTATGACACAAATGAAATAAAAAATCAGGCTGACATGTAATATGAACCAGGAATGAAACAAACTGCACTTCTATTAGCCCTAACATGAGTGCTGCTCAGATAAAGGCATGAACAAGCAGCTACTCAAACTAAAACCAGATGTTCAGTGGTTTCTGGCTTACAATTTTTTATAACTCTTCATAGAACACTCAGAGTCCTGTCATGTCAACAGAAGGTGATCTGCTCTGCTTAAAAAGCAAGAATCTGCCCAAATCTCTTTTAGAGTTGTGATCACTAAACTTTTGCTTGATTGTAAAGAAAAAGGAGCTCTTTTAGCAAATAGAGAGTTTTTGGTATAAATTGGCCCAGAGACGTGCCAAAGACTGTCAAGCACTGTGCTGTCCTCTTGGCAGAGCCTAAACTTTTACACATTGCATTCTAGAGGGGTGCCAGGGACCTGGGTCCTGTCTTTGGAAGGGGAGAGGCAGGAAAGCTGTTGCAGAAAGGACATCGTTTCTGGAGTCAGAGTGTCCTAGACTCAGATTCCAGTTCAGCCCTTTCTTAGGTGACTGTGGTCATTTCTCTGAAACTTGTTGCTTCACCTACATAAAAGATAGTAATTTTGCTCCTGCTTCCCTGGGGCTGTTATAAAATTTAAGTTAGGTAATACATGTGTAATACTTAGCACATTCCAGGACCCTGTCTGCACTGAAACTACTAGTGACTACTATTGTCCACAATAATGACACACACACACTTCCACAGCACTCCTTACACGCCCAGCGTCGTTCTCAGTATTGGACACAGATGAATTCACTTTACCCTTATAATTACTCCCATGAGGTAGGTACTAATATCATCACCACATTTCAGATAAGGAAACTGAGGCACTGATGGATTATCTATCGTGCCCCAGGTCACACTGTTAAGCAGCAGGCCATCTGGCTTCAGATCTGCTCTAACTACTAAGCCACATTACCCCTCTCTTTACTGTTATATTACACGATATAATTGATTTGATTCAGTGTTGCCTTGGGGCTGCCTTTCTGTGGAAGGGAACACACACAGGCTCTAAAGGGCTCACTCAGTAAGGCAATCCATTTCTAGAAATCACTGATGGACCCTGAGGTCAGTGCAGACCCCGTCCTGTGCCCCACTACCCTCCTCCCTCCCTCCCACCTTCAAGCTTAACTTCGGATTCTCATCTTCCAGCCTCTCCGGGCACACAGGAAGAGGTGTTTCTCCTCCTTCCCTAGGTCCAGTCCTTCTGCAACTGCTCTCCATCCCTTCTCTCACCTCCTCTCATCAATAACCTTCCCTCTCCCCTGGGCCTCCATCTTCCCCCCCGGTCCCTTTCCACAGCTGACAACATGTTCATGGCTCCCCCCACCTTCTGTAAACCTTTCCTTGAACCTGCCTCCTCCTCAGATTACTCCTATCTCTCTCCTCCCCTGCTCTGTCTAGAAGGAATTGTTCCTACTCTACGCCTCTCACTCACTCCTGAACTCGGGGTGACCCTGTTTCCGCCTGCAACAGGAGGTGGAAACTGCTCTGTCAGAAGTTGCCAATGACCTTCCAATGACCAATTCCAGCAGCTTCTTTGTGATCAGTTCCCTAACTTTTTTCTCAGGCCAGTCTATGGATCTCTCCCCATGCCCACCCACTGAACCTTGGGGCTCCCTCCTCAGTTCTCCTTAGCACTCCACCCTCCCCCTTGTCTCCTCTCACATCTACACTGCCAGGCCCTTAGTCTGTGCCTCCAGATCAGAGCTAGACCCCCATCAACACTTATATATGCACCTGCTCCCTGGTAACTGCCAACAACTAACACCCGCTTGGAAATCCCATCAGCAGTTCAAATCTAACGTGAACTTACTATGTCCCATCCTCCTTCCTTGGCAGACTCACCTCCCTTCCTGATTTCCTGACTTACGATAGCACCACCCACCCATCCTCCAAGGCTGAAACTTCCCCCTTTTTCCTTCAGCTGAAATATGTAAGTGGTCAAGAAAACCTGTTTATCATGTCCTGGAAGACGTCCCTCCTTTATACAAAAGTGGTGGTGCTGGTCCCGATTCATGGCCCCTCATCTCACCCAACCCTACCTGTTACGAAAAGAGATTTGAATTGGTCTCTGCATTTGTCTGCATCTCTGCCAACGAGATTCATCCAAGACCCGGATCATGCTGCATCTTTGCTCCCCATAGTCTTCAAAACCAGACTTCGTAGCTGGTCTCCAAGGTCCTTCTCAGGTTGCCCTAACTTCATTTTTTGGCTCTTCTCCAGGCACCAACCCCTTCATGTCCTCTTCCCTCCCCCAGGCCCACGGACACACCTGGCTCTCTCATCCAGGGACTCAGATGGGCTGGAACAGGGCGAGAAAAGCATGGGTATTGGAGGCAGACAGATCTGCATTTAAATTCCAGTTCCCTCACTGCTTGGGTGTGGAACTTTTGCCTGCTCATGTAAACACCCAGAACTCCACTCTGTTGGGGGAAGGAGGGAGGAGAACTACTGTGTAAGCCTGTAGTAAACAGGATCTTAAACAGTTTATGTAAAAAATCTAAGATAATGCTTAGCTGTATTAAGTTTGACATATACTGTTTAGATATAGTTAGATAGATACTGTTTGGATAAATGGTTGCTATTAATATTATTAGTTTTTCCAAGTAGTTTCAGAGATGCAGGGAGGAGTTTTTAAAGACTGACTGATAAGAACCAAAAGCAGAATGGAGAGTTGTCTTAGCGTCAGGGGGCATCCTTGATCACTGACCTTTTCACTGAGTGCTCACCATGGGCCCTTTGGTGAGGGCCTGCCATGTCAAGTCCTGTGCCAGTAGGATGGATACAAAAGACCTGGCGTTGTGTCCTTGTGAGAGCCACTGTGCCAGCCCCAACTACCTACCACCGATGCCAAGTCCTGCAGACTTGGGTCAAGATGATCCCAAGAGTGTGACAGAACAGGGGGCCATATACTGAACATGTCCCGCGTGGCAGTGGTGACGTAAAGAGAAAGCAGTCACGTCAGTATGTGAGCAGTCCCAGAGTTGCTGTTCCACAACACAAGAGCCAGCGGGTAAGAGGGGTGTGAGAAATTGCCTTAATCAATAGTGCAAGAACTATCTGAAAATAAAAATTTAACCAGCAGTTATAAAGTTAAACCATCACTGACAAAATATCTTCTTTGGGAAAGTCCACCCGAATGGGGATGGGGATGGGGTTCCCTCAGCAGGAGGGAGCACAGGTCAGGATGTTTTCAGAACAAGGCAGACAGGTCCCCTGCAGCGGCTGATGGCTGGCATGTTGCCTGTACGTGGTGAGCTGAGGAGGAACAATGGCTAAGCCCCGTCTATCTGTTGTGATGATTCTCTGAGTGTGAGAGTGTAGGGTGGACATGATGTCATCACACTCTAGCAACCTGGCCACTGAGGCACAGGAGATAGAGCATGGGCTTTGGGTTGCTAACCTGGTGCTGCATTTTCCTGCTCATGAAATCTTGGCAAATAGCATTAGATTTCTGAGCTACAGTGTCTTTATCTGTAACAGGGAAATACACAGTCTAACTTCCAGGTTGCTTAGAACTAAGCAAAAATCCCCCAGGACGAGGACTGGTGGAGAATCAGAGCTCAACCAACAGATGTGACTATGATCCTGACTCTGCCACTTGGTGGCTGTGTGACTCTGGACCAGTCATGAGACTTTTTTGCCAAGACGCAATGGTCTTATGTTCCAAAATGTAAGATTTAAATAAATAAAAGGTGTGCAAGGGCTTCTTGCATTATGTATTTCAAGGTGACAAAAACATAGGTCAAAAGTGAAATAGACACTCCAGCAACGAGTGGAGGAAGATGGCTGAAATGCTGAACTGGGAGAGTCTTAAAACATCTGGACTCTTTCTAGGGAACTTCCCCCCAACCAGTCTCCCACATCCCTCCCCCCAGCTCTCTGACTTTCAGTCTCCCTTGCCAGCTGCAGGCTCCATTCACCCCTAAAACTGACCATTCCTTAACCCTTTTCCTGTTTTAATCTTCTTCCTCAGGAAACATCTTAACACTGGGTGTTTGTTAATAATCTCCAGGGGGCAGTAGAGAGCTCACGCCTGTATATTATCTCCATTTTAAGGCCTCCATCCTGGCCTAGGCCAGCCTGAGTCCCTACCTCCACCACAGCCAGAGCCTCCTAACTGATGGCCCTACATCTGGAGAAACTTTCAAGCACATAAATCAGATTAAGTCACTCTAGCTCAGAGTTCTACAGTGGCTTCCCATTTCCCTTAGGATAAATTAAAAAATAAAACAAAGCTCTTCCCATGTCATGTCAAAGCTCTGTACAGCTGGCTCCTGGCACCTCTCCAGCCTTACCAGATGTCACAAGGCTCTTTGATCCCCATACCCACGAAATGAGCATCTTAACAGTCCCAGCTCCTGCCTATCTCAGGGCCTTTGCATATGCTCTTCTCTGCCTGGGATACTTTCTCCAAACCTTCATTGAAACAACTCCTGTTCCTACTCCTTCCAAAGCAATCTAAATGAGATCTACTGTTCATTTCTCTAGAAAACTCTCTTCCTTTCTTTACTATGAATGAATATTGACCATGATATATTTATGTATCTATTTGATGTTTGTATTTCGACTTCAGAACCAATTTCAAAATGTCTTCAGCATGACTATAAATTCCACGAGGGCAGGTATATTTTATACACCATTGACACTGATGGCTACTTAGATCGTGGCATGGAAAAGGCAATTAGTAACATTGGTTCAATGAACAAATGAGCACAGTGTCCAGGGTGGCCGCAATCCCTCAGCACCTGCTCCTCCTTCTGCCCTCTTTAAAGCATACAAGGGATTTTGAGGCTTAATTAAAAAGTCATTGGTTCCTTGGGTACTGTAAAGAGACTGAAGCAAGTCTGTGTCCTCTCTCTGTTATATGGACCACTTCTTCTTTTTCTCAGCCTCACTTGGCCTAACTCACTACCCCAGGAGAACCTTAAAGGCAAGCACCTTGTGTGCCTCACGGCTGTACCTAAATTCCCAGACCACGGGCTGGCACCAAGGAAGACGCTTCTCAGTGGGCACTTGTTGAGTCAAATAGATGCAACGAAGACTGTGGCAGACACAATAGCCCCATACCGATGAGAGAGAAAATAAAAATTTAACCAGCAGTTATAAAGTTAAACCAGAATAGCCCAGTTAGGAGGTTATTCTCTCCTCCATCCTGAGAGAACCCTAATTTTGTTTAGACTTCCTGCCAATCTTTTGCCTACTTTTGCCAAAATGGCAAGCTAAAATCATTTCCTCAGTCTTCCTTATAGCTCTGAGTGTCCCAGTGATACAGCTCTGCCATAGCTAAGTAAGCTGAGGAGTTTGGGGAAAATTTTGCTTCCCCGCATACCTCCCCTTTTTTTAAAAAAAGATTTATTTATTTATACAAGAACTGGGGTACAGGCCAGAGGTATGGGAGGGTGAGAGGATTCACCAGAGATAGAGCAGGGAGCAGAACAGGCAGACTGACGAAATACACTGCTGAGGGAAGCAGCGGGTGAGACAGGAGAGGTCGGCAGTGCCATGTGGGTAGCTCCCTGCCCAGCTGGGACTAGAACCCGCACTGTAGAAGCTGCGGACAGCTTCACAGCGCTGTGCTCAACCTGCTGCTTCTCCCCTTTCTTTCTGAGATGCAGCCCTCTTTATCCTGGGGGTGTGAAGGCCATTTTAGGAACACAAGGGGCAAGCAAGAAAACACCAGAGTGAGGATGCAGAGCACAGAGGTAGGAGCCTGTGGTCCTGAACTGAATTGAATCAGCCCTGGACAGAAACACACTGCCCTGCAAGTATGTGTAACACCAAATCCCACGCAATTTGTACACTGAACACATTTCTAACTATTTCCACGGAGAGATAAACTTTATTGCTTGGTACCTGCTGTGTCCTTGAGCTACATTTTTTTTTTCTGTCCTCGAGGTCCCAGGTCCCAGAGACTTTAGAAGTTTCTGTAGCCCAAGAAGGATTTCGGGGGCAGTAGGGGGACTGGCGGGGGATGGTGTGAGGCTGGTGGGCAAGAGCGTTGCCCTAAGGTTGGCCTCCAGTCTGTGGACACACACTGATATTTCCTAGGTCTCTTCCACTCAGCAGAGCTTTGGCCCTATCTGTCTCCAATGTGCTGACTTGAGCACTCCTTGGCCTGCAATTCCATTCTGCTTAGACCAGATTGCTCTGAATAAATCACTGCTCTCAGAGAGAGGTGAATTCACAGGGCACTTTTCCAAAGAAGTGTTTCCAGGAGAAATTTCACAAAGTGCTGCCAATGTCATTTACAAGAAAGTTAATTGATTACTGAGAGACCTTGATTCCATATCTTGTAATTCAAAAGAAGGGATGTGGGAAGTCAGGGGAAGGGGCTTATGAAAAACTGAAAAGTCATTCCTCAATCATTTTTGTTATTTTCTTCTTTGAAGTAGTGCAGGATTTTACACAAATTACTGTATATAATGTCAGAGATTTTTCCCTTCAGATCTTTGCAAATGCGCTCAGGGGCTAATGAACAGTCATCTTTCCCACTCAGTGCAAGAGGCATATAGAAATAGCACTGTCCAGAGGTCTTTGGAAAGTCATGAAGGTCTCAGTTGTGATGACTTTGAGATACAGAAGCTTATGTGAAAGTGTCTGGACACAACTTGGAAAAAAGTGGAGTGAGTTGGGGGGAAAGTGAATGGAAACACCACTAGTACACTCTTGTCCTTCCTGGCTCATGCTTTTCCTCTCTATTCTTCCCCCTCATGAAATCATCACAAAGCTCAATCTCAGTAGCCTCCTCTAATTACCTAAATTAATGGGTTCTTGCTCTGAGCCCCACAAAAATTAGCATTTGGGCTGTAATCATATTATGACTATGCTTGAAAGCCCACGCAATGGCAGAACTGCTGTCTCCTTCTAGCCAGCTCTTACATTCCTGCCCACCTCCCCTGTGCTTGCGCTGTTCCTACCACCTGGGACGAACTCCTGCACACCCATCCCATTTCCTTCTTTACATGTGAAAATTCTAGCTGAAGGTATGATCAAAGGTCCCTTCACCCAGAGAGTCCTCCCTTACCCATCCAGTGGGACAAGCCCTGCTTTCCTCCATCCTCATGGAGCTGGGATGGTGATGCCAGGAGTGGCCTTTGTTTCTCTTTTCCTTGGATTTGAGTCACTTCTGTGTAATTTTTTTTTTAAGATTTATTTATCTATTTATACAAGCACTGGGTACAGTCAGAAGCGTGGGAGGGTGAGAGAATTCACCAGAGCCAGAGCAGGGAGCAGAACAGGCAGACTGACGAAGTACGCTGCTGAGGGGAGCAGCGGGAAGCAGGAGAGGTCTGCATGCCATGTGGGACCCTCACCTGGTGGCCGGCGATCGAGCTGGTGCTGCAGAGGCTGCGGCAGCTTTGCAACCCAGTGCTCAACCACTGTGCCACCAGGGGAGGCCCACTTCTGTGTAAATTCTTAAATTCCTTAATCTACACCATGGGCTACTTTTGCCAGAAACCCTGTCAGACCTTTTCTGTATCTCTAATTCAGAAAAGAGTAGGAATGTAATGTTTGTTGAATAAAGAAGGAAAGAAAGGAAAGAGCGAGTATAAAATCTGTTTCTAGTTCCTGGACATAGAACAGGTAAATTTGTAGCAGCTGTCTGGACATGAGCAAAAGAACTCTTCTCTTTACTTAGCATGGATGTCTTCAAACCAGGGCACATTTGTCATAAAAATTCCCATGGTCTATGTTTTCTAACAGTAATTCTTATTTCTTTCCTCTGAGTTTCTATACCCACTGTGGGGAACCCCTATTATTTTCCAACATGGTTCACATTGCCACAATGACAGATTGATTTCTCTTTCTATGCTTTAGCATCAACCAAAATTAACAGATAAGATGGTATCTAGAGACCTAAAAAACTGCAACACTGACTTGTTAGGTCTTAAAGTTGCAAGCAATGTATATGAAGGTGTTCTTGTTTTTAAAGTCTTGGATCTTGTGATCTTTTTCTTGGGCTTTTTAATGACTTTCTGGAGATGCCCAGACTGGATCCCCAGCCTCTGACTAGCCTGCTGTCTCCAGGTGAGCTGGAAGGCCTCAGCGTTGGCCTGGCCTCACCTTCTGTCCAGCCCTGGATTCCACCAGATGCCCAGATCCAGGCCCCGATCAGCCTTGGGGTGAACTCCCAGCATGATACCAAGTCCCATGAGGTCCCAGTTGCTGTGCTCACCAACTAGTAAGTACAGAACATAGGCAGAGGAGGACTCTTACACAAGGAAAGCCTCAAACACACAGGGACAAACTGAAAGCAAACCATGGGGAGAAAGAGAAATACAAATGGCCAAGAAAGACCCCAGAGGAACAATACACCACAAATACACTTGGAATATACTTGAAATACACAAATATACTTTTCCAGATGAAAATTCTGGAAAAAGCCAAGGAAGTAGAATAAGCCAAATGGATAATGAATCAGTGAGTTTAAGGATGGAAATGGGGTAAGAGTCAAAACAGAAAAAAAGAGATACAAAGGAAAAAGAAATGAAGAGACACTTTGAGACTTATCCGATACTCTCAGGAAATATCTAAGAATCATAGGCATCCCAGAAAGAGAAGAAAGAAGGTTAAAGAGGGAAATGAAAATACAAATATAGGAAGTCAAAGGAACACCAAATTACCTAAGCGTAAATAGGATCTACAGCAAGACATACATTAGTAAAACTTCCAAGAGTCCAAGACAAAGAAAAAATAATGAAGTTGATGAGAGGGAACAAGAGAGAACCTGTAAAGTAACCTGGATTAGACCAACATCAGTCTTCTTTGAAGAAACACAATGGGCAAGAAGAAAATGGAATGACATATTAAAAAAAACCCAAAAAACTCCAAGATAAAAATTACCATCCAAGAAACCTCTACCCTGAAAAGTTATCCTTCAGGATGAGGGAGGAATAAAGGTTTTTTTCAGACAAACAGACTCTTAGGAAGTTTGCAAACACCACCCCACCCTCCAAGAAATATTTAAAAGAAGCCTTAGTATTTAAACCAAAGAGGTATAAATGCAAAAAGTCCCCAAACAAACAAATATAGAACCACATAACTAAGGGCAAAACAGCAGTAGTGAACTTTCACAGATCATCAATCACTCTAAATGTGAATGGACTGAACTCACTAATAAAAAGAAACAGTATCAAGTTGGATCAGGAAACAGAATCCAAACTTCTGCTGTCTCCAGGAAATAAACCTATACTCCAAGGATAAACAAAGCCTGAAAGTAAAAGGGTGGAAAACAATTCTGCAAACAAATGGCACCCAAAGAAAGACAGGGACAGCCATACTTATATCAGATAAAATAGACTTCTAACTTACAAAGGTAACAAGAGACAAGGATGGAAACTATATAACGATTAAGGGAACAATACAATAGGAAGACACAGTACTCACCAATATATACTTACTAAAGGAAGAGACACCAAAATATATTAGACAATTACCATTAAATCTGAAAACTGACATTGGAGAAAATACATATGTGGTTGTTGATTTTGACATACTACTCTCACCAATGGACAGATCGATGAGACAGAAAATAAGTAAGGACACAATTGTCCTAAACAAAGCACCAGATCATATGAGCTTAATAGATACGTATAGAGAACTGTACCCTCCAAAAGCTGAATACACATTTTTCTTCAAGTGCACATAGGTCATTCTCCAGGACTGACCACATACTGGATCACATGGTAAGTATTAAAAAAATTATGAGAACTGAAATTACACTAAGTATCTTCTCTGACCATAAGGGTATCAAACCAGAAATCAAGCATAAGAAGAAAAGAATTCTCTAATATATAGAGACTGCACAACACACTACTGAAGGACCTCTAGGTTAATAAAGAAATCAAAGAAATAAAAAATAGCTTGAAATAAATCATAATCAGGACACAATCCTCCAAAACTTATGAAATACAGCAAGATCAATATTAAGAAGGCAATATATTGTAATACAAGCCCACATAAAGAAATTAAAAAATGAGCACAAATTAACAACTGTGTGTCTTATCTCAAGGAACTTAAAAAAGCACACAAAAAATCTAAAAGTCAGTAGAAGGAAGGAAATAATAAAAAATCAGAGCATAACTAAACAAAGTAGAACTCAAAAAGACAGTTCAAAAGATCAATGAAACCAAAAGCTGGTTCTCTGAAAAAAACAAAATATATAAATATATAAGAAAAAGAGGGCAAAGCCTCAAAGAGAATCATAAACAAGAGCAGAAATGATAACAGATTTTACAGAAATTCAGAGGGATAATCATAGGTTACTATGAACATTTATATGTAAACAAATTTGACAACCTACATGAGATGGACCGTCTTAGAATTATGCAATCATCTAAGACTGAATAGGGAAGAAACAGAAATTGTAAACAAACCAATGACAAGCAAGGAAATTGAAACAGTAATCAAAACTCTCCCCGAAAAACAAAAGTCCAGGACAGACCAGATGGTTTCACAAGTGAGTTCTACCAAATTTTCAAAGATAAAATAATTCCTATCATGCTCAGATGCTTTCAAAAAACTGAGCAAAGGAATACTTCCAAATACATTTTATGAAGCCAACATTACTTTAATCCCCAACCAAAGATAGCACAAAGAAAGAAATCTACAGATCAATCTCCCTAATGAACACAGATACAAAATCCTCAGCAAAATCTTAGTAAAAGGAATCCAACAATGCATTAAAAGGATCATACATCTTAAACAAGTGGGATTTATATCAGGAACACAAGGATGGTTCAACACTCAAAAGTCAATCAACGTAATTCACCATGTCAACAAAAAGGAATGAAAAACTACATGATCATATCAACAGTTGCTGAGAAGTCATTTAATATGATTCAGCAAACATTTATGATGAAAATCCTTGAAAAACTTGGGATAAATGGAACATGTCTTAACATAATAACAGCCACAACTGACAAGCCCATAGCTAGTATAATTCTCAATGGTGAAAAACTGAAAGCTTTCCCACTAAGATCTGGTACCAGATAAGGATGTACACTGGACCAGTACTATTCAATATAGTATTAGAAGCAGTAGCTAGAGCAATTAGGAAAGAGAAAACTGGGAAAGAAGAAGTAAAATTATCGTTATTTGCAGTGAAATAATATGCATAGAGAACCCCAAAGATGCTACTGAAAAACAAATTAAAACAATAAACCAGTTCAGCAAAGTGGAATCAACAGCATACAAAACCAACACAAAAAAGCCAGTTGCATTTTCATATTCAAACAATAAGCTAGAAGGAGAAATTCAGAAAGCCACCCATTTATAATCTCACACACACAAAATTAGGTACTTCAGAATAAAATTAACAAAGGAGGCAAAGGCCCTGTACAAGGAAAATATAAAACATTGTTAAAAGAAATAGAAGAAAACACAGAAATGGAAAGACATCCCCTACTCACAAACAGGAAGAATCAACATCGTCAAAATGGTCATCCTAGTCAAAGCAATTTAGAGATTCAAAGCAATCCCAACTAAAATCCCAATGTCAATCTTCAAAGAAATAGAATATTACTGAAATTCATGCAGAATAGCAAAAATCTTTAATAACCAAAATTCTCCTGTCAAAAGGGGGAAGAAAGGATGTATTGCACTTGCAGGCTTCAAACTATACTAAAAAGCCATAATCATTACAACAGCATGATACTGAAACAAAAGCAAACACACAGATTAATGGAACAGAATTGAGAGCCTAGAAATAAAACCATACATTTATGGCAATTAATATATAATAAAGGAGTGAAGGATATAAACTGGAACAAGAAAAGTCTCTTCAATAAATGGTGCTGTGAAAACTGGACTACCACATGCAAGAAATGAAATTAGGCCATTATCTCATGCCATACATGAGAATCAACTCAAAATGGATGAAAGACTTAGATGTAAGACCTGACACCAAAAAATATATAGAAGAAAACAGGAAAAACACTCCATGCCATAAAATTCAGAAACATCTTTGAGGACTCATCAAAGGTAAGGTAACAAAGGAGACTATAAACTGGGACTACAAACTAAAAACCTTCTGTACAGTGAAAGAGACAGTAACCAAAACAGGGACACCCTACTGAATGAGAGAAAATATTTGCAGATCATACATCTGACAAGGGACTGATATCAAATATCTACAAAGATCTCACATAACTCAACAAAAAGAAAATAAATAACCCAAAGAAACAATGGGTAGGAGGGCTGCATAGGTACTTTTCCAAAGAAGACATACAGGTGGCAAACAGACACATGAAAAAATGTTCATCATCTCTTATCATCAGGGAAATGCAATCAAAACCACAGTGAGATACCACCTCACACCTGTGAGAATGGCACATATTAAAAAAACCTAAACCAGTAAGTGCTGGGGAGGATGTGGAGGAAAAGAAACTCTCTTACATTGTTGGTGGGGATGCAGACTGGTCCAGCCCCTATGGAAAGTAGTATGGAGGTTCCTCAAAAACACTAAAAATGGATCTGCAAAAACTAAAAAACTCCTGCAATTCCACTCTAGGTATCTATCCAAAGGACACAAAAACCCTAATTCGAAAGGAAACCTGCACGCCCATGTTTACTGCAGCGCTATGTACAGTAGCTAATATATGGAAACAATCCGAATGCCCCCAAACAAATGACTGGATCAAGAAGATGTGGCATATATACGCGATGAACAGTACTCATAAACTTAACCCATTTGCGCCAACATAGATGGAGCTGAAAGGGATTATATTAAGTGAAATAAGTAAGGAGGAGGAGGGTATATACTGGAAGGTTTCATTTATATATATGGGGAATATAGAGAAAGCAAACACAAGGTCAGACAAAGACAATCTTGAAAGTTAGCTATAGATCTGAGGCATCCAGGAGGGATGGGGAGTGTGATGGGAAGGGAGAAGAGCACACTGGACTATGACTAAGGCTACCACAAGGGAAGGTGGTGGGCTTTGAGCAAAGCAGAGAGGGAGGTCTAATGGAGGATTACTGGGGCTTTGTTGATCCGTGTGGTAAAAACCAGTACAGCTGCAGAGGTGTAAACCTATACCCTGAACACATATAGGGTGATGTAAATTGACATGACCTCAATAAATACAACATGAAAAAATGGAAAACCTCCTGGGTTGATATAGAAGTTTTACCTATGATTAGAGGGAAGGTACAGGGGGTGGGGGGAGTAGGAGGGGGTTGCAGTCCATATAATTCAAAGGGAATTAAGGCATTTGATAGTATCATAGCATATGGTGTGCTACCATGGCACAGTAGGAGAGTGGGGGATTTAGAGACCATGTCTCCATCCCAGATCTGCCTTTGGACAAGTCAGTTCAGGTCTCTGAGCCTCACTTACTTCATCTGTGAATTGAGATAAAAAATTTTGAGATCAAAATATATATGTTGGGCCCCCCTGGTGGCGCAGCAGTTGAGCGCTGGGTTGCGAAGCTGCCCGCAGCCTCTGCAGCGCCGACGCGATCCCCAGCTGCTCCCCGGCCACTGGAGGAGGGTCCCACATGGCGCGCAGACCTCTCCTGCCGCCCGCTGCTCCCCTCAGCAGTGTACTTCGGTCCCTCTGCATGCTCTGCTCCCCGCTCTGGCTCTGGTGAATTCTCTCACCCTCCCGCGCTTCTGACTGTACCCAATGCTTGTATAAATAAATAAATAAAATCTTTAAAAAATATATATATATGTTGTCCTTGTTTTCACAAGTATTAAATTATACACAAAAAAGAAGCAAGGTCCCCAACAAACAGTATAGTGTATATTCTACTAAATATCTGCTGAATGAATATAGGTGGTAGACAGAAGTGTAATATTAAAAGAGGTGAGAGGGCTTGATTCTGAGAAGGAGGCAGGATGCTAAAGAAGGAAGGTTATAAGCTTTGGCATCAGACAAAAACAAATTGAAGTTACAGCTTTTCTCTCAACAACAGTGAACTTCAGGTTCCTCATCTGCAAGAAGGGTTGATAACAAAAATAATCACTTTGTGGACTTACTGAAAGGTTTGAAGAATGTAATTAAAGCCCTAGTATACTATGATGAATTATATTTTAGTTACTGGTACACTTCCTCTTGCTTTCATTCATACCCAGGCTTAACAAGGCTACCCATCCCGAAAGCAGCGCTCAACTTCTGGATCTCCACATGAAGGGGAAAGACTGTTCTTTCTAAAAACAACAGCCTTGATTGAGTCCAAAACTTGCTTGGTTCGTGTGTGTGTGTGTGTGTGTGTGTGTGTGTGTGTGTGTGTGTGTGTGTGTGTAACTGCATCTCGTTCAGAGGGAGCTCTGTCAACATCAGGTCTCTGTCTGTATATATTTGTGTATACAGTTTGTAAAGTGCTTTTTGATTTTTTTCCAGACAAAAGATAAACTCATTTAATTTAAAATCATCAGATGGATTGCATTAAATGGAGGGAGAAGCAAAAACGTACACAATATAGTCATTTGTTAAATTAAACACAATTATTTCTCCTGTTACTTAATTACAAACAGACATAAATACTCTGGATTCTGACATCTCACATCTTAAATTCTGGATCTGCATTTCAACATGTAACGAAGGGAGGGTTGTATTCCAATTTGTGCGTTAAGCAAACCCGAGAGTTGCTATTGTATATTGGGACCATAATGACTTCACTAAAACAAGACCTAAACTTTTAATTAACCTGCCAAGACAAATTACAACTCATAGCTCACAGGTAATGATCACAGACAGATGAGACTCAATGCTGGAGACTCTTGGGGAAGAAGGGATTAATAGCAACCTCAGAATCAGTCTGTTTTTGTATTAAAGAAGAAAAAAAGTATTCATTAAACAATCACTGTAGCTTGAAGGAAGACAGACGAGTCAAAAAGGCAGTCAGAGAAGGTGGCAGGAGGAAAAGGATGGGAGAGAATATTAACCACCTCCATTAGGGAGTGCCAGGTGCTGGCTCGCTCTGATGGGCACCATGGGGACAGCAAAATACTATTCCTATTCATTCTCTGGAGAAGGAAAATGGGGCTGAGAGAGGTGACATGACTGACTACAGTCATCAAAGGACATGGGACAGGAGGGACGGGAAAGCAGTGCTCACAAGGCATCTGTTTTCAAAACTTCCTTTGCAGACCACCAGAATCGGGATGGCCTGGGCTCCGAGTCAGCCATCTGAGTCATCATTTCTTGGGAAAAGGCCCAGACATCTGAATTTTAGGATTCCTCTGTGCAACGTTTGAGACTGCTCATGAGATACTACAAGGCCTCGATATTCAAAAGTGGGCCTGCAAATACATAATTGGTGTTACCAGGTGCTGCTTTGAAATATAGACTCAAGGGATCTGCCCAGACTAACTGAAGTAGAACTGCACTTTAACAAGATGCCAGGTGGCTCCTAAAACTCTGGGAAGCACCGTATAGATTATCTGCGCTAAGGACACCTCAGGGCTAAGGGAGGTGAAGAGAGGTTTCATCACTTAGGTGAGAAAAGGCGAACCAGAGGACACGCAAAGCCCTCTCCTTAATTATGACAAAACAGGTTAGCGAGCTCTGACGAGCCAAAAGTTGGCAAAGGTACCTAACTGTATCTACATCTTATTTCTCTAAGATGCCTATCCTAATTAAAAGTAGCTTTCTCTGGGGCTTGTATCAATATCCTTTCATGTTTATATTCAGTTATTAAAAATGAAGAATTCTGATTGTGCCAGATCTTCATTCTAAGGAAGCACGGAACTCTGGGACTCCATGAGCCACGCCCATGAGAAGCTGGGCTGGGAGACCATGAAGTTATAATGCAGGCACCACTAAGGACTCCACAACCATGTCCCTAAATTGAAGCCATTGTGTCTGAAAGAGAAAAGACATAGGCTCTGGAGTCTGGCAAACCCCACCGAGTGATAGCCTGGTTGATGGTGAGGACCAGAACTGGCTGCCCAGTGATGGGGTGGGGCTGCCCCACTGTCTTCCAGGTCACCAGTCACCACTGAGCTGCAGCTGTACATTCTAGCATCTTGAGAAATGCAGAGCTGGCAAGCTGGCATGCAGGGACGGAACTGAGCATACTTCTATTCCACCTCAAGAGAAGGTGTTGGGAGAGAAACCTTTGGCAGCTGCCAAGACTGTGGCTGCTGATGTCCTGCCAATGGAAGCCTGCACAGAGGATGGCCACATGCTCATCCTTTGTCAACCTAGCAATGCTGTGCGGCAGGGAATGGCAGAGTTCGGAGAGGCAGAGGAGACTGTCCAATTCCCCGTGCAACAGGCACTTAGAAACTAGTAAATAAGGGCATCCTCCCCAAACAAGGACAGCATCAAATCACATTTGCTACATCAGAAGGCTGAGGGCCCCTGCCCCATTTTGTCAAGAGTGAACACTGAGGCCACATTTATGGCAGAGGTTTATAAATCATACTCTGTGTTTAATGGAAGGGACTCTGTACCTGGACCCTAAGGGCAAATTAGAGGAAATGGTCTGAAAATGGCTACTGGTGTTTAAAAGGAAGAACCGGAATCTTGCAAGAGTTTTAGGAACCATAGTCCGATTCAGCGGTCTTTCTTCAACTCTATTTTCAATGACAGAGAAAACTTCCAGGGAAGGACTGAGCTAGAGGATCTTGAGGTGAACTCGAAGCCACACAGAGCACTTCACTGAAGCAGAAACCCCCTTCCCAAGTGTTCTGGTTAGTGGAGTTTTGTTTTTCTGTTTATTTTCTTGTAGGGGATTTTATCTCCAGGCTGCATCACAGTGCTTCTAATATAAACTCTGAAAAAATGTGTTCTGACCTGAATCACTGAGACCACCAAGTCTTACAGCACACTGTGGCCATCTAAACAGAGACAAATTACATGGAATGTGTGGGGAATAAAGAGACATTCTCTGGAACAGGAAGCCAGGCAGCCAGACTCTCACAGTCCCTGCTCCAGAGGGACAGCCACATACTCAGTGAAATGTCCAGCTCTGTCTCCATCAGAGACCAGGATTTCTCCATTCTCAACAAAACCACAACTTCACATACATCGTTCACCCAGGTTTTGCATGGCTATGCCCACTCTCTTTAGCTTCTTTTCTTATCTCCCAAGGGTGTTCACTCCAAAAGCAAAAAATTAAATAGAAAAAAAAATCCCCACCCAAACCCACTAAATCACACATACACAAAAGCAAAAATCCAAGTAAGAAACCAGTGAGTTAAAGCAAGCGAAACTATAGAGACAAATATAGATGGAGAGAAGAGACAAGAAAAGAAATGTTTACTGCTCAATCCAGTTCTTGTCTCGTTGGCAGCTCCACCCCTTGGTCTTTAAATGTAGCTGCTGGTTTCCACACCATGCCAAACAGAGCACCAGAAGGGCAGTGGGCATCAGGCCCCGACGGCTTTCCAACCCCTCCTGCTATTGCCCCCACTCAGTTCCCTGCTTTTCACTCCCATGGCTTGTCCAGAATGCTCAGGTGGGATGCACTCTGAGGGGCATCCACAACCCTGGGCAAGACATATTCCTTTGTCAGTTCCAACCCTAGGATCTCCAACAGGCCGCCCAGGGCCTCCCACTCAAAGAGACAATATCCCACAGATCCCAGGGGCAAAGCTTCCTTACCAATGGCAGTGGTGAGAAAAGAAACCACTTCGGACTCCTTCCCGTCATTATAAAAGGCCAGGTGCCAGATTCCTGAATCCAAATACTGGATGAAGCCTGTCTCGTGGCTAGAAGGGGGAACGACTCCCCGAGACTGGCGCTGGGGTCCCTCCAGGCTCCGTGCCTCCTGGGTCAGCAGCCTCCTTCCATCCAGCAGCTCCACAAAGTCAAACTAAAGAAGAGAGCGGGCACAGTTAACAGGTGGGTTGGCCTCACCATGGCACCAGACTCCTTCTTTGGGCTTCCCCTGGGGAGAACACAAGGAAACACAGCCTGAGACCAGCCTAACAGGCAAAAGCCACAGGAAGGTTGATCAACCAACTCCAAATTCTCCCAGGCGCCACTTTTTCATCTTAAAAGTCAAATGATTCTCCTAAGAGTGCAGCAACATGATTGGTTTATTCTTTCAAATTGTTTTGTTTTAATTTTGGTCTATGGGTGGTGAGTCCTCTCCCGGCTGGGTTAGTGCCAGGACAACTATGCTTTTCCAAAGGGAGGCACACAATCAAAAACCCAGCCACAATCAAAAAGTCCACACATGTGACAATGGGAATCCCCAAGGACTAGATTGGGATCTCAGCACTGGATGTGCCTTAAACGTGAGTCATGTGCAAATGAAAATTTGACATGTCTTCCTTCCTCTTTTCTGTGATCCTTGAGAAACACTCTAGATTCAGGGGATAGTTTGAGGGAAACTAAATTGGTTTAGCTCAAAAGTCTATCAGTAATTACATGTTGTGTCAAATACAACTGCTGATTGATCTGTGCTAACTTAAGACTCAAGAGAAGTCAGTCACACAGTGTGAACAACAGCTAGGTGGTGAGTCCTACTGGTTTGCTAGCAAGCAATTTGAGTACTCATCTGTCCATCCATCCTTATATCTTAAAAAAACAAAATAGGTATTTATCTACCTTTTAACTAAAAATCTTAAATAACTACTGGGACTAGTAAGACTGATTCAGTCTGGAAATGTCTGATGGAGAGTTAGAATTTTTTTACTCCTATCCCAGAGCTTGAAGGAATTTACGGTTTGTTCTTTACCCACCAAGACTGGTAAAATGCCGATCATCTTGGATGAATTTTCAAGTGTTTCTGGTGTGCAAGTGTCTGAGTAAATGTGTCACCCTGAAGGAGAGAGGGAAGGCAAGAGACTAGGGAAGCAGTTACATTTCTTCTGAGCCAGGTCCGGCACAAGTTGCCTTTATAAGTGTTATTCTTTCTTCTTCACAGCTCTGCAAAGTGGATGCTATTATCACTATTTGATAGATTTGGAAACTTGCTCTGAGAGGTAAATAACAGGCCCAAGGTTAGATGACTCTTACTTGAGGATTCAAACTCAGGTCTGACTTCAAAGTGCGTGTTTTTGCCTCCAGATCACATTTTGTGTGGAGACTAGATAATCGTGGAAAGGCTGTTGAGACAGCTCTTAGAATTCCTGCCATTCAAAAAGTCCCAGACTCATCTGACAGGTTGGGTCTGAATAAATGGAGGAATGATCTAGGGACCATAAGAAATGACTTGTGCATTGAAGAGTCCAGGATTAAGCATTCGGTTTCTTGACTTTGGGTTAAGATTTTCAGTGGGAACCTCGAGAGGTGAGCGGGGTGTGTGGTTTCTGGTTACCTGTGTATGAGAAGGAGGAAGGCCTTTTCTGCCATAAATGCCAACTAGAGCTGCTTTTCCCAGAGACACATTGAATTTCAGATGCACTGGGTGGTCTATGAACACCTGAGATCTCCAGAAAGTGCCAGGAGGAATCTTCTGGGAAGCTCGCCTCCCCACGTCGATTTCTCCAGAGTCTATAAAACTGTCCTCAGGAAAGAAACTACTGGGCTTTCCTACCAAGACACAGGGGAGGGAAGACAAAAACATCATGGTTAGTGACATGTGCAATGAGGCATCAGGGCATCCAAATGAGCCAGGACTCTCCTTTGCCTGGAGCCTCTTTCTACAGGGTTCTACTGCCAGCCCCCTCCCTCCTCTTTTCCCTCCCTGAATGGGGGAGTAAGAATGTTCAGAACTCTTTTTCCAGTGATGCTCAAATTGTTCTGCTAAAAATATGCATTCTTCCAAAGCAGTATGGGTCCTCCCCAAGGGCCATCTGTTTACTGCATAATCCACAGCTTGTTAAGATATATTTTGATCCTAAAAATAATCATTTGTGGTCACATGAGAATAACGTGTGTGTGTATATGTGCGTGTGTGTGTGTGTGTGTGTGTGTGTGTCTGCAAACTGAAACAGAAAGGATAGAGGGAATGAAGTGTTATTAAATTTCCAACTCAGAATGGTTTCCCCAGCAATGGAAGCACAAGCTGAGTGGAGTAAGATATTTTACAAGTTCACTAGCTCATGTGTAAATTGGAAGCGAAATTCTGAGGCTAAGATTTGTGGATGGATGGGCACTAGTATTGGGAGCAGGGCTAGGGTAGGGAAAGATGAGGAAGAGGATGCTTCTTTGTCTTTGGATGGGAGTCTTTGAACGTCGCTTTTAAACCAATGTGGGTAAAGTCAAGGGAATTTCATACATTCAGGCATAAAGCCTATGATGTATTTGGCAATTCACCCCGGCCCCCAAAACCTTCAGACTGGGTAATGGGGGAGGGTCAGGAGAAAGTTCTCTTGCCCATTTCTGTCACTAATCAGGAGAGTGACAGCTTTCTGGGGGTGCCCTGAGTGCCAGGAAGGAAGGCTGCTTATCAAACTTCCTCTATTTAGTAATTAAGCACACTCACATGTGAAAAATGTAAGCCATAACTTCCGGCCAGACATTAGCCTTCTGAAGAACTGGGAGGGGGCAGGAGCCTATAGCGAGGGTAGAAGACCACCCTTAGGATGCTGACAAGCCAAAATCAAGTCAACAAACTACATCTTATTTGTCATTAGAGAGACCCCCTGGGTATCCTGGCTCCAAGGTTTGTTGTGTTGTTAGAGATGCTCGAAGACACACTTTAGAGAACAAGAATCCATCTGGAAAGAAAACACGTTTGTGGGAACTTTTTATACAAAGCATTTGGGGAATAAGAAATTAAAATGTCTTTTTTTCCCCTAGCTTTGTAAGATTCCTTACAAAGCACATTTGATGCTGAAACGGAGCTTTGGCAGGGCATTGTTGTAGTCATAAAATATTTTACTGTTTTAAATAATAAAATTCAATTTAAATGTTAAACTTCTCCATATGTTATCATTCCCTTATAAACTCCTAGGCAGAAACATCAGGTTTTTAGCTTCAAACCATTAAATGTTATTTTAATTAAAAATATGCCAACACAAAAAGTTACAATGCACGCTCTCAATAAAAGCGCCACTAGTACTGTCGTCAGCATGGGAAAAGGCTTGTATTTAATTCCTTTATGGAAGGAATGTGCCTCAGACTTTTACCTTGAAAATACACACACACACACACACACACACTCACACACACACGAGAGAGACAGAGAGAGAGAGAGAGAGAGAGAGAGAGAGAGAGAGAGGTGACCACACTGTGGTCCAAGTTCACAGACAGAAGCCAGCTTCACAAAGCATTAAGATGGGATAGAATTACTTTTACATCTTTCCTTATCTGATTTTTGGGTTTCCAACACCACAATTCTTTTTATATTTCAGGTAGACAATGTAACACCCTTCAGTCTAAAAATCTGCTAGGGCACAGATCTATGAGGAAGCATGGAACAAAAGCAGGGGGAGTGCTGAACATTTTACTAGGAGAAACTGCATAAAAATAAGCCCAGTACTGAGTTCCTTTGTGAGTAGGTGAGAGTCAGAGCTGAAGGGATTTGAGAATTGTCTGAATTCAAGTAATTCCTATGTCTGGGAATATATAAGGACACTCCTCCCCCAACCCACTCCCATTTTGGCATGCTGGTGGAGAACCCTGCAAGGTTTATTTTTCTCTCTGGTTAGCAAGTTTTTAGGAAGCAGTTCAGCAATTGTATCAGCTAAATTCTGTAGCCTTACAGGTCAGAGGTCAAGACCAGAGACTCTCCTGAGACCTGCAGGCCCCCGACACATGGATAAGTTGGCTCTTACCCCAGAGCAGTGGCAAAAGAGGAACAGTCTTTCTGGGCACTGTTTCACCTAAGCAGCCAAAATGAGAGCAAAAAATGCTGAGAGCAAAAAATGCCACTTCCTGTGTATATGATGAAATAACAGTAGTGAATTCTGGTCTATGGCATGCACCCCACCAGGATCTTGACTTTCTTGGCTGAGTCAGTGAGGGCCACTCTGCAGCTGTGGTTCAAAAGTGACCTTTGTACTAGAAGTCATCCTGTACAGATCCTTAAGGAAGGGATGACAGCCCAGTTTAAAAGTGGTGTTTAAGAGGGTAAAGAAAATCCCCATCTGACAATCAACCTTTTCAATTTCCCCTCCCTGGTCCCCAGAGGCTCCCACACTGGGCTTACCATAGGGTTGAGATGGTGGTTTTGGAGGGGTAAGAACATCTAGTATGTCTGCCTGATGGGAAAGAGCATGAGGTTGACTGGGCTGAGGATTGTCAAAGTACAACCACCCCACCACTTCCTGCCTTTTACATACCATATAGCCTTCCTCTCTCGAAATCCTCTAATCTAAAATTCTTTGTTCTTATTTCTGAGCACCAAATTGTGAGTATTAGGGTAAAAGATAGCCTACTATATAGCAAAACCCACTAGTGGTGGAGCAATCAGAGAGGGGGGAGGGCAGAGGCAGTTGGAGAAATGATAGGCCTGTGTATAAAATTCCTTTTATCCCCACCTAAATTCTGAAAAAAGGATAATATTATTAGCAGTAATAGTAATAAAGGCAGCGGTAGGAGTATTACTAGTTGTACAGTTCCTGTTTATTGAGCTCCAACTGTAAGCATGGGCACCTTCACATATATTGATTCACTTAAGTCTCACACTATTAAAATGTATACACTGAGATTCAGAATGTGTAAGAAACCATGGACCAATTGGGGTCCTTCTTTATTTATTAAAATACAGCTTCTTAGGGCATTAAATCAATGTATGATTAAGTAAGAGTCTACATTCTCAATGGTGGCAGGTGCTTTCATTGACCCTTCTTTAAAGTAAGAGTCAAATTTAATCCACAGTCCTAGCAGGGTAAACATCAAGCCTAGAGCAGGTAGACCCAAGGTCAACTGAAGAACTTCCTGGCATTCTGGGTCATAAGAAGTTGACAATACTTATAAAATAGGAACCTACAAATAGGCCCCAAAGTTAAAGGGCAACAGTCAACACTTGCAGACATTCATAAGAATGATACTATATAATCATGGGGGCTCCCAGAGGCATTACAAACAGTACCAGGAACTTAACACAGAATTAGGAACCCCCAAAAGATTTCATGGGGAAGAGCCTACTAGTATCAGACCTTTTCTTCTTAAAGAATACTGACTGATTCAGGCTTCCTATAGAAATGCAGTGTAAACACACAATCGTGTCTATAAAAGAAATTTCTCAATAAATTCCCCAAATGATTGGATAGCTCGGTCAAATAAAGATTTGGAAGAACTGAAATACCATGTACTTTCCAATAACAGTCTTCACTTTCTTGAACTAAGATCTATCTACATAGGTTCTTAATTCCTAATCAACTAACATTCTTACCCTCCCTCTGCCTTTTTCATTCTTTTCAATGCAATAACTTGCACAAAGAATTCTTTAGTTTCCTTAGCAACTGTTTGAAATTTATTTGGTTATCAAAATAAGCTGTCCCATTTTGGAGAACCTAGCTGAGCCTGTGTGCAGCAATTTGCATGGTTCAAACTGATGGGCAATTTTGATTTCATTGCAGAAAGAAGAAAATGCTATCCCTAGCCCACCAATTCAACCATCAGAAATGCATGTTTATTCAGTGCTTTCCCCCCCTTCTCCATTAATGCATAACATAAGTTCTTGTGGCTTTGCTTCTAAAAGCTGCTGCATTTGGTTTCTGTCCTATGGTTACAGTCACTTTGAAAATATAGTATAAATTGCAGTTTGATGTTCTTCTCAAAGCCATGATAACAATGAAAATACTGGGTTCATCATATGTTTCATTTATATAATTAAAATATATATATACCTTTAAAGATGTTTAAAAAACACTCCAAACCTTTCAGAATCTTTAAGGGGGAAAAGTCAGTTAGTCTGTATTTCTAAAATTTTAATAACTGACATGGAATGGCTTGAGACATGAACAGACAAGAATAAAGGAATTAACATTTGTTGAATGCCTCTTCACCACTAGTTTTTAAAAAGATAGGTGCTTTCATACTCGTTCTATAGTTGCAGAAAGTAAGGCCAGAGAAGATGTAGTGATTGAGATGAGTTAACAGAGCCAATAAAAGGCAGGGACAGGAGTCAGGTCCTGTGCTGTGGTTTCAAGGCCCAATTTCTTCTTTCATCATACCCTATCGCTTCTTCCATCACTATGGAACAGGGATTCTAATCTTAATTCTAGAATCAGTTCTCTTCCATGATACTCTCAGAAGGGACAGGAAGTATGCACACATATCAGGGTTAAAGACCCTTGAGATATCTAAGGAACTAGATTTTTTACATCACAATTAAAAACATAAACTGAGTAGACACTGGTTTGACCAGGGCAAAATAAATTAAGAACCATGTGGTCTCACATAAACTATGGGAGCTTTGTCCTCTTTTTTTTTTTTTTGTCCAGATTGATGTATTTTTTGTCACAGTAATTGCTTTTGATGTTGACCATTTTCCAGCCCTGCATTGCATTTTAGGGGGCTGTAAACAGGATTTCCATTTGCATTAGTAATGACAGATAATCCCTTTAAGCAAAAATACTCCAATTAAAGTAAACCAATAAGCTGGTGCAATTTTATTTTGTCTCTTATCTGCACCTCCTGCTCCTTGGGAAAAAACAAAACAAAACCTAAACAACCCGCAAACTAATTTCATTAGGTTAGGAGATTTTAGATACATCCAACTCCTGTTTAAAGAATGCTTGATAGGGATCATGGAGGGGAGAAAATACATTCGCTAAATGAGATCCTTTACCAATGTCTTGAGGGTAAAAGTAATCTTAAATCTATATTTGTACATGCTGAACTAAAGATGGTCTTTCTTTATGGTATTCACCTATGATTCTTGACACTATAAACTAACATGTAAATCAGAAGTGAACGGGCAGGACCATGGACAGGGCCAATCTCGCAAGCATTCTGAAGAGATATCTGGTTAGTTACATGATGACTCCGTTGCTAATTTCTCTGTAAAATGTGTGAATTTGAATGGGTCGTAGAGATCATTTGGCTCAATAGCCTCATTTAAAGAGGATGAAAATGAAGCCCAGAAAGTCTGTTCAAAGTATTTGCTTAAGGTCACATCAAAGGTAATAAGTGGCATCAGCTGGATTAAACTGAGGATTTGAACTTGAATCTTGATGACTAACTCATGGCCCCATCCATGTTCCCTCACCCTATTATTCAATATTTTAAGTCTTAAAAGCTTTGTAAAGGAGAAGACTTGCTTTGCTTCTCAGAACAGTTGGCAGGGGTTCTGATTTAGCACTATGGAAATACCCTTAGTTCTCACTTCCTTAAAGGTGATTATAGGTCAAGAGTTGTCTTTGACCTTAATAATCATTCAGAGGTCATGACTAGATACTCCAACCAAGCAAATACTTCTCTGATAACCAAACTGGTACCTGGAAGGCAAATCCTTGAAAGGACAGATAAGCTCAGAATCTATAACCCCAATGTTAACTGAGATGAGAGAAAAGAAGATGTAGGCAGTGAAGGTTGGAGGTAACTATTACCAATTTGCACACTGAAGTAAGAGCAGAAAAATAAGGCAGGTCACAGCAGATGCTGGGGAAGAAATGACAACCAGATTGGTCTATTAGCTTGGCATCTTACCTGGTGTGAATTTTTGTGAGTCTTGCTACTCTTTACTGACAGTGAAGTAATTTTTGTCATGGCATATTGGAAAGACCCTTAAGAAATTCAGAATTTGGCTTATGGATGTCCCATTCAACAACTGTCAAACTCTGAATGTCATCATTTCTTCCATCATTGGTAGAGAAATACCTGTGTCTCACTGTACTTATACAGTGGGAGAGAGTGAGGAGAGAGTGAAGTAGGACAACTTATGGAGACAACAAAAGCACTGCAGTCACATAGACCTGGGCTCAGATCCCACACTCCATTATTTACTGGCTGTGTGACTCTGGCCAAACCACTTAATTAATGTGATTCTTAGTGTTTGCATCCAAATGGGTATATACAGTTACTCTTACCTCATAGGATATCTGTGAGGATTAAATATAAGAGGCTCTTGACAAAAAAGCTTTGAAATAAACACAGTATGCAAACATTGATGATGATTATTATTGTAGATGAAGAAACTCAGGCTGAGGAAAACTAAGTGACTTGGCTCAAGGTCATATAGTTAGTAAATGCTAGAATACCTGAACTGGTGATTCCATTAAACAACAAGGGTTCAAGGACATTTCAATTACAACACATCACCTACACACAGGCCACACCCCGCTCCAGGAGGTGCCCATTCATCCCATAAGATTTCCTCAGAAACACAGGTCTTGACCCCACACAATCAGAGACAGCCACCCCAGCAGTGTGAAAGCCCACCATGCTTCCCTCGAGGCATGAGATGTGACACCGCTGCACATGAGCCCTGCCCAAGCCCCGCCATGAGCTCACAGTGAAAGGAACTGCGATGCAGACACAGGTGGACTGGCAGCTGGCGTGAAGTACAGCAGGATGGAGGAAGCGCCGAGCATGAGCTGTGAGTCAGGCACATGGCACGCAGAATGGAGGTCTCCTTGGTTCAAAGGCAGACACAGAGGACTCACGACACGCACAACACAGCAACCCTACCTTCTGTGGCTCCTTTGCCTTTCCTGTCAGGGATCTCTAACCCAGTGCCCCCTGAGGGATACAGGGAGACGTCCGTTGGCACAGGCCAACTGCTGGCTGTGTCCTCCGTGATCTCATACATCTGCCCCTCCATCGGCTGCAGGTGCCAGTTTAGGCCAAACAGGTGCATGGCTGTGGTGAGCAATGAGAAAAGTCATCTTTTTCTGCTGGAGGTGGACATGGAACTCCCAAGCCATAAGGGGAGGGAAGGCAGGATGGGGAATAGTGCAGTTCAACAAATAGCCCCTGAAGAGACCTCTTGGGGTGCCGAGCAGGGGACCTGGGCACCGGGATGATCAAGGCTCAGCTCCCACCCTGGAGGGCTCACAGGCTGGTGGAGTGAGCAAAGGGGCAGGGGGTGGGTGTCAGGAGTCTTATTGATTCGCTTCAAAAGAGAAATAACAATCTGGGGAGACAAATGCAATTTGTGTCATAAAGGGTTCATTTCTTTAATATAAAAATGTCTCCTACAAACAATAAGCAAAGTCCAACAACTCAGTAGGAAAACAGGCATAGAATATGAATAGACAGTTTACAGAATAAGAAATACAATTGGCTCTTAATCGTATGAAAAGATTTGACATCACTCATAGTAATACTATTTTTCACATATGGTTTGGCAAGGGAATAAAGGTTGAAAATATACAGTATTGGCAGAGAACGGGACATAAGCACTCTCATACTTTGCTGTTATAAGCATAAGCTCGCACAAACTCTATGAAGCGCAAGTTGACAAAAGCAGTCATATTTAAAATGCACATATACTTTTCCCTGGAAGTTAGAGATTCCAATTGTAGAATCTTCTCCCCCTGATATACTCCCACATGTACATCCAAATGGTGTCCATACAAGGTTATTCACTGCAGCATTGTTTATAATTATAAAATATTGGGAATGAGACCGTCAACAAGGGGCTAGGAAAGTTATTTCCATACTACAAAGTATTATCAACCATAAAAAAGAGAGGAAGCTCTTTGTGTATTTCTCTGGAAGGAAAATTATAAACTTTAGAACAGTGTATTTGTTATACTACCTTGATATATGTATAGAATATTTCTGACAGGATATGAAAAGTCCTCGGTAATAGTGGCTGTGTTCAGCCACACAGTGAGATGTTAAGTGCCAAGGACGTTTCAGTCTATCTATTGTACATTTTGATTTTGTATCATGCACATGTATTTCTACTGTAAAATTCTTTTCCAAGGTAGCAACTGCTAAATATATTCTTGTGCAACAATCTAGAAAAGACTAAAAGAAAAAGGATGAACACTATCCCTTGAGATACAATGCTTAAGAAGGCTAGGAAGCCTTTTTTCAAAAAGGCTTGTGATCTAGTACAACTGTTGGCTAAAGTCCCATTTTGGGATTCAAGTCTGGAGCACTGTCAAAGGTCCAGACTCACCTCTTCTGTGACTCCTACCCTAATTCCCCAATTACAAAATTAAGCCCCCCAAGCCCTGGACTCCACAGCACCCTGTATGTAGCCATCACCCTGTTTCCACTGACAAATGTTTCTAGGACCTACAGCTGACTCCAGAGAGCCAGAAAGAAATGGCAGCCCCTATTCCAAGGTTCTCACAGTCACAGAAGGCACATAGACAAGTAACAAAACCTAGCCGGGACTAGGAGGCCAGAGCAGGTGACTGACCCACTAGGATGGGGAGAGGAACGCACAGCAGTGCCATGTTACATCTAATCCTCAAGGCAACCCCACCAGAGCCAATTTACAGATGTGCATATTAAGTCTCAGAAGGTTCATTAAAATGATGATAATGATAAAACCATGATTTATTGGAGTGCGTACCACAGGCCAGGCATTGTGCTAAAGCGGTAAATGCAATATTTCCTTTAATTCTCACAATAATCCTAAGAGGTAAGTATTAATTTTTTAAAAAAAAATACAAAGATACAGAAGAGATCAATCAACATTTGGAAAGGTTAAACAGTTGACAAGGGGCAATGTCTAGCACAGAATCCAAACTGTTTCAATCCTGAAGTCATATCCCATCCATCTTTCCAATCCAGAAATCACACACCATCAGCTCGGCCCCCCTCACCATGCTGCCTCTCACTAGCTTATCTGGCTAGGTGGGTGGGCATTAGAAAGACATCCCCTTTCACACATCAAACAGCCTCCAAGGCTTTTACCTGCTTTTTAAGGTAGCAGCATAGATCCTGAGGCAGATAGAAGGTTGTCTTAACTAACCCCACTTTGGGAAAGGGGTTCCTGATGGCAGTCTTTAGACTGCTTTCGGCAGCCACTGCAGCACGAGTTCTATCCCCACCAGGGAGCTAACCTACATGGCTCAGCAGACCTCCCCTGTCTTGCCTGCTGCGTTCCTCAGCAGTGTATTTCAGTAGATCCGTCTATTCTGTTCCCCAGTTTGTCTCTGGTGAATCCTCTCAACCCCCTGCACCTCTGGCCTACACCTCAGTTCTTGTATGTATAAATAAAATAAATCTTTAAAAAAAAGGACACAGAAAAACTGCGTAGAGGAAACTGGAGAATACACAGCTTTCTGACCTCTTGTCCAAACACAAACCATCAAGGGAATACACCCAAGTTTGACTGAACCAGGGGTGCACTCTGCCCTGTTGCTTTCCTTTGCTTCGCGTGGTGCAGGGGAAAATATGCTGAACCAAAGGTAAGGAAACTTGTTTGGTGTCCTAACTACCACTTCCTAGAACATCATTTTCATCTGAGAAATGAGCATAAAATTTTTTCAAGGGATTGATTCATGCGAGATAATATACATGGCAACGTGCTTTGTAATCTACACACTTGCAATTACGATATTTTATAATCATTATATTTGTACTGTCAATAACAATGATATAACAGAAGCTCACATTTATGGGGCACCCTTTCAGGCCCTGGGCACTCCCCGAGTGGGCGACACTGCTCTCAACTAGCTCTGCATAGCTGGCAATAATAATCAAAGTTAACTTGCCTGGAAGAAGTGACTACGCTGCTATCTCCCAGGCTGAATTAGCTCACCTTTCTGCTTACTTTCTTACTGTTTTGATCTATCTATTGGCATCTCGGAAGGTAATGGAGAAATTGTTTCAACTACGGACAACTCAGATAAATGCAGTTAAATGAGCAGCGCTTCTTCCCCCATTAGAATCAATTATCCCATCTAACTGTGCAAGAGCGCTGTCTTGTTAAAAGGTCATGAGAATTAACTAATCTCAGAATGAATAGAACTCTCACAGCTTTGTGAAGAGAAACATTTTTATTGTCAAAACTTTCCCTTATTTTTAATAAGATGCAAAAAAGCAAGTCCTCGCTTTAAAAACATATGCAGAGGGGGGAGAAAACCAGGGGGGACAGTGACAGATGAAAATGGCCACAAGATCTGGCGTCCCGTGAGTTAATCAGGGCAGGACAGCCCACAGCTGGTGGGGGGGGGCACAGTCCATGACAGCTGAGAGGTATACGTTGGTACCCCTTCCTCTAAGGTTTGCCCAACAACCACGGAGGCTCCCACACAATCACGAGCTGGCCGGGGGGCTCTCTGACCTGTGGAAGAAGTGTTCCTGAAAAGAACCTGGGTAACAGGAGTTACCAGGTTCTGGATTCAACTTCAAGTGAATGGCTGCTCTCATAAGACTCCGTCATCCAGAAATGATTCTGGAGGCCGGTGCTTAAGGGAAGTGAGCACAGGCATGGAGATCGGCTGAAAGAGAGCTTAGCAGCTGGAGGGGAAGATGTAGAGGTATAGGGAGGGAGATGTGGAGTCAGTGATGGGAAGTTTAACCAGTCATGTGGTTCAAGTTGTCTTAAAGCCAAAACAAAAGGGACCTTAATTGCAATCCAGGGTCACAAATATCAATCATGCTAGGGACCCTCAAATCTTCACTGTAGTTTGGTGGATGGTGACTTTCATAGGGGGAGGGGAAGAGAAAAGCAAAGAACTAGATTGCTCTGCTTTCCCTTTCCCAAAGGACACAACACACACTCAGCCGGAGACTGCCCAAGGAGTATGGGACTTCAAGCAACCGCTCTTCTTTATCCTTGAAAATAATCAAACTCAAATAGCAGCAAAAAACTTGATTATCATTTGAATACATATTACATACTGAACACTTTATTTATATTCAATTTAATCCTCACATAGAGGTAGGTTGCAAAAACATTCCTGTATAGAGTGGAATACATTGATACACAATTTACTCAGGGAGGTAAAGTAAATTACCTAACACCATAAGAACAATTTTCAAACTCAGGAGCCTATGTACCCAAGCCAAGCTCCTTTTTTTACATGTTTTACTTTATTTATTTTTTTAAGATTTATTTATTTTATTTATACAAGCACTGGGTACAGTCAGAAGCGCAGGAGGGTGAGAGAATTCACCAGAGCCAGAGCAGGGAGCAGAATAGGCAGAAGGACCGAGGTACACTGCTGAGGGGAGCAGCGGGCGGCAGGAGGGGTCTGCGCGCCATGTGGGACCCTCACCCGGTGGCCAGGGATCGAACCAGCGCTGCAGAGGCTGCGGGCAGCTCTGCAACCCAGCACTCAATTGCTGTGCCACCGGGGAGGCCCACATGTTTTACTTTAAATCGAAGAATTACAGGTAACAGAAAGCCACCAGCAGAAAAAAAGAGTTGAAATGGATGTTTGGGGGAGGGGAATAATAAATATTATTATATGATAATATAATAACGGTGATAATAAATATTTCTTAACATACAACACCCTGTAAAGCAGTGGACAGTTGTGCATGCAGGCTATCCAAATGATCTGGAAGTCACGGCCATGCAACCCTAAAAAGCTAAGAACTGGTTCTTTCTAATCTGCTTTAAGAAGGGACCAGACCACCGAAACATTACAAATTATAATCATCCTATTCCCTCTTTCCTGAGGAATTAATGGTAACCACCCACCACCAAAGTACATCACAGGATTATCTAAATTACACCATGTGGGGTGTATTTGCAACTGTTAGTGCAAAACTCTCTGCAAACGCTCTGAAAGTGACCTAAATAAGACTCAATACCAGTTTTCCCTTTCAACTAGTGTGCAATTCAATAAAAAGGTGAGAAGATGCCAAAGAGTTCAGAAAAAGTCCATGGAAAGGTAGCAGTTCACAGGATCACCCACACTGAAATGTTAATGATTTTAAAAGGGTGGAGGGGGTGCTTATTACCTGAACTCTGGCCAATCTGATCCCAGAGCTGACATTTTCCAGTTGCCTTTTCCTGCCCGGCAAGACAGGAGAGATGGCTGAGAAAGTGCAAGCTCTGACTTGACATTTTTAAGAAAAACACTCAATAGATGTTCAGACACCAAAGGCTCCCCTCAGCACCCAGCCAGCAGGAAGCAATTAATAAAGCCACTATGCAGGCATTAGCGTTGCAAGGATCAGATTGTTTCTCTATCACAATGCCTGTTTCCTTTCCAAAAATCAAATGCATGACTCCCAGCACACGCAAATTAGCAGCTCCAGGTAGTGACTAGAGATGGTTAGGACATCCATAAACTGTTGACCCAAGTGGTGTTTTTTATTTCAAAAGACAGTTGGGGATGAATCCAGGCACAGGGATATACTACTTTTCTGTTTTATATTAGTGCTCAGTTATTCCTTTTAAAAATAGCATCATTAACTTGCTTTTACCAATAAAATATTAAAGTGACATGCAAAAAAAAATAAAAATAGCATCATTTCTCTAAAATAAAAGTCACTGGATTTGAGTGATAGTCTTCTAATGGGGAAAACCAAAACCAAAAAGAGAAAACAAAACAAAACATAACAAAAAATCCATTAGTTTCATTCCCAGGCTCTGTTCTTGGTCTTGCTACAAAGTCACGATGTTCCAATGTCCGAATCAAGAAATTAAATATACAGACATGCACTCTGAATTGTGAAGGAAAAAAAAAAAAAGGAAGCAACCTAGGTGTGTCTTCCAAATGGGAGAACCACTTAGCGAAGTTATGATACAGGCACTGGATGGAATACAAGGTGTGCAACTGCTCTCCTCAAAAGGGTCAGATAGGTTTTTCACACAATAAGTGGCACCTTGCTTTGGGGAACTAAAGGTCAATCAAGGCCCTGTGAACTTCAGGAAATCTACTACTACCAATACTTAAAGAAAGCAGATTATTTTAAGAGCAGTTAAGACCCTAGTGGCTAAGGAAAGTATTGTCCTTATGTCAGTTATTTGCCTTTTTCTAATCCAAGAATTGTTCGCTGTTCCTTTTCTTTATGACCTAGGAGAATGTAATTTGGGGGTGACTACTCAGGTGCAGGCATATCAGTGAACACATCCTCTCTACCTGAGAATGTCATTTTTAATCTCAGTAAAAAGATCCAATTCTCTCCTGGTTATGCACCTGGTCCTTAAACACAGGCTAAATACCCCTGGCCCTCCCATTACTCTGTGGAGTTATAACCATGTACATTCTCCATACATAAGCACATAGAATTAAACTGATTTTTCCTTTGCCAGCCCATCTGATAGCGTTTTGATTACTTGTCCAGCCTGGGAAGAATGCAGAGGGGTGAAGGATGTCCCCCTGTGCCTGGACCTTACAAAAGGTGGCCTTAAAAAGTAGATCTGACAGTCAGCAAAGGAAATAGATACTTATGATATTATGCGAAGGAACAAAAATGCAGGTCTGACTACATTTCTGTAAAGCCAGGTAGGCATACAGAAAAATCTGGAAAGGAATACATAAAAATGACATCAGGCTTTGAATTATAGAGGCCGAGCTATGGATAAATTTTCTTCACTAGTTTCCAAACTCGTGCTAATGCTCTTTGACATTAAAAAGGACATTCTACAATTTAGACTCAGGAGCAAGAGGTAGAAAAGAAGGAAGATAGAGTAGAGAGAGGAGACTCTAATTTTGGGCACATCCCTGGTGTCAGATGCTAGGCAAGAGGAATGACATTCAATCCTTACATCGACCTTGAGAAATTATTACTTCTTTTGCCAAGAAAGAAACTGGAGGTTCAGAGAACCTGCGAGACTTGGCCAGACATTTCCAAGATGGGAAGTGGTAAAGTCAATTTTGACTGGTTCCAAAGTGCAGGTTCCCTGTCCCCGCTCCTCGCCATCATACTGCTGATGAGTCATAAAATTTAGCATAGCACAACATGGCCAGGTTTTCTCTCTTCAGACAGTTCGTTCAGGGGCTTTAATCCCAAAAACAAAGCACAGGGAGCCCCTCTTCTCACAGCCTTGGGCATGGCCAACCCCCATAATCTGAAGCATGAAAACAGAAACAAGCACTATCCATTGGCAACTTGAGGATGCCAGTCCTCAAGTTGGCATCTGTCCAGAGCACTTAGGGTATATCTTATACTAATTCCATGACCCTGGAAAAAGTATTTGGCTTCTCTGAGTCTCCATTTCCTCATCTACAGATAGATGAAGATAGTACTATCTACTCATGGGATTGGACAATACAATGCATGTGATTTGCTTAGAACTATGCCTGGAGCAGAGCAGGGGCAAAATAAATGGCCATTGTCATCATCCTTGTCACCTTGCGATGCTGATTTTCCTAATTCCTGCATCCATGGAAAGATTTAAACCAGCTCTGTTGTGTCACCTTTTTCTTCTTTCTATATATGCCTCTAATTTCCCTACATGCCAAGTGCAAATTTCTTTAAGCTGAGGGCCCTCTCCTGTTCCCATTGGCTGACAGACCTTGGGCATAGAAATGAGAGGTATTTGCACAATGGATAAAACAAATTTTTAAAAGCAGAATTGCTATAAAGCAGCCTGACAGGATTCCACTGGAGACTACGTGGGCTAATTTTAAATCAAGTAAATATATTGCTTTTTCCTCCTGTCTCTCGATAAGCCTGACTGCAACAATCAGGGTTACTGTCTCTCACCCCCAAATTAAGTGTTTTCTGGAGAATGGACTCTGGCACAGTTAATCATTTCTCGGCACCATGAAATGCTGTGAGGAAGGGAGGCCTTTCAGCCAGGATTCACTGGCAGCTGCTCAATATTTCTGTAAATCAAGGTGGGGTCTGGTACCAGGGAAAGGCTCAAGCACAGCCAGCCAAGGAAGTGGGGAACAGGCATGCCCACCATCAATACAGAGAAGCAATACCATTTTAACTGGAGGCCACAGAAAACTGGCAACACGGCAAGTTGCAAGGGAAGCAGGGCCAGAATCTAATTTGTACGGAATCTAATTTGTACTCTTGTTGCGGTAACAGAATAAGAAAGCTATCCTTTCTGCATACCTTTCACCAGACAGGCTCCCCTAAGGCCCCTGCTGAACAGAAGTATTTAGAGTTGTCTACCTCCACCAGACTGCGAGCTGACCTCTCCTAGCCCCCCTTCCAATAACACGCTGGGTCCAGACAGGAAGAAACAGGGGCCTGGAGGGGGAGTGGTTAGAGCACAGCCTTGTGACCACACAGCCCTTCCGTTTCAGCTCTCGTGTTTCTAGCTATGTGATGCAGTTCACGATGTTTAGCTCTGCTGAGCCTCAGCTTCCTCATCTTCAAACGAAGACTTCACCTACCACCAAGAGTGGTTGTGGAGATGCCAGGACGGAATAGATTTTATGAGCTGATATCCATGCTTGGTATCTAACTCAAACAAACTTCTTTGTTGGTATATCATCGTTATCATTGTTACTTTTATTGTCTATTAAGATTTTCACTGAGAAAGTGAAATAAGGAGATTTCAGGAGTTGGGAGAGAGAAGTCTGTTTTGATCAATTGTTGGGGGTTATTGTCACACTAAACAATCACAGGGATCTGTCACCCCTCACACTCAGAGGAGGAGGCCCATTCTGGAGTGACTCATGGTACAGCCAGGAACTAAACTGAGCACAACCCTCCAGATTCCTACCTCACTAAATGACCGTTATTAAGTTACAGGGAAAAGCCTGTAAGATTAAAGGTGTCGTGTCCCTGAGCCATAAGTAAAGGAATGAACCCAGGGACAGGCCAGGTCGGGCCATCAGCACCCCTCTTCATGGCAGGGACTGCGCCTTTCATTTTTCTCCTCCAACATCTGACCCTCAGACATGAAGAAGGGAAGAAAGGGAAGAAGACGACATTTTAGGATTATTAGTATGACAGTAACAGCTCTCATGTGTCAGAACTGTCCTGTGTGCAAGACGTCATGTGACGCACATCCATTGTTTCACTTCATCTCACAACCTTTTAGGAAAATACTACTAGTAACCTCATTTTATAGATTACATACCTCAAAAAAGTAGCCCTAAAGTAGCTATGATTCATTGAATAGCGTATCTAGAAAACTACGGATTCAGGATTATCTATAATCATCACCACAGCACCAAGATCCAAAACCTGGTTTGGGTCACTCCAAATCTCCAGCTCATATCAGACTGATGTCAAGAAGCACCCAACAGGCTTTCATTTTGTTCTTATCAGAATAAAGTGTCATTTCCGATCAAATCACAGCCCACAGAGCAAATCTTCAAGCGACTCCACACAGAGAATGAGCTTAAATTGAATAAAAGGCCCACCATTTGCCCTTCATGTCTGAGGGAGCGGAGACCCCCAGTCTACACTCAGCCCTGCTGGGGTGAGCAGCCAGCACTGCCCTGGCAGAACAGCACCTGGTGTGAGGAAGTGCTGGTCCTTTCCAAGCGAGGAGGGGAAATGCTGGGGTGAAGCTCTGAAAGGTTCCCATGCTTTGCAGCACTTGCAGCTGAGCAGCAATACTATTCACAGGCGTGCTCCAGCATCTCTATAGAGAGGCATCTCCATTAGCAAAGGACCAGCCTCTCACGGGGAGGCACTGTCCCTCCTTCTCCTATACCAACCGTCAGCAGCAGCAGAAAACCCAGATTTGGTTAACACTAAGATACCCGTTGTTAGGCTCCATTTCCATAGTTACAAGGAGATGTGCTATGGAAAGGGTCCTAGAGACACCCTCACTTTCTGATTCCCTTTGGAATGCCAGCCGTGGAGTTGATTTTTTTTTCTGTGATCAAAGTCAATTAGAAGGTGGTTCCCGCCCTACCTCTAAACGGAGGTTTAATTTGTGTATGTATTATTAGGAAAGACATTTTCCCTCTGGAACATTCACTTTCAGAGAGAGGAATGAGGGTGGATAGATTAACGTGAGCCTGCCAGCTGGATTTGTAACTTGGGCTACTATTTCTTTATAATGAGAAGCGTTTTGAAAGTCCATGTTAAAACCTCACAAAACAGTGTGTGACATCCCTCCTTTACTCCCCCAGCTTCCCAGTCTCCTGCCCATAGGCATTTTGGGGCTCTCTGTGATCATACCACATTTTCTTGCCTCCCTTGCACAGAGCAAAGCACTTAATATATGTGAGTTCTTGTCTCCTTTGATGTACACGGACCCTCGTTTGATTCAGCCCTTCAATTAGGGACTTGAAGGCACTGTGAGATGCTGATCATGTTCTCAAGAGCTCCCACCATTCGTTGCAAGATATTCTGTGCCATGCCGTGTGCTAAGTTCTCTTTAAACTCAGTGTCACTTCCTCCTCACAAAGCCCTATTAGGGAGGGACTGTTTCTACCTTCCTCTGCAAAATGAGCAAACTGAGGCTCTAACAACGTGTCTAAGGTTCCACAACGTGTCTAAGGTTACACATTTAACAAGAGGCCGAGAAAAACTTCAGAGGGGAGTCAATCCTGTCCCCTCTGTCCTTTACCATTATACCCAGACACTACCTTTCTGATTAGAGGTAAAACTATGGAAATGACAGGAGAGAAAAACATCACCGATCTCTTTATTATGTAGCTCTGCCTCACTGCTCAAGTTTTGTTGGCAATATTTTTATGAGAGTAGAAACTTGAGGTGCTATCTTTTTATAACAGAAATGATTTTCAAAAAGCACTTATATGCTCATTAAGCACAGTATCTGATGTTCCTCATTATTTTACTCTGCTTGGGAGGCTCGCTTGGCCTGGGTAGTTGGAGACATCTGCCCAATCAGCTTCCAGGCTTTTGCTGATGCAGTAAACCTCTATATGGAATGGCTACACCTTGCTAATTTAAAAAAAACATTCTTTCATCTACCAGGTACACCATCAAATGTCATCTCTTCTGTGAGGATTGCCACTATTAACCTGAGCCAAAATGACCTCTGGCCCCCTGCTCTCCAGCCAGCTGGGGACCTTCCCACTGCTGGCCCCTTTCCCCTACACACTGCCATGATGCTGCACCTCCACGTGCTTCCTGGCCCTCCTGGCTCTGCTGTCCACCTCTGGGCCCAGGGGAACAGATGCAGAGAAAGAACAGGGCTTGAAGCCTGGCCCTGACCAGCAGCACGTCAGCAGAGCATCACCTAACCACTGTGACACTCAGTTTTTCCATCTGCAGGAATGAAAATCACACACAACCATCTCCTGTGTTCTTATAAGGATTAAATTTAACGAAAGTTCTTTATAGACTATAAAAAGTGTGTAGAAAATATGATGTAATAATTTTATTGCTCAGTAGTTAGTGAATCAAAGAAAGAATAGGCCAAGTTCAATACAGAATAAAGCAAAGATCTGTATGTGAAACAAGCAACACAGCCTAAGAGCCACATGACGAGGTGTATGTACAGCACTTTTTAACGACTAACTGTACTGCAGAAGAGCTAGCAGATATAAACAAGTTGTAAAAGGAGAGTTGCCTGTTTTCAGGTAAAGAATAGTACTACTTATCCTAAAATCCTCACTGACCACTGGCCTTTGCCACTAACCTCCACTTTATCCCCTTCCCTCTCCCTCCCTGGATGCAGAGACGGTAGAATCACGGGTGTGCCCACATACACAGACACACACAGACTGGCACACACGAGCACATGCACACACGAGCCCCAGGAGTGTGCTTACTTTACGATTCTACAGATGGCCCGAGTGTAAAACGTAGGACAGTGATGAAATGGAGGCCACGCCGTGGCACAATGAGTGATACTGGCACTTTTTCTTTTCCTCCACTGGAGGCTGTGAACAAAATCTAACTCTACTCTCAAGGGCACCACAAATCTAGCTTCCTGCCAAACACCAGCAGGACTTTCTCCAAAATGAAACTCTACACTGGTGACAATCTACTCATGCCAAGTGAAGCCTGGAGAAGAGCAGGATCAGATACCATGGTGGCTGGGAATCCAACAGAGACATGCTGGAGCTCCCCTGTCATCTGGGGCTCCTGTCCCTGTGATCCTGAAGCACTCTGGGGCGACCACAGCTTCCACCTCACACCACTGGCACAGAGCAAACCTGGCACAGCATGTGGCACAGGGCAGGGGGGCACTTTATTTTTCCATTAGAAAACAAGTTAGTTTCTGTCTTTCACAAGAACTCGTGACCCCCTCTCAGTCAGGAGAATCCTGGCCATGGGGATCATGATAGCAGGCAGGTTTGGAGTGAAACCTCATTCTAGCCCTCACTAGAGATGGGGTGTTGGACACATGACTTAACCTTCTTGGGCCTCAGTTTCTCATCTATAAAACAGAAATAAAAATAGAATGGTATCAAGCATAAGTTGGTCTTGACCAATATTTATTGGATAAGTAAGTTTGTAGGGAAGATTAAATGAGAAAATACGTGTAACATTTAGAACATGCTGGGCACATGTTCAGCTCTCAATACATGTGCGTGGCCATCTCTGTTACATCAAGTTAGGCTTTGGGGAGGAAGCTGGGTGCAGAGGGGTGCAGCAGGCAGGATGGCAGCCCCCAAACCCATCCCCCCACCCCTGTCCTTGTTTGCTGTGAGTCTCAGGCCTGGAGTAATCAGCAGAGGGAGACGTGGCCGGGCGCTTTGAGAGGTACCTGGTCTAAGGAACAAGGATTTGGAATCAGAAAATCTGGTATCTACCAGCTTTGCTTTACTAGTACCAAAACATTAAATAACTGCAGTGGGTCTTCACATGTGGGGCCTGCAGGACAAGGAAATGCAGTTAACAATTCTACACAGTGCCCAGAATGCTAGAAATTATCAATAGGCTTGAAAGGCCTCAAAGGAAGATATTTCTTATGCATTTTGCCTAGTGGATCCTCTCTTCTAAGGGTAGGGGGCCAGCGTCCTCCTATAACTATTGTAGTTTCTGTAGTTCACCAGTTCAGAGCCTTCAGGAAAACAGACTGGTGCCCAGTTGGGTAAAATGAAATGGACACGTGAGAGCATGATCTCTGCCATGGGAGCCTAAAAGAGGCAACATTTCTCTACCCTCCTCCACCTTTGCTTAGGCTATGCCATCTTCCTGAAAGCCATTCCTAGCTTCCCTTTCACTATCGTACTTAATTTACAAGACTCACCACCCTGAGGAAATTGTTTCTGATCTTCCTGGTTAGAATGAATTGTTCTCTCTTTTGGGATCCTGCTGGGATATGGTTCAAACTCCAGGAACATGATTTGATCATCTGTCTAGTATTGCCATCAGCCCCTGTCACATCTGGCTCTCCATGAAGCCATGGGGCGTCAAAGGCAGTGATGCTAGCTTATCCGGCTTTGTCTATCCCTTACAGTTTCAGACGCGAGCTTGGGGAAGCTTCCTCTGCTTAATTCCTGATTACCTGAAGCCCCTTCATTGGAAATGGCCCTTGTTTGCTGAGTCTGGAAGGGTTTAAAATCCCTGGGTTATGCAGCTGCGCAAAAGGGTGACAAGTGCATTTCCTCCACACCCACCATGGGCCACCCCTTGGTCTAGACCCTGTCTGCATGTGCGCTCTTGCTTAATGCTCAGAACACCCGGCAGACATTGGCACTGCCACAAGGAAATGGACTCTGAGGCATGAAAAACTTGCATCCGTCAGGGCAGGAATGCTGCTCTCACTCTGTCCAGAGTCTGTGCTTTTGCTACTAGTCTGTGTTGCTATTTTTAGAAAAATGAAGGTATTAAATTGTGGTTTTGTTGTTTTATTGATAGGAGGAAGAAAAAAGCCTGTATATATATATTTTTTACCATCTTCTCTCCTCTCACACGCCTCTCTCTCTTCTGCCCTGCAGTGAGGAGTAGCTTAGCTTGACTTGCTCTCCTCTGCCACGGCCTGGCAGCCTAAGCACACCCCTGACTGTACTACCTCCTCTCCACCAGTGCGAGGGATGTACAACAACAAAACAACAGCCATCCATGAAGCCATTCTCAATTCCTCTCTGCACTTAGGTGCAATTAAATCATGTTATTTCAAGGTAATTAGTACAGAATAAAAACAAGGACTTGGGGAAATATCTTTTTCAAAAATGCTAAAAACCTGTAGAATTGATTTCTCTTCCACACTCACAGGGGGGAGTGAGGAAGGAGCATTCTGGATGCACAGTTGGGGCTGCTTCCTGATCTATGTGGCTCTGCTGCCTCTTCAGGGGCCTTGAAACTGCCCCCAGGGCAAGGTCCTCAGAGCCCTGCAGCAGCGTGTCATCTCTGCAGTCATTGCTGTTATCACAAAACACGAATACAACAGTAAACTTATCAAGTCATTTCTTTTTCAGAGATACTTCCACACTCAAGATGCTTGACCCCCAAATTCAACACACAGATTAGATTTCATCCCTGCTGATTTTTACTAGTAAAAAAAAAAAAATGGTGCCCAATTATCATTTCATCTGTGTAACAGCGGACAGAGAAGGGTCCCATGCCAGGTCTGTGCCCCACCTGACTTGGGCTTGGTAGCCACCTTTGGTTTCCTTCCCTGCGTTTCCAGAAGCTACTTTTCACTCTCACATCATCTCATTTCCCTAGACTTCAGCTCTGCAACCTGTGAGGGCTTGAGTCCCTGTGTGCCTTGTCATCCCTACCACTACGCGCCTTGCAATGTCTACTAGATTTTGGCTCTCATGTCCTCCCTTTTCTCAACTTCAACAAACTTTTGCTGAACACAAGTGACATCATGCCAGATTCTGGTATAAAAAGCTGTAGTTATAAATTGCATGAGTTTATCTTTTTTGAATGCTGAGTAATATTCCATGGTGTATATGTATCACATCTTCTTGATCCAGTCATCTATTTTTGGGCATTTGGGTTGCTTCCATAGCTTACCTATTGTAAATAGTGCTGCTATAAACATAGGGGTGCAGCAACATGGAAGGAGCTGGAAGGGATCATGCTCAGCAAAATAAGCCAGAAAGAAAAAGAAAAACACCTGATGGTCTCACTCATAGCAGGAGTTAAGAAAACCTAAATAAGGGATCAGGAAAATGACTAATTATAATAAAGTAAAAACCAAAATCAACAAGCAACTATAAACCAGAGACACACTACAGGGGGTAGGGGGAGGGGAGGAGAGGTTAGGGTCAAAATAAAGGGGGTTGGGAATTGTATGGGGAATATAACCAAGATGAAAATGCATACATTGTGCAAAAATGAAAAATGATGTAAAAAATATATAAAATAAAATAAATTTTTTAATAAAAAGCTGTAGTTACAGCTCGAATGAGACAGAAGTTGTTTCGACCCTCACAGGGAGAACCTAATGGTCAAGAGAGTGACCACGTGTGAGAGTCCATTAGGGCAAAGGTGTTGACTTCCCTGAGCTTAGGAGACACACGATGGGGTCCTAGCTTAGTGTGAGCATCACAGGAGCTTTGCTGAGGAAATGACATGTGAGCTGAGCTCCTGAAAGGACTGACTGGGCAAGGGTTGGGGCTCCAGGAATGATGACCTGTTAGCCTCTCAGGGTCTTGGAACCACTTGTGACCTTTCTGCCCTCATCCCATGCCCTCGCCACGAAACTAACTCAACCAAGATTAAGCACAAAGCCCAAAGCTGGCAGGACTGTAGGGAAACTGGATCCCTTGCTGGGGCCCTGGAATTCAGTCCTTTTCTAAGGAGCTCCCATAAGTGAATAACACAACCTTTAAACTGTCCACACCCTGGGACCCAGGAATCCCGAATGGAGGATGTAGCCTCTCCCAAATAATTGTAAGACAAAAACAGAGCAGGAGGAATACAGATGTTCACAGAAGGGCTATTTACAATAGCAAGCTGTTTGAAAAAGCAAGAATAAAATGATATGGTAATAACACAAAATATGACAGAGCTTTCAACTTGACAAGTTGAAAACTGTGTCAATATTTGAAAAAAAAAGTGGTCTATGAGAAAGGCAGAGGAACATAAACCTGTGTGTTCTTGTTGCTATCTTCAAGGAGGTCATGTATAACATACAGAAAATGCTGGATGCTCCCAGTGCTGGCCCTAACATCTTGATTTCTCCATTACATCTTAAAATTTTCTCTACAACACTTTAATATCTCAGAATTTGAAGGTTATCGTAGGTAACACCTGATTTTGAATCCACTAGATAAGTCACATCTTTACTGTACCTCTCAAGAACAAAACTACTGAGCTAGGGAATAGATAAGTGGTTGCTAGAGGCTGATAATAAGGAGAGAGGAATGACTATAGAGGGGCACAAGGGAACTTTTTGGGGGTGATGGAGATGCTCTGTTTTGATTGGGGGTGGTCACACAGTTCAATCAGCTTGTCAGAGTTCACAGAATGGCGCACCTAAGAAATGTCCACTTTCTGTATGTGAATTATTTTCCGACAAATCTGGGTTGGGTAACTGAGTAGCTGTGCAGGTCAGGGAGACATGCCAATGGTTTGGGTCTTGAGCATAGTCAGAGCCCTGAATATTGTTAGAGAAAGGAATTATGAAAAGTGGGGGTGCTGATGGTCTCCATCTGCCTCCCAGATCGACTCCATCCTTTCTCAGCCAGCCTGCTCTATGACCTGGTGGACTGATCCAAATGCTTAGTTCCCTTGGTTGGGTACTGGCTTCTGATTGGGTTCCACTAATGGTGAGGTTGAGGGGTGGGTAGAGAGTAAGGTCTGAAAGTTGTAAACTTTATTTTCATGGTCCGCTAAAACATGCTGAATGACTTAATCATTTGGCAAGTATTTTGTTTGTTATCTTTTTCCTATTTTACAGACCAAGACACTCATCTTAAGGAGGTTAAGCCCAGGAGCACATGACAGAAGGATGGCACAAACAAACCCACTGGTCTCTAAGAGTCTGGGCCTCTACTCTGTCACTGAGGCCCTGGTTCTGTCCTCCACAGCTCCATAAAGCAAGCCTGCCCCCTCCTCCCTATGGCATCATTCCAGATAATTCCTTAATTCACCCTTTTGGGGGGGGGTGTTGGAGGATATTTGTCTGGGGTCTGTTATAAAGAGAACAATCTATATATATCTTGCTATTAGCAATTCCCACAGAGCAGCAAGAAGGAATCAATCTTGGAGAGAAAGGCTTTAATACAGGATCTTATATCTTTATCACTTTTTCCTCGCCCTAAAAGATAAAGTTCAATCATCTCCATTTCCCATTCTTTGGACTATAAAGCTAAATCTATGGCTTCTATCCAACAGGCCTGATGTGAAGTCAAAGAGAAAGGAAAGAAAATGAGCCTCACTAATAACACCTAGGCCCAAAGTGCAACAGGCCTGTGCTTATGAAGCAAATGACATCTGAGATCCTAAAATTACATGAGCTCAACCATTTGGGGATAACTGAGGGAGAGGAGGGGGAACAATCACCCTGGACTCTCTTTCGAATCCTTTTTCTACTCATTTCATGACCATTTCATCTGGGCATAAAATCCACATTTCTGCATCGAGTGGTGCCCCACCTGTTCTGTGTAGGACATCCTATATCTTTGGCAGATTGAACCTTCTTGCAAGGTATTTTTATTCAACCAAGTCTTACAGAGCACAGCTTCCCTGTGCCAAGCTTTTGCTAGGAATTGATGATAGGAGAGAGAACAAGACCTCAAGAGATGAGAATGTGAGCAATAGCATCTCCATGGAGAAGGGCAGCCTAATATCGCGTCTAACTGGACAACTGCCATGCTGAAGTCTAATTTGTACAGTGAAATGTCAGATCCCTTGAGAGAGTCTGCACACATCTGTGCAGGTCACACTTAATGCCCAAGTCCATCCTCTCTCAGCTCTGTTCAGATAACATCCAGAACTGGATGACCCTGGCTCTTCCAGACCATGAGCTGCAGTAATATTCCAATAAGCAATGTTCTCTACTAACTGCTTTTTGAAAAGCAGCAATTAAGCTTAGCAACATTCTCACTTATAAATTAAAGTATCACCACTTCAAGCCCGGGTTCTGATTTTTTTCTTCCAATCCACAATCAGCTGCTGGTGGGGGTGAAAAATGCGACCTAATTAAAAAAAAGAATTTCTCATTGCTACTGAGTCTGTTGGAATGTTCCACCATAGTCACGCAGAGGTTGCTGTGGCCCACATTTGTGATTCCACCTTTCACATCCTGGTTCACTTTTCTACAGGCAGAAAACTGTAGACCAGGAGAACCTGATGGGATCATCTCCTCCCTCTCCATCCTAGAGCTCTCTCAGGTCCAAGAAACAGTGCCAACCCTCTCCTAGGCCACCAGCAAGGGAATCCTCTTTTGTCATGAGCTTGGTGCTTATTCAACATCATCTCATTTAACCCACACAACAGCTTCTTGAAGGAAATACCATTACTGGTCCCATTTTGCAGGTGAGGAGAGAGGAAACCAAGTCTCAGGGGTTGTGCAGCTGGGGGGAGGCAGAGCTCAGATCTCCACTGAGTTGGTCACACTAAGGATCCTGTGTTCACAATGAATGACGGTTTTGCCCTGCAAAGGCACCCAGGACCCAGGATGGAAAAAGCAGCATCCAGAGGGGTCTCCCGTAACGGGTAAAGCTACTCCTGGTTTTTGTATAATTAACAAGCCCTGTTTGTCTTTTCTTCCAAAGGCCTATCTGGCAAGATAGATGCTTGAAGAATCCTCGAGATATTAATCCACAGCTCTTCTGTGGCACTCAGTGTCTGCTTTCTACATAGAGATTCAGAACCAGGGAGGCTGTCAGTTTTATCTGGATAGAGGTAACTGTCAGGGAAGTGAAAATCAACTTTTGTCCTAGTTAAAGAAATTATGTGAGGTGCTTTTTCAGTAATGATTCTTCTTGCGGCTACTTCCCTGTAACAGAGAGACATTGCAACAAATGTCTTCTGACAGGTTCCCTGCTTATTCGATCCACTGCCCTTGTGACTAACACAGGCTAGGAAGCTGCAGGTGCTGCAGCAAGACAAGGCTGGTGCAAGTTCTCACTCAAGATTCACAAATGCTCTTTTACATCTGATGCTAATAGTACTAATGAGACTCCCTGGTGGCGCAAGAGGTTAAGACGGAACTTATGAAACTATCTGGAGCCACTGCAGCACAAGTTTGGTCCCCGGTCATGGAACTATCTACATGGCGCAGCAGACCTTTCCTGACTCGCCCGCTGCTCCCCTCAGCAGTGTATTTCAGTCAATCTGCCTGTTCTGTTCCCCGCTCTGTCTCTGGTGAATCCTCTCACCCCCCACACTCTGGCCTGTTTCCCAGTTCTTGTATGCATAAATAATCTTTAAAAAATAAATAAAACTATTAATAACAGTGATGGTCTCTAACTTAAATTGAGTGCTAACTCTGGGCCAGGTGGATGGGTAGGTACTGTCTGCAAATGATCTTACTGGGATTTTGCAACCACCCTGTGAAGTAGCCGCTGTCGTGATCCTCATTTTACAGATGGTTAAGTTGAGGCTGAGAGAAGTTAACAAAACTCACAAAGCAGTGAGCAGCAGGGCTGAAATCTGGGAGCAGGCAGCCTAACTTCAGAACTCACGCTCTCAACCATGATATCCTCTGACGCCTCCCTGCAACACAGGGCAATCATTCTGTTATAGGACAGGGAGAGGGGCAGCCCAAACCCCGCAAACCTGTCTATTCTAAGTGGGTTCTGCCATCCGCTGCATCAACACAAAACATAGGAGACTTTAATGGGAAGGAACTTTAATAAAACTAGGAAACAATACAGGTAAGGCAAAGAGTCTAGTTTCTAAGTGAAGCACCCAAAGTTACCCGTCCCCTCGTGGGTAAAACTCCATCCATATGGGATCGGCCCAGAGCAAGGCCCCAAAGCCTGCCACAAGTCTAAAGCATCTTCCAGTGGGGACCCACAGAAAAGAGTCAGAAACAACCAGACAAGCCCGGAAGGAAAAGAGCAAAATCAACATCAAGATAAAAGCTGCCATGGTCACCTCTCCACGGGTCTCACCCACATCTGTGTCACCCAGTCCACGACCAAAAGACAAGCACAGTTTCTTTACGTGTCTCTAGGCTCCATGCGCCTCCTCTAGGTCTCCTGGCTCCATCCTGCTTCCTTCCTCAGTCTCTTCTGCAGCTTCTCCTCTTCCTGCTCAGCTCCACCCTCCCTTGGGTGGGGCAGGGCACCTCCCCCTTTCCTGGGGACCACCCTGTTACAATCCCCCCTTTTAATTTTTATTCCACCATATCTATGGTGGCACAGATCTCAGGGTGTAATCTTAGGAGACAGTCACAATTCCAGCCACAAACATTACAAGAGCTCTACGGACAGTAGAAACTGAGGTTCAGAGAAGTTCGATAACTTGCCCAAATTTGCAGTCAGCAAGTGAAAAAGCCAGGCCTGAAATGGAGTCTTTTGACTCAAGCCCAGAGCCCATCGCAGCAGCTAAGGATGGCCTTTGAAATCCTGTCATTTACTGGTTTTGTGCTCCAACCAAGTGGTTTACTTCATTAAACTTTGGTTTCCTTTTCTAGAAAACAATGCCCATCTCACAGAATTGTCATGAGTGTTCAGAGAGATGATACATGTAATGGGTTTGGACCAATGCCAGGCACATGGTAAGAAACCACAGCATCAGATACTAAGATGGGAAAGTTATGGCATGGGCCTTAAGACTGAGCTCAAAAGCGGGAAAAAAAAAAAAAAGCATCAGCTCACGAGTCTGAATGCCTGGGCTCGGATGGGTCAGAGTCCTGCCAGTTACCTTGCCATGGGAAGGGTCACTTCAGTCACTGGGTCTCAGTGGCATCATCTGTACGGTGGAAATTAGAACCCAAAATGGTCCTGTGAGATTTCACTGCAAAAATACAAACTAGTTGGAACGGACCCGAGAGGGCAAGTAAAGAGCATGCGCAGAGTGGCCCAGGATCTCTTTACTGCTCTAACCACGCCAACTGTTGTTGCGGTGACCATGTTTTAAAAACAGCTGCTATGAATCAGAGACATTCTGCAGGGAGGGGGAGGGAGAGGAATCAAAACAGGGGAGGGAGGAGCACAAGGGAGATGGTGCAGGGTGACCTGGTGGTAGGAATTCTACAGGGACTACACCCAAGAGGAGAAAGCCAACTGTGCAAAAATGAACAATGACATAAAATACATATAAATAAATAAAATTACTTAAAAAAATAAAAATACAAACAGTCGCCATGGCTGTACAAGTTTTATGGCCGAACTCACAACTATCCATCCTTCCTATCAGTCTTTCCCTATTTTTTGTACAAGAAGGTTTCTCTTCTTCAGAAAATAGAAGGTAGGGGTGGACGTGGAGACTGAAAAGGATCTGAGGACCTTCATAGGGAAGGTGGGTAAATAAAGCACCGCCAGCCTCCTCATGGCCACCTCTCCCAAAGGGCGACAAAAATGCACATCTTCTCTTATGCACTTTCTAAGGGTCCTCCCAGGATTCCCAGCCCAGGCCAGAGAGGCCGAGTAAAGGGGCGGGCAGAGGGAGAGGAAGGCCCAAAGGTGGGACCAGGTCCTGGAGCCTTGTGGGTATGAGCACACAGACATTGTCTCTTCATCCCATGAAAATAACTGCAAATGTCTCCCTAAATGAAAGGTTAGGGTTAGGGTTGCTTGTTTCCCAAGAAACTGTCCTGCTGAAAAAAAGAATGTCAAATGGATCTGCTGGTGTTATCATCCCAATTTGGCAGCCTTGAGCCAACAGCAGCAAAAGAACAATTCTTTTCCACTCTCTTGTTTTTGCCTCCCCCTCTGCTGGTGAGGTGATGTAATTCTTATGTGGAACTTGATAAGATGTAGAAAATAATTACAAATGAAAAGGTTATTCATAATTTTTAAATGAGTTAATTAGTAAACCCGGTCAGACTCACTCATTACAGCAATTAATAATTGATTATACTTGAAATTAAACACAATTTTTCATCAAAAATCTAATTAAGTATCTGTGCTTTTGCCTGTTGATTAGATCAGTTGGTCTGCTGGAAAACAGTCTTTGTTGAGAATATTTGTGCTTGGCTGAGACAATTAATTTGATTTTTAATAATTTATAGTTCCTTACAAGTTAGTCATCAAAGCCTGTGATTGTGGCCAAGCAGCAAGATGCACATCCCTTACTCCAGCAGCTGGCGGAAAGCAGACATCCCTCTCCCCACCTTGAGGAAAGGTAGGGTGCAGGGACAGCCTTACACCTGCAGTGCCTTTACCTGCATCAGTTTACTCCAGCCTCACTAATATCCTTCTCAGGTCATGTGTCATGTTTATTCTCTAGATCAGAAAAGAGGGCTCCGAAAGAGAAGGGCCCAGGGCCCAAGGTCAAACAGTGACAAGGTGGCAGAGCTGGAAATGGCATTCAGGCTGTGGAGCCAGGCTCAGCTCCCAGTCCTCTGCTAACAAAGGGAATACCCCAGGTTGCCTCTCTGACTTGCTAGTTAGAGTGTGATCCTAAGGTTTTTACATGGATAGGGGTTTACCAAAGTGATGGATTTAATCTCAGCAAAGATCTACTAGTAATGGACTAAACACTCCTAATTTGACACACATTTTCCTAAGTTGACCTCATACCTACCTCATACCTCTCTACCGACATTGTCACCATCTTAGTTGAGCCCTCAGTTTCTCCTGGCTTGTTACTACAATAGGGCCTGCCCTTCTTTCTGTGACTCTAATCTTTCTAAGTTAAATCTGACCATGTCCTGCCACTGCTTTAAAAAGGTTTATCAATGGTTCCTCATTGTCCATCAGTAAGGTCCTTAATTTGTCCTCCAAACTGATCCTCATAATCTAATCAAACTCTCCTGCATTAGCTCCAATCATGCTTCCCATCCCTTTCAAAAGCTTCAAATAGAGAAAATGTCTTTGCCACCATATCATCCTTCAAGTCATTGAAATGTCCCTTGGTTGAAATGCCCTTCTTGCATGTCTACTTCAGTTTTTCACCTACTTTAGGATTCAGTTAAAACAGGACTGCTTCCCTTATCCTCCTGGTGGGGAGTTGGGTGCTCCCAGAGCTCCTAAATTGTCTCAATTACTGCAGGTGGTGTCCTTGACTAAGCTGTGAACACACCAAGGGTAGGACTTGCGCCTGGTTCCAAGCGGGCATCCTGTATGGTCTGCTGAATGCAAAATAAAATTCACAAAATCACAGATTCAAAGACTATCAAAGTTGGAAGGAAAACGTTAAGACCATCTGCTGAAAACCCCTAGCCAGTAAGTGAATCTATTCTTGCCACTGGTCATCAAGTTCTATTTGTATCCTTCCAATGACAGTGCATTCACTACCTCCAACAGCGGTCCCTATCTTTAGTAGCTGTAGACTGGCCATGTATTCTTTTTTTTTAAATATTTATTTATGCATACAAGAAATGGGGTACAGGCCAGAGATGTGGGGGGTGAGAGGATTCACCAGAGACAGAGTTGGGAACAGAACAGGTGGATTGACAGAACTATACTGCTGAGGGGAGCAGCAGGCGAGTCAGGAGAGGTATTCTTAATGTATGGGAGAAAAAGAAGTCCTTTAAGATTAAGTAATACAGGGCCTCCCCGGTGGCGCAGCGGTTGAGCGCTGGGTTGCGGGGCTGCCCGCAGCCTCTGCAGCGCCGGTTCGATCCCCGGCTGCGCCCCGGCCACCGGGGAGGGTCCCACGTGGCCCACAGACCTCTCCTGCCGCCCACTGCTCCCCTCAGCAGTGTACTTCGGTCCTTATGCCTGCTCTGCTCCCCGCTCTGGCTCTGGTGAGTTCTCTCGCCCTCCTGCACTTCTGACTGTACCCAGTGCTTGTATAAATAAATAAATAAATAAATCTTAAAAAAAAAAAAAGATTAAGTAATACAGAAGAGTTTACTTAATATATAGATTTATTCCTTCTCCCTGAAGTAGGGTACACATTGTTAACCTTAAGACTTCAGTGAAAAACAAGTTGACATCTATATGCAGAAAGCTATTTGACTCCTGATGAACAGTGACACTTTTTGTTCAGAAGTCTTCTTCGGTAGGAAATATAACAATGTTGGTCAAAAACAATAATGTCAGCCTGTGACAGTGGCTGGTGGGGACACAGTACTGGTGCCGGGAGGAAACTTTCGTGTCAGGTGATGGTGTTTGAAACCCCACAGCTCTCCTTTGTAACCCAATCTACATCAATCATGTACCTCTCATAAGTCTGATGGGCACTGACCTCTCTCAGTTTGGCTGTTCCTTTTACTCAATGACCCATAGCAGTGATAGCAAATATATGGCATGTCATCAATATTCTTCATGCCTGTGACCATGACAGACATCACTAATCAATCACAGAGACTCTTTCACTGGGCCTGAATATAGCCTCAGAAGCCTTCTCAACACAATTTTCCAGGCAGCAACAGCTAATCAATCACATAGAAAAAGAGATGAAACATGTGTGCCAATATTCGCGAGGGGAAAAGAGACCTGAAAAATCAGAGGGGTTTATTATCACTCTAGATATTTAAGGAGACCTTCTTGTTTGCAGGACATCATCCATCTGATAACTTGGTTTTTAAAGTCAAGAATCCCACGAGAGGTAATCTTTTAGCTCACATCACCCAAGCCCCCATCCAGGCTTGAATTCCTTCTCTATACCCCAAACACACAGCACCCATGTTCTACTAATTCCTAGTGACAGTGCCGACCCCCTCTCAAGACAGTTTTTGTCTCACTTACAATGGCTCTGCTGGTTACAAAGTCCTTTACCACAATGGGTGGTGTGCTGTCTTTTTTGGCCTCTGCCAGTTTGTTCGGTTTCTGTTGTGCTTATACTGAAAGAGAACCATCTGTTTACAGAATCATTGCATGAGATTCCTTACAGATTCCTTAGCATGGGTTCAAGGTCTCTCAAACTGACCTGACCTACCTTAAATGTCAGAAATATAGAATATGAAGGTTGGAAAGGATAGTGGGTGAAGGACTCCCCCCCCAACCCCGCCCATGCTAGAGGCTGTTATTAAGTCTGGTTTACACAGAAACAGTGGGTTCTACACAATGTCTATAGAATCTCCTTAGATTAGTATCTTGCCTGGGAGAAGACCAAAGAGAGGGTTTAGAGCAACAAACCAGAACGAGCTGGAAATGCATGAGGAAATAGACGAGGTAGGGGGGAACCATCCTGGGGGAGCTGGCCCCGAAACTCAGCTCAGTGGGGTTTCCCGGGTTCTTGACCACACTCCAGGCCTGGGCTCCCATAGTATCTGCGGCTGCCTTGCAACACCCTCACCCTCAGGCCCGCTGTCCTGGTTTGAGGTTGGCAAAACCCAATTGTTAGCAGTTGCCCTCCAGTACCAGGCATTCCAGCCTCTTCTTGCTTCTCACTGCAGCTGTGTGGTGCCAAGAGGAGAGGCCTCCTACTGACCAGCCTCTCCATCTTGTCACTTTACTGACACGACTCATTGGCATGCGTGACATCACAGAGCACCACTGCAAATGTCAGCCATAGTGTGCCTGCCTCAACGCCATGCATCCTTTGCATGAGAGAGCAGATGCTAAGCTCCCTGTGGTCTAAATGCAGAGGGAGGAGAAGAGGGCCCGAAAAGCGGACTTTACAGTTTGGGGGGGGGCAGGTCAGTCCAACATTCTGGGGCTGCTTGGCTCAACCCTGCTGGCACTGTGTCAGCGTGCTTTCAGTGTCCACAGCTGTCTTAATCACTGCCCTCTGGGCCAAAGGGGAACCAAAGGAAACTGGGGTGAGGGAGGTGCTTACCCACAAAGTAAGCCAGCAGGATGACCAGCGTGGCAGAGATGACGATGGCACTCAGGGCCGCGCACTTCCAGTTACAGTACTTGGAAGGTTTCTTGAGGTTGAAGGCTGGCCGAGCGAAGGTGCTGCGTGGCAGGGGTCGGGGCGGAGGGGAGTACACTGTGCTGGAGGTCAGCGGGTACCCTGGGGAGGTGGTACAGAAGAGCGGGGAGGTGCCTCCTGGCTTGAAGAGGAAGTGCCTGTGGGCGGAGAAAAGCCGGGGAGGGGCGTTAGGGTCTGCCGACTCACCAAGAACCCAAGTCAACCTGGAAGACAGAGGCAGCAGTAGAAGCATGCAGAAGAGCCTGGAGAGAGAGAATCACCACAGAGAAGACAAGAGGGACAGAGAAAGAGACCACGTACCAGAAAACCACACAACAGGGCACACGAAGACACATTTCCACGGAACACGGATGGGAAAGACCTACCCATGAAGAAAACCACCCAAGCCAAGGCAGAAGGTTTACCAACTCGACAGAAGGTGGGTGTTGAGATCCTTTTCCTGGGAAGGGCTGGGGCTGGGATGTAGTCTCTTGGGGGACTGAACTAGCTGTTCTTGGAAGTTACCACAGTAACTTGGAAAGTGTCTAAAGTCCTGTTCTGTACCCTGGAGATAATGGAACCCACATTTTCTTCTTTTTCCGATACCAATGTTGCCAGTGTACCTTGGTTGAGGAATGGATTATGTTTCTTTTTAAAGGGGGTTGAGAGAGGTGGGAGCCAAGGAACCATCACTAAGTCCTGCCATGGTTAAGAGTCCCTGAGTGGTTGTTACACAGCCAACGGCAGCAAATGCCTTTGAAACACTCTACCTAGGAGCCAGATGGCTGCCTGCCAAGCCCGCAGTAAAAGCTATGTGTGAGCACAGCCGGGCAACTGCACCTTACAGCCCAGCGACAGCCCGAGGGCAGTGTGGTCATGGCTAAGCACATGGTTTTGGCCAAACTGGGTGTCAGGAGATCCTGCGCACCTTGGCTTTAACCATGGCCATAGGAAGATCTGTACACAGCCTGGGAAATGGGTGCATTTGCTGGCACTGCAATCCCCCAAAATCTTAGGGGAATCTTGTACCCTCCTGGGGTACAAGATCCCTCAGGCCACAGAATCCATACCCAGGGCCAGAATCCACACAACACAGGACCTGTGCTACACAGAAATTGCTACACATGAGATGGCTTTCAGAATGGCAGAGGCAGCCGATGAGATGCCAGGAACTACATATTAACATGACGGCTGTTAATATGCTGGGGGACAGGGTATTCCCAAGGATAAACTCTTGCGAGTTGAACATGGACTTGGGGATGGGCATGCAACATGGCATCATCACTTCCCTCAGGAGGTCCCAGGGAAAGGTCTCAGGGTCTGCATGCAAGTGCAGGAGACGCGGGGAGCGCACACAGAGGGGAGCAGCATGGGGATGTCACCTACCCGTCACTGTAAGCCCCATCATGGCGGGAGGCGCTGAGAATGTCCATCTCAATGAGGTTGTCCTGCAATGTCCCTAGGAATGGCTGCTTGCCTAGGTTTCTACGCACAGATGGAGACATGAACGAAGCAATGAGTCATGCATCGATGAAGGGGGGGTAGAGAAACACACAAAGTGGCTGCCCCGTGCAGTTGTGCTGGAGGCCAGCGGGACACAGTTTCCAGGTGACCGGTCGGTGTGAAAGCCATGTGGGCAAGGGGTCTGGCTGGCACAGACCGTCCAAAGGAACTTTCTCGCTACAAACCTGAATGTTTGGCAGTTGCAGGCATCAAATCACAGCTCCCACTGATGGGGACTGATTACATCTCAGGCGCTGAGCTCAGCAGGTTACAGCATTTATCTCGAATCTCTGAAACAGGCTATTCAAGAAAGCCAGGGCCACCCCCACCTAACAGATGAGGAAACTGAGATGTGGGCAGGTAACGGGAATTGCCAAGGCCACCAGCAAGCAAGGCTAAAAACGGGAATTTGAGCTTGGATATACCTTGTTCTAAAGCTTGTGCTTTCTCCTCTGCTTGATATACTGGCTGTGCCTCCTTAAATAATAGTTAGAGGCATTTGTCTTACGAGTCCAAAGATAGAAGCAAGTCAAGCATTTTGGGCTACATTCTTTTAAAGTGATGGTTCTTAAATCAGCAGAAGCATCAATCACTGGAGAGCTGTGCATTGCTGAGGCCACCCCGCAATCCCCGCCCCCTCCCCGAGTCTGAGCCAGTCGGTGGAGAGGGTTCCTGAGACTCTGCATGTCCCTTCGAGCCCCCAGGTTGATACTGATGGTTATTGGGAGTGTGACGATCCCTTAGCAGTGCAAGGACAGGGGGGCTGACAAATTAGTGAGGATGGTGTCCCACCGATGACAGAAGGGGAGGCTCCTCTGTCTCTCCAAATGTTGAGGGCAGTGCATAATTTTCTAGCATTTTTCCCAATTTCTAATCAGAATGAGGCTAGACATACTAGCCCGTTGGGGTCTCAACCGTGCCTGCATCATCACACTCAGTGCACTGGGGCCTGTTTTCTGATATTTTCAAGCCTGTTGCCTCCTTACTTGAAAACCCCACAATGAATCATTTTGAACAAACTGGAGGGGTGTCAGCCAGCCACTTGCACCCAAGGGACTGTAGAAAGCTAACTCTTGGGTCCAGCCATGCCAGGGGACCTTCCTTCCTTTCATCTTCTGTCGTGTCTGAACCCATAAAACTCAAATTCAATTCTTTTCTGCTACTGTCTCGCTGTGTAACTTTGGCTAAGAATCTTACCCTTTCCTAATCTTCATCTATAAAATGAGGACAATACTAAGCTCACAAGGATACTGTCGGACCAACTGGGTAACACTGGAAGACTTTTTGAGGGCTAACCAAATATTACAGAAGTGCAAATGCTAAATATAATAGCTGTGACCTACCCTACATCTACTGAATCTATTTCCTATTGTAGGAGCTCTGCAACCACTATCTAATGTAAATCTTATTCCTCTTACAAACACAGTACTATCATCTTTGTTTTGTGGGCTGGTAAAGCAAGGTTCAGAAGTAACTTTTCTGAAGCCCAATCATAAAGGAAGCAGGAAGCTGAGACAGGAGCTGGATGTGTTGGACCCCCAGCCTCATAACCCGTGTCACTGTCCAGTCCCTTGGAGGCCTTGTAGGCAAAGTGAGTAAGGGCTGTAGGCACTATCTTGAAGTGCTATTTTGTTAACATTCCCAGAGACAGTGAGAGCACAAGGCAACACTGATTTGGCCTCTGAGAAAGGCAGTGGGGGTGGGGCCTTCCCTTGGAGAGAACCCTAAAGAGTGTCGGGAGGCCTGGGTAGCAGGCATTACAGGTTATATCAATGGCCCCGGTGTCTCTTCCAGTGCCTGGGGTGTGGAACCCCTTGGTGGCCTTGTTTCTGACCCCAGGCAGGTGGCCTCACAATAGTAGGCCACAACCTCCTCTTGGTAGAGGAGGTTCAGATAGGTTCTAGCTAAGATTTTGCTTTAACTTGCCTGACTAGCCGTCCCCCAGCAGGGATCATTCTCTTTTCACCCAAATATAGATCTCCCGCCCCACTCTTGCCAATCCCCCCAGACCTCTGCACTGCTTTGTTTACCTTACTGCACTAGGCACATGCACACCCACCCACCCACCCTATACATGTACATAGAAACATACATATTTTTTTCCTAATTTAGTTTCATGAGGGCAGAAGTCGTACTGTCTTACTTGTTCACTGCCCAAGTGCCCAGAATCTAGAAGAGTGCCTGGTACAAGACAGCAGGCACTTAATAAATACCTGCTGAGTACTGTGAACGAGGTTGGATACAAAAGGAACTGTGTCCGGCATACTGGAATCTGCAATCAGTGCTTAATTGAGGGCAGCACAGGTGGTGTTTTATTATTATTTCCTCCACTCCCTGAATTTCAGGAGGGAATTGTGGGTCTCGCTATAGTGCACATGGGCCAGCCTGAGCAGGCCCTAACCATCCTTGCACAGAGGGTCTGTGGGGCTGGGGGGCTGGAGAAGAGTTCTTGCCACCGCCCTGGCCCTGAGCCTGGGTGCACCGGGAGTCTTGGGCTGTGCTCTCAGTCACTCAAATCATCACAAAACCCATCGTAAACAAACAAACAAATATATTCAGAGAAGAAAAAGACAGAAAGGATAAAGATCACAATGTTAACAGTGGGGATTTTCCAGTATCTGGATCAAGCATGATTTTTCTTTTTAATTTAACTAAAGAACGTTATTTAAAAAGGAGAGGGAGCAGACAATTATCTCCTAAAAGTAAAGCCCCATTGGGACAAAGGAAAAGGCAATGCAACAGAACAAAGGGTTTCTAGAGTGACAGGGTAGACAATTTCCTAAAAGCGCTTCCACACTCATGCTATTCAGATATTAATCATTTTGATCACTCGGGAATTTGAGCACTTGCTGAAAATGTTGCCTCTTCAGAGTGCTACTATTGCCTTCAAATAACTTTATTCTGTACTTTTGAAACTTAGTTCTGGGTCAAATGATCAGGCTCATTTGACTGATGAGGAAGCTGAGAACCAGAGAGACACGAGTCTGCTCCTCAACACCCAGTAAGTCCACGGCAGAGCTGAAACTAAAGCCCAGTGTCCTGATGCCCAGTTCAAGGTTCCCCCAAATTTCCTGTCTACCTCTCACCCCAACACTCTCAGTTTCCAGTTCTTCTGGGAAAGAAGTTACAAGATTTCCTGCCAGGGACCCTGAGCTGCTGAGTCCTCCGCGGGTCACAGTCCCGCGTGGTCTCCAGGTCACTGCTGCTGGGAGCTCAGGGAAGACACCTGATTCATTTGATCCTCACAGTGGTGGGCATTGTTATGCCATCTTGCAGAGAGACAAACTGGGCCCAGACTATGCATACTATCTGGTCCCAGATCAAAAGGCAATGAAAAGAGAGCAAGATGGGACTCACACCCAGGCTCTCCCACCTCACAGCCTCCAGCTGCCTCTCAGAAGAGTCACTGAGAACTTGGAGACAGGGACTGAAGCCCAGTCTGTGATGCTCTGAAAGTTTTTCTTGGAGTGCGAAAGAAACTGGGCCCTTGTTAGGCCCCAGGGGAGGCCGTGGGATAGTCTCTGAGTTGTCTGAAGTAGGGGCTTCCAGATCCATCTCTCTGATTGAAGGCAGGCTGACCTTACCTCCTAAGGGTAAAACAAATGTCTCTGGGGCAGGCAGTGGCCAGGAAGCTGTAGTGACCACTAGTACTTGGGGACTTCCCTGTTCCACAACCCCTATTCCTACAATAGCATGCTGTCCTGCATAGTGATTTGTCCACAAAGCCCTGGGACAGCCACCTAGTGGGGCAGGACAGGTATCCCACATCCTGTTCCTAAGACCCCAAGGTGTGCAGGGGGTCAGAGACTGGGCCAAGGCCACACAGAGTCAGTATGGAGCTAGCATATAAACAAATGAAAGGACAGAGAAACACACAAAAAAACGCAGCTCTGCAGGCTGCTATCCTTCCAAGAGGCCAATGCCCTCATGGTGATCTCTTGTTTAAAAGATGCTATGACTACTCACCCAAGAGGCCAATGCCCTCATGGTGCTCTCTTGTTTAAAAGATGCTATGACTTCTGCCACCCCCAGATTTTTTGTGGAGAGAAGCACAACCTCCTTTTCATGTAACTTAGGGCTCTCTACTACTGATCCCTCTTTGTTGTCATCTCTGTAGGCCCCCTCTGCTTCCCCTTTAGATACAACTCTTACTCATCTCTCCCAAATACTAAGCTTTCTCCTGGCTCTATGCCTTTGCACAATTGTCCCACATATCTCAGAATTCCTTTCTTCCCTGGAAATTCCTAGTAACTCATCCAAGAAGCTACCATTAATCATCAGAGAGGTAGCATAGTGCAGTGTTTGGGGCATGGGCTAGGCAGCCATGCAGATCCTCGTGGATGCCACTTACTAGCTATGGTGTCTTATGCAACTAACTTCTTTTCTGTGCTTCAGATACTTCATGTTTAAGATGAGAATAAGAACACTACCTACATGTGCAAAAACCCGTAAGATGGGTGCAGCAGACCTTTCCTGACTCACCCTCTTCTCCCCTCAGCAGTGTATTTTAGTCAATCTGCCTGTTCTGTTCCCCACTCTGTCTCTGGTGACTCCTCTCACCCCCACATCTCTGGCCTGTACCCAGTTCTTATATGCATAAATAAATAAAACTTTAAAAAAAAAAAACAACTGTAAGATGGTAGTCCTGACTGCTGTCCTTTGAAAGGTCGGCTTATAAGGATGACTCTTGGCTGGTGTCTGGGAACTCAGGTTTCTGGAGGGTTCCCACCATTAGCTGTGCCTAAACTCTGTACAAACAATATAGGTTATGCTGCTTCCTTCTGGGAATCTGGAATCTGTGTACTTGCCAGGCAGGAGGTGTAGAGTCACAAGTCCCCAGTAAAACTCCAGAGCCCTGGGATGAAAGCTTACAAGAACGTCCAGTAAGGGCTCAGTGCGTGGTGCTGTGATTGTTACTTTATGTTCCCAAGCAGAGGGTAGCGAGCCCCTCTCTGCTCTCGTACTCGCTCATTCAGAACATTACCCACAGAGCCCAGTCTCCTTTCATTCATTCACAGGGTTACTTCCCTCACTAGACCTGAGGTGGGTCTTATGCATGTTTGTGACTGAATCACCAAATGACAGAGATGACTGTCCATCCTGACCCCCTACAAGCTCAGGGATTGGCGTGGCCCCCCAGAAGGCACTGTCGAGCCACACCAGAGCTGGGTGGAGACTACCAGGATGGCCTCCCATCTCTGCGGGTGGGCAGGGATGTTGCTCAGCTTCAATGTGACCACAAAGTGGCCCCGAGCTCCCAAACCAGGCCTGAGACGAGATGAGCTGTAGCTGAGGTCTGGCAGCCTCCTGCTCTGGCTTCCCCTTCAACAGGAGCCTGGCGCGTCATTAATCAGATAGTCCCTGTGAAATCAATTAAGAACCTGACACTGCACTGTGAAAGAAGTGGATCAGGGTTTAGGGACCCTGAACACATGGTTCCCACCAGGACGGAGCACAGTTGCTCCTGTGGGGCTTAAAGCACCATCTTGGCCTAGCTCTAGGGATCACTGGCAGGCCCATCTCCTCCCTGGGAGGCTCAGTTACCTTCGGGGAGCGCTATCAGCAAGTAGGACACAGATTAGGAGCAGGTTCATCAAGTCCTTGTGCTCCTTCGTCCTTCTGCTAGCCTTTCTTTTCCTGCCAGCATAAAATCTAAATCCCTCCTGGTCATTCTACCAGCTGCCATGGTATTTGCTTAGCTTTTTATTTTTGACTCAGTTTAACAATTAGGGAAGGGCCTGTGATAGTTTCTCTAGGGCTGCTCTGCCTTTGTTCAGGCTATGCCTCCCTTGGGACTTCTTTTCCTCTGCCCCCGACCCCAGCCCAATCTGGAGGCCATGGTTGCTCTATAAGCCACAAAGCACCAAGTCCACTGAGCAGTCTCCCCTTTCCTCACTCAAATCTCACTCAATACTGTGCCATCAGGGCCTCCCTGGTGGCACAAGGGGTTAAGCACTGCACTATGAAGCAATCCACAGCCTCTGCAGCATGAGTTCCACCCCCGGCCGGCCAGGGAGCTACCTACATGATGCAGCAGACCTCTCCTGACTCGCCCGCTGCTCCCCTCAGCAGTGTATTTCAGTCAGTCTGCCTGTTCTGTTCCCCACTCTCTCTGGTGAATCTTCTCAGCCCCCCAGACCTCTGGCCTGCACCCCAGCTCTTGTATGCATAAATAAATCTTAAAAAAAAAAAAAAGTCTGTGCCATCAGACATTCACTTCACCTGTAGAAGAATAATTATCAAGTAACCATCCCACAGCAAGCCCTGGATGCTTGCTGGGGAGACCGAGGCAATTAAAACAGCGCATTCCTTTTACAGCTTGATCACAGCACTTACCCTACTGCAAGACTCTGTTCTCTTTAATGTCCTACCAGCCGTGCTCACAGTAGGCACTCAGTGGCTATTTACTGAACAAGTACTACGTGGTAAGCTGAGCACTTACTGTGGATTAGACACTCTCTTCCAAAATGGCTACATGGCCTCATGAGGCAGGGGCAGGGTGGTGGATTACAGGGGGTAGAAAATTCTTGACACTTCTCCCTTTGAGAAGTGGCATCTATTGTTCCTCCCCTGGAAGCCAGCTGGCCTAAAACTGCTTTGACAAAAACATGGGCAGAAGTGACCCTATGTCAGCTCTATGGGCTTTAGGAGGATCAGCAGTTTCTGTAGCAGTGCTGTGAAGCCTGGAGCCACTGGGTCTGAAGTACACAAGTCCCTGTGGGGAAGACCATGGTGGAGAGACACTGAGACCACATTAGAGGGAGAGGAGCCCCGCTGAGCACCCTTTTCAGCCATCTGCCCAAGGTGGGAGACAGGTGAGTGAGGCCATATTGGAGCCTCCAGACTAGTCCAGCTGGCAGTTAATGCCACTGACTGACCCCAATCAATAGCATGTGGGGCAAAAATAAAAAAAACTCAGCCCTGCTGAGCACCTCCTGAACTTCTGACTCTCTGTATAAAATCATCTGGTGGTTTAAGCCATTAAGTTTTGGAGTAGTCTCTTATTATAATCAAAACTGGAAATAACTATTGTTTGCTCCATTTTAGATATAAAGAAATACAAGGTCTAGGTCCACAGTTAGTGAGCACTAAGGTGGGCTTTGCACAGAGGATGTGACTGTGCTCTGAACAAGTCACTACTGTGACCAAACCATTGCTTATGCCCACTGAACACCAGGATCAGACTTCCTCAAAGGAGACAAGAGGTTTGACCTACTATTTCCTCCTATGACTTCCCACTTACCTCCTCTGGTGTGTAGGGTCTCTATAAGTATTTTCTGAATGACATTTTTTCCTTGCTGGGTTGATATGGAAAGCAGATGTATATGAAAATAAAAGGTATATGTATGTGTTTTTTTTGGGGGGGTAGCTTTTATAGCTTTGAATGGCAGACACTCTGCTGTGTGCCCTCACATGCTATTTTACTGACTTCTTAAGCTGAAAGATATGAATTCTTATACCAGTTTATAGATGGGAAATCAAGGTTCAGGAATGTTCTAGAACCTGCCTGGTTAGTAAGTTTGCAAGCCAAGGTAGGAATTCAGGTCCACCTGACTCTGAAGTTCCTATTCTGCCTATCTCACTGAGATGTGACTTGCAAGTCTACCTGCCAGACTTGTTATTTATCCCTTTTAAAATGCCCCTTGTTAGCTTTGTGCCATCAACCAGTTACAGTCAATATTAAGATTCAGAATTCTGGTTGTGTTAGCCACACTCCCCCCCCCACCCCAGTGTTTTAGGCTACCTTTACGTGCACAGAACTCTGGGGTCACTGACAAAGACTACCTCAAACATTTCACGTGGGTCTTGAAGAATAAGTAGGACCAAGGAGCAAAGAGAGCAACTCTGCAGAGAGCTGTGTAATAGCATATGCAAAGGCACAGGGACACAAAAGGACTGAGGACTTGGAGGAGGCTGCTAATCACAGACATATGTACACTCTCATCCATGTATTGAACATGAAATGTGTATGTAATTATGTTATATATATATGTAGACATATGCATAAATGGTGTATATGAGTTTATGCCAACATGTTACAATGGTTACTATTGGCAGTAGATATGGATCATTTCCTTTTCATGCTTAAGCATTCCCATTTCCTAACTGTTCTACAATGAACATTGATTTTCTTGAAAAATAAAGATGAAAGCCAATGAAGCTCCATGTGTCTTGAGTGATGGATGTGCAAGGACAGAGGACCAAAAAGGCAGGTAAGAAGCAGTTGATGAGGCAAGGGAGTCAAGCTGGGATCATGTTCTCATGCATCTCAAACTATTAGGAAAATTTCCCTGCTGCTCCTCCTCTACGTTCCTTTCTTTCAAAAAAACAAAACACAGTTCTTGTATAAAATAAATAAAAACAAAACAAAACAAAAACCACACAAAAAACCCTGAAGAATCATCCACTTTGAATCTTAAGTGAGAAAAATGAACATCTAAGTAGAGGGAGTGGCCATTGTGTTCCATGCAGAGAATTAGAACCATCGACTCTTTGCTGGTTTCTTTTGGCCACATGCAGTCATTCAATAAGCACATTGGACATAATGGAGATCTGATTAGGCTCCTCCGGGTGAGCTGACATACAATTATCTGACTGCACTGATGAGAGCAAAGGAGGCACATAGGGAAAGTCACACATGGTTTTAAAGGCTGTCCACTGAAACATAGTCATTAAGACACTGAAAGGGGCGGAGGGTGGGACATGTCTCGGAGAAATTTGCTGTTGGCAAAGTGATTCTACAGGTTTAAAATGGCACAAAGGATGCTGATTTCTCTCACTGAGCAACAGAAGCTCAATGTATGACTATCAGTTACATGCCACGCAGAGTCGGCCGGCTGTGCTTTCTGTGTTTAGATTAATTTCACTTCCTTAGACGTGGTATGAGCTCTGTCCTCTCCACTGATAATGAGCAGGGATTTGAGGAAATCAAATCTATGTTTCCCACTAGTTTAAGAGATAGGGTAGAAGATGAAGAAGCGCCGGCCTTGGACACTTCATCTTCAGTTAGAGGGAAAGGCTGTGCTCCCCAAAGTCCGTACTGCTTATCTCAGAGTGGTAGGATTATGGGTAAATCTCATTTTCATCTCTGTATTTTTCCGCATTTTCTCTAGTGACTTTGTATGGCTTTTGTAATCATAAAAATTATTTCCATTTTACGAAAGTAGTGGTTGAGCGGAGGGGAGGAGAATGGTGACAGGACTGAGCTGAAGAAAGCAATCTCCAGGTTGGAAGAAGGGAGAGGCAGAGGGATCCAGGAGAGAGTGGAAGAAGGTGGCTGTGGTGCAGGGGCCAGCACTGCCCACAGAATCAGGGCTCACATCTTAGCCGTGCATCAGGAGCCTGTGTCTCTGGAGCTAGTCACCTACCCTCTCTGATTCTCAGCTTCTGAGACTCCCGAATAATAATAATCCCACTTCTTGAAGATGTGAGGACATCACATGATGAGGATGAAAGCCGTGTAACCAAAAGTGGATGTACCAGTGTTAGGGATTATTTGGCCTTTAGGTATAAAGGGGCTAGGACAGCAGGGTGGATGGGCAGAATGAGTGGAGGGGAGAATGGAGGACAATGGAGGAGCAGGACAGAAAGAGTATTCACTGAGCACCCAGCACAGGCCAGGCAGGCCCTCCCAGGCATAAGGTGACCAAACAAAGGGACAAGCAGAGGCACAGGCCCAAATCAAACACTGACCTGGTCCTCTCTCTGCCACATCCCTGTGCCAGACACACACACACACACACACAGGCTCTCATCTCCTTCTGCAACAGCCCTCCCCACTGTGTACACAAGGAAAGTGGCTACAGTGGGGTTAGCCACTTGACCAAAGTCATACCTTGTAGGCGGTAGGGAGCCCTGGAGGGTGGGCTGGAATCCCAAGCCCAAGCTCTTTGTCCTGTGTCCCACCGCCCCTCTCTCTGGCAGCCTGTGCACCAGGCCCAACTTCCCTGGTCAAGTGGGCACACAAGGGTGCCAGTAGAACCCAGGGTCCCCCCACCGCCCCCTGCCCTCCAGCTCGCACCGCACCTGGTCTCCAGCGGGATGTTGCTGTTGAGCAGCCAGTTGTCCTGGGCGTGGGCCGGCTCCGGGGCGCCACCGGCAGGGGGCTCTCCGGAGAGCGAGGGGTCGGTGGGGGCCGGGCTGGGGTTGCTCCTCGGGGTGAAGTTGCCCCGGTTCAGGGAGTTAATGGAGGCCGCGTGGTGCTGGCTGGGGGTGTGGGCGTGTGAGAGCGGTGGCGGCGGGGTCCGGAGCCGCGAGTGGTTCTGCAGGCCGCCCGGGTGATCTAGGGCACAGACATGGGTCAGCTGGCGCGCCAGGCCACGCCAGCGCGGGCCCTGCCGGGTCACACACAGTACACATTCAAGGAGATTCGGCACAGGTATTTACTGAGCACCTATTATTCTAGGGGCTGGGCATACATCAATGAATAAACAGACAAAATTTCCTGTCCCCTTTGAGCACAGATTCTAGTAAAAGAGAGACAATAAATAAGATTTTTAAAGACTAGCCACCCGAGTCACCAGCTGCACTTTCTGATACATTGGGGAGGTAGGTTCCAGTGTGCCTGAGACTGGCAGCTCCACAGCACTTGGGAATTGGTTAGAAATTAAAAATCTCCAGCCCTGCCACAGGCTTACTGAATCTTACATCCTTCGGCTGACCCAGCAATCTGGTTTCACAAACTCTCCAGGTAATTCTGATGGATGCTAAAATTTGAGAACCACTATATATATATATATATATAACGATACATAATAAACAAAACAAACAAGGTAAGTAAAATACCTACTTTACTGAGATGGCGATAAATCTGAGAATGCATAAAGCCAGGAAGAGGCTTACGGCCTGTGGATGTAGGGGCAGTGGTGAAGTTTTAGCTCAGGGAGAAGGTGACTTGTGTCCAAGGCATGAGCCATGCTGTATGGGACAGGATTAAACACAACAGTGTGCTGGGCACTGTCCCCAGCCCTCTCTGTGTGTCAGTCAGCTATTGCTCACAACCCACTGCAGAGTGGGTCCTGTTTTTAACCCCATTTTACAGATGAAGGAATTCAGATAAATTTTATTTACTCCCTTCAACTATATGGAGTTAACAGGTATTATTTGTCACCAAATTTATAGAAGAAAAACTGAGATAAGGTAAGTTGCCCAAGGGCACAAGGCTAAATGGATGTTACATATTTACAAAGAGAGTCAAGTTTTCAGGGATGACATAAATCAGACAAGCCCTGTGGGTAAATATGAATGACTATTCACCCTAAACTATGCTCATTGAGATTCTCGGTTTTCGGCATGGAGGAAATGATGGGGGTGAAGAAGTCAGGAAACTGGATTCTGTTCTAAATTCATTAACTACATGGTCATTCGTACATGCTGTGTTGGTGCTCATCCCCCAAGCCCAACCCCTCAGGGTGATGGGATTTGGAGGTTGGGTCTTGGGAGATAGGTTTAGATGAGGACAGAAGAGTGGGGTCCTCATGATGGGATTAGTGCCTTTCTAAGAAGAGACAAGAGAGTTAGCTTGTGCGCTCCTCCACGTGAGGACACAGCAAGAAGCCAGCCATCTGCAAACTAGGGAGAGGGTTCTTCCCGGAAACCAAATCTACTGGCACCCTGACCTTGGCCAAACTTTCGGCCTCCGGAACTGTGAGAAATAAATGTTTGTTGTTTTAAGTCACCCAGTCCATGGTAGTTTGCTTTAGCAATCCAAACTGACTAAGACAGAAATTGGTATTTAAAAATGTGATGCTATAACAAATACCTAAAATGTGAAAGCAGCCTTGGAACTGGGTAACGGGTAGAGTCTGGAAGAGTTTTGAGGCCCTGGCTAGAAAAAAGCCTTTATTGCTGTGAAGAGGCTTTTTAAGGTGATTCTGGTGAGATCTCAGAAAGAGAAATGTGAGAGAAAGCTTCCATCATAGAGATTACATAAATAATTATGTACAGAATGCAGGTAGAGGTGTGGACATTAAAGACAATTCTGATGAGGTCTCAGGCAAAAACGAGGACCTTATTACTGGGCAGTGGAGAAAAGGTCATCTTTCTTAAAAAGTGGCAAAGAACTTAGCTGAACTGCGTGTGTTCCAGTGTTTTGTGGAAGACAGAACTTGGGAGTGTTGAAATTGGATAGTTAGCTGAGAAGACTTCTGAGCCAAGTGTTGAAGGAGCCTCTTGCTTCCTATTGATGCTTATAATAAAATGTGAGAGGAGAGAAATGAACTGAAGAAGGAATTGTTAAGCTCCAAGAAACCATAACTTAAAGATCTGAAAAATTCTCATCTGTCCATATAGCATAAAAATATGAAAGCATGTATGAAAGAATACACCAATGGTGGGGGTGGCAGACCGTTTGCTAAATGACTAATACAGAGGTGAACCCTGGACCTAATTAACCACCCCAGAAGGAAACACTATCAGTTTGAACTGAAGAGGACAGAGATGGAGTGGAAGAGGACAGTCATAGTTCTTAGAATTGACAGGATGGGACAATAAAGCTATTTAGCCTTAAACTTCTTCAAGAAAAGGAAAGGCTAGTTGGAAGGTGATTCAGAGATCATCATTGCCATAGTTTTGGTTTCAAACAGCCTAAGACAACCATGGAGATGTCAATTAACCTTAGTTTTTCATCTGTAAAATGGGAGGGCGGTTTATTTAGGGAGTCACAGAACCACAATGATTTCAAATGAGGCCATCAGAGGCAAGGACCTTTTTTTTGAAATTCAGTTTTCAAAGTATTCTGCTTTATTTGTTCCTCAGGAGGATCCTGCATTGCACAGAGGAGACTTTTAGTCAATGAGAATGGGATTCAAACCAGGGTGGGTGTGATATTCTAAAGGCTGTGCTCTTCCTGGGCTCAAGTGATGGCTTTCTGGAAATCATCAAGCACAATCAAGTGTGAGGCACTATCGGTGTTATGGCTATTTTTAGTGGAAGATGTACCACTATCTGCCTTTTAAGCATCTTTTATGTCAAAGAGTTATAAAGCAGTCTGCTGGGGGCGGGGGGCGGGGGGACTGGTAGCAGAAGGTAAAAGGAAACAGACCTCCACCTGGTGGATCACTTCCTTCTCACCCACACACGGCCTACCAAACCCTTCAGAATTTGACCCACACCTGTATTTCCAGTCTCATCTCATCAGTTCCCCCCTAGTGCCCTCCATTCCTGCCACACTTTCTCCCCAGAGGCTGAGATCTGCTGAGCCAGCTCAGTGACTGAGACTCAACTCCAGTGAGGATGGTTCCCAGGAAGGCCACAGATGAGAATGGCACCCTCTGAAGATGTGCCGTGCTTTGGTACCAGACCAGAAGGAAACCAGCAGGGATGCCCCCTGATGGGAGGCAGGGAACCTGGGAGCCAGCAGAAGCTACCCAGGCAGAGTCAGAGAGCAGACAGCCTTAGACCAAGAGGGGAGACTGTGCAAGTTGTTTGTTTTCTCCAGCTGCCACCAGGCAGCATTTTATTTATTTTTATTTTTTAAAATTTTATTTTTATATTTTTTACATCATTTTTCATTTTTGCACAATGTATGCGTTTTCATCTTGGTTATAGTCCCCATACAATTCCCACCCCACCCCCCCTTGTTGTGATCCTGTTCCCTTCTCCCCCTCCCCCACCTCCCTGTAGTGTGGAAGGGATCATGCTCAGCAAAATAAGCCAGAAAGAAAAAGAAAAATACTGGATAGTCTCACTCATAGCAGGTATTTAGAAAACCTAAATAAGGGACCAGGACAAAGAGTAATTATAATAAAGTAAAAATCAAAATCAACAAGCAACTATAAACCAGGCAGCATTTTATTTATTTATTTATTTTTACAAATGTATTTATTTTTATTTTATTTTATTTTATTTTATTTTTTTTAATTCTCTAGATGGCTTTATTCAGTATATACCTTCAGTTTAATTTCAGATTTGGAAATGCATTTTTTTTAAATGATTCCTCAGTACTTTATTTTTTATTTTTATTAAATAAATTTTATTTTTATATTCCCCATACAACTGCAATCCCCTTATTTTGACCCCAGTCCCTCCCCTCCCTGCTCTCCCACCCCTCATAGAGTGTCTCTGGTTCATAGTTTTTTGTTGATTTTGATTTTCACTTTCTTATAGCTATTTATTTTCCTGGTCCCTTATTTGAGTTTTCTAGATTCCTGCTATGCGTGAGACCATCCAGTATTTTTCTTTTTCTTTCTGGCTTATTTCGCTGAGCATGATCCCTTCCAGCGCCATCCATGTTGCTCAGGCAGCATTTTAAAGGAGGCATTTGGAGCTTGGGACTGAAGCCAGCAGCAGAGCTTTGCCCTGGGCTGGCTCAGTGTCACCCTAACCCTCGGCCTATGAGGCTGCTGGCTGCAGTCCAGGGCCCCAGAACGGTGAGTTACTGGATCACCACTGTCCAGTGGTTATCAGGAGCTCAGCAGAGAAGGGTGACCAAGCACTCCCCATGGAATTTTACCTAATTGATATTAATAGTTGCTGCCATGTATTTGAACACCTACTGAGTGTACTTTCAAAGCCTTAACTTTTCTAATGCTTACATAACCCCTAGAGGGCAGTTTTATCATCCATTTTTTACAGATGAGGAAGCTGGGACTTCCAGAACTAGTGAGCGGTCCTTATTAACCCAAAGCTTGAATTCTGACTTCCAAACCAAGGCTCGGTTGCCTCAGTTCATGGGCAAAGGCAGGAAAAACACCCTGAGTGAAGAGAATGAGCATCTGAGGTCTGGGGCAGGGCGGGTGACTAGCAAGCCTGTCTGCTTTGTGACTACGTGGGAAGACCAGGCTCTGGCTTGATAACCATTTACAAGTGCTTGCAAGAGTCCTAAAATGATGAGGTTTTAACATAAACTTCCAAAAAGGAAATTGCCTATGAGGATAAGGAATGTCCTGGTCTAAATCCTCTATTTTTGAAGCTCAGCTCAATTGAAATCTCCTCTAAAAATCTTTCCTTGATATACCCTCAGCAAAGTTTTTCCTCCACTGAATGTGGACAGCAGGTAGCTTGGATCACTCACCTTTTCCTTCTCTACAGTAAGCAAATGACCCCATTTTGCCTCTTCTAGAAGATACAAAACTCCCTTCCTCCCTGCTGGGTAATCACAGAACCAAGCTGATAGTCACTGCAAGTTTATGGTGTGACTAGCACATATGAGAGCCCAGACTGTCCAGGAGGGTGAAGCTTGTAGGGAGGACATGTGTGTGCAGAATATGACGCAGACTGCTCCGCGCTCTTTGGGTGATGGGGCTCTGTAGCCCTTGGCTTACTTGCCTGGAGCCAGAGTTCCAGGGACTTCAGCTGGGCCCTTTGTTGCCCCTCCCTCACGCCTCCTATGATGAGAATGCTAGGATAGGGAACCTTGATGATCCCCATGTTCCCAAGGGAAACACTCTATGTTTTGGGACTCAACAATGGAAGCTCACTCACATCCCCCAAAGAGATACACGGCTTTGCCAAGGAGCAAATGTTTCCTCTGGTCTGAATGGACCCAGCCTCCCTCCCAGTACACACTCTCCTCTTCCAAGAGAAACTCAGAAATAATTCATTCCTGCAGCATTAACTGGGCGCCTACTCTGTGTCGCATCCTGTAAACTGGGTGTTGGGTAAATGAGATTGAAATGGCCTAAAAGAGACATCTCCTCTGGTTTCTACTCACTGGCTGGGAGACCTTCAATAACTCATTTCATTTTGCTGGCCTCATGACACTGCATTCTGGACCATGGGAAGCAATGGCTCTTGCTCACATGCCAAGTACAAGGTGGGTCGACTGTGCCCCAAGGGAGGATCCAGGTGCCATTCATTTCCATAACTCCAGGAAACCCTGATAGAACCAGGGAGAAAGAGTAAATTGGGTAGGTGGACTTTCTGGCTTGCCTCTCCTGCTATCTGGAAATAAGCACTGGCACTTTTGCAAAGCTGTGCTATAAATTTCAACGTATACTCTCTTCTTGCAGATATGGCCTCCAACTGTGTCTCCAAATCAAGCCAAATATGAGTCATTTTTCACTGTTATATTGCACACCTCTGTCAGTAAAGGCTACTCTCTTATCTATATTTTGCAAGTCTGGTTTTCCAGGAAGTATTTTTGCTTCCTACAAGTTCTCAGATATATTTTCAGTTGCTGGTTCCCTCCAACACCTCAGATACACTTCATTTTATATGCACAAAAAAATCCTGAACATTGAAACCTCTAGGTGGCATCTCTCCAAACTGAGATTCTATTGAGACTTCTTCAGTGCACTGAATAGAGCAGTAGGTAGAAAGAGACTAGACTTTGGTGTCAGAAGCACTGGGTTCATGTTTTCACATGTTCATGTGATAAACTGTATGACCTTGATCAAGCAACTTCTCTGGAGCTGTTATCTTATTACTAAATAGAGATACTACCTACCTTACAGGGTTATTATGAGAAGGGATGAGATAATGTATGTAGGTGCTTAGCATAGCACCTTAGCATTGATAGTAATGCTAAGAAATTGTATTAATTACATAGTTACGATAAAACCACACTGAATGAGTAAGTTAAATGGTGCTAAATCTTCACCCTACCTAAAAAAGAAAAAAAGATATCTCAGAGCAAACCAGGTTACCTGGGTTCAAGGTACACCATAAGGGGAAGGCCCCTGAGGTTGTTCAGTCAATCACCAATGTTCAACAATCTCAGTGTATCCAGGAACTTGATGAGTTTTAAGATGAGGGTGAGCACCCTTCTGGACAAATAACCAGTGTTTGTAGAGACAGATGTGAAGGATCTCAGGAATGTTTGAGACCCAGGTTCAGACCAGTTTTTGACAAACTACTTGACTTTGTGTAAATTACTTAATTCCATGAGCCTCTAACTGCTTATCTATAAAATATTGCCATGTGAGCATATAATAGTGATGGTAATAGAAGAAAGAGGAGGGAGAGCTATCATAGACTGAGAAACAGATCTAGAGATGAAACAAATATGGTCCCTGGCTTTGAACTGCTCACAGTCTGGTAAAAATAATAGACACAAACACTACACAAAAGCATAATTATAACGAAGTTATAATAGTTAGCATTTATTGAATACTTAACTATATGACTGGCTGTAAGTACTTATTTGATTCTTATAACACCCCCTTTAAAAATACACCCCTGTGAAGAAAGCACTCTTACTTCCCACTTGATTTTTTTATTGACTTGCCAATTGTTTATACACCTATATAACTTTGAAACTACACACCTTCATATGTACACACGCTTCATTGGCCTTCTGCCAAAACCCCAGAGCCAATACTCCATCACCTTACCTCCTTGAACCTCTTCTCCTTCCTCTCCTGCCCTCTCTGGTAACCAGTATATATTTTTCATAGAGTTTAAGGATTGTCTTATCAGTTTGTTCTCTTTGGTTTTTAAAAATTCTGGATATGAGTGAAACCATCCAGTAACTGCCTTTCACTATCTGACCTCTTTCACTCAGTATAATCACCTCAAGAGCCATCTGCTTTATTCCAAAGGCACCTTTTAAAATAACTGAATAGTATTCCATCGACTCTATATTCCACAATTTCTTTCCTCAGTCATCTGTTTGTGGGCATTTAAGTTGGTTCCATGACTTGGCTAGCAAATCAGTCAACATCATTTATCTCATCAACAAAAAGAAAGAAAAATCACATTATCATCTCAATAGATGCTGAAAAAACATTCATCAAGTTTCAATACTGTTTTAAAACAAAAACCCCCATTAAAATGGGAATAAATGGAATTTATCTTAATAATGACCACATATGATAAAACCAGAGCCAACATCATACTTGACGGTGAGAAACTGAAAGTATTTCCCCTACGATCAGGAATAAGACATGGATGTCCACTTTCTTCACTATTATTTAATATAGTATTGGAAGTCCCAGCTATAGCTATTACTCCCCATTTTATAAATGAGAAAACTAAGGCACAGAAGGCTAAGTAATCTGCCCCAAATGACAAAACCATTAAGTGATGGAGCCAGAAGTTGAGCTTGGATGTCTGGCTCCAGAGCCCACACTGTTGAGCTTTCTGTTTTGCATGTTATGTGCGTTGACACAAAAAGCACTGGGCAGTGGCACCTAGTACTGGCCCACTGGAGCTTCACGGAGCACTGAGGCAGCTGCCAGGCTGCCGTTCAAAGATGTGTGAGGGTGGGTGGCAGAGAAAGGGGTGCAGGGCCTACAACGTGAAGCCCTTTGAGGTGCTTGTGTTAAAAGTGTGGCGGCTATGAGGGAGCAGTGGCGGGAGGCCAGGTGAAGATGTGGGCAGGCCTCGGTGGTATTGCTTGGAGGTTTCAAGTGAAAGAACTTGGTCTTTATGGGAGGGTAAGAGGGTACCCGTGATGAGGCTTGAGCAAGGGGAGTTCTATGACCATATTCGTTTTGTGGAAGATTCTTGGAGGCCATGTGAAGGCTGAGCCAGCTGGAGGCAGACTGCGAGCAAGGCCCGGGCTGACTGTAGGATGCCTGAGTGCTAGAAAGATTCCATCGGATTCATTATTTTATAAGAACATATTCATGAGGGTGGGAGGGGGGCACATAAACTTCCAGAGCCTTGGCTCAGGCAAAGAATTTGAATGTGTCAGTAGCCCTGCCATCTCAGACCTGTGCTGGCTCCCAGGAAGGGTACCAGGCCTGGTGCCCACTTCTGACCTGCAAAACGGCCAGCAGGCGCCTGAGGGGCTCCTTGCTATGGAGTTAATGATGGCCCCAGCGTGCACTGCAGTCATTAATCGGGTCTCAAGATTGTCAGATATGAAAGATGATGGCATTTAATTATCATAAAACACAAAAACTCCAGCTGCCTGAGAATGCCAAGAGAAAGAGTTATTTGACTTCCATTAAAATGCCATCGACTACCACTGACTCAGGATGGTGATGTAGCAGTGCTGAGAGCTCAGCTAATGAACCTTGGCCTACACGACCAATTTAGAGAGGCCAGAAAGCTCTCTGTCACCACGGTCGGCAGGCAGAAGCTGATCGCCTGACTTCCAGTCTCACTTCTGCCTCCTTCAAGCTGTATAATCTCGGCCACTTTATTTAACCTGAGTTCTAGCTTTTTTATTTATCAAGTATACATGAAAGTAGCTTGCAAACTGTAAAGGGTCTCTGTAAGAGTTAGCAATAAATTCACCATTATTATTATCTTAACCCAGAATGAATGAAAACAGCCAAGTCCCAAATGGTAGCACTGGTTGGAACATGAGGCTAGGGGCTGAATTTTTTGTGGTGTTTTTCTCTGTCCATTCATTTCCTCCCTGAACAAATGCTCTCTGTTCACTTCACTGCTGTTCTGCTCATTCTATGTCATGGCCATGTGCAGGGACACGAAAGGATGGCGCTTGGCCTGGAAAGCCGGGAGGACTTGGAGGGCTGGAGTGTAAGACAATTCCCGGATGGTAACCTCAGCAAGGCTGGGACGGCAGACTGTAGGACTTCTGGAGGTGACCCTTCTAGTCTTCCTGACAGGGAGTAGAGAGGGCACCATTAAGTCACAACATGGCTATTTTTGTTTCCTCATTCATATGGTCAGGGCAGAACTTTAACAGCTAGTCTATTAACATGTTTTATATTTGATAAATTGTAATGAGGGGACAGAGTCTTATTGCAAAAGGTTCACTGTATGGTGCAGTGGTTTTCAAAGATGGGTGTCTGGAAATTTGGAAGGGGTGGTTTCTGGTTGTTACAATGAACAGGGAAAGCACAACTGGCTTTTGGCAGGAAGGAGACAGGAAATACAGTGGCACTGCCTGGGCCGCAGGGATCTGTGGGACGATGCCGTTCAGTTAGTGGTTAGCCTGGTCCTAGCTAGTCCAGGATGGGCAGCAGCTAGTAAAAGGTTTTATTCTCAGTTTTTCCCAGTTTTCCAGCACTCTTTGCCCTTCTCTGTCATAGAGGCGGGCCATTAAGACTGCATCACCTAGGTTCTCTTGGCCTCTGGATTCCAGATAGGTTTAGCTAATTCCAGATAGCTTTGGCAGGAGGGAGCTGTTGAGGCTAACCCCTTCCCCATCCCCTGCAGACTAGCTTCAGGGAAATGTCTTAGGCAGTAGCCACATCTCTCCAGCTATAGCAGTTTACAGATAGTGTGGTCTGGGGAGCCCCTAGATAGAGCAAGAACTTGACCTGAGATAGAGTCAGGATGGAGGTAGACAAAGGGATGAGACCAGGACCTGGGGGTGGTGGGTGGCTTGAACAAAAGGCTGCAGTCTGAGAGACACAGGACCCCAAAGGCAGTGGGATGGTGTGCAGTCATGGGCACCTGGAACAGAGATCTGGCGTCAGGAATCAGAGGGAGATGAAGCTGGAGTTAGCTTTCAAGAGCCTGGAAAGCTGACCTGTGAGCCTGGCTACTGCGAGGAGTTACCCCAGCTTCTAGCCTTTTGAACCTAGAGTGACAAGAGTGAGCCAGAGTCTCCAGGCTTCTTCAAAATGCACTTGGGGTTCCTCATTGTAGGGTAAAGAAAATGTCAGGCTTTTCTGCCCTTCCGCCATCAGGATAGATGATGGATCCTTGTGGTCCTGAATGCATGCCTGATGGCGGGCACCTGGAGTAGGGTGTGGGCATAGGTAGATGGGATTCACCTGGGCTAAGACTGGGCTTTTAAGGGCGGCATCATGAGGACGGCAGCAGAAGCCGAAAGAGAAGCCGAGAAGAGCAGAAGAATCTGAGAGAGAAGCAGAGAAACCCGGAGAGCCCAGAAAGAGTGAAGACTGGGCCTCCCAGCCCCCCAGCACCCCTCCCTGCTGTGTACCGGGTAAATCCCAATAAAAAGACCTGCAAAAAGCCACTGAGGACTCTGACTCCTCCTTTACCCGGTCTGCTGGATCCTAGAAAACCTGCTCAGTGGCCATTCCTCCTTCTACACTCATCCAGCAGTGAATGGTCTCCTTGGCCAGAAATGGGGGTGAGAAGTGTCCTGCTGTCATTGACAGGACAATGGATGGAAGAGGAGGGTGTCAGAGCCTCCATTAGAGAGGACTGTTCTCTATCGCCAGCGTCAAGGGAGTTTACAGATAAACTAAATCAGGAGAACCAAAACCTATCTGCTCTCAGCATGTGTGCGGACAACTTGGTCAGGCTGCCCTCTGACCCTGGAAGAACCATCTCCCAACACACATTGGCCCACACTTCATTATTGTGCTTGCCTCTATCTACCCCCCCACCCCCCCACCCCCACCATCATCATCATCATCATCATCATTATCCTCATTATCATGCTTGCTTCTTTCTACCCACCGCCACCACCACCACCACATCATCATCATCATCAACATCATGCTTGCCTCTATCTACCCCTCATTGCTGTGTGGACTTGAGCAAGGCACTTATTTAGCCTTTTATACCTAGCCCCAATTTCCCCACCTGACAAATAGGAGGAGGAGGGGGTGGTAATCCCCTCAAATACTACAATCAAGACTATGATTCTTGGCAGATGGGATATTTGTTAATGAACATGTGCTTGCAAAAGACAAGCACAGCACGCTGTGTGCAGGGCTGTGCTGTGTGGCTGGGCGTCAGAGAAAGCAGCAAGATGGAATGGAAGAAAGAGAAATGTAGTGGTTCTTTCTCCCCTCCCTCCTTTCCTACATTCCTGCTTTCATTTCTTTCACAGAGATCTTTCTCCAGAGGTCTGTGCTTGACACCGGAGACACAACGATGGATTACACAAAGTTCCTGCCTACAAAATCTGAACACATTGGTTGGAAAAGGCCAGATGCAGCCACAGGGGGAATCTTTTCTGGGCACATGTTTTTTCCCCCAACTTATAGCCGTGTCTACCTCAGGGCAGAGCATGTCCTGGGAAAGCTTTCTGGTGGTCAGGTAAATTTTTCTTCCTTCCACTGTCAACTTCTTACCCTTTTCAAAAATGGTCTGATGCATAAGCTATTAGGTCAAGTTCCAAATTAATAAGAAACTGTGGTTGATAGGTAAGATAGGTGGTGTGTGTGTGTGTGTGTGTGTGTGTGTGTGTGAGAGAGAGAGAGAGAGAGAGAGAGAGAGAGAGAGAGAGAGAGAGAGAGAGAGAGAGAGAGTGTAGGGGATGGAGATCAGTTCAACAGGTATGAGTCTGTGGTGTGCTGGAGCAGATAAGAAACTCCTGAAAGCCAGAGGCTGCATTCATAGAGGCAAAGCACTGAGAGGGAAGAACGTGATGGCCAAGCTGTGTTGTTTAGCCAGCATGGTTAAGAGGAGGGACCCCTGGACTGTGGGCCACCCCATTATTGTAGAGGCTGACCCCCCTGAGTCTCTGGAGTTAGTGAATGCTTTTTGGAGATTGCTTGGATGGGGAAGGGTTTAGAAATACTGTACATATGTGAGTCGGCAAAAGACAGATGCTATTAGAAAGGGTGAGGAGGAGAGCTTAAGAAAGAGTGTGTTTAGGAGTCCAGTGGAGACACCTGATGATGCCTGATGATCAACACTCCAAGTGTCACTGCTTATGCCACATAACCCATAGCTGGAAATTAAATGTCCAATTATGTGGGACCGTAGAGAGACCTAGGTTGGAAAACTGCTCCAGCTTTGCCAGTAGCTCTGTGCCTTTGGGGAAGTCCCTTTCCCTCTCTAGGCTTTTTCTGTCTGAAAAAAAATGAGATTCCTTCATTGCATAGATGATTTCCAGGGCTTCCAGCAACTGATGGTCTGATACCTCAAGTCTACCCTGTTCCTCTCAGGGATTTTCTTGGAAAGGAGATGATAGGTAGAACACTACTGTGTCTTCAAACAGTGAAAGGGTGGCGGAAGGGGCAAATATGTTCTGCAAGGTTCTTGGAGGAAGAATCAGGAGCAAGACCAGGAAGTTACTTGGAGGAAACAACAGATTAACTTAAGGAAACCTTGTTGCTGGGTCTACAATGGATTGCCTTTTAAAGTAGTGAGCTTCCTGTCAATGAGGCAGAGGTGAGCCAGCTTTAACTCCTCCCAACATCAAGCCTCTGCTACTCTAATGAAATACAGTAAACCCTTAAACAACACAGGTTTAAACTGCATGGGTCATGTAGACACAAGGATTTTTCTAATCCCCTGGTTCTGCATTCATGAATTCAACCAATTGCAATTGTCTTTTGGTCAAATCTGCCTGATGTAGAACTGGATAAATGTGGAAGACCAACTTTAAGAGACTTGAACATCCACCAATTTGAAACTAATAGTTAAGTTTTGGGGGAGTCAAAGTTATCTGCAGATTTTTGACTATGTGGGGGTCACAACCCCTGACCCACACATTGTTCAAGGGTAAACTGTTGATCCCAAAGTAAACTTTATGCCTCTCTGATCCACACCCCCACTTCTGATCCTTCTCCTGTGCTCCTGACCTCAACATTACCAGCTGCTACAGAACTGCCCATCCAATTCATCAAACCAAACCTCTGGGGATCTCCATGCCTCCTTGTCATCTTTCAGATTTGAAAACCTAACAGTGATTATTACCAAATCCTCTAGCTTTCACCTTTCAAATCTCTGTGGGATTCGCATGACTCCTACTGTCTCTACCTTAGCTCAGGCCCTCATCAGTGATGCTGCCCCAGGATCATTGCCAAATTGGCCCTTGCCTGGGCCCTGCAGGAGGCTAAACACCAGCACAGGGAGAGGCGGCTTCTCATCTAGCGTGTCTACATCCCTCCCTCCAGTTTATATCCATTGGTTATTTTGAAGAACCTGCTTTCTTCTGGAAGAGACACTGATATGTTGAGATAAAAACAACCACAAAGCAGTTCAGACATGAGCTGCTCTGGTTTCAAATCCCACCTCCTCCACTGGTCCTATTGTGGATTGCAGTTCCAAATCATGAACCTCATTCCAACAGCATGGCAACCAAGATCGTGAAAGCTCATGGGTTTGAAACTAGGCTCAGCCACTTTCTAGCTTTGTGGCTTTGGGTAAATTTTTAACCTCTGAAAGACCTGATTTCTCCATCTATAAATGGGGATAATAGCCCCATCTATTTCTTAGTGTTGTGTCAGAGATTTTGTGAGACAGAGAGTCCTTTGCACAGAGACTGGCAAACAGAAGGTTAACTATTAATGCACTCGCCTAGCTCCTTAGCATTGCAACTAATTACATTTGCCGTAGATTGTAGGGTCTCTAAGGGTGGAGGACTTAGCTGTATTCTCATCTAGTGCTTGGTCTTCCCTGTACCTTCAGGTGTCTGCCCAATTCATTAATCTATAAATGTTTGTTGAGTGAAACGACATGAAGTCTTGTCCACCCAGAGTCTTTAGGAGGTTGTCAATAGGGAAGATGATTCCTATTTATCGAGACATGACAATAAGCAGGTCTCTTGTGAGGTTTCTCATCTCGTTTTTAGAACAACCCTATAATGAAGGTCTTAATTTTCCCATTTTACAGACAAAGAAACTGAGCCTCATGAAGCTGGTCATGTCTTTGTCCACTTTTTTCAATAATGAGATATCTCAGGCCTTAGCATTTAGAGCAAATTTATTAAATAAGCTATCTTTATTTAAAAGCAAGAAATCTGTTCTTGGTCACACTGGTAGGGAATGACAGAGGCCAAGATCCTAACACAGACTCTTTGCTCTTTCTATTCTTGATACCTCCTACAGGCAAGGGAAGAACAGAAAACAAATTCTCAAGCACTTATCCAATATATATTGATCAATTGATTAAGTGTAAAGCAACCGCTCATGTATTTTTGTTATGACTGAAAAACAATCATGCTAACAGTTATTTGGATGAAGTGATTTGGAGGTCCAGAGAAAGTTTTAACATTTGCTAATTCACCATAATGATAACCTAAGACTTAGGTGGAATTATCCATATACAAACGAGGACACCAAGGCTCTGCCAGGCTCAGTGGTTTGCTCAGGTGGCAGAACCCATAGAAGGAGACCCCAGCCCAGTGCCCCACCATCCTCTACTAAAGTCACTGCAAGCCAATGCTTTCCAGCTGGAACTAGAGCATGCACCCCACCCCAGCAAGTCACAACACTATGTGGTAGACCCTGCTCAAGTGATCTGTACCTTCTTCTTTAGGCCATAAAAGGTCCCATGTAGGGGAAAAAGGCCAAAAGCATCCAGCTAATTATACAGATCAGAGAGATGCTTTTCATCATTCATGACATGATCACATGTGGGTTTTCCTTTTGCTACAAGCTCAGGAGATCTTAGGTTGGAATTCCATCCATCAATATCCATAAACTGTGTCATACTATAAACAGATAAAAAGAATTTGTCCACCTGTACTTCTCTGCAAAGTACCCAGCTCAATACCAAGGCCACAGAAATGTAACAATGTAACAATAGTACCAATAATGGTCTCAAAGTATTGAAGGCTCACTGGGCTGTAGGTACTGTACTAAGCATCCTTAGCAAACCTTTCCCCATTTCACCTGCCAAGAGTTCTGAGTCAGGTGTAAAGGAACACAACGCAGCATGTCAGGGTTCCAGAGCCAGCTGGCCTGGTTTGAGTTCTGGCTTGACCACATCTTAGCTGTGGCACCTGACAGTTTACTCAGCTCTTCTTGTGTCCCACTTTCTGGACTTGGGGATAAAACTCATGGGGTAGTTGGGAGAGCTTCTGTAAAGTTCCAGAGGGATGCATGCTACATAGCAAGTACTCAATGTTATGACTATTTTATAGCTGAGAAAACTGAGGCTCAGAGAGAGAATCTGCTTATGTTCTGTAGTTACTAAGTGCCCAGGCTGAATTCAAGGTCTAATTTCAACTCCCATGCTCCTGATGGCTCTGACATATTATCACACTTCACTGTTCTGTTCACCCAACACATAGGAAGTGCTCTGTAAACCATGCTAAATTTGTTATTCACACTTGAATTCTTAAGTGCTGCCCTCCAAGGCAATGCCCTCCCGCAGTGACTGACTCCAGCCCCTGGCCCTTCTCCTACAGTAAGCCCCCCCACAGTCAGGGCACGGTGGCACTGACTTTATTTCAATGCAAAAAGTGTTCAGCCTGTTTGCGCCACCTGGGCTCATTCCCCAAGTTAATTCTTTTTTCTCAGCTGTGGAATATTTTATTTTTCCAATTTCAGAATCCACTTATGTTAAAAAAAAAAAAAGAGAGAGAGAAATCCAATCAGCCCAGCACAGGTTTGCGAAACAAATAATGCAGCCGCATAGAGCCTTAATCAAACAGTTACATTCATAACCACAGCGATCCCTGCTCTGCTTAATTTACACAGCCCATGGCCTCCTAAAGAAAACATCTCTTGACAATACAGCATGCAATGCAGAGCTCACTGGCACTACCAAGGGGTGAGATCTCCAGGCCTGGCACCTCTTTGAAAAGGAAGCAAACCTGGATTTGGAGGCAACATCCCAGAGGAATTCCAACCACTCCCGAATATCATACTATATTGTACTATTTTTTCTTTTTTAAAAAAAGAAAATGGAAGAAGTGAAGTTTTCCTGGCCACTTCCTTTGTCTCCCAGAAGAAATAAAGTAGAAAGGCCAAGCTGCCTTGGTGTCCTGGAGAGGACAAGTCTTTCAGGTTCTGGTTGGCACAGCATGGATGCTGGTGCTGCCACTCACGAGCTCTGTGTCCTAAGGGGGTTTCTTAACCTTTCTGAGAGCAGCTATACAATGTAGATGATTACACTTATTCGCAGATTGGTAATTACACGAGAACAGTGAGTTTCCCAGTACACCCTGAGCTTCGTATTCTAAAATGCCTCCTGCAAGTACTTTAGTTTAAGTCTAATACAAATGTTTGTTGCCGATGCCTGTGATCCTGATGGTCCTGTTTACTGAGTGATGACTATATGCCAGGGGCTGTGCTAAGTTCTTTGCATGTGGGATCTTATTTTATCCAGAAGTCTTCCTGTAAAGCGTGAATTATTATCACCTTCCCAGTTTTGAGATACTGAGGCGCTGAGAAAGTACTTGTTCAAAACAACACAACTAGTTAGGGGGGAGTCATGGGCATTTAGGACTATAGGAGCCGAGCAGGACCCAAACTCAGGGCTGTGGACTGTGCTTCCCTACTCTGCTCCCTCCTTCCACAGCACCCAGAAAAACCTCACACACAGCAGGTAGAAGGTCGTCAAAGAGAATTTCCCTTTATTTCTCCATTTGGACTTCTCATGTTCTGGGACTACTTGGGACAACTGAGAAATCAGGGTAACACTTTAGGATATTTAGAGGGGCTTGCTTGTCTTTCAACAGTCAACATCTGTTGAACATCTGCAATGGACTTGTTCTGTGTTAGTTACTGTGCAGAGACCTCTGTCCTTGTGTGGATTCCCAGGTTTCTGGACTATGTAGGTGAAATCAAAGTGAGAAATCCAGCTCTTCTGAATGAGCCAGAGGGAAGGAAGATGAGCACTCAGGCCCCCCAATGAGCCTGATTAAGCCTACCTGTACCCTGCCCATGACTCTGTGGCTGCAGGGAGCAGGCCTAGGTCCTGTTCTAGTCTGAACATGATCCTGCAGGAACATGGTCTGGTCACCCACCCCTGTGGATCTTGGCCCTTCCTGTATAAATTGGGGCTGCTAGATTTATTTGCTTACCAAATATTTCTGTCAGTTATTCATAAACTCTACTCCTAGAATCCAACTCCCATTACCATGTTTTAAAATTTCTCATGCAACATATAGTCATTTACCATTAATTATTTTCTTCACTTCTTTATCAAACATGTATAATGTTTGTAATCAGAATTTCTGCAAGGACTGAGAGAATTCAATAAATGCATTCAGTGCCTGGTCTATAGTTGACAAGAAGTAGGCTCTGTGTTTACTAAACGGGGGTTCGAATAAATGAGTGAAGAGTGCTTGACTCTAAGCAGAAGAGCACTAAATGGCCAGAAAGTATGGAGTCAGAAAGACCTGGATCTAAATTCCGTTTACAAGTTATTTGATCTTGGGTAGGCCATTTAACTCTCTAAGACTCAACTATTCCATCTATGAAAGGAAGACAATTAGACATACCTTGCGAGGCTATTGTTAAGTTGAATAATAATAATAATAATAAGAAAAATAATAGTAGCTACCATGTACATAGTACATACTATGTGCCAGGCACTAGTCTAAATTCTCTACACATACTCTTCTTCACAACTTTTTCATTACAACCCTAAGACGCAGTTACTATTATTATTTCTGTTTTACAACTGGGGAAAGTGAGGTATGAAAAAGATATTATGTAACCTGCCCAAGGACTGACCTGCATGATGGAGGTAGGATCAAAACCTAGGTAGTCTGGCTCCAGAGTCTGTTCCTTATCCCTTCCACTGTGACCAGGCAGGTCATGCAAAGCACCCAGTAAGGTGCGTGGTAACCTCATGCTTTCTCAGTAGAAGCTCTAAACGCTGGCCCATGCAGCCTTCCTGCCAAACGATTAACACATTTTTCAGTTGGGTTTTTGCAAAATGGCAATTAACTCATAACATCCTTATATTCATATAACCTCTAACAGCCCAGAAACCACAGTTAGGAACACATTTCTGGGACACATGCTGGAACACATGCTGGGTTCCTCTTGCTCAAGGCTGTTTCCTTCTACCGTACTTTGCCTCTTTAGTGTCCTATGTGGCTTTTGCTTCCCTGGCATTTCTTCTGATAGAAATTCTCTTTGTTTTGGGAAGCTCTACTCTCAATCTCTGATTTTGTGTGGACCTGGCTTCAGAGAGGCCAAGAGCAATCCCATCCCTCAGGGACACAAGACCCCGGTTAGGCCAATGAGCATGAAGTCCAGGATTTGGTAGAGCCATAGGGAAAAGAAGCTGTCTCCTTAATTGAGGTTTCCAAAGCTGGCAACATGTAAGCCTGGAGGGGTCCTGTCATCAGATGGGGAATGGGTTAAAAACAAAAAGAAACAGAGTCAGGGGCCTCCCCTGGTGGTGCAGCAGTTGAGCTCCGGGCTGTGAAGCTGCCTGCAGCCTCTGCCGCACCACTTTGATCCCCAGCAACTGGCAAGGGTCCCACATGGTGTGCAGACCTCTCCTGCCGTGCCCACTGCTCCCCTCAGCAGTGTACTTCATCAGTCTGCCTGTTCTGTTCCCTGCTCTGGCTCTGGTGAATTCTCTCACCCTCCCACGCTTCTGACTGTACCCAGTGCTTGTATAAATAAATAAATAAATCTTAAAAAAAAGAAAAGAAACAGAGCCAGGAGATAGGATTCAAGAAGATATTATTTGAATGTTTGGATTGAGCTTCATTGGTGGGAAAATGACCCCCTGGAATTTTCAATTATATCATCCAATACACTTTCTTTTCTTAAAAATCCAGTTTTCATTCCTTACAGCTGGGAGTCCTATTTCATCCGCTCTTACTGCTTCCTCAGCCACGCAGTGCCTTTCCCAGCCCTCTCCTCAATCCATAATAATGAAACTCAATGCAGGGATTGCGACATGCCTTCAAAATCCTCCCCATTCTTCCGACAGGCCTGGCCACACCCTCCTTTGCACCCCAAGAACCTGAAACCACAAGGTACCTGTACTTGCATACCTAGCAACTAAAGTGTGTGCATGTGCACGTCCTCCAGGGCTTGTGAGTCCCCTGAGGTAACTTCTTCATGTCCATGTCCCTTCTATCAGTCCAATGCTTGTCACACAGTAGGGATAAATGCTCAGCATCACTAACATTCAAGCAAATGATCCCAAACATCCTTTCTAATTGAAACAGAAAATGCTACTATAAAGTATGACCACTTCTATCTCCTAAGCAAATGTCCTACAGTGATCGGTGGATATTAAGTGATGAGAGAACATTCCACCGTGACCCACATGGAGATGGGGGCCAGGCCAAGTGTGGCGGCCTGGAAGGGCCATCCAGCGGGCACCACATTTCACCGCTTTGTTCAAGTTCTTGTCCTCCCGCTGCATTACTCATGGACACTGTTACTAATCACACTTACTCACATTGATTTTTTTCTCCCTGAGGAGGAACTACATCATCCTTCCCTAATCTAATGACTGAAATTAGGCGAAAGCGGCCATCTGATACATGTTAGGCATCACCCCTGAAAGGAAGTCATCAAACAAGATATAACAAAAAAAACCTTTTAATGTCTCCATTCTTTTAACTGCCCATGCAAATCAGGCAGAATAATTCCAAATGGAGAAAAACAGGCTTGTGGCTGTGGCTGTGACGGCCCTTCCTGGTTGGGTCAAGCAGAGTGTGCGTCTCCATGCTGCTGTCTCCCCTCATCCTCATCTGCTGAGCCTCTTGCGTGCCGCAACTGTGCTAGATACATCAGTCACATCTAGGCTCCCTGCTGGATTACAGTTCTGGGAAGTTTATGGCTCTCCTCCCCACTTACAAATGAGGAAACTGAGGCTCAGAGAAGTGCATGGATTAGCTCGAGGTTATGCAGCAAGTGGTGGGTCACACCTAGGACTAGTTTGACTCCACTCCTTCTGCCCACCTGTCCTGTCTCCCCACATGGGGTTCAGTAAAGCTGGGAAGGCCAGTGCTGTGAACACTGGCACTTATACAACGTGTTGTGTCCAATGGATAGCCTGGCATTACTTAGCCCTAGAGAGGAATGACAGAGATGGCTGGGTCTGCTGGTTCTGGTTATTCCTGGAGCTGTGGTCTGGGCAGGGAATGCTGTGTCAGAGTGACTGCATCAGTTGACAGGTGAATTGTACCCAAAGGTATTCAGAAATACATCTTTGTTCCTTCTCTAGAATGCCAATGTGGCATTTAGGAAGATTTGTCAATGTCAAAGACCTCCAGGAAGACAGTGACTGGCTGCTCCCTCACATGCACTTGGGTTCGGTACTATAACTACAGACACTTCCTCTGTAACTCTCCCTGTTGGCCTCATCTGAGCCCCTGTGTGCAGCCCAGAGGGCTGAACCAACATCGTGCGGTGCTGCAGACAGACACCCTGGGAATTGTGGTCTCCCAGGGGACCGACCTGGAAATAGAAGGCAAAGAGCTATGGCCGGAAGTGTCAGTGCTGGCAGCCTGGTGTCTGGTGACAGCTCAAGGCAATCACAAGACCAAGATCACACAAAGCCTATTTTACTCATGATCTCAGACTCTTTCTGAGGGTCATATGCAGTCCCTCAGGGCTCTCAAACCCACAGACCTTTCCTTCTCCAACCTCAGAGTACAGAATCAAATTGACCAACCCTTCCTGTATGTCTCTGTAGGAAGCCATGTGATAGGCATGGAAAAAGGGAAGAGGCATGGATCTCATCCTGTCATCAAGCCATGAGTCTCCTACAGGAGACAGGCTTGGACACAATGAAATCTAACCAGATGCCATAATGAGATCTGTCCAGGGTGTATTTACAGACGTGCTAAAAGGGGTGCATGTTCTCTTGAGAATCTGGAAGAGAGAGTCTAGAAGAAGGCAGCATGAGTAGGCATTCTAGAGCCCTCTGTTCCTGGTCTCAGAGGCAATCTTCTAGAGATCTCAAAGGATGGATAAAATTAAATGAGGAGGGGCCTCCATGGTGGTGCAGCAGTTGAGCACTGGGCTGCGAAGCTGCCCGCAGCCTCTGCAGCACCGGTTCAATCCCCAACCACCTGCGAAGTTCCCACATGGCGCAACAGATCTCTCCTGTCGCCCGCTGCTCCCCTCAGCAGTGTATTTCGTCAGTCTGCCTGTTCTGTTCCCCGCTCTGGCTCTGGTGAATTCTCTCACCCTCTTGTGCTTCTGACTACCCAGTGCTTGTATAAATAAATCTTTAAAAAAAATTAAATGACGAGGAAAATGTATAAAATACACAGGGATGGCTTGAGCAAAGAAAGGCAGAAAATAAAGGAAGTGTGATCTGTACCATTCAAACGGCAATTAATTAACTCTTGCCCTCATGGTGTCTTTATGATGACAATTCTTATTACCTTACTCTTCCTGGGATTTTCTCTAGTGTCTCCAATTAGGCTGATCTGTCCATATACTTCTTTAAATCTCCATTTCTCCCCAGAGCCTACACAGTGTTCTCCTTGCAGCCAAAGTTGCCTCAGCCATTACTGACAAAAATGAGAACTACATTCCTATAAAGTAAAAACTACACATTGTGCTGACACAAGAGTGGGACAGTTTCTGAACTGCCTATCCATAGGCGGGTTTTAACACTGAAAAGACAACCTTCTTTATAGTCACACACAGAGTGGACATGAGTGAACGCAGAAGTGTAGAGATCCTGGTCAAGAGTGAGATTATAGTTCAGTGGGTGCCATAACCTCAAACACCTGGGACTTTAGATATCAGCAAGTACATTAAACAAACCTGTTCCTCGAGCACAAAATACAAACAGCAGCACTAGGGAGGTTCCACAGGGAGACAGAAAAATCTCAGGATCGTTGTCAGAATGAAGCAAAGGAAAAGGAGCTGGTACCTGGAGTGTACACACACTGCTCAGCATAGAGCAGGTGTTCAAGGCACCCTCAGATCACCCCACCCTTATCTCTATTTGATCAGATAGAGGTATCAACTCAGCCAAATGCTCCTTTCTTAAGCATTTTTTCCTTGAGCACCTACTACATACCAGGCATTGAAAAAAGAACAGAGGACACGATGACAAACAAGAATGGTTGGTCCCTGTTATCAAGTACAAGACATAGCAGTATCCAATTAAAAACCTTGGGCAGGGCCTCCCTGGTGGCTCAGGGGTTAAAGTCTCAGCGCTATCAAGCTATCGCCAGCCACTGCAGCAAGAGTTTGATCTCCCAGCCAGGGCCCTAACCCACATGGCACAGCAGACCTCTCCTGTCTCACCTGCTGCTCCCCTCAGCAGTGTATTTCAGTCAGTCTGCTGTTCTGCCCCCCACTCTGTCTCTGGTGAATCCTCTCACCACCTGCACCTCTGGTCTATACCCCAGTTCTTGTATGCATAAATAAATTAAAAAAATAAAAATATCTTTAAAAACAAAACAAAAAAACCCTTGGGCAGCAGGCAGCATGATAAGGTGAGAACAGCCTCCATGATAGTGGGACCATGGATGCAGTCACCAAGGAGTCCCTCGGAGGGAGTGTTGATGTGTTGTGGCCATCTGAAATCCTTAAAATCTTTGGCTATGGGTTCCAATATTTTCATTTTGCACTGGGTTACACAAATTATATACCCTATAAGCTTGTACTGGATACAGCAAAGAGTTCTGCCATCCAACTTCCTCTCTGGGCTTCCCCACTGAGTAGCAACAATGTGGTGTAGGGCACTGACCTCCACTCAAGGAACCTGAGTGATTTAATTCACTGGGTCAATAAGCAATTCAGGAATGAGCATGTGACAAGGAACCTGGTTCTGGTCAAGAACCTCTGGGGCAGGTTTTTGGAAATTTCTGGAAAATCTCTTTTCTGTTTTGAATGCTGAGCAACAGGAAGCCAGCGTCTCTTGCCTACAAAATGAATAAACAGCAGCATGGACCCTCCATTACTACTAGTGGCCATCTTACAACCATAAGGAGGAACGAGTTTAAGGTGACATAGCAGAAATATGGAGAGAACCTGGGTCCTTAATGATACTTCTGGTCATGGGAGCAGCTAATTGGAAGCCCACCCTACCTCTGTGCTTCTTTTTATGTGACACAATATATATCCTAATTGTTGGTGTTTTCTGTCTGTTACAGCCTAAGGCATCTTAACTGACATGGAGTCAGCCAACTTTGTTTTAAATCCTGATTCTGCTTCTTAACCAACAGTAATGCCTTTGGGGTAAGTCCCGTTTTCTCTCCTCTACTGGAAAATGAGCTCGAGTAATCACATTTATAAGACTGCAGTGAAGGTCAAAAGAGATAATGCTAGTGAAGATGCTGGACAGTGCCTGGCACCTAGCAGGGGGGGTGCAATCAATGATAGTTATTATGATGATGATAATGTTTGTACCTAACAGATAGCTGTCTACCACTGCATTTCCCGATGATGAGTGGATTATGAGCTGAGTTTCCCAACTGTAAGTAAAAGCAGCAGAAATCTTTTTTAAAACCTTATTTTTGCATAATTAGCAATTTATAACTATACTAATAAAATTTTAATAACTTGATAAGCGAGTTCAATCACTTTGCACATTATAGAGGTAGTTTGGTGAGTTGCTCCCTCAGAAATCTGCACTTTGCCAGATCACCCATCACAGCGGGTGTTTCTCTTTACAAATGCTAATCATAAGGTTCACCTACTTAGGCTAAGAAGGCAAAGCTGTGATTTTGCAAAATTAAATTAATCTCATACCTATTGCCACGGATGTAGACCCTAGTTCTATTCTTATTTGGGGAAGCTGCTAAGTCTTAATTCTCACTGTAATCTTTGTTCCCTTGAAAATTTCTAGCCTTTCCCTCTTTCTCCCCTAATAAAACAAAACAAAGCAAAAAAACACCTATTGAGGTGTGTGTGATTTCAACTCAAGAACTGCATTTCGATATAGAATGAATTCTTATTCATTGGTGATAGATGGTGCACAAATTCTCTCCATCAACATTTCAGCTATTTGTATGTTTTTTAAAAGTATGTGTTGAGGGTGCTGGGGAGGAAGAGTTTTCCTGTAGTCCATAACCTGGACCACTTTGTGACTGGATAATTCCAAGTAAATATTAGAAAATTCCAATTGGAGGTATCCGGGGAGATGATTTCTATCCTTCCTCATAGTGTATTGCTATTTGTGGGAGAGGACACTGAAGGAGGGCTAGAGTCCATTAGTGACTTGACAAACAACTATCCAAGTGGGGAATTTCTTAAAGATGGCGCCAGTTATCTTGGAAGACTGGGAGGCTGCAGAGGCTTTCAGCCACATTCCATGTCAGTTTGGAAACTGTTTCCATGTAGTTCTTTCACATAGCCATCAAAGGAATATTCCAGAAGGTTATTTCCCTGCCTAACGTCCTTCAATGGCTCCTTGTTACCCTCAAGATAAAGCCCATATTTCTTAGCTTTAGCTTCAAGTTCCTTTAAGATCTGTTACCTCTTATAGCTTCATCTGTCACCATGTTTCTTATAAGGATCCCATTTCAGCCATATTCAGCCATTTGCAATTTCTCAAACAAAGCAACAAGAGAAAGGCAATCAAAAACTCTTAGAAAACTGAAGGCAAGCAGGAGAAAGGAGGCACGATTATAATGTGCTACTTGACTCAGGGCAAAAACAAACCAACCATAAAGTCCATATTTTACATAATCATAATTATATAACCAGTGATTACATAGTTAACCAAAAATTATTATAACATGCTAGGGTTGTAGGAAGAAGGAAACCAAAAGAGTAGGTAATACAGAAGTCTTCTTCCATTACAGCAAATGTCTAAAATTGATAGATGAAGAAATACCAGAATATATATACATTAAGAAACCTAGGGGTTAATAGCAAGGAAATAGCTAGAAGAGATCAGAGTTGTCCACTGCTAAGTAGGACCTGGGAGTGTGGAGAGCTAGGGCAAGGGATTGCTATTTTGTTACAAAAATTTTACTAATAGTTAACTTAAAACTTTTGGTACATATTATTTTCATTTAAGAAAAAAAAAAAGTAATTACAAGTAAATTTTTTAAAAAATCATAGAGGCCTAACTTTAACACTAGGTTTGATGTTAGCATTGCAGACATGTTGCGAAAGGACCCAGTAAACAGAGCAGCAGGGTGTTATTTTACAGATCAAGATAGCTCACTTTCTAATGTACTGAACACCAGTGATTAGGAAAATCATCTGGAATCCATCACTGACATGGGCTTTTGAAGGCTCTAAAAATGCTCATTTACCTGGCTTTGCAGACGATGATTTTCTAGGTCTGAGGGATAAAGATTAAAAGCTTTATGATACTATACAGTTTTGCTGCTTGTTATAAAACATTGGTATTTACCAAAATGTATTTTTCCTATAACCATACAAATGGTTTTGTTCGCAGTGACTAATATTCAGTGAAGTGTTTGCTTTCAGTCCTTATGTGAGCACGATGTTGGAATTCTTTCACATGGATTGTTTTGCTGCATGCTTGCAGCTCGCTTTTGATGAATTATTTGCTTGTGTGCATTATGGCTACTAGCATAGGAATTGATTTAACGTTAAAGGAGTTTGCTAGATGCTGTGTGCCTGTTTGTTTTTTTTTTTTAAACAGATATATTCATTCACTTTTTCCACAGGGAATGCATAGGAATTTATTCCAGTTTATTCTAAAGAATCAATGATGTATTGCTTTTATATTAGACACAGATAAGCAAAATGTATAAGGAAAGTAGCTGGCTCTTCCTCCTCTTCTCACTCTTTTACTAAAGACAATTGAATGGGTGTTAAGAACGTTAGAACATTCTAAGGTAAAGGATGTAAATAGAGGGAAAGTTTATACAGATCAAAAACAATAAGAGAGATGGTGGGGAGAGGGGGGACTGGGACTTGAACAGTGGCTAATAGGGTTCCAAGAAGTTTCCCTTATAGAAGCTTTCATGTAAAATATAGGAGATAGCAATGCTCCCCAAGTGCTCACTAGAACAGACACACATGACCGACACTCACACCCTCCTGTGGTAAGGCAAAGGGCCCTGCATTTTTAAGGCTTAGAAGTACAGTTTTCTGACAACTCCTGCTGTCAATGCCCAGCAAGTAAGGGAACCATGTCAAAGCAAACAACCTGTCAGAGAGTTGGCAATCACCTTTCCATCCCAGAAGGAAGGAAGGAAGAAGACCTGTGAGAGCTCCAAAGAGTGATCTTTCTCTCTCTCTCTCTCTTTCTCCCCCCCCCCCCCCGCCCTACCCCGCTCCCCCTCAATTCAAAGCAACCCTCAAAGATAGCCATAGCTTTCATTTCTAACTTTCTGACCCCTTGGATGGTGTGTTGTGCCTGCCTGGCTGGGATCCCTGATATCTCTCCCAGGAGAGCACTGAGCACCAAGCCCACAACTCCCCACTCACTGGTCCCTGCCATTTCTCAAAGGCTCCAGTGGAAGGGCCACTCTCTTTGCTGAAGCCATCACCTTCATCACCAGTCACTCCCATATTGTCCCAGGAAGAAGAGGGCATAGTCTCAGGACCACTTCCCTGCTCTGCAGCCCTCCACACAGAGCAGCGCTGGGGTGTCTGGCTCTTTGTCAAGAAACAGCCTTCCCCGCTGCTAAAGCGCCCGACCTTGAAACAATTTCCTGGAAAGAGATTGGGATGCCCAGGATGCAGCAGAGGCTCTCCCACTGGGCTCTCTGGAAACTTTCAAGAGGGCAACATTATGCCTAAAGAGGCAAAAAGAAATTTTTCCAGCTATGATTAACGCTAAAGACATAAACAAAAACCAGGGAGAAAACTATCTCTATCGTTAATTCCTAACTTAACAACTCTCAACTACTAGGATAAGTAAATATATGATAAAGCTGAAACAATGAAAATGTGTAGAAACAGTTCAAAAATCTGCACGGGGCTTAACAGAAGAGATTAGCCTGACAATACACCCCGCATACATGGGTCCTCACTAGTACTGGAGTGAGTGCAGCATGGGGGTTACAGCGCAGGCTTTGGGATCAGAACCACACAGGTTCCAATTCCAACTCTCCCATATGCTGGTCGTTTGACTTTGTGCGTGTTGTATGACTTCTTATATACCTCCTTCCTCATAATACATGGAAATTAAACTTAGCCTATCATTACACAATAAATTATTGTCCCAAGGATGAAATAAGAAAAGATGAGAGGTACTTAGCCCCAGTATGGCACCTGTGAGCGAGTACCCCAAGGGAGAGTGGAGCAGACTTTGGATTGAGGTCGACCTGGCTTGAATCCAAGTCCCCCCACTTATGCTTTGGAATGTCTCCCCACTCTCCTCATCTGCACAGTGGAGATAATGGCTACCTTTATGGAAGAGGATCCCAGTACAGCGGCATCAGGCGCTTCCTACATCTTGAGGTCTGAGACTTGCAGAATAAAAATTTCACCTGGGCACAGACCTGGAGCAGAGCGAGCCATGAAACTGTGCGGGAGCCCCAGAGCGCACACAGCCTACCCTGGTCAGTGCTCTTGCTGGCGCCAGCCCACACCTGCCGCCCCAGGGTCATCATGCAGAGAACCTCACCCTTCCAAAGCTCATTACCCACACCTTTGGCCCCATTTGCTCGTAAATTTGCTCCCCTCAAAGGTCGCCTGTAAATTCAGATCACTCTGCCTTCCTGCAGGGATATTCCAGACATTCAAGGAGGGTAAACCCAGTTGAGGTTGAAATCGGCAGGACAAAGAAACAGCAATCAAACTGCTTCCGTGTGGGGCAGGTAATTACAGAATCTGTTAAATTACAGTGATTAGGCATTGCCAAGGAGAAGTCAAAAGAAGTCTCCAGCAACTTTAGAGGTGGGAGGGGGAAAGTTTAATTAAACAGCTCCTTGCAACTGATTTAATCTCTCCCTTGGAAAAATCAGCAGGTTCAGAAGAGATGGAGGGAGGGAGAGAGGGCCCGGGAAGGGATGCAGGGAAATCCTCCCACAAAGGGCTTCCTGGGTCTTTCAAAGGCACCTAGGGAGTAAGTAGCGAGAGGGGAGAGGGTGGCCTTTTTTATGGAAATGTAAGACTTGTTAAGGATCAGGGCCCCTTGGGGGAGGTAAAGAGAGGACCTTGTTATATTGGTTCATGATATCCTGCTGGGGCTGGGGTCCATTTGCATAAATACAGCCAAGCCAAGCTTCAGGTGGCTGTAGATTTTCTCTTAAAGGAATTATTCTTCTTGTGTCAAAAGTTCACCACCCCCAGACTGTCATTTTGGTGCGAAATGTGCCTTTTTTAAGCCACTAAACATTGAAAACAAAGGCTGCTCAGCAGGGAGCTCACTTTACCAGAGAAGATTTCTTAGAAGACTAATTAAATTTAGACTCTGGACAGAACAGAACCTGTTGCCATTGTGGACTGGGTGGGGGATGGGATGGGGTGGGGGACAGAAAGGCGGAACAACTTACCAGGGACAGCTCTGCACCTCTGATTTTACACTGAGAGCTGAACAGAGACAAGGAGTCAGGCTTCTGTAGCCTGGAGAAGTGTCAGCTGAGCTAGTGATCCCCAGGGGAAAGAGTTCTAGCATTTCATGTCCTGTTTAAATGCTAGACTTGTGACCTTGGCCAGCTTCAATGTCTTCTAGGTCTCATTTTCCCCACCAGTACAATCTGCATACTTGCTTTAGGTCTCTCACATGGCTATAACATGATGGAATAATATTGAGATTATTAAAGGTAGATTGACTTGGAAAAGAAGAAAGAGAAGCTAACAGATCAGTTTTCCCTAAACTCGGATTATGCGATTGCCTGACTCAAAAACTTTCTGTGGTTGCCACTGCTCACCAAAGACAGTCCAATTTCCCCCTTGCTAGAGAGCGGCAGTGTCTTCAGAAGGACAATGAACTCAGAGTTTGTCTTTGCACACGCAGGCGTGTCCCTCTGATAGAAACACCTTTTCTCCTTTCTCCACAGGACTGTTACTCATCCATTAGCTGTGTGCAATCCTGACAGTGAATTAACCTCTCTGAACCTCAGTTTGCTCATCTGTGAAGTAAGAAAAATGCCAGGATCCTCGTGGTGATTAAATTCACCCACTTGGATGAAGTGGCCAGATCCCACTATGTTCTCAATGAGTGTTTGTTGAATGTGACAAAGGTCAGACTCAAAATATTATCAAGAAATGGACAGAAAAAGTTATCCAAAAAAATCTCGATTATAAACTTGAAGACCATCTCCAATATTTTAAAAAGTGAACGGTGTGGATAAGAGCCCTTTCTTCTCACTGTGGCAATGATTAAAACCAGGCCTTTAGCAAAGAAAAATTCGACACACTCTAACCCTTCAGAGGCAGGAAGCTATCGTTAAAAGGTCATCTTTTCGGCCCAGACTTCATATGGTCAGGGGGAAGGGTTCCAAATGGTTATGCTTTCATTTTGCAGTGTTGCCAAGAGGATTTGAGAATCCACAGGGCCTCATCTGTTGTTCCTTAAGCAAACATCTAATGTAATTTGAAATTTCACTTCATCATTTTGATGGCCGCCAGCAACTCTCCGCCAGCCTGTTAACCCTCCCTTTTAGGGAGGTTAGAGCACTTTTTTTGAGCAGCCAAAAAAGTGCCAGCTCTGTATAGATTCTATCTTTCTGCCCACCAGTCAGGAAGAAAATGACAAAATAGGATGTGGAGCAGTGTCTTGCCCATGAGTTCCCAATATGGCTGGCAAGGTTTCTCTCCTGTTCTCTTTTCCAGAAGCCAGTTTTTTGAAAGTCATGCTACCTCCCAGTCCTGACAAGTAGTCCCAATACATATGAAAGAGTCTCCACAACCCCACAAGAGGAGGAAGTGAGCTGGGACAGGGGTCTTCTGACTCTATAACACAGGGTTAAGGCACTGTTTTTCTCAGTTATTAAATATAAAAGATGTGCAGTAGAAAACATCAGTGGGGGGCCTCCCTGGTGGTGCAAGGGGTTAAGCACAGCTATCCACAGCCTTTGCAGCGAGTTTGATCTCTGGCCTGCCAGGGAGCTATCCACATGGCACAGCAGACCTCTCCTGTGGTCTCGCCCGCTTCTCCCCTCAGCAGTGTATTTCAATCAGTCTGCCTGTTCTGCTCCCCACTCTGTCTCTGGTGAATCCTCTCACCTCCCCCGTGCCTGCACCTCTGGCCTGTACCCCAGTTCTTGTATGCATAAATAAATAAATCTTAAAAAAATAAAAACACCAGTGGGAACTACACGCACATAAAAGCATCTCAAAAATAAATCAGTAAACATTTAGTGGCCAGAGTTCCCAGAAGGAGGGAGAGAGGCAGGAGGGAGGCGGGAACATTTCCTAGCACCCTCTGGTTTTTAGCAACTGTCATTTCATCCTGATAAGCATCTGGTGAAGTAGGTGCTATTGTTTCATTTTTGACTATGTGGTTAGCTGATTGGCCCAGGTCACCATGCAACTAAGGGAGAGAGCCATTGTGTGAATGGAACTGAGTATGGTTCTGGAGTCAGACCAGAATTCAGCCAGTGGAATGTGGATCCCATTCATTCCTAGCTGTATGACCTCAGGCAGCATAACAGAACCTCTGTGCCTTTGTTTCTTCCTTTGAAAATGGTAATGACAATGGCAACACCTACCTCACATGGTTACTGGAGGATTCAGTAGAATAATCCTTGTAAAGCATTTAGTAGATTGTCTGGTATGCAGAAAGCACTCAATAAATGATCACCACCCATAAATTAGAAGCCAAAGTTGCCCATAGAATCTGCCTCCTGACAGCCTCCAGTCTGTGTTGGGAGCAAAAGGCTGCCCAGGGCCTCTCCTGTGGATCAGGGAGAATCGGTTTTTCATTTGTAAGAAGGGGCCCATATTTCCCATAAAGGGTGGAGGAGAGAAATAAAAGAGGGTATAGAAAGAACTTCACACAGTCCTGGCAACCAACTGAAGTTCAGTCAAAGGCAGCAATTATTATTATAAAACACGTGAAGGAGTTTGGGAAATTAAAATGCTGCATAAACTCAACATATTATTATTAGTCTTACGGTATCTACTTCATAAGTCCTCAATTAAAACATAATTAAAGATTAGCTAAGGTTACAAGGTTGGCTGCCCACGTTTTCTTTCTTGGTTTGGTCTTCAGTGCTGCTTGTAACTTTTATTCCTGCTCTAGGCAAGACATAAAAATACACTCAAACACCCAACCATGTTAAATGGCAATGAGATTTTGCAACATTTAAACCTAGGGAACACTGCTGCTGATTTGTTAAATTGCAATCCAAAAAAGCATTAGGACCAGAGGACCCTAGCCAGGGGGCTGCAGTGCAAGGCAGCAGGGAGGGCCAGTCCCCAAGTTGCAATCTGCAGCCACGTGGAAGCAGGGGTCTCAGCCTGCCTGGACCTGCATTTCTGTAGAACGGAAGTAAGAACACCTGCCTTTGGAAGAGAGAGATGGTTGCTCCTGGCAGGTGCTCAGTAAGTGTGAGCTCCCTCTCCCCTTCCTTGCTTTGTTACATGTAACTAGTTACCAACTACACAGATGAAAAGTCCTTTCCTGGGGAAAGGCAAAGGGGGGCAGATAGACTCACCAGCCTCCTAGTGCAAAGATGCACCGGAAATCAGTGTGAGTTAGTCTTAGGAATTGACAAAATATCCGCCTCTTAGGTAGTTAAGGCAGAATGTTTGCCAGAGTGGCAGCCCTAGTATGCTGATGGGGGACAAAGGGGTGGGGACTAGGGGGTGGGGGCTCAGTACAAGTTCAGTTGGAGCAAATAAAGGCCAAGAAAGGTGGGATGGAGGAGGTGCTGCAAAAGAGTCTGCAAAGATACAGTGACTTTTATTTGCCTCCTTCCTTCACATATTCATGTATTCATCTCCCACACACTCACAGAATCTTAGAATCTGATGTGCTCATTTTAAAAAGGGGAAGCAGGGCCTCCCTGGTGGTGCAGCAGGTTGAGCGCAGCACTGTGAAGCTGTCTGCAGCCTCTGCAGCGCAGGTTCGATCCCGGCCAGCCAAGGAGATACCCCCATGGCGCCGCAGGCCTCTCCTGTTTCTCCTGTTGCTCCCCTCAGCAGTGTGTTTCGTCAGTCTGCCTGTTCTGCTCCCTGCTCTGTCTCTGGTGAATTCTCTCACCATCCCGCGCCTCTGGTCTGTACCCCTGCTCTTATATAAATAAATGAATCTTTAAAAAAAAAAGGGGGGGGAGAAGCAAAACCCTAAGACAAAGACACAAATAAAATCCATAAAAGGCCTCAGTTATTGTCCCTAATTGTTTCATCATGTGATATGTGTAGGATACTTAGGAAAACTTGGATCCGTCCAGCCTGTATTTAGGGAAATCTCGGCCCTTCTCCAGGCTTCAGTTTCCTTATATTTTAGGGCTTAGACTAGAGTCTGCCAAGGCCCCTTCCCAGGCAAGTTCTTCCTCGGGCTATGGAATTCTGCTGCAGTGCTATTAGGAGAGCTTATTCCTATCACACAGAGCCTTTCTCTCCTTCCAGAGTGAATTTAAAACAATTGCTTCACATAAGGTCAAATTTCACATGCTTGGGGGAGTCAGCCATTACCTAGAGCGAGCTCACCTGATCTGCTTTTATATGAGTTCATAAAGTAGGCGGTGGGAGATGTGTTAATAGTTTTCATGAGGTGCTATGGCCCAAGATCTGGAGATGATATGAATTATGCTTTGTGTTAAAGCCTTCTTTATCGTCCTGGGAGGAAGAAACTAGACATATTATATGCATTTTTGGAGCAAAGGAACTTTTGATTTACTACTCAGGAGGGGGTTGTGTTTCATGGTCAACACTTATTTTGGTTCTGTTTCATGATTGCTGTGTGCTCTGTGAGCGAGGAAGTATGCAACTTTTAAGAGTTTCTTGAAGGTTTGGGAAAAGGAAGGGGAAGAAGAAAGCTGAGCACCTATGAAGTTCCAGGCAACTTTCACTCCTTGTACGACAATCTTATGAGCTGCCCATTCTATAGGAAATAGGCTCAGAGAAAGAAAGTAATTGGACTAAAATAAATCCGTCAAATAAAAACCTGTTTCACTACAAAGTTCTCATAGTTTGTTCCACTGTGTGTGTGTGTGTGTGTGTGTGTGTGTGTAGAAAGAAAACCAGAAAAATGCTTGGGAGGGTTGGGAATGACCTTATGTAGGTAAAATAAAATGGGGCTATAGCATAAACAACAAACTATCCCATACACACTTCTGAGGGTGCAAAGGAATTGCAGTGTTATAACATTGATTAGAAAGGTGATCCCAGACAGGCAGACATGTTTAAGATGAAAACTATCCATTTGACACAAATTCCAAAGAATTCGTATTCTATTTTACAAAAACGATTAAAGTATTCTTACTGTCCTAGGTTGGAAGCCCAAGAGCTGGGTTCCCGTCTTGGTTTTATAATAGTTGGACAGAGGCACCTCAAGCAGGTCACCCAATGTCCTTGAGCATTTCTTCCCCTTAAAATTATGGGGCTGTACAATAAGATCTCTAAGGCCCCTTTGAGTTAAATCTCTGTGATTCCATCTGTAAAATTCACTTAATATAACAGCTCATTCCCCAGTGAGGGATAAATGAGGTGTTACTGGGCTGCCTTGTAAGTTTCATGCACACGTTTCATCTCCTTCAACTGGAAGGTGAGTTCTTGGAGGGCTGGAATGTGTCTTAAATCTGGCACCCAGCACATGTCAATAACTGTGTAGATGACTGTAAGAAGGAAGGGCGGAATGGATCTTATCATTCTTGGTGGCATATTAAAGAACAAGGTCTTAGGAATCAGAAAGACTGGAATTTTAACATAGCTTTGCTCTGAGCCTTGTTATCAAGTTTATAAAGTATCTACCTCACAGGGTTGTTTTCAAGCTTATTATCATCACCAAGTGTTTTTATTGAAAGGAAACTTAAAGTGCATTTGGCTCCTTAATGAATCTTTATTAGACAAGTGGCAGTTGCATGCATGTACCTGTGTTCACTCAACAAGCATTTTTGAGGAACTGATAACTGGAAAGGGAAAGAATATTTACCAAGTTCCTAAACAGAGCATGTGTCCAGCACTTTTCTACATGACCTATGGGAGGTAGGAATTGTTCTTCCTATACTGAGGATAAGACAGCTATGTGCAGAAAGTTCAAATAACTTGATGAAGCTCCAACAACTGGTAGAAACTAGTAGTTGTGACAAGATGAGAGGGTTTCATGAACCACAGTAGAAATGCTGAGTAGCGCCAGCATTTCACAGACAGCGCTACTGTACTCTCGTCAGCCACAGGTAGAGTGAAAAGGTGGGTGGGGCAGGGGAGAGGCCACCTAAACTCATTATAGCATACAGGTCAAAATCATGGTGGAGATTTCTTATAAGGGGGAGGGAGAGGAAAAGCTACCATCTTTGTTAATTCAAATGCAAAAAAAAAAAGGGAGGCTAATTAAGGAATTTAATTAAAAAATGGCATTTAAAGAATCCTTCAAAAATGCTCCCTCCTTTGGAAAATATCAGATTTCGCATTCTTGCCATTTTAAAATTGGACTAGAAATGTGTCCTAGGCATCTGTGATGTTATTATTTTGCTGTTAAACCCACAGGAGAGCCTCCCTTGCTCTCAGAAGAACAGTGACTTCTGTACCTGGGGACTTGGACAGTTGGGGAAGGGAAGAGGAGGGTGATCTGGTGAGCGCCCACTCCACCAGGACAAAGGAGTTTGAGTGTGTGTAGGCCGTGGTTTGCAGTCTCCAGAATCTACAAGAGAGGAGGGACTGTGCTATAATATCCGTTCCTCTCTATGGTCAGTGCCAGCCAGTGTTCTCTGGAGTGTTCCTTTCTGAGTATGAGTCTGAAGAGAGTTTCCTAAAAGGGTTCCTTATAAAAAAGGTTTGGGAAACACTGCATATCCTCTCCTCTCTTTAGAGAATCACAGTGCACATTATCAAGCTAATGGCTCTGAGAACTCCTGCAGTAAAGCATCTCTGTAATCTTAATAGTTCCCAAATGTATGTGTCTGTGCAACCTCTGTTACAAGGAATTCCAGTTAAATTTTGCAGAGCTGGTTCTCTTTGGGGTCATTTTAAAGATCATCCTCTCTCATCTGAGTTATTTCCATACCCCCGATTCACTTCTCTACAACCTGCCACACCCTCATCATTAAGTGATCTTTCCAGCAGGATGCTAGGCCATGTTTTTCCCATCACTCCCCTACATAGTATCAAGTGTGAACCCTTTAGTCTAACATGCACCATCTTCCCTTATGCAGCTTTCGGTGACAATCCAGGCCACTCCTTTCTATCATTTATTCTCTGGGCCCCCTGACTATTATTCACCCTAAGTGCCAGTCCTTTTAACTTTTCTTAACTTTCAATTTTGAAATAGTTTCAGACTCATCTAGAAATTGCATTAGTAGCACAAAGAGTTCTGTGAACCTGACCGGCCCCCCGCGCCCTCCACCACCCACCGTCTCACAATCTCACAATGACAACACCCAGCCTTTTCTAGATGATACTCATCATTTCTGACCTCAGACTATCACTCATGATCATGTCCCTGGCTGATTCATCTTTGCCTCTCTCCCTGAACCTTCCATGTAAGTATGGATCAAAAAGGCAAAGGCGCAGTGGTCTCCAGACTTTAGCATTTCATAGTGAATTTTTTTTAAAAAAGTCAAAACCAAAAATAACGAAATCTACTCATCATTGCTTCATTGAGAAAGGAATTTAGGAAGGACAATGTCAGAACACAAGACTTCTTGATGAACAACTTCCTACATCATTCTGATCGTGTCTTCTATTGCAAGCAGAATGCCTGTGGGCCAGCCTCTGCTAACCTCTTTATTGAGTGAAAGGCATGGCCAGAGGAAACCAAGGTGGGCTACCCCAATTTCCAGCACTTATCACCTTTGTGGGTGATGAGTTTGGGGACTGCTGTAAAAATGCAGCTCCAACCAAGCTTGGAATACAAGTATAGCAGAGCCACACAGGACTTTCCCTTGTTTTTAATGGCAAAAACAAGTGTTTGGGCTAATTAAGCACAGAAATTGCATTCAAAACCAAAAGTCCATTTGGAATTCCCAAGTCTCTCTTCTGGCGGTAACACCTTTTCCCAGCCTAGAAGGTAAACCTGTTTCTGTGTGCCTACATTTCTCATCTTGGGCCTGGCCTCCACACGACTTTATTCAAGCAGATAAGGGTAAAGGAAATCACACATTTCCATAGTCTCCCGCTGCTTCCTTCTTCTCTGCTACTTCAGCTGGAATGGAGATGAATTTGCCTGCAACACTTGGTCTCCAGGAGAACACTTCTCTCTCCATATAGGGCTGAGCTTTTCAAGTGGTTTCAGAAACCAGAAAGACCTTTCTTCAAGGCAGGGCTGACCATGTTGGGGCTCCTAGATGGCTCACTGCTGCCTAATGGAATTACATTCAAACTTTTCAGCATGATCTTCTATGCCCTTCACACACTGGCCCTGGAGGCCTTCCTAGCTTCTCACTGCGGAGGAAGGAGTGTGGTATTAATGGTTTCATAAGGATGTCTGGTTTTTCATTCCTTGGTATCTTTGTTTATGATCTTCTCTGTACCTGAAAAAACTTCCCCTGCTCTGTCTGGGTGGAGGACTCACATTTATTCTGCATGAATTAGCACAAAGGCCAATTCTTGACCGCAGTCTCTTGGGTCCCTTGGGACAGAATCTCTCTGTCGCCACTGCGGCTTGTACAAACTGTTACTACCTACCTCATGGAGTTGTAAGGTTTACAAAGCATGTAGAACATTCTGTTTCACTTAACAAATGTGTCAGTATAATTGTTGAGTTGCTGTTGTTAAAAACATGTATTTTTCTGCCCTGCTAGTCTATGAGGCCAAGGATGGCAGGGGCTAGGCACTTGTAAATCTTGTGGTTTTTTTTTTTTTTAAAGATTTATTTTATTTATTTATGCAAACAAGAGCTGGGATGTAGGCCAGAGGTGTGAGGGGTGAGAGGATTCACCAGAGCCAGAGTGGGGAGCAGAACAGGCAGACTGACTGAAATACACTGCTGAGGGGAGCTGAGGGCAAGTCAGGAAAGGTCTGCCGCGCTATGTGGGTAGCTCCCTGGCAGGGGATCGAACTCACTGTGGATAGCTTCATAGTGCTGAGACTTAACCTCGTGCGCTACCAGGGAGGCCCCTAAATCTTGTGTTTTAGCACAACGGCAGGTATGCACTAGGAGTAAAATAAATTAATTTCTTACAAGTTAAATTTCTTTTGACTCTAATGTAGTAGGTTTTCACTAGGAAATGTATAAAGGAAAAAAGTACAAAGGAGAAAATCAAACTTTACCACAGCCATAACCCAATAATAACCACTGTTAACACTTTTCTGATAGATTTCCTTCCAGTCTTTCCTTACACATATATAAACATATACTTACCAAGTTAGGTTCCTACTGTACATATAATTTTCTATCCAACTTTCCCCCACTTAATATCATGCTACAAGAGTTTTTCTCATATATTAAAATATGATGTGAAAACATGATTTTATAATGCCTGTGCAGAACTATCACATGGACAAAAGATAATGTTATTTTACCAGCTCTTTATAACTGTTATTATTAGACATCCAAGTCATTTTCAGCTACTGCTTTTGAAAATATTTCTTGAGTTCAACTGGAAGGTCTGGCAAGGTGTAGACTGAGTCTCAGATGAAGCTGAGGAAACATCCTCCCTTGTTAGGATTGGCAGCCTGGGCTTGGACAGGCAGAGGACAAACCCTCTTTCCTGGAGATGGTCTAAGAGTCTCTCGGAAGGCCTTGCTGACATGCACGGATCAGCTCACTCAAGAGGCTGACATGAGGGCCTCTCAGGCCGTGGTCAGCCTCTGCTGCCTCCCATCCCCCTTCATTCTTGATCCCATTAACATTCCTCCTGGGAGATGGCAGTTCCAGAGGACAAACCAGCTTTGTTGGGATTCAAGGGCCCTGAGAAAGGGTCTTGTAACCTGAGCCTCACGGGCTTGGATATGGTTGGGCAGGTCACCCTGGGGACACCCTGGTGACAGATGAAAGTGCATCTCAGAGCCCTGGATTGTGTTTCCAGGGCACAGGTGTGGGGAGATTATCTTTCTGACACACCAAGCACTTACCCCAATCTCTACAGCTGCTTTCCCTTCTCTCCCTGGTCCTAGACCTACCCCAGATAGCACCCTCCAGCCATTCTCTGCTAAAGCCAAGAGCTGTCTTCACCTGAGCCCCCTTGCTTAAAAGAGTTACCAAAATAACCTGACATATTGCCTCACTTTGTCAGGTGAAAGAGTGAACAAACACCCTGTGCTTTGAGTGCCTGGGCAGGTGTGTCCCCTTGAGCCAGAGGAGCCTGGAGATCTTGCTGCAAGCCTCAGCAAGGACGTGCATAGACTGCGAGCTCTGGCACCAGATCCGTAAGGCTGGCCACTCGCTTGCTCACTGCCTGACCTGAGGGAAACTGCCTGATCTCCCTGCACCTCCATCCTGCACCTGTGAAAAGGGGCAAATGCTGGTGGCCCAGAATTGCTGTGATGATTAAATGAGACAAGAGACATGGAAGCACTTAGCACCACACTCGACAGGAGAGGGCAGAGCTGTGAAAGGGACCAGGTGTGTTTGCAGAACAGAGAAAGTGACACATCGGGGCCTGCAGGTGTGAAGGCCTAGGGACCTATGAGGAACACTGGGCCAGGTTGCCAGGGGAGGGTAGGGGTAGGAGTGACCCACAGGGAAAGGCTGCTCTGTTCAGGTCTCGGCAACACCTTTTCCAACGTGACTTGGAAGAAGCCTGGCCGCAGGGCTGGGAGGCTGGGAGGCAACCCCTGGCAGGGTGCCAGTGGGGACCCCCCCCTAGAAACAGGTGTTGCTGGGGCAAGGTGGACACGGGGACATGGACTGCTTGGCTCTTGGTGCCCACCCCAAGGTGTCATACAATCCAGAGCAGGCTCTCCCTGCAGCTGACACTGCCCTGACTCATTCTCACCTCACAAAGCTGTCCCTGGAGCAGGCGGGAGTGACTGACAGAACGCAGGCTGCACACTTGGCCTGTCTTTAGTCATGTTTCTTTCTTGTAAGATTCAGCATTTTCTGAGCATCTACTATCTGCTAGGCACTGTGCTCGGCTCTTTGGTACACATGATCCTCTGGGAGCTCCATGATAATCCTGCAAAGTAGTCATTCCCATCTCTAAGCAAAGAGGATGTGATGTGACGAGGCCCTTTAGAAGGTGGTGTTCACCATGCTAAGGACAGCCGTGCGGAGCCAGGCCAGTGGCTGGTCCATCTCTAGTCTGCCCCCCTACTTCTGGGATCTCTTATTCCTTCAGAAAGTCAAGCCCAGCCGGTACGTGGCGCATGGGGAGCTGATCCTCTAGTTGTCTGTGGGCTAAGGACAACTCAAGGCTGCAAACGGAGAAGCAGTAATTTGGGCCAGTTCTGCTGATTCCCCAGTCTGTGCCCTTGCTCAAAACTGTGTATCTCTCCAAGAGAACCCCAATAAGACTGCAAGCAGGCGGGGCCTGCAGAGTGAGCAGGAATTCTGACCAGACTTTAAATCCAATGGACTCTCCTTTCAAGAGGCAGCACAAGATCCTGAAAGGGTCTTTAGGTCAGTCTCTTTCTTCCTGCCCCAGAAATTTTCATCTGCTGCCAAAGGGGTACTTGCTCAAGACTGTTAAAGGACCATTCCCAGGTACAGGCAGCAGCACCCCTGATGGGGCAGGAGACCCTGAAGGAAGAGGGTGACTTCATACCCCAACTTTCAGGCAATTGTTCAATCCTGGAGAGGCATGTTTTGTTTCTAATCCAAGAAGGTCTTGAAAGCCGCGAGACAAAAATTGAAGGAAACCCAGTGTGGGGGTGAGAGATGGGGAGTAGGTGCGAGCAACAGTCTCTCAGCCCAAGGAATGGAGACTGGAAATGTTTAAGCCAACCTCCAAAGGAGCAGGAGACAGTCTAGCCCCTTCCTACTCTCATCTGCCCTTTTTTATGTATTATTTCTTCTGCTTCAGCAGAAGAAAGACACAGTCAGCAAATACCCATCATTTAATTGCTTGTCATAAATTCTCACCTGTCCAGGGGAAGGTGATTTTCAAGGCATACCGAAAGCCATGTTTTCCCCCAGCACAGAAACATACTGAGAGCTTGGTGATATTGTAGATGACCTGGTTGAAATGCTCAATGATCCAGGTGTGCTACTTTAGCGCACAAAAATACCCAGTCTAGATGCCAAAACTGGAATAAATTATGGGTAACAGATGGTAAGTAAATATTAGTTTTCTCTATCTCCTATCCTGTCTGTACCAGTAGGTATGAACTTGCATATGGTTTTTGGGAAAATGCCCACTGCACCTCGGGGTGGGCTGCTGGACAGCACCCTGCTGGGCAGCCCTCCTCTACCTCCCCTGGGTGGCTCACAGCAGCTCTGGGGCAGGCTGGGGAGGCCCACAGAGCTGAGGGTCTTGTTTCTCCTTTACAGATAAGGAAGCTGAGAGCCAAGGAAGTAGAGTGACTTTTCAATGTCTCATGGACACTGGGGGCAGGCCCAGGATCGCAAGTGGTAACCCACCGAGGACGGACTGACACTGTGGTGACTCGAATTGAAGTGCTGAACCTACAATGAAGCAATTTTGGGCTCTTAATCCTGACTCAGACAGAGAAAAACAAGAAACCTGACTCTGGTTCACTTCCCCACCCACCCTAGCCCTGTTTGCCGAAAAAGAAAATAGGCAATGAAGGCCCTCTCCTTTGTCTGATCTTAATATCTAGGCACCCAGGCTCTGAACAGAACCAGCTTCCCCTAGTTGAATGGTACTGTGAAAGAAACTGGATTTCTCCTCATCCTGAGTGTCCTCTCAGCCCATCAAACCACCGGTAGCCTGAAGCAGTGGGTCAAGAGGCAGCTTCAAAAGGGCAGAAACCACAGAGCATTTCCACTGTCCACTGGCAGGTCTGTAGGCCAGGACTTTGATGTCAACTCGCTACTCTTGGTCTGTCATTCCTGGTGTCCAAGAACAACACATGAGAGTTAGGTCTGGATGTCAGAAGCCCGCCTGCTTTAGATTCAGTTTTAACTGTAGTTCTGTTCATTAAATGCTTACTATTTGCTGGGTGCTGGGCTAAGAGATTTTCATGAAGTGTGTTGTTCCTCATTCACCCTGCGAGGTTGGTATTACTATACTGTCATACAGATGAAGTGGCTGAGCCTCAGAATGGGTTACTCTTTTGCCCTGGCCACTCTGCTAGTAAGTGGCAAGGCTGGGATCTGAAGCTTGGCCTATCTGACTCCAAAGACTATGCCCCCGATTTACCAAACACTCTAAAAAGAAGATAAAATTAAATTCTTTCCTTGTGACTGCCCATGTAACTTCTCTTCTATTCAGAATTGCACTTTTAGATTAAAAAACAGAAATAATTTTGGATAACTTTTTCTTCGTGATCAAAACCAGACAACTAGTCTGTATAGATCTCTATGTATTTGACAGACTGTGATGTAATCAACATGATAGTATTTCCGCGGTGCCCACTGTGTGTACAGGTTCTGTGCACTCAATGACCACACACCCCCTAACATTAATTATACCCCATAGACATTACACTATTACCAACCCATGTGGGCTAGGCAACTCCATAATAAATATTTCTCTAAATAACCATGAGACTGAAGCCCAGAGAGGGGAGCCAATTTCCCTGAGATCACACAGCTCAGGGCTCAGACTCAGAAAGCAGGACTTCTCCGCCACAATAGAACCCTCCCAAGCACAGAATGCAGCAGCTTCTGTGTTTGATTGGATTGTGGTCTGGGTTCAAGGTGGGGAGTGGGGTAAGAGGTGGGGTGTTTGGGAATCTGGCCAAGGGCTGGAAAAGCAGAAGGAGACAGAAAAGGTTTTATTTCCAAATGCTGCCTCCCTAGAAAACTTTAAACAGAAATTTCTGCCTTCACAATCTGGAGGAGTTTTTCATGTTTCAGCTCATGCTGAATTGTTTTATGCTTTAGCTATAAACCTCTGACAGAGAGGGTGCGGGGGCAAGGCTGGCCCAACTTTAACTATGGCTGTGCCGCTGTAAAGCTCAGGTTACGAGGATCACTTCTGGTGCCAAAGCAGTTTAACAAGTATGAATGCACATAATTCGTTCCAGTCATCCTGCCTCAGCACAGAAGGGCTATTTCTGGGGTGGGGCTCTGCACACGCCTGCCAATGTGGTTCCCATTACCAGCTCCAGCGCCTTGATGAAGTCCCCTCCATGTCCAGGAAGGGCCTGTTTTATCACAACTGCAGAACTATCAATTCTCTGTAAAGGTTCAGAGGGGTTCTGTTTTCTGTATTCCCCAAAGAAGTGAGGGTGGGATCTTGCTACAAAAAGTCTCCCAAGAAACCTTTCCAAAAACCCAGTTGCTATTGTCCAACCTCTCTCAAACCGCACCCACCCCAAGAAAACCCCCCACCCTTTATTTTGAAGACTTTTAATGCTACAGAAAACAACAACAAGAGCAGCAGCAGCAACACCAACACAGAAACACCCATAGGGTCTTCACCTAAATTAATCAACTTTTAATATGTTGTCACATTTCTTTATCTCTGGAAGATTTTTTTTCTGATCATTTGCAGAAAAGTTGCAGATACCAGGACACTTTGTATCAGCATGCATCTCCCAGGACATTCTCTCATGTAACCACAATATTCCAATCATGACTAAGGAAATTAACAATTAACCCAAAATATCACCTGGCATACATACAACCATCCAGGGACATTTCCTAAAATCTTGCCTAAATACCTTCTTTACAGTCTTGAAATAATCCAGTATCCAATCAAGACTCAAGTATTGCATTTATTTATTTTTTCAGTCTCTTTTAAATGAGAGGGGTCTCCCACCCACCCCAACACTCCCCAGTTCTTTTGTTTTCCATAATATTGACTTTTTTGAAACAGACTGCCCTACATTCTAGGTTGATTTTCTTATGATTAGGCTCAGGCAAACACATCTCAAGGATGAAGGCATCTGATGCTTTGTAACAGTGACAGAGAGTTTGGCCATTTGTGAAGGTGGCAATTCCGGAGCTCCCTACTGGAAGGCACATTTTCCCTCTGTTATTAGGGAATCTTCCACATAAATCCCCATCCCGTAGTTCAGTTATCTAAACTGCCCTCTTACCTGCCATTCATTTTCCTCAAGGTACAGCCTCTACCCCTGGAATGCAGGCAGCAAGGTCGCCACTAGCGGTCATCTAGATCAAAGCCAGGGGCACCTTCACATGTGCAATGCACCTCGGTGGGACTGGGTGCAAGTGCTTAGGCCCCTCCTGTGGGCAGAACCTTGGCCTTATTCCTGTCGGTATTTTGGGCAATCTAGGAACTATCTCAGTTTTTGGAACATGGCAGGTGCTCACTAAGGTTTCGAAGGGAGAATAAGGGAATACATACATTGAGAGCAAGTCAGAATTTCAATCACAAGGCCTGGCTTCAAATCCAGCTCTGCTACTCTTCATACAATGACAGTGGTTTTTAACATTTGAAAAAAAATGTTAACTATTGGAAGTGTTCTTTAACTAGGATTTTACTCAGAAGCAAAGGTACGAAACATGATAGAAAGCTGCTTTGCTTATAGCACATAGTAGACACCAAATGATGTGCCTTCCCAGAGAGTGGGAGATTGGGGAGGGTCAGTGTGGGTCAAGGAGGAAGGACAGGAGTATGTTCTGGAAGGTCATGATCACCAGCCTTAGAAGTTTGAACTGTAAGCCAATGTGTTAGCTTTCTATTGTGAATGGGAAAATTAATCCGGTCGCTGTGGGCCTGACACATTTGGGGAGGGTAAAGACCAACACTAGGAAGGTAGTGTGTAGTGTGGAGGCAGGAAGTCAGGAATTAGCCCTGTCCCCTCTATTTCTCAGTTTCTTCCTCTGAAGTCCTTGTCATGCTAATGCTCTTTGAGCTTTTCTGCCCCATTATTCCAAGTGCTCCTCCTCACTAGCTAGGGCAGCTTATGGCTAGATGGAGAACAGGGTTAGCAGGGGGAGTGCAGGGGCAGAGGCCTCCCTTTTTTTGAGAGGCTTACGCCATTTGCTGAGTGATTCAGTGACCTGAGAAGCTTGTCCATTGTCTGGGCTTTAAAGGGCCACTGCCCCTAACCATTAACCTAACTCAGGACAAAGGCCATCACCAGTTCAGACAAATAAGCTGCTTAGCTAGACCTCATGCATCATCTTGTCACCCATGTAGGGGCCCAACAGGGGCATCTTAAAAGAGTTACTGGACGGAGTGCAACTCAGCGGCTTTCATTCAGGGGGATTCTGGCCAGGGGTCGGGAGGGTTGCCAAAATGTGCATGCAACCTTGTCCTCAATGCAGGAGGGCAGGGCTGGGGTAATGGAAATCTTTGGTCTGCTGGGGAGGTTCCCTAGACCTTTGGCTTCCTGAGGGTTGTAGAGAAAGAGGGATCATGGCGGTCAGATGAGGGCAGGCAGCTGCAAAGGGATGAGGGGTAATGGCGGGGAGAGAGGTTGGATTCAGGAGCCAGGCACACCTGGGATGCAAAACGCTACTTCTTATCTTTGTGACCTTGGGCAAGTCATAGCATTCTGAGGCTGGATTCCACAAAATAACCATGACAACAAAGATAGAAGTTTCCATTTATGAAGATTTTATAATAACTAGGTACTCTGCTCAGGACTTCACATACATTATTTCACACTGAATTCTAACAACACCTGCAAAGCAGGGGGAAGTATTGTCCCCATTTGACATAGGAGGAAAAAAATGGAACCTCAGTAAATCATTTGCAGAAGATCTCAGCCAGCAGTGTAGAGTGAAAGCTCAAACCCACACTCCTAATTCTTCGGGTCTAGAGTCCGCTGGCTGTAGTCAACAGGTTGGGAAGGGCCAAGCACCTGGAGGTGCCAGTAGTGGGATGCGCTCTGCTGTTACACAATCCAAAGGTATGGCAGGTGCTCCTGGGTTCTTGGGCTCCTGGGTTGGCTGCCACCTTCACCCTTACAACAAGCTATGAGAGGAAGGGAACTATAGCAACATTCCTGCCCTCAAGCCATGCTGCTCACTCTGGCCCCAGCTCACACCCCAGGAAAACCGAATCTTCTACAGAGGCTGCTCCCTGAGAGTGGGAAGTGGGTAGGGTAGAGATGGGCTGTCAAGCTGGACCCCACCTCACCAGCTCTTCATAAAGAGGAAGACAGTGTCACCTCTTGTCACCAGCTCTAGCTGCAGACCCCAGGTTCCCCTCACTTGTCCCCTATGCACGTGACTGCTCACAGCAGGCCCAGATGGCATCTGATCAGTGCTGTCAGCACAGGACCCCACAGAGAGCACACTCTGGGAAAAGTCTGCTGAGTGAATGAATGAATGAATGAATGAGGAAATAGGTGCTCCTAGGCCCCACAATTAGACTGGGTGCATTTGGTTGCACACAAATAACTGACATACAAAGTATGACCATGTAGGCCCCTCATCATACTAGAACCCTGTCTCCACTTGCTGGGGTTGCCATAACAAAGTACCAAAGGTTAGGTGGCTTGAACAACAGATACTTATTGTCTTATAGTTCTGGAGTCTGGAAAGTCCAGGACCAAGGTTCCAGCTCTCTCCCTGCCTTACAGGTGGCTACTTTTGTGCTGTGCCCTCAATGGCAGAGACAGGGCAGCCCTACTGTCTCCTCCTCTATAATGACGCTGGTTCTCTCACATCAGGGCTTCCCCTATGACCTCATATGTCCTTAGCTACCTCCTTAAAAGTTCTATCTCTAATACAGTCACTGGGGGGGGGGGGCTCAGGAAACTAACATATAACTTTAAGGGAGGACAGAATTCACTCGATAGCAATCCTACAGACCCAGGAAACTAAAGCTTACTCCCGGGCAGAACACGAAAGTATAAACTTGCCTTTGCTTCTTGGGAATTACCCTCTCTCTCCCTGCTTGCATCAAACCTCTGCAGTCCAACACTCCCTTGCATAAGCCAGGACCTATTTTCCTCATACGTGCCTCCTTTAGGGTAGAGCTGTATAGGTGTCTATCTCCGCAACAGCCAAGTAGTGAGCTGGCTGCTTTATATTCCCCGGGGGCCCTCATATACCCTAAATCTCTAATAATAGTCTGCTGAATCGAATTGCTTCTGAAGGGTAAACAAACTTCTTATATCACTCCAAATCAGAAAGGCCTTTCCATACTTACTCTAAATTAATAAAATTTTTGTTGCATTCAGAAACCTTTGCTTCCAACATTATCAGACACTCACCATAGGCTCTGGACTGGGTACCAGAATGTCCACTCAAGAACAGTGCTAGTTTAGTGTTAGTCCTCTCAAGAACTGCTCCATATGAGAGCATGAAAATAAGCAGCCAGGTGGGCTCTGTGCAGAAGAAATTTGGGCGCCATAAAGAGGAGTTAGGACCTAGGATGCCTGAGGTAGAAGGTGCCAGTGGGGGGTGGGGCTCTGTGATAGGAATCTGAGCTTTGGAAGGATCGCCTGGGTGAGCATGAGGAGAGAAGGGAGGCCTGGAGACTAGTGAGGATGTTACTGCAGCTGTCCAGGGGAGCCAGGATGTGATAGGAAACATTTTGGCTAAGGGGGGAGCAATTTTGCCAAACTAGCAAACAGGTAGTGACGTCACCTGTACTTCCAGATTTACTCGTTCTCTGAATGAAAGGATAACAAATGATCCAGATAACAATTTTGGCCAAATAAACTCATTAACTAAAAATGTTCTCCATTTTTTGACAAAGATTAAGAGAGGGAACTAAAGAGAGACCATAAAACCAGAGTACCTGCTGTAATCTCCGGATGCCAATCCCTCTGGCCTTGCAAACAAACCCAGACTGCTATCCATACCCCATGTGACGGATGACAAGTGGGTGAATAAGATTAGCTGGGGGAGGTCACACCACCAGTGAGGTAGGGAACTTGGTTCACCTCAGGTGTGTATTCCCGGGAACCTCTACTCCGGCACCTAAAAAGAGTTTTCTGGAAGTGCAAAAATATGTATTACTGCTGTTAGCCTATGCAGCAGTTAATCAGAATTATTTACAGAAACATGATCCCCTCAGGAGAGGGGGAGTGACGCGTAAATGAATTACCAGTTATTTTCCTCCCCTTTCAACTTTTGGGGGAAGGCAGCCAGCTGACCAGAAGGAAGAGGCATCACCATGTTTCATCTGGTACGGAGTATCAACACAGTCCCTGACACTCTGGGAAGGGAAACAATCTGGCTGCTCCAGCAAGGAAGCCCAGGGCTCTGTTTCCAAGACCCCATGCCATGTTTGTTTAGCTGCTGCCTTGGGCTCACTGGCCCCTCTAAATCTCTGGAAATCACCCAGGATGGGTAGGGGAAATTGCAGCTCAGGACTCCCAGTCAGAGTTGATAATTGTACCTCTTCTGAGCCTGGCGGGGTGGGAGTGGAAGCATCTGCCTCCCTTTCAGAGATAGGTGGCCCAAAACTTTGAGGTTCCAGAAGGGGAATAAGGAAACTAGACACCCATGGGCCACCTACTATGTGCAATCAGCATGCTAGAGGCCTTGCCCATCTTTTCTCATTTATACCACAGTTTCGCGAAGCACTGTTAAAACTAATAATCATTTTACAGAGGGGGAAACTGAGACCCAAAAAGGTCAAGCACCTTGGCCATGACCACACAGCACATCAAGGCTCTGTAGGCCTCCATAACCTATCTATCCCCCCATGGTTCCACTTTGGGCTGTTTCTGCTTTTCTTCTGGCTTTGGTCATTTTAGGCCTTTTAAAGCAGAGGGAATATTTTTTAGTTGTTTAATCTAAAACACCTATATAAATAATGGCAGTTCAGAGAGAGACGGGAGAAGGGAGAACGGACAGAAAGAGAAAGGGCAGGGAGGAGAGGAAGCCACATGGTTTCCTGGTCCAAATTGGGAGTCATTAAGCATTAATGGGGGATCCAGCTGAGCTGAAAGCCCCCAGCTCAGACCTGCTGGAGGGCAGGGGCTATGGGAGGGAGGGTGGAAGCAGTTCCCTCAGAAAAGACCAGACCTAGTCTAGCAAAGCAGGGTAGAGTTCTGGGAGTCCAAAGAGCTGTTATTCTCAAGGTGAACAGGCTATGGGGTGTAGCAGAAAAGCCCAGACAGAGTGTGAGAAAAAGCCACGGATCCCAGTGGGTTTTTGGTGGTCTATAGTGTGAACAGACATTAACCACACTGGATTGCACGCAGGATTGCTTCCGTGTCCCTTCAGCCTCTTGGATGATGCTGAGGAGGATGTCTCAGTTTGGTGCGAGTGGGTTTTTAACACCACCCAACAATCTCTGCTCAGGGTCCTTGAGTAGGCATAGTCTCACCAGAATGTGATCACCGGTTCTTGTTGTGTTTATTTTTACAGCTACCTTCTATTTATGGCAAGTGAATTACAGCAGGGATACACAATTTCCTTTTAAAATAAATAAATTCGCTAAGGTTAAAAAAAAAGTTTGAAAAAGGAGTTATGGAAAGGAAAGTGCAGTGTAGGCGGGCTTGCCTCTGAGCACAGACTGACAGTGACACACAGAGGCACGAGGCTTGGGAAATGTTGACCCACCCAGGGCCTCACTGCTAGGCTAGAAAGCTGAGGAACACAGGGCTGAGGCTCTTGCTAAGTCCTGCTGCAGGTTAGCGGCAGAGCTGGCTCAGAATTCAAGCCCTCCACTCCTGGCAGGTGACTCTTCGCAAGGCAATGTCCGTGCTCACTCAGGAGGGATGGTGTGGAGAGGGTTCTCCAGCTGAGATTACAACCAGGGAGAGGAGCTGATGTGGGAGGTGCAGAGCCTCACAGGCTGGACTGACCAACTCAACTGCCTGTAAACCCAAAGCCCTTTCAAAGAGCTGCTGTCTGCCAGCTCTTCCCTCTCTCACATTTGCTCTGCACCATGGTGCTCATGGAGCTCCATGCAGGGCCAGCCTCACAGGGCTGTGCTGTGCAGCCAAGGACATGACGGATGTGAATGGCTCTGGGAATGTGAGGGCTACACAAATGTTAGTTGTACTAATCTCCCAAACTCTCCTTGGCCTCTTTCCAGGCGCCTCTTCAACAGCCTGGGCTCCGAAGTGTCAGGAGATGCTTTAAGATGTGGTCTGGTGTCCACAAGTGCCCCCATGGAGCAGGCCACTAACATTTCAATAGGGACATAAACCAGGCTTAGTTTCCAGATGGAAAAAGGCGGACACATGGCTAACGTGCCTTCCTCAAGGGGTGGTCTAGGAATTCCTAGATCCAATCAAGCCATACCCCCAAAATGTTATTTTTGTACCTTTTAATGCAACGGTATTTGGGGAAATTAGTGGAAAAGGAACTGCAAAGAGTCTACAATCGAGTCACGTGAGTGACTAATTAGAGGGCCCTGGTTCTTTCAGGACGTTCTGTTACATTAATTCAAAATGTGACCTGTTTATTTTGCAAGGTCAGGAAGAAGCCTTACCTCCTAGAAAGCCAATGTGGCAATTAAATCAGAGTCACCGGAGTTTGCCTGCGGTAATGTATGAAAAAGGGCTTTGTAAACTGTACAAAAACAGAAGTGACCCCTGAGAAGTTGTCCCCTCTGCCCCCAATTAGGGGGGCACAGTGGTCTGCCCCTGGTGGGAGGCCACCAGTGAGGGCTTGTCTAGTTGAGGGAGGTACCTTGCAAGGTGGAAAGGGCACTGGAGCTGGGCCCTGCTCTGAGTCTTTGCTCTGTTCTTGGGAAAATCACTTCATCTCTGTGCGCCTCCATCACTGTGACATCTATGTGGCTCATGGTGCTTTTTCTGTGGGGGTGGTGTGTGTGTGGGGGGGCTGTTGGAAAGGAGTTACACAGGTAGTAAACTTTTTCACTGTTATTGTAGCACCTATAGCTGCTCAGCATTGAAAATACAGCTGCGAACAAGGCCTAACTCAAGGAACTTGCAGCTGATCAAGGAAACCAGATGTGGGTAGAACCAGGTCTCCAGACTGTTCGGGAGTCTGTATGAAAGACAGAAGTGATCAAAGAAACAGGGTCCAGATACCTGAGCGGCAATCAAGAAAGAGTGCTTAAGAACTCAGAGTTGTCAAGTTCTAGACCTTGGAGAAATTGGCTCTGTCCCGAATTTCCAGGCCTGTGTGCCAGCCAACATTCAGGCTCTGATACAGAGCTCCTGCGTCTACACCGGAGGGACTTAGCTTTTCCAAGCAGTCGGGCCTTCTGGGTAACAACAACAAGGCTTTGAGAGAGTTTACCAGTCAGTGACTTGCACCTTTATTCTGTCTCCTAGTGTACTATTATCTACCTATAACCATGGGCTAGTTACTAAGCCTTTGAGTCACAGTACCCCCATTTTTAAAGAGGCACAATTCAGGATCACTATCTACTAGCCTCCATTTTGACACCCCAAAACTCTGAGACTGAAAATTTTATCCAAATTCTTTTGGTGGCAAAACTGATCTGAACTGATGAGGCTCAGAATCTTGTCTTTACCCCACTCGTGTAACTATGGACATGACTCACTGCAGAAATAGCAATTTCTTTGATCACAAGTGAACCATCCCAGAACTCTGGGAATATTAGAAAGAATACAATATCTGTTTTCTTTCTTAAGTCCAAACATTTCTGAATTCTGGAATGCTTCTGATTTCAAGAGTTTCACTAAGGGTTTCTGACCCCCTTAAATTTAGTACCTATTTTATAAGGTCTCCTGCTCAGAATTCCCTTGTCACCCTTTCTTTGCTTGGAAAACATCCACAATTATTTCAAATGTCATCATGAATGAATGAAATTGATATTTCCAGTAGCAATATTTTTTCTTGCTACTGGAAATATTGAACTTCTCTCTATAACTGGTATAGGAATTTGTTAATTAATAATCTTTGATGCAGGAGTAGAGAGGATCGGTGAGCAAAGTTTCCGGAAAACTTCACATACCCCAACTTCCTTTATCCTTGACACATGGCAATGTCCTGCTCCCAGGCCCTGCAGTGGCACCGAGCAACTGAAACAGCTTCTAAGAAATTCACAGTGAAAGGAGACACAAACCTCCCTGGACACTTCTCATCAGCTAGGAAATAGGCACAATTTTGCCTTCTCATTTCACAAACCAACTTAAAAGGACCCTGGCAGACTCCCCTAGGGGAATCCGGGTAGGTTCTAAATTAAGTTGAATTTTTTTTTGTTTTAAGAAAACACTTTTGGAAGGAGCTCGCATACATAGCAGTGTTTCCCATTTAGAAAGAAAAATAAACACCCCTCCTCTGGACTGAAAGTCAAAACAAAATAATTCCAGCTGCTTGAGACCTGAGAAAGTCAATGAAACTGCCAAATACCAGTGATGCTGACCAGTGGGACCAGCTGAGAAGTGTATAAAGTGGGGCAGGAAAGAACTGTCCTGGAAGAAAATAAAAAATAATGTAACATAAAGTTAAAAAAAAAAAAAAAGCCCAGGACAGTTCAGTATCCAGGGCATGGCTATTAGTGATCTTGTCTGATTCATCTTTGAAACATCCTCACTCTTCACAAAAAAATAACTGGAAGAGTCTATCCATGGTGTCATATGGTGCTGGGTTCCAATCTGCCTCGATCACTGAGATCATTTGTGATTTAGGGATAGTCACTCAACCCCTCTGGATCTCTACTGCCTCAAAATGACAAAAACGGTATGTCACAGGGGAGATGTGAAGATTCAATGAGATAAAACACCTCTCACATAGTAGGTGCTTCATAAAGGTATGCAAGGTGTGTAATGGGAATCCCACAATTTGGAATTATTTAAAATCAGCTTTCTTTGGGGGATGATTCTTATTCTCTCCAGCCTCCTACTAAAGAGGGGGCACAGAAACAACAGGGTCTGGTATAGGAAACAAAGCAAAATGAGTCATAAAAAGGGAAAAAGGAGTCAAACAAGGGCTCTGGAATCACACAGGTTGGGTTTGAACCACTGCCCTTAGGAGCATGAATCCATGGATACTGGGCCTCAAGCTCCTAAAAGGAGGGATGGAGAGAAAGGAATATTAAGAGACGGAATATTAAGGGACTTACATACAGAAGGTGCTCATGGCCTGTCGGTTCTCCCACCCACCCTGCCTCACCTACGCTTTGAGAAACTGACAGCTTTCTCTCAGCTATTTATTCCCTGACCCTCATAAATATTAAACCCTGAGTTTTTAAAACTCCTTTACTTTAGAATTTAGATGAATACAATGCACGGTACATTTAATATTTATTCTGAAAAGTTTCTGTGGGGTAGGGACAAATACCTACTTAATCCTAACCACATCTTTAGCTTTCAGCTGTGACCAGTTGATATTTTAGTGAAATCTTTCTTTATATATATCAGTGATTTTTAGCTGATTATCCTTGGGGGAGGATTAGGATTTTGATGACAGAAAGAGCTACTTGCCCTGTTTTCTTTTCCACAGGGACAACAAGCTTTTCTGTAATGCCCCACGCGTTCTCCTTGCTCTTTACACGGGGATTTTAGCAGGACGGTTCTTAGCCTCCCGGACCTGGGATCGCAGCCTTGGGCTGGAGTTGACACAGCTGGAGGCAGAGGGCCTCTTGGAGCCGCAGGAGAGCACAGCATGAGCTCTAGGAGGCTGGTTCCCAGAGGGTCAGCCCTGCTGAGTCAGCAGCCACCAGAGGAGACCTCTGCATTTTCACCTTAAGGACCCCAAAGGGCCGCCTTTGTCATTTAAAGCACATTCTGAATTAAGTCTTCTGGGGGAGAGGTCTCTTAAGGAAATAGAACAATAGTCCATTTAGGGTGGTCTCTAATGCCTTGAATGGGGGGGGGTATGCTTATTATGAATACTGTTTTTAAATTCCATAGCAACCTTGGAAAGTTTCTCCCATTTTACAGATGGAGCAGTCATAATTGAGAGACTAAGTACTCTGCCTAGGGTCACGTATGTGGTACTCAATTTCAGAAAGCTAGACTCTAGCCCTTGCTCTCTTTGCTACACTGTGGTCCTTGCATAGTTTGTGCTGCCTGCTCATTCATTCATTCACTCATTCAATTAACACTATGTAAGAAGATATGTAAAGCCTGGCACCAACTTGTTATTTCTGTATTGTTGGAACGTTAACAAACATTGTTTCTTTTATAATCAACAAAAACACAAATGATTATCCCATTAAATTAATTTCACATTTCTTTAATGAAAAAAATCAAATTAAACCCTATAAACATTTACTGAGCCCCTCATGCATCAAGGTCCACTCAACTTCATTTGAAGGCACTAGTTCCATGCCAGTCCCAGCAGGGCCTTTGGCTCATAGAAAGCCTCTTGGTTTGGGGTTTCAGGGTTCAGGAAGTTAGCAGGCAGGGTTCAACTGTGGAGTGAAATTCATTGGCTTTTCCATGACCCATCAAGCCGAGAGCAACAAGCCACTAAAAACCCAGCCTCTATTCAGGCATAGAACACAGTTATTACAAACCTTTAGAGTGACACTTACAGCAAGGCCCTGAGAAGGAATCTCAAGTGTCTCCAGGTGCCCTGAGGAGCAGGAGCACAGAGGAACATAACTGAGCAGAGAGCTGTAGGTCAAAGTCCCCCCATCTTCCCTGCACGTCAATAATGCAATAATGCCATCATTTTCAGCAGAACTGAAAACAAAGTGATTGTTCTGGTGCACTTAATTATCAGAGGAAGAGATTAAGGACTATACTCTCTGGCCTTCTCTTTTACCTGCAAGGCTTATTTACTCAGAAATGAATATCATCATCATCAAATATATAATTTTTTTCTTTTTCTTTTTCCCCTAAGTAAGCTTAAGAAGGCTGCTGGACCACATGACACTGAAAATTAGCACACTTCAGAGATTGTTCTATAACTAGCAAGATGGGGATACTGAGGCCTGGAGAGGGTCAGTGATTTGCATGGACAATCAGCTAGTGAGCCATAGAGGCAGGTCTGCAACCCAGTTTTCCTCCTTCTCAGGCCAGTGTTTGGTGCATAATTTGGAACATGGGCAGCTAATAGGTATAAAGGAACAGTGACACCCAATCACCAAAAGGCCATGCCACCCTCAGGGAGCACAAGGGAAAAGGCCCTGGAGGATGGTTTGACTTTTGAACACAGAGAATCCTGCAGAAGAGAAACATCGAGGCCAGAGTAATCCTCTGATTTTCAAAGAGAGTAGAGGCTGGGAGGGGTCCTGCCTAGGAAAGGGGTAGAATAAATCACCTTTCGTTTTCATAGTGGGTGGGACGACTTCAGTTCTGTACCCAGAGGGGCTCAGATGACTTACCACGTGGCCTTCCATATCCTTCCAAGGTTAATGACTGTATACAGGCCGGGTTCCTAAGTGTAACATGGGGACAGGTTTCCCCTCTCCTTGCCTCAGGTTCTTTGTCCATGTGCTTGCTAAAATTCCTCCTCAATCTCAGGCACTGTGATAGGCCCTCATCATTCGGTCCTATATGAGTACCTACATGGGAACTAGATTGCCCCATGGGCGATACTGAAGACACAAGCTGGGAGGGGCCTATAACTGTCCAAAGTCTCACAGCAATAAAGCTTGTATTAAGTACAATGATGTCTAATTGCAGAGCCCAGAGATCCTGCCTTATTTATATCTCTTTGAATCTCTGCCTCCTTTTCCAGAATCTGGTCTGGAATTTAGTGCCACACAGACACTAATAAATGTTTACAAAAGCAATGCACAAGCTACAGTGCTATTTGTGGGAAAGTTTCGATTCTTCTCTTCCTTGGGACTCAGGAAATCTTGGGGCCATTAGGAAGATACTGGGTTACCTCAGGTATATTGTTCCCCCATTTGAAGGCCTGAATCCTCTCCAGAACATATTTGCAAAGAAGTGGACAGTCCTCTACTGGACACAGAGAGGGCAAGCACCTTGGCTTAGGTCACACAGCACAGCAACTGACCAAGGGTTAAAGCTGTGCCTGCAGGACCCCAGTTAGCCTGGCACTCTTCCAGTATGCCCCCACAACTCTTCTCCTTCAGAGAGTCAGGGCAGAGTTTGGAAGAACAGTGCTTATTATGGGCAGATCCACGGTTAAGCCCATGGCTCTCTCTGTAGTCAGGGTTCTTGCCCTGCAGCTGCCTGGGCTGTCAGGGCCTCCTATTACCTGACAAGGTGAAAATTAGAACTTTAAAAGCCAGCAGTAGGCCCAGGGGAGTAGCCTTTCAGTGTTCTCATGGTTCATGGGGACGCTGTAATACTGGCTGCTTAGGCAGGATTGTGAGGAGGATTGTAAAGCAGCAGGCGACAGAGGCTGGCATAGTCCCTGGCACAGAGGAAGTGGTCAACCGATGGGTTTTGTTTTAACCTTTTTCTTTCTTTTTTTTTTTCTTTCTTTTTTCTTTTTCTTTTCTTTTCTTTCTTTCCTTTTCGAGTGGATCTTTGCCTCTGTAGCTTCACCTGTCTCTGTCTCTACCTGATGTTTCTGTCTCCCTCTTGTCTGTGTGCTTGTGCATATATGTTGGAGCAGCTCTGCCTACCCCACCTCAGTGATGGGGCTGGGGGAGCATCCCCCCAACACTGCATATCCAATCGGGCTCTGGGGGCAGGAGCTGGGCTGCCTGAGCCTCAGAATTTCGCCAGGTCCCCTGACAACCCCTAGCCCCCCATGCACCAGGCCCCTCCGCCCCTGCAAACGGCCCAAACAGGCAGATTAACCAGCATCGCCAACGTAGAGAAAAAAAAAAAACAAAAAACAACACAACAAACCACCTCCCACGAAAGTTAGGAAGAGAGAGGGACTTACCGTTCGCCGCGACCCCCAGGCTGGCGGAGCCACTTTTAACTAAGAATGAATTAGGGACAAACTCTTCTTCAGAGTCTGAGTCCGGGGTTGGCTGGGCCACACCGTTGCCTAGCAACCGCCTCTGGCTCTCATTGGCCGGAGGGGAGGGGGGCGGGGAGGGGGACCGCTCAATAGGGGTTGATGAAGCGGATGAACAATGCAAGGGAGCACCTGCGAACCACAAAGACAAACACAGACAGAAAAAAATAATGAAAATTGGTTTTGAGGCACACGGGGAGGGGGAGGGAGCAAAATAAAACACGCATTAACAGGGGGACGGGGCTTCCAACACCGGACGATGTGCTGCACACGTGGGCTGGGGGCGGGGCTGGGGGCTCCGCCAAGAAAGTTGGTGTAAACTCCTTCTGAAGAGGCCTCGGTGCAGGGGTGTGCACTGGTTGCAAAGAGGGTAGCTTGGAAACACACGGGAAGCCTCTCCTGCTTTGCTTGTTCCCTGAGAGAGGCTGGAAACCTGGGATCTAGTCCTGATAAAGCCTGGGCTGTCTTATCCAACAGCTGCCCCTGGGAGCAGTCACGTTGGGTGATTGCTGAGACTCTGCAAGTTGGCCTTTCTTCACTGAACTGAAATGATGTCACTGAACTGAAATGATGTTCTTATTAGTGAGATTTTAATCCGACATGCCTGGAACAGGCTCTGGGCCTCATAAGGGGTAGAGTGAGAGCTGGAGAGAATGATCCAGGAACCCCCTCTACTACTGGCATTCTAAGATTTCAGCACACTCATGTTTTACTTTTCTAAGATTCTACCATTCTAAGATTCTTCGATTCTGGCATTCTTTGCAAATTCTCTGAGAGCAAGAAACAGCCATTTTTTTTTTTGCTCTTCTGTTTTGCCCCATTTTGGCATCGTGCCTGGCACACAGTGGGCACAAAATAAATATTTGCATGGTAGGGAAATTCCAGGAATCTAACATATGAGGATCCTTAGATTCTACTAATTTCAGATGAAATGATTCTATAAATTTATGACACTAACATTCTGGGAATTCCAAGATGCAATAAATCAGCGTGTTGGAATCCAAGTTTCTGATTTTAGGGTTCCGTGATTCTAAAATTCCAGCTTTCTATAGTTCTGTGAGCACACTGCTAACTCTTCGGAAGGAGAACAGACAGTGGCAGCGCTATTCTGGGCACGTGTGCAGTACATTGTCTACAGGAGGGAGCATAAGCACGACATATAAAAGTATACAGTACAGGACAAAGCATCCACTTGACTCCAGGGCTGCTTCTGTTCTCCCACCTTGACTGAGAGAAGGTTTAGGAAATAATCAGATCCACTTAGCTTTCCAATGAGACTAACCCGTAGGAAATACAAGGCAGCCCCATCATGCCAGCCTAAGATTTGGCGGGCTCTAGGGGAGGTGGCGGAGAGAGCTGCTGATTGTTGGGAAAAAAACAACTTTTGTGGTCTTTTCTCACAAGTTCAGTTTGTTTGGTTCACTGTCACCCAGTCCTGCAGGATCTTGCAGGTTCATGATCATGTCAACCCCTGAGCCTAACCACGGATGACAACATTTCAGAGAGTTGCAGTGTTTATAGAGTTGATTTGCATTAGAAATTCAGCTAGAGCAATTGACAGCACGTATCAGTGGCCATGGGACAAGCTCTGGGTCGCCTCCCCTCTCGGGTTTTCTTTACCTAAAAGTCTGGGTATGATTCATCTCAAAATTGTCCAAAATAATGTTCCCAATTTACCTTGTAAGTACCTTCCCTGACATCATTGACCACTCAGCATTACAGGAGCAATCATTCCTTTCTCTGAATTAATCGTATCTTTAGTTCTGATGTCATGGCTGCCCCGCTATATTTGCAGACATCTGCAAGGCTTGTTCCTGGGGTACACTGCATTCTTCGCACGGGCTTTGGAATTCAATGGAATTGGGCTTGCATTACAACCTAACCGCCTAGTAGTTGCAGGAGCTTGGAAAAATTACTGCTAGCTCCACAGCTGTAAAGCTGGGCAACACTCCTCTTTTGCACAGTTGTTGTGAGGACTAGAGATGCTGTATGTGAACAGGAAGCATGAGCAAGGAGGAGCCCAGGGTCAATGCTCACCAAGTATTGATTAAATTGAATGAAGCTGGCGCAGTAGACCTCTCCTGCCGCGCCCGCAGCTCCCCTCAGCAGTGTATTTTGGTCCATCTGCCTGTTCTGTTCCCCGCTCTGGCTCTGGTAAATTCTCTCACCCTCCCATGCTTCTGACTGTACCCAGTGCTTGTATAAATAAATACATAAATCTTAAAAAAAAAAAAGTGAATGAAGCCACCCCACGAAAGACCCCATTCATGATCCAGCTTCCTCTGCAGTCCCAGTTTTGGAAAGATTTTGTCAATCAGGCTGCATTTATTAAACAAATATACATTCATTTCCTCATCTTTTATTAATTAAAGACATATTATAATCTCCAATCACAGCTTCTGATGAGCTCGAGGTAACCAGTACCATACCATGCTGACTTGTTAGAATTCAGACAAAATTGAAGAAACAAGATGTTTCTTCCAGAGTGCTGTTCCAGAGTGCTTGTTACAGCCTCTTCCTGAGCAAATCTGTCAAGCTTTATGAAGGAAATAGTTCCAGAACTAAGAAAGTTGTTCTATCACAAACTTCAAAGACCCTGGGCTGGGCTGAACAGCACTATGCCCTCCGAGACCTCATGGCTGTTTCTTCTTCCTTCCACTCAACCTCCGGGACTCTCCTCAGGCCTCTGGAGTGGCTCTGAACATTCGGCCCCTACCGAATGGATGGCTTGAGTATGTCCATACTGACTCATGAGGTTTCTGTGAAGCACAGATATTACTGGAAACCTGCTATTTCCCTTTCTCTTATTAGCAGATTTTTACTTAAGTTGTCTAAAGTGGGGGGCACAGACCTAGTGACTCACTAGTTCCCACCCAGTCTTAGCGCTTAACCTCCTGGTCACCTCCTCCACCCATCCCCTGGAGTACCAGAAAATATTAGAAAGTACTTTTTATCTCACCCTTCTGAATATCTATTTTTTTATGTTTTATAATGTATATAATACAAGGGAGCTCAAAACACATATAACGAAGCATTGCTATACCAATTCAGCATCTAAAGAAACAGGGTAGGGTAATAGTAAGAGTATGGGCTCTGAGACCAGACTGCCGCCATTTGAATTTTAATTCCACTACTTGCTAGCTCAATGACATCATCATTTGTAACTCAACATTCTCATCTGTATAATGGAAATTAAAAAAAGATAAAAAGAACCCCCAGGGTTTCTCTGAAGCTTAAGAGTTAAAACAAGTGACATGTTGAGAAGTGTGTGGCAGCCAGTAGACACCTAGCACGTGTTAGATGTCACTGTCATAAACATGTATCTGTAAAGCGAGGGATACTAACTTTGTCTTTTCTTTTTGTATAAGAGCAATGATGACTGCAAAAGTACAGTGCCCACTGTTTGAGTCCACAGACATTTCCTAAATACTCGCTTGCAGGCTGGAAGGTGAGGGATATACACACTGGGAGAGTCACTGTCTCAGATAGTGGGAGTGGAGGGCGAGGGTCACAGGGAGGAACAGGAGATCAGAGGCCAGGATGGGACTCGTTACAGCTGAAGGAGCTGAGAGAGGCTTTCTGGAGCCATTGAAGATTTCAATGGGAAGAGAAAAAGAGGAAGGTGAGAGCATCATGGCAGAGGGAGGAGTACTCTGGCCTAAAGCTCTCATCCTTCATCTGGTCTCCAGCTACCTGCCCACCCCGCTTACCCCTTCAATTTCATGTGTTACCATTCACTTCTCAGTAGTTTGTTTAAGATTTGTTGAGACATGTTGGCCTGTTCTCCATTTCCAGAAAGTTACTGCTCTCTCTTTTGTCTAAGTTGCACGTGTTCAGGGCATCATTTGCAGGGAATCTCTTTGAATGGCACCCCGTGGAGCACAACTATAGTTTGCCTCTGAACTTTTGCACATATTGATTCTTCTCTTTCTTCTTCCTTTTTCTTCATCAATACTTCCTTCTGTGTCTCACTAGTTACCACCCAGTCTTAGGGCTTAACCTCCTGGTCACCTCCTCCAGGAAGACTTCCCAGATGCTTCAAACCTTGGTTTGGCACTCCTCCTGAGCTCCCACAGCAAGCCATACTTTCCCAGTGGCAACACTGCTCACAATGCACTGTTTATTTGTGTGTCTGCCCAGTAGCCTAGCTTATCCATGACCAGATTCACCAGTGCCTAGTACAGTGTCTGGGATATAGAAAGCACTAGTAAATATTTGTGAAATGAAGAAAGGAGGAAGGGGGAGCGAAGGAGAATACCTTGATTATGGTATGAAAGACCTATGTAAAGTGAAAAGTGAGAAATGTGTCTCTGAAGAGTAGGTTTAGGCCTTGAACACTAGGAAAACTGAGGAGCCAGGAAAGTTTTCTGTGAGGTGATAAGACTAGGACTGTGTTTTAGAAGAATCTGCTCTTTAGAAAGGCTGAAGGTCTCTGCTCAGTCACCCACATCTCCTTTCTCATTGGCTCAGTTCAGCCAGGACAATGAATGCCCACATGATCTGGGCATGCCTTCTGGGTGGGGCTGAGAGGCAGACTCATGGAGGCACAGAAGAATGCCTAACGCCCGGAACCACAAGGGTTGAGGGTTGTCTTCCCCTTGTATTCTGGTCATCAATTGAAGGGAACCCAGTGTGCTACAATTTTCTACTGTGTCCACCATAAAGCAGATGGGCTGAACAAACCTCCCCATACCTTGCCTCAACAACTATGGGGGCCAGTGAAGGGGGAAGCCATTCAAGATTCTTTAGAGGAGCCTAGCTTATCTGGTTTCTAGTAGATAAGGATGGAAAAAGAAGGAAACAAATCAAGAGAATGCAGACACAGAGTTTGGGGGCACGGTGGGAGCAGGGACAACATTTGCAGAGCTACATCTGGAGCCCAGGAACCAGTCCAGATGCTTGATGAGATCTTTTCCTCAGCACAACTCTAAAGGGAGGAAAATTCATCCCTATTGCAAGGTCAAGAAATGGAGGCTTAGGTCCTCCCTGGTGGCGTGGTGGTTGAGTGCTGGGTTGCGAAGCTGCCTGCAGCCTCTGCAGCGCCAGTTCGATCCCCGGCTGCTCCCCGGCCACCGGAGGAGGGTCCCACATGGCGCGCAGACCTCTCCTGCCGCCCGCTGCTCCCCTCAGCAGTGTACTTCGGTCCTTCTGCCTGCTCTGCTCCCCGCTCTGGCTCTGGTGAATTCTCTCACCCTCCCACACTTCTGACTATACCCAGTGCATGTATAAACAAATAAATCTTAAAAAAAAAAAAAAAAGAAATGGAGGCTTAGTGAAGTAAGGCACAGGACCTGGGTGAGAACCCTTAACGGTAATGCTATTTCCATTGAGCGGTGAGAATTAATTTTATCAGCCCTGGTTTGGGGGAGGGAAAAGGAGAGTCCTGTCCATCAGCTGAAACACATCCGAAGTGGGAAGAATGCAGGCTTCTATTTCCACAAACCCAGGATCAAAGCCCAGCATTACACTGACTGTGTAACCTTGATGAGTCCCTTTACCTGTCTCGTTTTCTTTGAAAAGCACAGTGCTAATACCCACAGCAGCGTTGTCGAAGGGATTGACATTAGCTTGTAAGGTGCCCAGCAGGCTCATGGTAAGAGCTCAGCCCATATTGATCTCCTCTCCCACCCCTCTAGCTGGGGTTCTTTCATAGTAAGAACAGGGAGGGTTGGGGGGATAACTAATGACGGATCTCCAAACCTGCCAGTGACATCTCTATCAATATGCATTACTCACCGGTGTCATAAAAAGAGCAGGAGTGTTAGTGAGGTGACCATGATGTATGAAAAGAACATCAGACAGGAGGATCTGAGATGTGCAGAAAGAATTTCAGTTACTCAGACTTTTGTGTAAACTGATGATGGCTTGATTTAGCATTTGAAATGTAGAATTACGGCAAGCTAGTTCTCAAGGATGGGCCTTCTAGCATTTTGGATTCTGAGTATACCATGAGACTAAATATACAGAACATACTATGAGACTAAAGCGTGAAGAGCTAGCTGTTGGGCAAGTTTATTCCTGTGTTAAAGAAAAAAACACCATGCACAAAATGTACTTGTTTATACTTTTCTCAGCAGTCCAGAGAAAGCCATCCAAACACCCAAACTAGATCTTAGTGATCTACATTAAACCTCATATTGGTTCCAGGAGGGGAAAAGTCCTATTTACACATTGGGGAGGTGTGAGGCCCCTCAAACCAGCTCACCAGCTGCGTGCTGCATGAATGAACTTTCTTTCCAGGTGTTTCTAGGATTATCAGAAGAGCCTCTTGATAACCTTTTACCTGGCAGCCCTGTACTTTAGGAGCCTGTAGATAAAACACTTAGCATAGTGCCCACTACACAGCAATTAATCAATAGATGACACCTACAGAAAACCAACAGAAAGTCCTAGACCTGCACAGGTTTCTCATCTCCATGAAATTGGTGACGATGTGTCCTGCCTGGGGGGGCTGGTTGCACTTGAGAGCCTCACTCCCCTTTCTAAAGTCTCTACACTTAAAAATAAATGCATTCCTTGTTTTCTCATGTGCCAATCTCATATCTATTTCCTCTTAACAGAGCAGCCAGTTGCTTCACTGAGCAGGGAAAATCATCTTCAGTTCTGAGCAAAGGATGGGGCATTGAGGAAAACTGGATCCTCTGCTATGGAACAGGATGAATTCCAGCTCCTGCTTGGGAGTAAGCTATGTTCACGGCTCTGCTTGTACAGCCCAGCCTGTCCACAGGGACCACAAACTGTCCATCTCTGTGTCTTGGCACAGTCTCAGCTCAGAAAAAGGTTTGCCAAACTGGTTCCCATAGTAATTTGTAATGGACAGGAATTCCCTCCTGAAAAGCATCTCAAAGTGCTAGAACTCTGAAATTAGAGCGCATAGAAGGATGACACACTCTGGTTTGTCAGTTACAGTTCCAATTTTTATATTACCCATCATACATAAGGATAACCCCATTTTCCCTCTAAAAATGTCCCAATATGGACAATTATATCACCACCCTGTTTTAGGGCATTTGTAAAGATTGGTTCCCCATCAGAAGCTGTGATCTTCTGCTCTAGACAGGGGTCAAGAGATCTGGATGCAGGTCAATGACATGCTTAGGGTCATGGGCAAGTCCTCTGACCTCTCTGGTCTTAGCCAGCCCCGTGAGGGAGTTGGACAAGAATAGTTTAAGGTTCTACTGTGATCCAGCATTCTACAAAATAGGAATAACAGTCCATGCCTCAAGGTGTTGTTCTGAGGATTAAAGGAGAATATGGGGAAAAAATGCAGGATACAAATGATTTCAGTATAATGGAAGTCATGTTCCCTTGGCACAGGAGTGCTCATAAAACATTTATAGAAGGAATGAATTTGTGTAAATATATAGGAAAAATGACTCATTGAAAATAAGCCTTTAATGGTGCTTATCAATGATACGGACAATTTTTAATTTTTTAATTGTAATTTTGTATCGTCAATATTTTATAACAATGAGCACATTTATTTCTTTTTATATGTTTAAAACGTTAAGAGAAAGTTAAACAATACATAGGAAAACTTCAAGGGAAGTTAAATAATAAATGTGAAAATATCTGGCATCTGGTGGGTGCTAAAATAGTTGTTGGTTGTAAATACAAATACCACTGTTATTGTTAGCACAAACTGGTATAAACTTGACTTTTAAAATGTGAACTGAGCAATTCCACTTCTAGGAATCGACCCAAGAATATAATCATGACTTTTGGAAAGATTCACTTACAAAGCTATTCATCACAACAGCATTTGTAATTGCAAAAAGTAAAACATTTAAATAGTGTTAAAGGGGGAAAACATCCTAAAGTGATAATGTTAAGTGCCTATTATGTAAATTGAGGTACATCAGGACAATGCCAATATGAACATTACATAAGCCATATTCAAAAGAATGTTTAGGAAGGTGAGAAACAGGATATTAAAAAAGCATGATGGAAAACGGTATAAAAATTCTGACAGTTGTTTAAATCTGTGTGTGTGTAATCCGTTAGTCTCGTTACCTTAGGAGAGGAGAAATAAGACTGAATTTTATTTTTTCTTTATATTTTCCCAAGGAACAAATGTGATAACGAGATTTTTAAAAAACAATAAAAGTTATTTTAAAAAGACAACACATACACAGAAAGGCAGCAAACAGCTTCTGTTTTGGTCCCTAATGGGATGAGCTCAGCAGAGCTGCAGGCTCCTGAGTCCCAACTCGCCTTCTTATCCTGCCGATTAAATGTGTGAGTCTTACTTGCGCTAAGTCAAGTCTGCTCTCCTCGACAGTGGTTATTTTCAGAAGTGGGTCTGGGGCCATCTGTCTCTGTGACTTATGTTGGGAAAATGGTCTCTGGAAAACAGGACTCAGTAAATTTCTCAGGCTCAGCTCATTTGATCTCCTCCTCATAGGCTTCCCAGGGCCTTATTTATTTATTTTTAAAGCAGCCACCGGGAAGGAGATCTGCTTTCACCTGTCTGCCTGGGGAAGTCCGGCTCCTGGTATACCTTTCACTTCAATACTAAGAAGGGGATGCCGAGGTCCCTTTAGACTTCACATGGAGTTGGCCGATCTACTAGCCTGCTTATTTGACATAGGAAATCAAAACAAGACATTCATTAGCTTTTATTGGTAAAGACAGCATATTCACAAGTCACCCATCTAAAGTGGACAGTTCAATGGTTTTTAGTATATTCACAGAGTAGCACAACCATCATTACAACCAATTATAGAATATTCTAATTACCCCAAAAGAAACCCCATACTCAATAACCATCATTCTCTAGTTCCTTCTTACACACTGCAGTCCTGGACAATCACTAATCTATTTTCATTCTATATAGACGTGCCTATTCTGGACATTTTATATAAGTGGACTCATATAATAAGGGCTTTTTGGCCACTGGCTTATTTCATTCAATCTAAGATTTTCAAGCTCCATCCATGTTGTAACATATCAGGACTGTATTACTTCATGATATTGCACTGTACAGATATATGTTTAGTTTATCCATTCATCAGCTGATGGAAATTTGGGCTGTTTCAACTTTTTTGGCTATTCTGAATAATTCTGCTACAAACATCTGACTGCAAGTTTTTATGTGGATGGATTTCTTTTGGGTACATACAAAGTGGAATTTCTGGATCATACGGTGACTCTGTTCATGCTTTTGAGGGATTACTGGGTTGTTTCCCTGCACCAATTTATTTATTTTTTTAAAGATTTATTTATGCATACAAGAACTGGGGTACAGGCCAGAGGTGTAGGTGGTGAGACAATTCACCAGCGACAGAGCAGGGAACAGAACAGGCAGAGTGACTGAAATACACTGTTGAGGGGAGCAGCGGGCAAGTCAGGAGAGGTCTATTGAGCCATGTGCGTTGCTCCCTGGCTGGGAATGGAACTTGTGCTGCAGTGGCTGCAGATAGCTTCATAGGTTGCGTCTTAACCCCTTGCGCCACCAGAGAGGCCCCTCCCTGCATCAATTTATATTCTCACTAGCTAGCAGTGTTTACAGGTTCCATTTTTTCCACATCTTTGCAAACAGTTTTTACTATCTGACTTTTTGATTATAGACATTTCAGTGGGTGTGAAGTGGTATCTCATTGCAGTTTTGGTTTGCATTTCCTGGTCACTAATGATGCTGATGTCTCATGTGCTTATTGGACATTTGCATATCTTCATGGAAGAAATGTCTATTCAGATCCTCATTTTAAAATCGAGTTGCCTTTTTATCACTGAGTGGTAAAGATGAGTGAGTCTGTCATCAAATATTTGTCTTGTGTGTGGCACTGTTGTAAGCATCACTGACAGGCAAGGAAGACAAAGACTTGCCCTCAGAAGCTTACATTCCAGGGAGGAGAAAAATCAACAAACAATAAGCTAATGCTTGTACAGAATAGGATCAAGTGGTGATAGATGTTATAAAGAAAAAATAAGTGCAATAAGAGATCAGGAGTGGTGGGGTGGGTGTGCTAGTTTAAGTAAGGTGGCCAGGGAAGGCCTTTTGGAGTAGATGACACTTAAGCAGGGACCTGAAATAGTGAAGGAGTGAGTCACACAAACACCTGGAGAAGAGCTTTTCAGACAGAGAGACTGGCAACAGCAAAGTCTCTCCAGCGGATCAAGTTTATTTGAGGGACAGCAAGGAAACTAGTATAGTAAGAAGGAGGGTGCTAGGAAATGAGCTTTGAGAGGTTTCCAGGGTCCAGGTTACAGCTGTGCAAATATTGCAAACTAAAGGTCACTATGCCTACGTGTTCTTATTAGTGAGTCCCTGAGGGCAGGGACTGGTCTTATTTATCTCCATATGTCTGCAGCCCACACAGTGATTTCACAAAGAGTGGGTACCCAATACATGCTGGAGTTGGTTTTAACTTGAGATAGTAACAAAACAATGCCTACACATAATTAGGATTTACTTTATAGTTTGTTTATACAGGATTTTTACATCCATGATCTTATTTGTTGCATGCTATACCCACAGAAGATAATGACCAGCACACCCATTTTCCAGATAGAAAAACTGAGTTTAGGAGAGGTGTGTGACTTTGTAGGGACCTACAACTGATAAGGGGCTTAGGGTACTCAAACCCGGGAGAGGGGCAGTAAGTAAGATCTATCTTTGCAACTGGTCATTGTGACTTCTGGCAGGTTGCTTCACCTTTGAGAGCCTCAGGATCCCCAAGATCTGGGCCTGTCTTCCAGGGGTCTCAAGAAGAGTAAATAAGTAAAAATTGGCATGCCTGGGGCCTACCATGGGCCTGGCATACAGCAGGTGCTCAATAGTGATGATTTCCCCCCACAGGCCCTTTAATATCAACCCCAGTGGTGCCACAAGGCAGGCTCACTGGAGAGGGTACTGGAGACCCACAGCTAAGACCAGCAGGGGAAACCCGTGTCACAGGTGAAAGAAGCAGAACACATTATTTAATTCCAGACAAGAGACCAAGAGGTGAGGAAGGTGTTGGGGGGAGGGGAAGTGCAAGGGGAATGGGAGGCCCACGAAGCTCCAATTGTCAGCTGCAACCTCAAGTTTTACCCAGCATCTTTTCACACTTCCCAGGAGCTACCTCCATAGGGAGGTGAGATGATCCATGTAGGCCTCCAGAGGCTCTAATTGGACCTGATAGAAAGTTCACTTATCATGAGATATGAAGGGGGGGAGAGGGAAGGCACAAGGTTGGACTATCTCTGTCAAAATCTGCTGCTAAATGTGACCAAGAAGCCACATTAAATTAGGGCTGGTGTTGAACAATCTGTGGTTAAGAGTTCTTTGTTCAAAAGGAAGACTTAAGTTTGCACATCTGCGCTGAGATTTGACTAAGAAAATGCTTCCAAACAGCTGTTTTCAAAGTCATTTATTATTTCCTGGGTTAAAAAATTTTTCATATATATGTGGGTACATATATATTTTTTTCTTTCCCCCACTCAATTTACACAGCTGCAGAATTCAGGGCCCAAGACAAAGGAAGAACACAAATAACAGATGTAGAATTTGGGGCTCAAAGAGAGCCTGCTCAAGGTCATCCAGCTGGTGGGTGCAAGGTTAGGCTCCAGAATTGTTCTGATGGATCCTAACTAAGCCCACACTCATCCCACTAAAATAATCCAAATGAAAAATAGTAATAAACACAAGAATATTCATTTAATTCCCTAATCCCATCAGCCACAGGAGGGGGAAATTAAGAAATTAACTGGCGTAAAGCCACATTGCTAGTGAGTGTGGAGTTAAGAATCCAACACAGGGCCTCCCCTGGTGGCTCAGGCAGTTGAGTGCAGCGTTGTGAAGCTGTCTGCAGCCTCTGCAGCACCGGTTCTATCCCGGCTGGCCAGCGACGGTCCCACATGGTGCAGCAGACCTCTCCTGTCTTGCCCGCTGCTCCCCTCAGCAGTGTTTTTCATCAGTCTGCCTGTTCTGTTTCCCACTCTGTCTCTGGTGAATCCTCCCACCCTCCCGTGCATCTGGCCTGTACCCCAGTTCTGGTATAAATAAATAAATAAATCTTTAAAACAAACAAAGAATCCAACACAGGTCACCTAAGCGTATAACTAGAGTTCTGTCTAGAAATTTATTCTGTCTTTCACAGACTTTTGAAGGGGAAGCCAAGGTTTAGTGTAATCAATGAACTGTGCAAAAATTAACTAGGAAAAACAACCATACAAAGTCAAGTCAGACTTGCATATTTATCATGTTGTTTTCTGGATGTCTGTTATATTTCAAAAAGAGAGATTTTTTAAAGTACCAGAAAGCCCTATGGTGTGAATGTAAGGGTGCGGTGAGAGGCATTTTCCTGGAGTAGCTTCCCTGCATAAATGCCCCGATTCTAAACTGCTTTCCCTATTCTACTCACAGTGCGGGGCCTCTTGCTCCCCAAAAATTTCCATAAAGCTTTGCCAGGATATGGAAACAACTTAAATGCCTCCAAACAGATGAGTGTATCAAGAAAATGGGATTCATATACACACACACACACACACACACACACACACAATGGAATATTACTCAGTGATCAAAAAATAAATCCATGTCACTTGTGAAAGCATGAGGCAAATGGAAGGGATTATCCTCTGTGAAGTGAGCCAGAAGAGGAAAGAGAAATACTGGATGGTTTTACTTATAGGTGGAATACAGACAAACCAAACAAAGGATCAGAGAAAGGCACTTTAAAACTGTCTCAGACCATAGCTCTGAGGTATCCAGGAGAAAACAGAGGGAGGTGTGCTCTGTGAACTATGATGGAGGACTGTGGGTGCTTTGGCAGTGGGAGAACTGTGGTGATCACACCTGAAGGGAGAGAGCCTGTATTGTGAGAAAACAAACAAGAATGTAAAATAATAATACAGCAAAAAAAAAAAAAAAAAAAAAAAAAAAAAGCTTTGCGAAACGCTTCTTGAGAAAGCGTAAGTAATAAGAACCGAGCTTTCCAGAAACTCCTACATTCTCACACCGTGGATTTTGAAAGATCTAAGAGAGCAGTCAGGGGGAGAGCAGACAAGTGGAAATGTCTGCCCACATCTACTCCCAAGTGGCTGGGTCTCCCTCAGGCCTTGAACTTTCCCAGAGGGAGGGTTTCTCAAAGCAAGGGGCCCAGAGGGGGACTTAGGCAAAAATTAGAAGAAAAAACAGGCTTGCCTTTTATTTGGAACCTACTCTGTACAGAAAGGAGTCTTTGAGATGATAAGAGAAGGGAAAGCAAGAGACATTTGTCAAATACAACTGACCCTCACATAACACCAGGGACTGGGGGTGCTGACTCCCACACAGCTGAAAATCTTCCTGTAACTTGACTCCCCCAAACTTAACTATTAATGGCCTGCTGTTGACTGGAAGCCTTATGGATAACATAAAAAGGTGACTGACACATATACTGCATGTCATACGTATTATATACTGTATTCTGATGAAAAGAAAATACTGAGAAAATCATAAGAGAAAATACATGACAACATTGTATTGTATTATTATGCATTGATACTATAAGTTATGCTGTTTACAAGAAAGTCCTTGCACAAGTGGCCCTGCACAGTGCGAACCTGTGCTGTTCAAGAGTCAGCTATACCTTCTGCATAGCAAGTACTGGGCCAAGCACTTGACACACACTTTCCAACATCTCCTTCCCAGCAAGCATCGTTTGTTCACACAGTTTTAACTCAGGCACCACCAGGTCTTGGGCCTTCCGCTGGTTGCCAGGGACATGGTGGGGAACAGAATCATGCAAAATTCCCGCGGGTTGGTTTAGTTTCTTAGGGCTGCCCTAGCCAAGTACCACAAGCTGGACCTAAAACAACGGCAATGTATTGTCTATATGGAGGCTACAAGTCCTCAAGATGCTGACCACACTTGATTGGATTTCACACACCTGGGGAAATGAGGTGAAAGAATGAGGCCTGCAGGGTGGGAAACACATCGGGGGTGTTCCTATATTCCACAGCCACTGGGCCCAGTGGTCTGTGAGGCTGGATGAGTGACTGGTTCTGTGCAATTTGTCACAGGTCTCTGGGCTAGTCAGAGCGGGGCAGTGCCACCCACTTGGGGAATAAGGTCAAGAATCTTTCCGCCAACCAGATCTGGTTCACTGGATGTCCCCACAGGGGACGCCAACCAGCACCCCAGTGAAGTGATGGAGGGCTGTGAGGTTGGGTTAAGCCTGCATGTGAGCTGTTCCCAGTGTAGTGGCTGAGCAAACCCAGAAGAGACGATTACCCACAGCGCTCTGAGGGCAGGAACACAAGAGCAGGCCTTAGTGAATGAAGCTGTGGGACACAGTGGTGCCTCCCAGCAGGAAGTGATGTTAAAGGAGAAGAGATAAGTGGGAGAGAGACTGGGTTCAGATCCTATAAAAGCCTTAGCCTCTGCCCCTCTTCCCTGGACCCTTCCACCCAGCATCCTGGTGGCAACTGCGATGTCCCACCTGAATTTACTCACTGAACTTTTTTGAGTCTCCAGCTGGAAAAGAAGAGCATCACTACATGGGATGCTTCGAAAGCTCTCAGAGCTGCAATCATAAATACTAGCAATACTAATTTATGCCATTCCCTCGAATCCTTAGATCAGCCCTCTGAATTTCTCTTTATTATCTCTGTTGAGCAGAGAGGAGAAGTCTGAAGAAATTTAAGTGACTACACTCTGTAGGCTACATTATGATTTTCTGAAAGAAACTGCCCGTAGGCTTTGCTTTGGGCCCAAATAACTGTCTTTTGCTCTTAGAGGAATTTTGTGCAGGAGAAAGATGATTTATTAATAACAAAAAGATAATAATAGCTACCATTGACTGGGAACTTTCTCTTTGTCAGACATTGTATCAAGCTGTGTCAAGACAAGCATCGATTTTGATCCTCCAACAATCTTATGAGATAGGGACTTGTATTGCCCCCATTGGAGCCGAGGAAATTTGGACTTAGAGTGGACAATCCACTTGGCTAAGGTCATGTGACTGGCTAGGAACAGGAGAGCTAAGAGGTGGCCACGGGTGCCCACTCCCGCCTCAGACTGAGCTCCTAATCACTTTCTTTTTTCTTTTTTTTTAAAGAAGCATGTATTTTTATTTATTTATTTGTTTGTTTGTTTGATACATGCACTGGGTACAGTCAGAATCGCGGGAGGGTGAGAGAATTCACCAGAGCCAGAGCGGGGAGCAGAGCAGGCAGAAGGACCGAAGTACACTGCTGAGGGGAGCAGCGGGCGTCAGGAGAGGTCTGCGCGCCATGTGGGACCCTCCTCTGGTGGCAGGGGAGCAGCCGGGGATTGAACCGGCACCGCAAAAGCCATGGGGAGCTTCGCAACCCAGCGCTCAACCGCTGCGCCACCAGGGAGGCCCCCTAATCACTTTCCTATCAAGTTTACAAGCAGCAGAGTTCTCTGATCTCAACCTGCAGGTTCACACATGAAATTGGGAAACAGAGACCAGGAGAGGGCAGAATGAGCACAAGGGCCTGCCAGGAGGCAGTGGCAGAGCTGGCAGCTGGCAGAGCATGGTGTGTCCCGCACATCAAAAATGCTAACAGTAATGCGGGGCAGCCAGCTGTGTGGTAAAATGTGGAGCCTGAATTTGCTCCCCAGTTGTGCTACCAGTCAGCTGTGCAGCCTTGGGCACATTTCTCATCCCCCGGCCTAGGTTCCTTTCCTTGTAGGATATGGATAATGATAACACCTCCTACCACCGTAGGTTGTGTGGGAACAAAAGAGCTGGGTGTGACAGTGCCTGGCACAACATAAACTCTTTTATCATTTTACTGTTGTCACTAGTTCACTGGTTGCTCTGTGCTTCAGGCACTTACTCTCTAATTTTACCTGTGCAGAGGCATTATTGCCCCTATTTTATAGATAGACCAGAGAAATTAAATAATGTACCTAAAGTTACATAGCATGGGCCTAAATAAATGTACCTAAGGTTACATTTATAGCATGACTCATAGAAGCTGCACTGGAACCCTATCTGTCTGATGCCCAAGAACATGTATTTCCCAGAAAAGCCCCCTCCCATGCATAGTGCTTTCTGGAAAGCACTGACACTTATCACTATGAAGTATCTGGCTTAATTTTTTTTTTTTTTAATAGAGGCATGTTTTATTTATTTATTTATTTTATTTGTTTGTTTGTTTTGTTTATACAAGCACTGGGTACAGTCAGACGCACAGGAGGATGAGAGAATTCACCACAGCCAGAGCGGGGAGCAGAGCAGGCAGAAGGACCGAAGTACACTGCTGAGGGGAGCAGCGGGCGGCAGGAGAGATCTGCGCGCCATGTGGGACCCTCCTCCGGTGGCTGGGGAGCAGCCGGGGATCGAACCGGCGCTGCAGAGGTCGCTGGCAGCTTCGCAACCCAGCGCTCAACTGCTGCGCCACCGGGGAGGCCCTCTGGCTTAATTTTAAATGATGGTAATTCTTATATCTCCATGATTGTGGCACATGTGAGAGAGAAGGAGGGTTTGATGAACAGGAACATACAGCCACAAGCAGGATGGGTGACTGCATTCAAGTATCATCTATTATTCTATGATAGAATTATAATTATTCTATAAGGATAATAACAACCCAGTCCTCATGCAGAGTCTTGTATTGTTCAGAAAACCCTTTCACACCCATTATCTCATTGCATCCCCATAACAGCTCTGGAGGGAGGGGAGTGGAGTTAATTATATTATATTCCATTTGTAGCAGCAGCTCTTGGTTGCCTAATGACATCCATTGCCCTTGCTAATAGAATCCTGACTTGGTTCGGCTAGTCATGCCTCATCATGTGTCTCAGTGAGTGGATCCTGATTGGAAACCACAGTGGTCCTAATCTTCTTGGAGAAATATGGACTGCTGTCCATCAGACTATGAGGAGAGGTCTGGGGGTTCTGAGATGGCTGTAGTTGACGCTAAGCAGTTGAATTTATACACTGATAAACACCTGGGGTCGTCCCACCTCTGGACTACTTGTTAAGTGAGATGATAAATGTTGATAAATGTTGAAGTTACTAATAATTGCTGAAGCCACTTTGAATCGTGGTTTTGTAGAAGGCATCCTTATTGTAATATCACTAAATTAATGAGTCTTCATAAAGATTCACTCTTGTTTTCCAGTCATGCCCTATGCTAAGTTCTTTATGAACCTCACTTAATCCTTACAATCTGTAGGGTAAATGTTTGTCAGGCTTTTCTGCCCTCCTGCCATTAGGATTGATGATGGATCTCTGTGGTCCTGAATGCATGCCTGATGGCGGGCACCTGGAGTAGGGTGTGGGCATGCATAGGTGGGTACACCTGGGCTGAGACAGGGCCTATAAGAGTGGTGTCATGGGGACGCTAGAAGAATGAAAGAGACCAGAAGGAAAACAAGTGAGAGATGGGAAGAGCACCAGCAGGGAAGCAGAGGCCATGAGAGAAGGCCAGAGAGCCCAGAAAGAGTGAAGATTTGCCAGGGGTGGGAGGCCTGCCAGCCTTCCAGACCCCCAGCACCCCTTCCTGCCATGTACCTGATAAACTCAATATAAGCCTGAAAAAGCCACCGAGGGCTCCAGGACTCTTCTTCTTTACCCATCTGCTCCAAGCATAGATTTCCTGTTCTGGCCCTTTCTGGCACGACACAATCCTTACATCCCTGAGTGGTAGGTGCTATTGTTCCAACTTCATAGCTGACCTCAGTCATGGCCCCAAGGCTGGCGTGGGGTCTCTCAAATGCCAAAGCCCATACTCTTCCCCACACACCATTCTGCCATTTTCATTCAATTGCCAACAAAACAGAGCTTGTTTTTTTTAGTTCCCTCTCAAGCAATAGGAACAGTTCCTGTGTTCCTGGCCTAATGTCCCAGGACATGCCAGAAGGAAGGGGTGAAGGAACCCCTCCCCCAAGAAGCCCAGCTGGGTCAGTTACATAATGATTCTGAGGCTGCTTCCCCAATCATTAAGTCGTATAACACCCTCCATGAAGACAGTTTGTGGAGTAGGGAAGGGGCTGTGCCCTCAGTCTCCCCCCAAGCACAAGCCACTCTCTTTAATGGACAACCTGGATCTTCTGGTTGGTGAGTACCACATGCCAGGCCCTGGGACCAGTGATGAGCAAACACAGCCACCTTGGTCCCCTGGTGCTTCTGACCTCACAAGGCAGGCAGCCTTGCGGCCTTGGCCCACATTAGCCCGAGCCTTTGAAGGGTCATGACCTATTCTGAAAACTAGTGTCTGAGGCCTCTCTCTTTGCAGGGACAAGGTCAGAGTCCAAGGTCCTACCCTCTGGGATGCAGTTTCCTGTCCGCTTCCATGACTGGCATGTGGATGGCACCCCAGCTGCAAGTCTCCATGTCCTCTCAGGGGATCCCAGTGCGCAGTCAGGTTTGTCAGGAGCCCTCCAGCTCCCCTCACACCCACTGTGGGGTCTGCAGCCTTGAGATGCTTTCACACTAGGGACTTTGCTCTTCTGGACATCAATTTTCCATTCAGCTGCAAGAGCCAACCATGCAGTCAGGCCTGCACTTTCCTCAGAGGTTTATCCAAAGGCCAACAGAAAGCTCTCTATGTCAGTAATTATTTCCTGCTGCCCAGCAGAGGTGTCCGAGGTCCTGCATCACACATTGATGGAAAACCATCATTTCTCCAACTTTGGAATCTCTGCTAATGGCACAGGGCAGCTGGACTCTACCTGCTCTGTGCTTTGATTTTGCTTGTTTACATCTGCCATCCACTCCCCAGCACATTACTGTGCACCAGGCCCTGCCCTAGGCAGTGCAGACACGGTGAGTGAGTTGTGGCTCTGCCCTTAGTGGTCTACAGCCTAGCTGTGTATTTGGATGAGGAAATTGATTTTAGCAGTCAAGTACAGAAAGTGCTGGAGACCAGGGGCTTAGCCTACTGCTCTATTCTTGGCAGAGGGGAGGCACTGTGCTTGGTTTACCAAACCAAGAAACACTTCAGAACAAAGGGCAACCTCTGCTCAGTCTCTGGAGACCCCTTAACTAGAGATCTTGATGGCCAGGTCTTTATTCTGGGGGAGGGGGTGGGATGGTGGGGAGATGGGTTGGGGCTGGCACCTCAGGGCTGGCAGTCAAGGGCCCTGGTTTTTAGCCTCAGTCTATCAAAAGTTTCTCTGTGACCTTAAGTAAATCATCAGCCTAATCAGGATTATTTTCTGAGCTATAAAATGCGAATTCTCAAGGAATGTTCCAGAGGAGCTGGATGGTCTTCTGTCTGCCAAGGATCATGTGGAGAAGATTCTAGCAATGGGAAGGAGAGAGAATGAACCAGGATAAAGTCCCAGGGTCCTCCTGCTTTTGGATTTCTTTGTATCTCTCTAGGGCTCCAATTTCTCACCTGGAAAATGAGGGATCAGGCTCTGGAGTAATATTGAAGTTCAAACCCCATCCTGCCTGCTATGTTGTGATTTCCAAAAAGTTATTTAATCTCTTTGAGTCTTAGTTTCCTCAAATGCAAAATGGGGATTTGCAACATCTGTCTTGTTCTATTAGTATAAGGCTTAGAATGCTGTAACGTTGTCAGGTGTGGTATTTGGCACAGAACAAATAGTCAGTAAATGCTAATTCCACCTCCTCTGAGATGTCCCTGAGAGCACATGCAAAGGGAACTTGTGACATGGTTTCTCAGCTGAGATGTTAGGGAGTGAGGGTATGAGGAGTGTGAACTTCATTGGCCTTTTATTGATAGAATCAGTGACCTCTGGCTGGACTGGACCCTGAAAATCCGCAACTGTCCAACCCTTTACTGTATCTGCCCTCTCAAATCCAATGCCTGAACATTGGTTGCTGCTGACATTGATATTGGTTGCTGATATTGGGTGCTGCTTCACATGGTTGCTGCTGACATTGCTGCTATGATAAGAACTTGGTTTTCACTCCAGTGGCAGGCTCTTTCCTTCTGATTCAGTTCTGACTACCATAAAGTTTTCCCTTCTAGTAGGGCAAAAGACTGCTGCTTCTGCTGCTGCTACTGCCAATCACAACTAACACAGCATAGGGATTAAGATCACAGTAGATGCTAGGGCTGTGCTGTCCAATATGGTAGCCACTTAAAATCTAATGTCAATTAATTGAAATTAAATGAAAACCTCAGGTCCTCGGTCACATTAGCCACACAACTGTTTCATAGCCCCAAAGCGGCTAGTGGATACCATGTTGGACAGCACAGGTGATAGAACATTTCCATTGGAACAGAAAGTTCCAGTGGACAGAGCTGCCCTAGGGCCCAGCCAGCAGGGAAGGGGTCCTGTTTCTGTCACTCAGCTGTGTGAGCTTCCTCAAATGACTTCTCGTTTATTCATGTGTAAGATGAGGAAACACAGTATGAACACAGTGCCTGCCTCACAGGGTTTTTTGTGAGAATTCAATGAGCTAACACTGCAAAATGCTTAGAAGTTTGCTTACTGATAAAAACCTTCATGGTTTGGAGCCATTCTGTGCTAAGCTTTTCACAGGCATTTTGCACATGCCACACACACAGTTTTTTCACATGTATTTTTGAAAGCCAAATGATCAATTCCTGGGTCAAAGAACATAATATTAAATTAATATGTTGTGAAGATAATGCCAAATTGCCTTCCAAAAAATACAGATTTACAGTCTTGCCAATATTTGTCTCCCCACAACCTGAGCATTCCTGGATAGTCTTAACCTTTTAAATCTTTGCTTATCTGATAGACGTAAAATATATCAAGTCATTTTAACATTCATTACCTCATGAGTGAGCTTGAGTATTTTTCTGTGTTTATCAGATATTTAGATTTATATATCTGTGGATTGCTCTACATGTCTTTGCACATTTTTTTCTTATGGGGTTGTTTATTTTCCCTATTTATTGATTGTATGTTAAAGAGATGAATATATAAGATATATTGCAAATATTTTTCCAGTTTCTTTTGACGATGCTTATATTGTTTGTGTGTGTGTGTGTGTTTTTCCTCCTAGTCACGCAGGAATGTTTAACTTGAACTTCTCAGTCTCTTTACGGCTCTGGGTTCAGTGAAGATCTGCCAACTTCCTGAATTATCACGAGGCCTCCTAAGGCCCCTATGGCTCTGAAGGCTGGCGAAGAAACACAGACAAAAGAGAGGCAACACCCCTGTCCTCCTACCATATGCATTCATATTTGACAGTCTTTTCATTCCTTTAAAGTGCCTAGTCTCCCTTTGGGGTGTATCGGGAGGAGGATACAATTCCTTTAGAAAACTGGATTTTATTCCAGATGCACCAGGAGCAATTCCCTCTTTTCCTCCAGGATCACCATCCTCCCAGAATGGAGATGTAGGGATGTCGGGGCAGACAAAATGGTGAAGAAAATGTGAAGTTTCCTGGGAAATTTTAATTTGGGTTGTTGAAAGAATCAAATGAAAATTTTGAAAGTTCTTTAAAACTCAAGGAAACATTTCCAACATTGAAATTTTTAAATTTTTCAGAAGATGATGAATATTAATCAAACAATTGCTGCATTCCAGATACTTAGCAAAGTGATTTTATATCTTCTTCTTATAAAAGTTTTATCCCTCGTGGTCTGGTCATAAGCTCACCTGCATTTTCAGATGAGGGCTGTGGCATGGGGAGACCAGATGGGAACTTGTCACACCATGAAGGGGTGACCCAGAGAACTTGAGTCCAGGTTCTGACTCCAAGCTGGAGGCTAAGAGCTTTGGGGCCGATGGAAGAGATGACGTCTGTTCTTGGGATTTTTGTCAATTTGATTTTAAGCAAATGACGTAGCCACGTGGAAATCATGTAGTTTCCTCAACTGACAAATGAAGTTTTGTGAATGTTCAATAGGAGAAATAATACAATACACACAATCTCATATTTGGCCCATGAAAAAGGCTTAATATATTTGAGAAATAATAAAAAAAAATACTAAAAGCAACTTCATTGTCCTCTCCCTAGCATATTAGGTCTCTCTCAATCATATCCTGTTCCAGGTGGGCACTTTCATTTCATAGTCAACTCTGTGGTGATGAGAACACAGTAATAGAGCTATTCGTAGCAGCTTTATTCACAAGAGTCTGGAAGCAATCCAAATGCCCATCAATAGGTGAACTGATAAATTGTTGTGCACTGATATAATGGGAAACTCCACAGCAACTGAAAAAGCCAACAAATTCGTAAGCACAACACCCCTGGATGAATTTCACAGATTTTCACTGATTCACTCAAGTTCAGTGAAAGAAGGCAGATGTGAGAATATGCCTGTATGATTCTATTTTTGTAAAATTCAAAATCAGGCAAAATGAAACAATATTCATAGAAGTCACAACACTGGTTCTACTAGGGTGGGTGGGTGCATGAGGGAACCTGAGGGGTTTGCTGGAAATATTTTACATTTTGATCTGGGTGACGGCTACAGGATGGCTATGTTAGCAAGTGTCACTGAGTTGTACACTTAAGCCTACTTCAACCCTTGAATTTACCTATGGCATTACTCAAAAAGCTCTTCAAGGGGGACAAAGAAAAATGCAAATCAGAAAATGGGATAAATGTGGAAGCATCGTAAATAAGCAGTAGTTACTACGACAGGCCTATTCCTGTGTTGGGGGCACTGCATGAAGTGCTTTCGTCTGAACTACACAACTCTGAGAAGTAGGTGCTGTGATCTGCTAGAGAGATGAGGCAATTGATGGAAAGACAGGTGATGTTCTTTGCTGCAGGGAGGGCTCAGGCTTAAATCTTTATTTTTTTTAATTTTCCCTCAAATTTTATTAATTTATCAGTTACTGACCAATCTATGTTAACTTAGGTTTTCACACCTTCATAAGTGCAAATCTATCTCTCATCCTTCACCAAGGTTCTCCCAACCATCGCTGCCCTACCTGAGGTTTCAGATCAGGTGAGTAGAGCCTGAGGTTAGTTATTCCCTTTTCTTTGTCATGATCTGTCCATGATTCCCTTTAGCGTTTTATTTGTGTGCCTTATCCACACAACTCAGGCCCAGACCTCAGACATTGCATAATTCAGCTTTATCCTCTTAACCTTAATTCCTATCATACCCCCCAAAATGTACTACTTATTCATTAATAAACAATCCCTATTAGACCCCATAACAATATTACGTTGGGTTTGATACCAATTTTTCTTTATTAGAATGCTATTAATTACTGAACATAAGAGTGCATAGATCTTTTCAAATGAATGTTTTTAGATTCTTTGGATAGATTCCCTAGGAGTGGAACTGCTGGATCAGATGCTAGGTCTATTTTTAGTATTTTGAGACATCTCCCTACTATTTTCTAGTACCACCAACTGCATGAGTTTTTAATTTTTTGTCTCCCTCCACATCCTCACCAACACTTGTTTCTAGTCTTTTTTTTTTTAAAGATTCATTTATGCATACAAGAACTGCGGTATAGGCCAGAGGTATGGGAGGGCGAGAGAACTCACCAGAGACAGAGTGGGGAGCAGAACAGGCAAACAGACCGAAAACACTGCTAAGGGGAGCAGCAGATGAGACAGGAGAGGTCTGCTGCACCGTGTGGGCCCCTCCCTGGCTAACTGGGGATCGAACCCACGTTGAGGACAGCTTCACAGCGCTGCGCTCAACCCATGGTGCCACGGGGAGGCCCTGTTTCTGGTCTTTTTAGTATGGGTCATTCTCCAGGTGTGAGGTGGTATCAAATCGTGGTTTTGATTTACATTCCCCTAATAAATGAGGATGAGCATTTTTCCATGTGCCTACTGGCTCACTGCATATCTTTAGAAACATAACTATTTCAATCATTTGCATATATTTCAATCATTTGCCTATATTGAGTTACATGAGTTCTTTGTGTCTTGGCTATTAACTCTTTTCCATGTACAATGTGCAAATATTTTCTCCCATTCAATAGAATGTCTTTTCATTTCAATGGTATGACATTATTATGTTCTGCAAAAGCTTTTAAATTTGATGTAATCCCATTTATTTTTGCTTTTGTTTCCTTTGCTGTTGTAGTTAAATCCCCAAAGACATCACTGTGGCCACCGTCAGAGAGTGCGTTGTCTGTGTTTTCTTCCATGTATTTTAGTGTTTCAGGTTTTACATCCAAATTTTTAATAGTTTTTTAAAAAGATTTATTTATTTATGCATACAAGAACTGGGGTACAGGCAAGAGGTGGGGGGGTGAGATTTACCAGAGACAGAGTGGAGAGCAGAACAGGCAGATCAGGCAGATGTACTAAAATACACTTGCTGAGAGGAGCAGCGGACAAGTCAGAAGAGGTCTGCTGTGCCATGTGGGTAGCTCCCTGGCTGGCTAGGGGATCAAACTCATGAGGCAGAGGCTGCAGATAACTTTGTAGTGCTGCGCTTAACCCCTTGCGCTATCAGGGAGGCCCTCCAGTTTGAATTAATTTTTGTGTATGCCATGAGATGGTCATCCAGGTTCATAGTTTTGCATGTTGCTGTCCAGTTTTCTCAATGCCACATATTGAAGAGACTTTTCAAAGGCAACATTTTAATTAGAATTCAGGCTTTTAAGACTGCTGAAGAATCAAAGGACATGGAAGACACCAGAAATATTTTTGGCCCAGTTCTTTTGTCTCTAAGCAGATGTTTTAAGTATGTTTGAATATATCCAGAGCTAGAGAGCCACACAGTATGCACTGGTCCAACTTCTGCTTTCTACTTTAATTCTAACCATCAAATAAGTACCTTTCCATCCCACACAAATTTCTTTTTTTTTTAAAAGATTTATTTATGCATAAAGAGCTGGGGTGCAGGCCAGAGATATGGGAGTGGGAGGTGAGAGGATTCGCCAGAGACAGAGTAGGGAACAGAACAGGCAGATCTACTGAAATACACTGCCGAGGAGAGCAGGGGGCAAGACAGGAGAGGTCTGCCCCACCATGTGGGTCACGGGGATCGACCTTGTGCTGCAGTGGCTGCAGATAGCTTTATAGTGCTGTGTCTTAACGCCTTGTGTCACCAGGGAGGCCCCTCCGTCCCACACATATTTCTTCTGCTTTTATTTCAGTTCCTTTTCCTTTGCTTCATTTTCAGAGACAAGAAGAGTAAGTGTTGAGCACTCGCTTTAGAGAAACCTTTCTTCATATTCACAGAGAGTAAATTATCATCAGTCTTCTCATCAATAGGTTAGCCAGCTGTAGCTCCTCTGGTCCAATCTCCCAGGGGCTTTTCCAGGCTGTGAGTGCCTTCCCTAAGTGACCCTCTCTTCTAAGCTGCTTAGTGTCTGCAGTATGGCCTAGTGTAGACTATTGCACTTCCATCTCCTTTATGGATCAAAGAATCATCTAGAAGTTATGTTCACCATTTCAGACTCACAGATATGATAGAGGTGAAAAAGTCATTTTATTCCACCCACCCCCTAATTTTATAGCTGAGGAAACTATGATCCAAAGAGGCTTGGTCAAGGTGATCCAGTGACATAGTGGTTAAGCTGAGTCTTGAACCAGTATTCTGACATCACATCATGTGCCTTTCCAGTCTCCACATTCAGGGCAGGGTCACTTGGGTGTGACCCACCTGTGCTTTATCTTTAACTTTTTTTTTTTTTACCACCGGAGGAACTCACAGCTGGTACTGATGTAGTTTCTGCCTTAGCAGTGTTTGTAACAGCAAAGACATAGAGACCAGGGCCTGAGACCTCATGGGATATTCTGAGGCTGTTAAAAAGAATAAGAAAGATCTAAACAAGACGCCAGGGGAGTGATCTACACGACATATTATTCAGTGAAAAAAAAAAACAAAAACAACAAATCAACAACTTGCAGAACCAATAAAGTATGTATGATTCTATTTGTGCTTGGAAAGGTTATATATGTATAAGATTCTGTATAGAAACTTCTAGGAAGATACATATAAAACTGTTAATAATGGGGTGGGGTTGATGGTAAAGACTTTCACTTTGCTTTGTATACCCTTTAGCACTGTTTGAATTTTTAACGTGTGACTTTATTACTTTTATAATAAAAAATAGTATAAATGTTTAAAATGCTAATGCTAAGAACTTTTATTTGTTTACTGTCACACTTCTCTGTTGTTTGACTTTTTCAACTACCATGTATTAACTGTAATTAGAAAAAAGATTAAAAAGAAAATCGCATTAAAAGTAATGTCCCACAGCTGAATAATGACTCTTTACAGCAATGCTTTTAGGATACAGGGCACAGAGGTGATATGCTTTGAACCTGTGACAGGTTGTCACATGATCACAATTTCTCAGGTGGAATATGTGTATCTGCAGTGGGTGTGCATGTTTGTATGCGTGATGGGTGTGGCTGGAACTTTGGATTTTGTTCATTACCATGACCAAGGAGACTGTTACTGGTACCCAAAGTCCTGGCGTCAGAGATGCTGACAATTTTCTACCCAAAATGCCAAGGGAGCCCTTCTAAGAAACACTGGTGAGATATTTAAATGTAGAGGTTTTAAATGCACTTAAGTATATTTAAACCTGTTCTCTCATTTAAACTTCACATTCCCTTTAATGTGATAACAAAGAGTATTCATTATTACCTCCTGTTGACAAAGAGGAAACAGGATGGGGTTGATGGTAAAGACTGTTACTTTCCAGATGCTTTCTTAGGTTACACCAACACCTAAGAAAGGAGAGAGTTCCCAGAGAAAGAAAGATGCAGATGGTGACAGAATTGCATGTAGCAACCAAAAGCATCACCGATGCTTGTTCACAGAAGCACCAGACCAGCCTGTTACATCTCTCGCCATGGTTAATCGGGTGGTCTATTCCTATTTTACAGATGAGTAAACTGTAGCCTTGAGACTAGTCCAAGTGCCCCAGGGTGTTTGGCTAGTATATGGTTCAGCTCAAACCCTGATCTGTAAGCTTCCAAAGTCCTTGTTCCTTGAATTTCCCCACGTGGCTTCTCTCATAGCCATGCGAGGAGACCAGGTGGCACCTGGAAGCAATTTCTCCTCTGGTTTCCCCTCAGGACCCATGCTACTTTGATAGGGAATTCACGGTGGGAAATTAACCTCTGTCTGCGAGGGCCAATTATACAGTCTAGAATAAAAAAGAACAGTGTGGGCCTGAACCCAGGCAAAACACTGCCCCTTCTACGCCCCCCATCACTGTCTGTGGAGGCAGCTGGGAGTGACAAGGGAGGGGGGAAGGGAAATCCTGTTCTATTTTGAGAAAATAGTTGTGTTTGATTATCCAATAATACCAAGCTATAAAGCTAGGACAACTATGGATTTTCCCTAAATTTGAAAAATTGTGAGCCATTAACTTCTCACTCTCAAAGTAGATCTATTTAAAAGGAGTTTAATTTCCTGTGCCTTGTGGTGAGCAGGAGTCAGAGTTACTGAATTCAGAGCCGCAAAAACCTACTGGAGAGAGAGACAAGGGAGAACAAGCAGCTTATACAAGAATTTCTTCCCATTGACTCTGGCTTCTCTGTCATTGTGTCCTCTGATATAGACTCAATGAATTTTTTTCTCACCTCTGTACTTTATATTTTGACCAATCCTCATATCTTTGAGATGCATCTCAGGTATCACCTCTTCCAGGAAGCCTTCCCTGACTACTCCAGAGTTCCCTTCTCTTCTGAACTTATCTCACTTGTCACAGGACTCTTTCTCTGATTGGACTGTTTGTTTTTTAGGACAGAAAATATATCTCATTCATCTTAGGAATCCCATGGACAATTAGTAAGGGCTCTGCCTGTGCATTCACAGAGGTGTGCGAATTCATTTTTACCTGCCAAAGTCTGTGTCTGATGTGACTATGAGCAAGGAACTGGATTTCACTAGTGGAAGAGAAAAAGGGTATTATAGACAGAAGAAACAACATAAGTAAAATCATGGAAATATGACAATACATGATTAGGAAATGAACTGCAAATGAATGGAAAGTAAAGAAAACTTTTGAAATCAATCTTTAGAGGAAATTTTTGCAACATCATTCACTATCTGTGACCAAAGGCAATTCACTGAATTGTCTGCCCCTTGGTTTTCTCTTTTTAAGAGTTTAATTAGGGGTATGTGTGTGTATGAAGGATTTATGAGAGTGCTAGGCATTCAGTAAGCACTTAATACATTGTAGTATATTATTATTGTAAAAGTTATTATTCTGAAGGGCAACTATAATTCCCTATGGGATGACTTGGTTCCTACTGTTTCTTGGAAATGATTTGTTTCTATGAAGACCATATGATAACCAACCAGTGTTATTCTTATCTTACTCCCTCCTTTCATTTCCCGCTCCTTCCCAACAAACAATAGCTATGATAGCCTCAGAGCCACAAAGATATGGCAAGGCAGAGTCAAATGGGACCTGAAGAAGATAAAGGAGCCTGGAGGAGGAGCAAGCACTATAGATGGAGATATTAGATCAAAGAAAAGGAGAAATTTTTGTCTTTCTCTGGTTGCTTTTAAGATTTTCTTATTACAGTTGATTTTCAGCAATTTTATCATTGTTTTCTTTGTGTTTGTTCTTCTTTGGTTTTGTTGAACTTTTTGGATCTGTGGATCTATAGTTGGCAGCAAATTTGGAAGAAATTCAGTCATAGTTCTTCAAATATCTACTATCCTCACCTCTCTCTTAGCTCTCATTTTTAACTCTAAGCTAAGTGGACTATAATTACATGCCAAACCATTTCACATTGTCTCATAGGTAACTGAAATTCTGCTCATTTTTTTTATCTTTTTTCCTTGTCTCCCTCTATTTCAGTTTAGATCATTTGTGTTGACCTATAGTCAAGTTCACGGTTTGTAGTCTTTGTATTTTCTAGTCCATCAGTGAACTTTCATTGCAGATATTATTCTTAAGTTCAAGAACATTAATTTGGTTCTATTTCTCTACTGAAATTCTGTATTCAGAATTATGTTCATATTTTTCTTTAACTCAGATATATTCATAATCTCAATATGTTTTAAAATCCTTGTCTGTGATTTTAATTTCTGTTGACTGATTTTTTTCTTAGTTGTGGTTTCCACATCTACCTACTTTGCATGCACGGTCATTTTTAATTGCACACTGCACATTATGGATTCTAGATGTTGGGAGCCTGGACTTTTGTTGTCTTCCTTAAAAAAGTGTGGTATTTTTGTTTAGGTAGTCAGTTCATTTACTTGCCAATTAGCTTGATCCTTTTCAGGGCTTATTTTAAGCTTCATTAGAATAGTCCTAAAGTAATCTCTACTCTATGGCTAGATCAAGCCTATTCTCAAAGCATGGCCTTGCTGGGATCTCTACTGTAAGCCTGGGGTGTTCAACAAGGTCTTTTTACGCTGGGCGGTTGAAATTTAAACGTTTCTCAGCCTTGTGTGAGCCTTGGCATGCTGCTGCTCAGTAGTTGTATTATTCCCTGGTAGCTGTTCTTTCCCCAGTAAATGTTTTTTCCAGCCTCATGGAATCTTTCCAGGCACATGTGAAGCTTAGGACATGACAAAAGACTCAGGAGAGAGCCCTTTCTAAGTAGTGCTCTATCCCACAAATTCTAGACTTGTCAGTTGCCTGAAACTCTGTAAGAAGGCTGTGCTCTCTGTCTGACCTCTCTTTCCCTACAGAGTTTTTTCCCTACAAAGTTCTTCTTAGCTGAGAATGGGGACAATCACTGGTTCATGTTGTTTGTTTCCCTTCTCTTGGAGATCATAATTTTGTGTTGCCCTGTGCTGCACAAAAATTCGAATCTGAAAACAGTAATTTTATACATTTTGTCCATTTTTACAATTGCATATGGCAGGATGGTTAGTCCAGTTCCAGTTACTTTGTCATGTCTAAAAGTGGAAATGTGGAAAATGGAGAATTGGAATAGTTTCTTGATGAATAGGTAGGAGTTAGACAGAAGGCAATGAATGAGGAGGCTCATTTGAGGCAGAAGAAACAGCATGAGAAGCAAATATTTATTGAGCCCCTGCTGTGTATTATGCACTGGGAATTTTGTGATGAACAAGACAAATGGAGACTCGTCCTAATGGCATTTACAGCTTGTTATGATCTTTGTTCGTTTTAGCTTTTCTCTGGGTGTCTGCTTGGTGCAAGACACTGTGCTTATACAGGAAGCTGGTGTTACAAAGAAGAATAAACACAATCCCCATATTTAGAAAGTTTGCAGTGAGATAAATAAAGAGCTACTTTCAACATAAAGTAGTGAGTGAGATGACAAAGTTATGCCTAGGGTGCTATGGGATAAGAGAGGGGGACTATTAGGCCACGCTTATTTTGTGACATCTGCACTGCCACTTCAAGAATGAGTGAGTCAACAGGAGAGAATGGTGTAGGGGGAGGGGGAGCTTTTAGACAATGACAACAAGATTACCACTGGCACAGAGAAACAAGATATCTACAGGCGGTATTAAATGAGACTAGAAGGGCAGATCAGACCTTGAAGGGTCTTGTGTGCCATGTTAACAGTTTAGACTTTATCCTAACGGCAATCAGGTAGCCAGGGAAGGATTTTAAGCAAGTGGGTGATAACTGAATAGCCTATTTTTGCCATCTCTCTCTTGGCAGGAAAAACTATTAAATTTTCAAAGGGGATTTGTGGGACTGGGCGGACTAGGAATTTTAAGGTCCTTTTCCTAAGAATTATTTGGATACCTTAAAAATAGTACCAGACATAAACAAATCCTATGATGTTGAAATCTTGTCAACAGCAATACAGAAAAATAGCAAATGCAGTAGGCAAAGATGTGCTTCTTCAGGAAGGCAGTAGATGGGGAAGAATTATAAAATTTTAGAGCTATAATGGGTCTTGAAAATCATTTTTTTCTTCATGTAATTTTCTAATTACATTGGAGGTAACTGAGACCCAGAGGTGTTAAACAGAATGGGGGTAGCAAAAAGAGCTTTGGGGTTTTGGAGTTGGATTGACCTTAACTTGGATCCTGGTATGGTCATTACTAACTGTGACCTTGGGCAAGTCACTTAATTCCTCTGAGTTTTAATTGCTTCATCTGCAAGTTTGAGAATAACAAATTCTATCTTGCTGGATGGAAGTATGACATAAATGATGTGAGTAGAGTGGTTCCCACCGAGCTTAAGCAGAGCTTGAGATATAGGGCCATCAACTCCTCAGATGGAAAGTTTTCTTGGAACAATTTCAAGAAGTGTGTGTATGTGTGTGTGTGTGTCTTCCCTTGAGTCTTACTTTAACCAACAGAATTAGCCACAGTGGAAGTGGTGCTGTGCTAGTTCTAGGGCCAGAGTCTAAGAGAACCAGGAACATCTATGCTCTTCCTTCAATGTTTATTCTTGAACTTCAGCTAACATGAAAAGAGGTCTAAGTGATAGAAGTGGAGAGTCAAAGGCACCAGGCATCTGAGTAAGGCCACCTTGCATATCCTAGCCCCTAACAACAGCCTCATGAGAGGCTCTGAGCAGGATTCATAGAACTGCCCAAAGAAATCCAGAAAATTGTGTGTGTGGGAAATACAAATACATGGCTGTTATTTTAAACCACTGAGTTTGTTTATATATATATATATATATATATATATATATATATATATATATATATATAACACCCAGGAGAGATAGTGAGGTCAGCTTTCCTGCTTGAACCCAGGGGCCAGGCCTAAGTCTTACAGGAAAGCTGAAGGAGCTATTAGATTCTGGACCCAGGCAGTAATGCTTTGGAACTTAAGGACCAAGGAGGGACCATAAAGTGGTGGCAGGAGTCCTTCTCCCTCTGTCTCTAGAGAAAAGAATGTTTATGGCACTGAGTAGACAATGTGATAGTCTGGAGTTTTACAGGTTTTTTTTTTAATTTATACAAGAACTGGGGTATAGACAAGATTCGTGGGAAGGTGAGCGAATTCACCAGAGACAGAGTGGGGAACAGAACAGGCAGACTGACGAAATACATTGCTGAGGGGAGCAGCGAGCATGACAGGAGAGGTCTACTGCTCCATGTGGGACTCTCACCAGCCGGCCGGGATCGAACCGGCGCTGCAGAGGCTGTGGACAGCTTCATAGTGCGGGGCTCAACTGCCTGCGCCACCAGGGGAGGCCCTGGAGTTTTACAGGTTTGGAAGTACTTCTTGCTGGTCTTTTGAACAAAAGAATGGTGGTTTTGTTGGATGATATGCTTTCTCAGTAACTTGTAGGCAGAGAGATTGCTAAAAAAGGAGTGATGTAAAGGAACCAGAGCAGACTTCTCAAGCATACTGTGAGGACCCTTGAGTTTTTCACAAAGCTCTGAGCAAGACTTTGAGTATGTTGGAAGTCCCTTAGAAATTTTTGAAGAGGAAATCCAGAGAATTTGGATTATTATCATCATTGAGACCACAGATTGATGAGGTTTTTGTATATTAAGATTCTCAGATATTGTTTCGTGCATGGTAAATGCTCAATAAGTGACAGCCTGTCTCATCAGGGAAATGAGCGTCATAGCCACAGTCATCCAGAACATTCACAACAGAGAAGTCCATACTTTCTTCCCATGAGATCCAATCTGTACTGACTGCTCTGGGATTATTTCAGAGGCAGAGCAGTCACCCCCAGAAATGCAGATCTCAGATGCTCTTTGGAGAGTCAACAAACGTGTCAGCCTCCAAAGTTAGCACATTTAAGTACTTGCTTTGGCATAGAAGAAAATATTCTGAATTTGGGGTCATGAATTCCTGCATCTTAAAACAGATGTCACCTTTGTTTATTGGAGAGTTTAACAGAGGAAACTGGTTTAAGAAAATAACTGCTACAACTTTAATACTGGTCAAAGTACATGCCATAGCTACAATTCTGGGGTTATCCAGAGATGAAGCACAGTATCCTGCAGCAGGGAGGCTGCAGGAGAAGGGAAGTTCTGCTACCAGCTCTCATCTTAGTGTTGAGAAGGTGAAAGGCCTTGAGTTTCAGTATCCACAGCTGGAGTTTATCCTTTGTTTCTCTCTATCCTCTCCAAAGTTTGGCTTTCGATGAATGTGAGGACCCAGTGAAATTCTCAGGCCTCAAAACAGGTGGAGAATGCTCTAGGCCATCCTTTGTTATAAGTTGCATGTTTGCACACTCCTCTTCCTCTATTTTCTCTGTTAAAGCTCTATCCTTCAATGTGATGGCATTCTGACGTTGGGGCTATGGAATATAATTAGGCTTAGATTAATCCATGAAGGTGGGAACTTCATGAAGGGATTAGTGACCTTCTAGGAGGAAGAAGATCTCAGCATAAAGTTGATACCATTAAGATGAGAGCTGGTAGTGGAACTTCCTTTCTTCAGCTGCCTGGGAGCAATGGGTAGTACCCACACCTATGGCAATGACAGTAGAAGTGATTTTCCTTGGCAACAAGCAAGTAGCAGTGACTCCACTAACATGAGGTCATATTGTTGACTAAGACATGAATGAAGAGTGGGGAATCAACCTATCCACAAACTCTTGGCCAACCCTGAAGGTATGTGCAGGCATAGAGTAGATGCAAAAGAATGCAGTGGAAAGTTAGAATAGACTTAAAAATTACCTGAACTTTGAATGTGTCTCCCCCACCCCGCCCCATAGATATCCACTGGCAGAACTCCTGGCTTGAGGTGTTTGAGCACAATCTCTGTCTAATCATTAGTCAACCACTAAGCTACACAAACAGAAGCTTAAAAGCAAGAATTAAAAAAAATAGATAGGGATCCCAGTGGTCACCTGGGAGATGAAGATTTTAGAGTTAACCCAGGTATGTTCCAAACAAGGAAAAAAAGAATAGTAACAACAGTTTTCATGAAGGAAAATCAGTTCCCAGCATTGCTACAATAATATAGCATATTGTAGCTAATATACAATATAGTATACAGTAGTATACAGTAACTAAAATGTCCAAGCATCCACAACAAAAATCACAAGACCTACAAAGAAACAAGGAAGTGTGACCCATAGTTAGGAACAGAAGCAGTAAACAGAAACTGTCTGAGAGTGTCCCTAAAGGTTGGAATTAGTAGATTAATGCTGCAAATCAGTTCCTAAAAAATGTTCAAAGAACTAAAGCAAATCATGTCTGAACAATTATTGGAAAACATGACAACAATTAATCAACTAATATAGATTCTCAACACTGCGATAAAAACCCTAATAAAGAACCAAAAGAAATCCTATATCAATAGAAATTATTCGATCTGAAATCAGGGAGACAGAGGTTTGAAGAAAAATGAACAGTTTCAAGACATATGGAAAAACATTAGGGCAACAAAAAACATAAGCCCCAGAAGGTGCAAAGAGAAAAAGGGGTAGAAAAAATATTAGGAGAAATAATGGCCAAAACGTACCCAAATTAGATAAAAAAAACAATAGTTTACATATCCAAGAGATTCAATAACCCTGACAAGATAAATTCAAAGACATGCATGCTAATACCAAAGACAAAGAGAAAATTTTGAAAACAATAAGGGAAAAATTATTCATTTATTTGAAGGTGAGCCTCCATATAACTAATGGCTGACTTCTCATCTTAAATAATGGCGGCCAGAAGAGTTGAAAGAAAAAATAATTGTCAACCAAGAGTTCCATTATCCAGCCAAGAACTATCCTTAAAATGAAGATAAAGATATTCCTAGATAAACAAAGATGGAGAGGAGCCACTGAATTAATATGCCTTATGAGTCCTTTCAAGTTGAAAGGAAAGGATATCATGAAGTACTCTAATCCACAGAAGAATGAAGAGCATCAAAAATGAAAAATATGTGGGTTCATATATGAAATCAATAAATACATATGTCCTCATTTCTTCTCTAAACTTCTTTCAACAACATGAGATTGTGCACAGGTATATTCATAACACTATATACATGGTAGATTTTATATCTATTTCTCTACATATTAATAATAATATAAATGAGAGGAAGGAATAGAACCATCCTGAAGCAAAGTTTCTAGGTTTTACTGCAATTATATTAGTATTAATCTAAAGTGAATTATGATCATCTAAAATGCATCTCATAATCCCAAGAGCAACCACTAAAAAAAACAAAAACCTTTAAAATATGGCTAAAAATCAACAAAGAAGTGAAAATATTATACTAAAAATCTTTAATACATACAGAAAACAAATACTAAAGTATCAAATAAATGTAAATTAAATAACACCAGCGATTTTAAATGTGAATGGTCTAAAGAACCCAATCAAAGAGCAGACATTGTCAGACCAGTATAAAAGCAAGATCCTATCAAATGCTGTGCACAGGAGGCATATCTTAGATTGAAAGATACAAATGGACTGAAAGTAAAAGAATGAGAAAACACTCCCTAGACGCAGTAATCATAAGGAAGCTGGAGTAGCTACTATAATATCAGATAAAATAGACGTAGGACAAGAAATATTTTGAGAAACAAAGAGGGACATTTTATTACCACCAAAGAGTCAATATGTCAGGAATTGTCACCTATAATAGATAAGCATATGTCTAACAACAAAGTCTTGAAATTTATAAATCAAAAGTCAACAAAGAAAAAATAGATAATTCAACAAGGATCGTTGGACATTTTAACAGTCATTCTCAATAATTAAGATTAAAAACTAGATACAAAATCAGCCAGTATCTAGGAGACTTGAACAACATTATGAACCCACTAGAGCTATCAGACTCTAGGGAATACTTTACCCAAAGATGCAGAACTTTTCAAGAGAACAGGGAACATTCTCCCAGAGAGATCATCTGCCAAGCCATAAGACACATATCAATAAATATAAAAGGACTGAACTCATACAAGGTTTATTTTCTCACCACAATAAAGTTATATTAGAAATTAACAGTAAAGAGAAATCTGGGGTTTCTTCATCCCTCTCCTGGTTTAACAAAGTATGCCCTGCAGTAACCAGATGATGGATAGCTGTGCCTCTCCTGGGAAGAAGGTAGTTTTTGAAGGTGTCAGAATGCTGTTCTCACTGATTCCTTTTCTCTCCCCAATCAAGACCTCTTTCTCTACATTCCATTTAGAAGTTGCAACCCTACGAATTAGGTGACACTATACATACTGGGAAACTTTTAAGTTGATTGATGTTCAATGCCAGAACCATAAAAATGGTGTTATTTGTTTATATTATCCTAAGGACTTTAGAGAACAGCTACAATATCCACAAGATATAAAAAGGTATTGCTCTGAGCAATACTCAGACATCTAATTTACACTCAGGGAAGTACTGGGAGAGGATCATGTACTGAATTCTTAATCAATGTAAGGTAATAAACAGGTGTTTTAGTATGTTATCCCCTGGAATCTTCACCAAAACTTTTTGAGGTAAGCATGATTCTCTTTTTACAAATGACAGAACTGGGGCTCAAAGAGCCTAAGTCATCCAAAGCCACCCATGATGCTTAAGGTCTGGGATACGAATTTACCAAATTTAGATAAAGGGTATTGGCTTTGAGACCCATCCATTAAAGATAAACTGCTATCTTTTGTTACAGAGAATAGAGTTTCAGAGAACTTTGATTACAAAGAAATATAAAGAACATTGATTATTTAAAAGAAACAAATATTTGAATGATTTTACTTTTAGAGCATTATAATATTTTGTGATAACATTTTAATACAATGAGTAGGAAAGATATGTTGGGAAGCATCAGGGGGAAGACAGGAATATATTACCCTCATTCTAGCCATGAGGAAGCCGGAGCTGAGAGACAGACCACGGTGTTGACTGTCCAGTGTGACAAAACTCACTTGGGGCAAGGTAGGGTCTAGAATCTGGGTCTCTTGGTGTCCTGTGACTGTGGAAAGCAGCAGCTATGAGGGGCACAATGACCAAGTCCTAGGAGAAATGTGTGAAAGCACTGGGCTCCTGACCCAAACTTAGGTCCTATGGCCACAGATGGAGGGGCCTTGAAACCTGCCCACAAGGTAGGTAGTAAGGGAGGTCAGAGGGCCACTGAGTAGGCTGTGTGAGTAGGCCTCCCATCTAGAAACAGACAGAAAAGGGGGCATCCTCACCCCACACAGCTAATCCCTCTACCCACATGCCTTACAACCCTTTCCCCTTCTTAAAGAAGGGCCATCGACCCTAGTCCTCTCCTCTACTGGGCCAGGACGACTCACCCTGGCTGAAACAGCAGTGAGAAGGTGCCTCTTTGTTGTGTGTATGCATTGCTCACACCACATGCCCCAGTTTCCCATTTTTTTACTAGTTCTGCCCTAGATCCAGTCCTGACTTGTGTGGAGTTCTGCCAGGCGTCACTTTAGCCATACGCCATGCCACTGGGTTTAAAACAGCAGGGGACTCGCGAGTTTTAGACCTGCAGCTCTTGTTCAGTGAATGGGATTTTTATGAGGCCGCCACAATCAGTCTTGCATACAGGGTGCTAAAAATTTTTATGGCTGGCTGGGATTCGTTGGAAGCGCCAAGCTGGAACGTGATGGAGTTCCCCATTAGAGAATGTCCCCAGGAAAGCAGGCTTGCATGGTTCCCTGGTACTCGGAGGTGTCAGAGAGCTGGTTTTATGGAAAGCAATTTCCTCAGTAAAGAAAAAATATGCTCCAGAGACAGAATGATTTCAGCACCAGGGCCCTGCCACCCTGGGTTTAACGGGCTTCCTTAGCAGGCGGTCCCCGGTGATTGCAGAGACAAATGGGTCCTACCCATTCTGGCTGCCAGCAAACTTTTCCCCTCCATTCCTTAAAAATATACATTTTAAAAATAAAATAATAAAAGACTTAAAGAAAATGAGCTGTAATGACATCACCTACTCCCTACTATTGCTAACATTTTGTTGTGTATACATGCATATTGGGCATAGTTTGGATATAACTATGATAGGGTTTTATAATTTTTGCTTGAAGTTTTATGATAAATATTTTGAAATCATGGAAATCACTTTGTGGACCCTCATGGTAGGCGATTTGATAATATTCCATTAGGTGGTTATATGAGTGGGAACACTATGTTCCATATTGTTGGATATGAAGGTTGTTGCTGATTTTTGTGCGTGATTATAAATAATGACATCATGAGCATGTGGGAACATAAAGCTTTGCTCACATTTCCAATGAGTTCCAATGAGATTTCTCACAGTGGAATTACTGGATTCATTTGTCCTGGCACTTACTGCCAACCTGCTTTCCATAAAGGTGCTATCAGTTTACACCTCCACTGAGCCGCTGTGAAAACGTGTCTATTACCCCACTCTTGCCAACACAGATCTTTGGTTTTCAACATGTCTACTGATTTGCAAAACACAAAATGCCATCTCATTGTGATTTAATTTGCAATTTTGGATTAATGGTACTGTTGAACATTTCACTCATTTGTGTTTGCCTCTCCTTTATTCTACTGGAGTCTTAATGATGTCCTATTTACTGAAGACAGGGCCGTCTGCCATATTTGTTACAAAAATATTTTTGCAAACCAATTTGTTATTCCTGGCAAACTTTTCAAGCGAAACTCAACGCCGGACATACGTGGGTTTCTGGTTACTCATGTTTAACTGTACAGGGATCACACAAGGGAGTCCTAGGCCCCGGCTTTTGGGAGCAGTGGTTTAGTGTTTAAGGTCAGTGGGGTTCCCAGGCCAGCTCCAAATTCAGCTGCAGGCTGCCAATCAAGTTTTGGGTTATTCCTGTGATTCTGACTCTGCAGACCGACATCTTGGGGATGTGGAGATAAGTAAGACAGAGCTCCTTAATGCGTCTGAAACCTATTTGGAATAAAACAAGTAAACCCACAGCTGGAGTCTAAGGCAGAGGTTGAGGAATAAATGCTATTTATTAGGGGTAGGGCTCCCGTACCTGGATTCAGAGTCTTAAGTCCTTGAGCCCAAGAATCATGACTTGGGCCACAGGACCACACAACGTTATTGTTGAGGGGACCTTAAAAACCATTTAGTTGAACACCCCTAATTTATATAAAAACTGAAGCCTGCATTGGGAGTGACTTGGGGCAAATCTTGGGGCAAGTTAGTCACAGGGCTGGTCTGAAATACAAGACTCCTCTTTCCTAGTGTAACCTTTTTCTTGAGGATCTCAACTTCTTTATATACCGTGCCTCCTGACCTCCTCTCCCACCTACCTACTTCTATACAACACCTTTTATAAGCCAAGCACTGGGGTATGGAGTTAAGAACACAGTCCTTACCCCCAAGGAATTCACTCACAGTCAGTCACAGGCAGGGGCTTTATGACTAATCAGAGAAACAGAGTAAGTTTTTTGGGGGGCTGTTTGCTCAGGAAGATCAGGGGAGAAATCTTCACTGAGTTTATACTGCCCTGGGGAGCTTCCCTCAGTCTGCCAGGTCCAGACAGCGAAGCACAAAGCACTGGAAGGCCAAGCAAGGATCCTTTCAGAAAGCTCCACTTCAGCACACACCCACAGAGGTTCGGGAGGAAGAAGGCAAGTATTAGAGTGAGCCTCTGCCCCGTGGGAACTTGGACAGTTTACTCCACTGCTCTGGGCCATAGAGTTTGTGAGAAACAAAGTACATGGTTGAATGCAGGCACACAGCAGGAGTGTTCCCTTCTTTATTAAGCTCATCTTTATTAAGGATGTGTCCGGTCCTTACGAAGATCAATTAGAATATTCTTTTTCAAAATACCCCTGAGTCTGGAACAGACAAATTTCAGCCAATACCTCATTTTCTGGCCAATGCCTGCAAGATGGACCCATCTATGGGCTCCAAGCTGCCTGCTCCTTCGAAGGCATTGCTCCCTGCCTGCTCCCTTCTGGCTAATTCCCACTAATTGTGAATCAGAATCACAGTCTATTGTGTCCTTTCAGGTGCCTTGTTCCAGCTTTTATGTGACAATTTCTGAGTCTGCGATTCCAGAGTTGCCTTGACCTTCATCCTTGTGATGGTTAATTTCATATGTCAACTTGACTGGTTCATGGGATGCCCAGATATTAAATGTTATTGCTGCATATGCTTGTGAGGGTGTTTCCAGATGAGATTAGCATCTGAATCCATAGACGGAGGCATGCAGATTGACCTCCCCAATACTCTGGATGGGCATCATCCAAAATAGATAGGGCTGAATAGAAAAAAATACTTTAGGTAGGGAGAATTTGCTTTTTCTACCCCACTGCTTAACATTGGTCTTCTTCTGCCCTGGAGCTGGGGTGCGTACCACTGGTGCTCCTGATTCTCAGGCCTTTGAATATGGACTGGAACTGTAGCACTGGCTTTCTGGATTTCAGCTTGCAGATGGCCGCTCATAGGGCTTAGCTTCCAAAACTGCTGAGCAGCTCTCCATGATAAATCTCTTTATATGTATGTATGTATGTATTTATCAATCCATCCATCAATCCATTTACCAACACATGTACACACACCACACACACACACACAAACACACACCAGTGTTTCTGTCTCTCTGGAGAAGCTGATGAATCCAGTCCTGTTTCTGGGTGACTTTCATTAGTACCCTCCTAGGTCAGTCCCATCTTGCTTCTATGAGACCCTCTTCCAAGTCTGACTTCTTCCAAGTCTCATCATCTTTTCAAAAAATCCAATGGCTATCATTCCGACTTACAAAACCAAACTCTGATCCAAGTTCCTCCCTCAGTTATTTTCCTTTCAGTGAAACCCACTTCCCCTTGGCCTACACGCCTAGATTCCAAGTGTGGAATGTGGGGCCAGGTTCTCTGCCTGCTCCTTCCCCTGCCCCGGGATCAGCTGCTGGACAGAACGTCAGCTGGGGTCTGCACCTGCCTCACCTGCGACCCTGTCCAGCCTTAGAGTCAGCCTAGTGCCTGATGCCACCCGTTCCTCATTGCTGGACAGTGAGAGAAACTTACAGCCAAGCAAGAATATAATTTAGAGGACTAGCACAACTGAGAAATCACCCGCTCAGCCACTAAGCATGTAGAGTTGGCAACTGCCTCAGAAAGGTCCTTGGCTATCTCTTTTTTATTGTCTTTTCAGAAAATCCAATAGCTATCATGCTGACTCACAAAACCAAACTCTGGTCAAAGTTCCCCCCTCAGTTATCTTCCTGTCAGTGAAAGCCACTTCTCCTGAGAAGGGCCCCCAGATGATTTCCCACCTGCATGCATCTTTGTATGAAAGTTGGTGGGCAGCAGCCAAGTGACTTGCTGGAGCCTTTGTGACAAATAGTAATCAAAGCCACCAGGCATGGAGGAGCAAGGAGCAAAAGCCCACAGCATGTAAGTCAAGTGAAATGGGAAGGGTCTTCTGTCCAGGGAAGGTGAAACTGAAGTCCATTGGCACAATCTGGACGCAGAGAGACCCAGAGAAGAGAGCACGAGGATCACCTCCATCTTTAACGCCGAGGCATTCAGCTTTCTCCCGATGACCCACCTCTGCATACAGACTATTTCCCCTGTCTTATGTCTAGCACAATCTTTTTTTTTTTAACAGGTTAATTTAAAATTTATGATTATAAATGTACTACACATTTTCTCTTAATGAAATGGTACAAAAATAATTTATCTATATCTCTGTTTTTTTTTAAATTTTATTTTATACATTTTTTACAGCAACATGGATGGAGCTGGAAGGGATCATGCTCAGCGAAATAAGCCAGAAAGAATAAGAAAAATACCAGATGGTCTCACTCTAGGAAAAACCTGCACAATTGGGGCTGGGTGCTGAGGCAGACTGCACCAACTGCGTGCCAGCAATTCCCCACATAGATGTGGTGATACACCTGACCCTAGGAAAGCATTTGGTCATCTCCAGAGAATTTACCCTTATTTCCAGAGTTTTCCCACTGTCTGACACAAAGCAGATACTTAATAAAGGCTAATCAACCTGAACTCATCTCCAAATGTTTGGAAAAAATGTGAATTGTAACCATTATTATCAAAGTAGTTTGTTGTGCTGGATGAGATAGAGGAGGTACAGGAGGGAGTTTACTGAGCTTTTGGCATTTCCATACAGGAGGCACGCTAACTTCCATCATGTGGGTACTCCCCCATCCAGAGTCTACGACTGTGGCTGAAGTGGCTGCTGAGCCACGGACTACATTTCCCAGGTCCCCTTGCATCAAGGTGAGACCAAGGCATGAGGTTTTACTTAAGGACTGGACCATCTTTTCACTCTAGCTAGTGGTGAAGCAGGTGGGTCTTCTTTAGCCTTTCTCCTCTTTTGTACATGACTCTGAAGCTCCGGTGAGATGGGAGAGCCACAGGACAGAAGGAGTCTGGGTCTCTAAATCCTCCATCAGCATCAAGAAATATCTGCCAATCAGGAACACTGCACACGTGGCAAGGTATATTTACTAAATTTCTGAAGTTGTGGGCATTATCCATACACTTGATGTGGCTTATCTTCTCAGGACACAGCAAACATTCAGAGCTCTGATTAACTGCTTCCTGTATTCCTTCCCACATACTTCTCACCAAGAGCAGCTGCTCCCCCAAGCCTCCACCCCTTTCAGACCTCCCTGCATTCCTCATGATGACGCCTCAGGCTACTCTGCAGTTCACACTGATAATATCCTACCTCTCCTTCAAGATACCCTCAAATGTCAGCCCCTCGGGGAAGTGCTTATGACTCCTCTTCCCAGGCAGAATCAATCATCCCAAGCCTCTACAGTGTTTATCAGTCTTGTCTTCTGCTATCTGTTGATGACTCCTTTCCCAGCCCACCCCTCCACAGAGTTCTTTGGGACAGATGCCAGGCTCAGTGCCTACCTACCCCCCTAGTCTGAGCAGACCTGGTACAGGCAGGGCAGAGAAGGAAGGACTGAAATCAAGCATTTCCTCTGGAGTGCTAACTTGGAGAGATTGGGGAAGCTCTGAGGGCCTGGAGGAGTTTTTTTTTTTATATATAAAAGATATATTTATTTATGCATACAAGAGCTGGGTTGTAGGCTAGAGGTGCACAAGGGTGAGAGGATTCACCAGAGGCAAAGTGTGGAGCAGAACAGGCAGACTGACTGAAATACACTGCTAAGGGGAGCAGCGGGTGAGATAGGAGAGGTCTGCTGCCCCATGTGGGTTAGCTCCCCGGTAGGGGATTGAACTCTTGTAATGGCTGCATATAGCTTCATAGTGCTAAGGCTTAAACCCTTGTGCCATCAGGGAGGCTCAAGAAGCAAGATTCTGAGACATCAGGCATTCTGGGTAAGAGGGCTGAGGTAAATTAGCAATATCTGCCAGTGGTACAGGAAGAGGTAGTTGTTATATGCATGCCATGTGTCTGCCATTCCAGATTCAAGGCAGAACAGGAAATGCTCCAAAGTCTCCTTACCTCAGTCTCAGTCCCAGCCCCAGCCCCAGCCCAATCCTGACAGAAGACTTCAGTAGTCCAGTTAACCTGTGACTATTGTCTTCCTGGTCTCTCACCCTCTGCTCTCCTTGCTCTTCTTCGAGTTCACCAGACACTCTCCTGCTCAGCGGCTCTGTACTGGCATATTTTCTGCTGGAGAAATTCTCCTGAATGATTCCCTCTCACTGCCTTCAAGTCTTGGCTCAAATGTCACCTCCTCCGTTGCTTTTCTAATGACTATATTTAAAACTGCAACTTTCCTCCCCACTGACCTCCATTCCTTACATTGCTGATTTCCACCTTTTTAGTTTTATGTTTCCCTATAATTTTTATTTTTCACTACCTAGCATGTTCTATGGCAATCTTTTTTTTTACAGGTTAATATAAAATTTATGATTATAAATGCACTACACATTTTCTCTTAATGAAAGAGAATTACAAAAATAATTTATCTACATCTCTGTGTTTTTTTTTAAATTTTATTTTATATATTTTTTACTGCAACATGGATGGAGCTGGAAGGGATCACGCTCAGTGAAATAAGCTAGAAAGAAAAAGCAAAATACCGGATGGTCTCACTCATAGCAGGAATCTAGAAAACCAAATAAGGGACCAGGAAAAAGACTAATTATAATAAAGTAAAAATCAAAATCAGCAAGCAACTATAAACCAGAGACACACTACAGGGGGGTGGAGGAGGAGGGATTAGGGTCAAAATAAGGCAGGGGAGGAATTGTATGGGGACTATAACCAAGATGAAAATGCATACGTTGTGCAAAAATGAAAAGTGATCTATGACAATCTTAATCATTGTCTTTATCTGCCCATGAGGCAAGGGGCTTTCCTGTTCATATCCCCAGGGCCTAAGCCCAGTCCCTAGCACACAGTAGATGGTCCATGTGTGGCGACAGAATTGATACCAAAGAAGCAAGCAGGTCTAGGACTCATATTCTGTGTAATTTCCACTATAATGAGAAGCTGCCCTTTACTTCAGCATCTAACTTAAATGTTATCTGCAGGACGCCCAAGCTAACAGAACCTTGTAAGTCATGGCCCAGAGACCAGATCCCTGCCCCCTTCTCTAGCAACACTGGAGGAAGCTTCTATCTATGCTGGAGTCAGCAAGGGGGTGGGGGTGGCTGCGGCAACTTTGGAATCCATTTATCTATTAATTTATTATCTAATTAAGGCCCTCAATGACAGTGCTATTTGTTCCAAAATGCCCTCGAACTAAACCAATACAGCATATGCGCATTCTAATCAATTAAAATGGTTCTCTTTAATGTCTTCCTTCAGCAGCCAGTAACTGTTGCCCTCCAGGGTCCAGGGCAGGAAAATGCCTTTTCACTTCATTAGGCCCCAAACAGTCTAATTGCACAGTGGCCATCAGGGCCCTTCTTAGAGAGTGAGAGGCAGTTCCAGGGTTCTGGGTGACAAGTGAGAGAGATGCCTTTTGCTTGTCACTTGCAAATGGAGTTAGAACCACAGAGAAAGTAGTCTGTGGGGGATCAAGAGATGGACAAAGGCAGGCAAAGAGCCTGAATATAACCTTGGAAAGGGCCACAACTTGTACACCAGGAAGGCTAAGAGCAGGGGATATGCAGATCCATCTCCATGGGTTAATGGTCCTTAGCTGAGCTTGAAACATCCTCTGACACACTCAGATGTACCCTGACTTACTCATGCCCTTACATACCCAGACACATCCTGACATACTAATACACACTCTGACACACACACACGCCGACATGCTGGCCCATGCTGGCACACACTCAGGCACGCTCTGACACTGCTCTTACTTCACAGCTTCATTCCCAAAGGTGGGAAGCCATTTAGGACTGTTCATCCTACTACCTCCAGGCCCGAGCAGAGAGGGACATGGGACATGTTTGTTGAACTGAACTGAAACAGAAATACCTCATTAGGACGATGGGAGAAAATACATGTAGGCAGCCAGGCGCATGGTAACGAGGCTGGTGATCACTAATGCTTACTAATACTGACTGCCCCTGAGGCACTAAGTGCTTTACATGGGTCAGCATCTGGACCCCTCACAGCTACCTTAGGAGGTAGGTACTATTTTTATCACCAAATTGTAGAGATGAAGAATAGGGCTGAGCTCAGATTTGAATGCAGGCAGGCCAGCTTCTGAGTTCATGGTCTAAGCTACCACACTTGCCAACTCTTGTGTTGCATTGAGTGGGGCCAGGAACCATGCCAATTGAAAGATCTCCACTGCCACTTCCAGTGGTGCTAGTGGTCACTTCTTTTCATTTTATCTGTGGATCACCAATGCATGGGGAAAAGCTGTGTTGCTAAATTAATAAGAAAAAAAAAAACATTTTTCTAAGTGAGTATGTATATTCTAAGAGACATCTTTATTACTCAATCCTCCCACAATGCAAGAACCTATTCAATTAAAACAGCAGGTTATCAAAATTATACTGCAGCTTTCTAGTAAGGTCTATTATGGGAAAGAGCTATGAAATGAGGGGAAGGAATTCCATACTACTTGGGTTCTGCTGTGTGTCTATCACTATGCTTATTCCTTGGAGATACCTGGATGAGCAAAATGAGCAAAGGAGACATGGTTCCTGCCCTCACAAGCTTGTCATCTGTCTAAAAGTAACATGACAGAGAGCCAAAGACAAGTGGTCAAAACTGATAGGATGGACATGAATAAATGGAACACCTTGAGAGAGGGCACCACGTCATTAACTCAGACCAGGTTGTCAAAGAAGATGTCTCTGAGGAGGTGACAATTAGCTTGAAAACTAAAGTTTGAGAAGGGCAAAGAATATAGAAACTGTATTTAGAGGCAACCAAAAATACATGGGAAAGCATTCCAAGAAGGAGAATGGCATGTGTAAAGGTCAAAGGCAAGGATGAACTGGATATAATTAAGGACCTGGAATAGTGGCTGCAGCAGGAGAGTCTTGAAAGCTGTGGTAAATGCACTTAGTTTTAGCTTAGGGATGAAGGGAAGCCATAGAAGAGTTTTAAGCAGGGACATAATGATATTCCAGGTCTCTGAAAGGTCTACTCTCAAAGGTCTACTGTATCGGAGAGAGATAATGGGGACTTGAATTAAGGTTATAAATACAGATCGAGACAAAGATGAATCTGAGATCTATATTTGGGGATGGAACCAACAGGACTTGACCATGATTTAGACATGGAAGCTAAAGCAAAGATAAGGATCAAAGATGACACAGATTTCTAACTTGGGTAAGTAGGTAGGTAGTGTCATTTACTGAGATGGGGAAGACCAGGGAGCACAGGACTGGGAGTCGTGATTATGAGGTGCTTAAGTCACATTTCAGAGGCACACTACATATCCCATTGGAGATGTTTATAGAGAGTTGAACATAGAAGTTTGGAGTTTGGGGAAGAGGATGGGCCTGAGATAGAAGTTTGGTATTTAAGGCATGGAAATGGAAGAGCTCTTCTTGAGAGTTAATATACAGAGTATTAAGTAACAGATGTATAAAAAAGGAGAAAGTACTCACCATGCTCTTGAAGTAGTTGAATTAAAGTTCATAGTTAATGACACTGTGTGAGGAAGGCTTTGGGAAAACCACTTAGATGTCAGCCCACTAAAGGGGTCACCAAAAGATAGTGAAGTGACTGAGAGGGAAGGTGATCAAGGACATGGTCAAGAGCATGGCTAGGAGTCAGACAGACCTGAGTTTGGATCCTTCCTTTGGCATTTCCTTGCTGAGTTAACTCCTTGAGCTTCAGATGCTTCATCTGTAGAGGTGTGCTAATAAGACCTACCCATGCAGATGCTTTGGGATAGAAGTGATGTTTGCAGGTACCTACACGGTTCCTGGCACACAGGGAAACACCCATGGGAGTTGTTCCTACCTTTAAGCTTCATCCATGGAGGTCAGGTAGCTAAAAGAATACAGATGACAAATTTCTTCCTATGCTGAGCAGGGCAGACCATCCTGATGGGTTGCTTGGCCTACTTGAGACCCCACATGCCAGAAAATCATAGACAAACAAAAATGGTCCAGACCCCCCAAGCCTGCGAGGAAAGTATGAGGAGACAGGCCAGATAAAAGAAGTCCAGGCTTGGGTGGTTAGAGTAGGTGGGGCATTAGTCTCTGTTTTCATGTCTCTGATGGGCTTTCCGGGGGTGAAGAATTGCCTTTTTTGGTGTGGTCCCAAAGAGGGGATTAGTGGGGGCAACTACAGTGAAATACACTACTACTGGATACCAGGAGGAATGTTCTTTTAGGACAGGAGATTTGTTTAATTCAAGCTTTAGGTTTTAGAAAAGAGAGGAAGGTAAGATTATGTATTTTCGTAAAGAATTCCTGGAGGACATACAGAAACCAAAAAAAGTGGTTATCTCTGGGAAGAGTTTAAAGGATTGCTGGGAATTGGGTTGGAAGTGGCAGGGAAGAGGTGCAAATAAAAGTTTTGAGCATATACCATTTCATGGTGCTGGACTTTTGAGCCATGTGAATATATTACATATTTAAAAATTAAATTAGAAATATCACTGAAGCAAGCAGGCAGGAACGGATCTTCAAACATGGCACAGAACACTGGGGAACAAGGCTGTTTTGTGGGCTTGGAGCCTGTGTAGAGAGGGGTACAGAGGCCCAGTTTGATTTTTGTCCTATAGTTGCTTTAGTGCTGTTGTCAACACTCTTTGAACACAGAGCCCTGCATTTTCATTTCACCCTGGATTCCATAAGTCATGTAGCAAGTCCTGCAGGGAGGGACCGTGATCCTTATCCTTGCGGGATTATAAACTAGGGCACAGAAACCACTGGGTTGAGTGTTATGTGGTGGCTTCAAGTCCCAGGGAGGATGGACCATATAACCTTTAAATAAAACCTGTGGCCTGACAAAATTCTCCCTCCTAGCACTACATGGGAATCTGGTTTGTGCCTGATGTCCCACTCTAACTATGACAGTGATCTACTCACCTTGAGCAGTGTACCAGTTTGGACAACAAATCGTATGGCCACCATCACCTAATGTCTCCTGCCAACAGCTAGTGTGCCAAGTTGGTGTGAAAGCTGTCCCCAGTTGGGTTGGATTGCCTAAGGATCAAGGCTGTGTTCATGGCCTGATCTCCATCTGCTGCTCCCAGCCACCACACACACACACACACACACACACACACACACACACACACACACAGAGCACGCGTGTACACATGCCTGGCCTAGCTCACCAATAAGCTGATTATTTATAATGTGGCAGAAGATAGTTTTAAGATAAGGAAACAGAATGCAGGCTTGATTGAAACAATGTGCTTATCTCTGTCTCCAGAGGAAAGAATGGCCAGAGAGATTACTGGGAAGGAGTTGACTTGCTTCCTGGAGACCGCCCTCCCTCCCCTTATTTTCAGAATGGGTTTAATATGTGAAATGTGATTTGAGCAGGCCTGGGAGTACAGAATAGAATGGAGGTGATTCATTCCAACCCAGCTAATCCACATGTTATTCGTTGACTTTTTTAGCCAGACCTTCAAATCAGCAGTCTTAGAATGACAGGGTTGGCAAGATTTCAGAGAGGAGTGAGTGCAACCCCCTTATCTCAAGGAAGGGAAAGCTGAGACCCTGAGAGGAAAGAGGGCTTATCCAGGGTCTTACAGCCTGGAATCCCAACTCCCAGTATCCCCCCACATCTCTTGGATTTCTTCTGGGCAACTTCCTCTCCTGTGGTAGTAGTTTGCAGGCAATTTATGGGAGAAGCAAAGCAAAGACTATAAAAAACTATCTGGAGGCATTCTTGGACCACCTACTTTCCCAGCACATTTTGTGTCTCTGGGAAAGCTCCTGCCTCTGCCTGCAATGCTGTCGCCTGCTTGTACTGAAGACTCTTGTGAGGACTAGACCCATTGCTAAGACCCAGCCTGGACCAGAGCCAGACAGAGGGAGGCAGCAGGTAGAGGGAAGAGAGAAAGAGTCTAGTCACACTGGCCTGAGCACCACACTCATTACCTTCCTTCTCTTACTTCTTTGGGGGTGGGGGGAATGATGAAGGCATTAATGGAGGTCACTGAGTAGAATGGCTCATTCCTTCCAAAGCCTCTTGTATGTCAAAACTACCTAGGATAACATTTCTCTTCAAACAGCCATGATAACTGACTTTACTGGAAAGGTAGAATCCCTGTCCCTATATTTCAATGTCCTGTTCAAATGTCACTTCCTCTAGAAAGCCCACAAAGAGGAAGTTCTCACCTGATTTTGTTCATAAAGCTCTTCTCCTCATCCTCATTTCTTAATGATTTCAGTGAGTACTTACTGGTCACCCCCAATATAGTGTTCTGCACCACATACAGGTTTTGTGCCAACAGCCAAGATCGACAAATGTATCATCACTACGCTCAAGTTCACTTTATCAGGAGAGGGGTATTGAGGGAGATGGAAAGAGAATGCACCAGTAAATGTGGGGTTAGAAGGAAGTGCTGGCAGGTGAGGAACATCCCTCCCCCCACCCCAAACAGCCTCAAGGCTCAAAAAAGAATTCTTAGAAAATGTGAGACATAAGGGACACCTTGAAAGGGGTGTCCATAGTGGCTGGGGGGTAGGGCAGAGACTGAAATGAAAGGTGAAGACATGTGCAAAGACCTCCAGGCACCTGAGCAACTGGTATTCTATTCTCACTGCTGATCTAAACACCCACAGCAGGACCCACTCCCCTTGTCACAGGGTCCCTGTCCCTTTCCTGCAGCTCACTACTTCTTCGTTCAACACAGCAGATTAACCATGGCCTCACATAGAGAAAAACAAAGCTTCTTGCCGCCTCCCAGAAACAGACCTCAGGCTATCCGGCTGATCCAGAAGATTCAAAGAGAACCCTCTTGCTAGGGAGCAGAGTGGCCAGGCGGCTCTCAGACAATCTCAGCCATAATTGACTCTGCAGGAAGACTGACACAAACACCAAGTCTGCAGGCATGAAAAGTGCTGTTAGAAATGTCTTTCCAAATGTTGAGCTCATGTTGCTAATTCTGCTTTAGTATTAACTGTAACATTTGGCGATTATATTTCAATAATGAAAAGGTTATCTCTACTGTAAGATAAATAATGAGGAAGACTCACTGGCTTCGGCTTGCTGGTTGGAAAGTATGTGTCACTGGAGTTATATTCTCAATCACAACCCAACAAACTGATTAAATATTAGCCAAGCATGAACGTAGCTGGCAGCTCTGATTCTTCTTCCCCACCCCACCCACCAAATGCTTTTAAATCTTAGAATACAAATGTGAATTTTTGCAGGCATAAAAAAGGCACAAAACTTGTATTTTTGACCCTGCAGTCTCCCATGCCTGACAATGCTCAAACCACATGGGCCTCATGATCATTGATCTGAGGAGAAAGGCATATCTCACAGTTGGGCAAAGAAATCACATCGTGAAGGGCCTCTTCCTCCTGCACTGAACTATTTAGTTCCATCCCACCAGCATCGATGGAGCACCTACTTCCTGCCGGCCCTGAGCTAGACCCAGGTCTGCAGTGATAATTCCACAGGGAAGAAAGCAACTATTGCCTGGCACTTCCTTTGCTCCTGTTGAGCGCCCAAGACTTCCTCTGCAGCTGCGTACCTCCATCAATTATAGATCGGGCCGTGCTGAAATGACCTTTCCTGCTTCTATCTCCTCCAATACACGGAGATTGCTTCCAGGATAGAGGATGTATCTTATTCATCTTTTTGCCTCTCTGCTGGGCCAGCCCAGAGACCAGCACACAACAGACACTCAGTAAATGCTGGCTGAATTTTAATGACTCACTTGAAATCTTATATGCAATATTGATACTCCAGGCAACCCAAGAAGTAGCTCTTCCTTCCACACAGCCCTCATCACACTGAACTTGAGTGTGCCCAAGTACATAAGTATCAGAAGGCAGGGGCCATTTTGCAATTCACTCAAGAATATTCTGAAAACTTCTGTTGAGTGAATGGCCATGCTCCCTTCAGTGTTTCCTCTGATATCCAAGGCTAGTATCCGAGTGTTTTAAGTCCTCTCACCTCTGCCCCTAGGAGAAAACCCTGAAAGAAGGATCCAAGTGCAAATAATAGCTGAGAGTTAAATATGGCTGAAAGAGTGGGGATGTGAGACAGGGAAGGGAAGGCAGCCAATAACAGGTGCGTTCTTGGAATTGCCCCACCTGTGGAGTGTTTACATCCATCAATCATTAGTGGAGGGTTGCTCCCCCAGGATGTTAATTCCTGTCTCTTCTGACTAGCCCCCTGCATGAGCAAATATGGCTTCAGAGGCCAGAGAAAGCCTCAAGGAAAAGAACAAGTACAATTGGCACTTGGGCTGCTGCACTATAATGGTCAGAGGGTAGGAATGGGGTGCCCAGCACAGTACCGCAGGTGGGAATTATGATCCTGTGATGGCATGAGACCCTCAGTGTATCCAAGGGGAAGTGTGGGGTTTGGACATGCACTCGTGTTTGGGAGGCGGAAGTAGAGGGGACCTTCCTGAGGCTGTGTACTGACATTGCAGAATGTAAGCACTCCACTTGGCTTTTCAGATATAAAACATCTTGAGAAGACAAAGCTTTTGCCTTTGGCTTGAGAAAATACAAGACATGTGTGACAGGAAGGAAGTGGGGACACCTAGGGGGGATGGTTCATTATTCTATGAACTAGGGCTAGGGAGGCCCAGAGAGGTCCAGCAGTAAATGCAAAAACCAAGGTGGGAATGTTCATCCCACTCCCATGACCCCATGGCATCCTTCTCTACAGCTGTTCATCCAGACCTTCAAAGGATATGCTACTGGGCTCAGCTGTGTAGTAAACAGCACCAGTAAAAGATCTTTGTCGAGATTTGTCTTTAAAGGCAACCAAGATAATGAGTCCCAGGGCCTGGGGTTGGGGGGTGGGTAGAGAGCAGTCCTCGCTCTCACACATTCCTCCTTTCACATGGCCCTGGAAACCTTTCAACGTGGCAGTGGCTGCAACAATTACTCTATAGACTGCAGAATAAAGGGTCCTGTCTGCCAATGCAATTATTTCAAAATATAAGGTTTCTCAAAGACACGCAAAAGATAGCATTTTCTTTTTCTGAAACTGATATTCTCAATAAGGACAAAGATGGATTTTGATCAAAGTCTATAAAGCTTGGTAAAAAATGATGAAGACAACAAAGCGGGTGGTGATGATGATGGATGAAGACGGTGATAATGATGATTAATATATTGAGATGGTGATTATAATGAAGATAATGAGAATGATGATGATGATGATGATGATGATGATGACAGCAGCAACTATTTGAGTCAGTTACTGTGTTGGGCACTTTATAGATCTCTGATTATCAGACTAACCCTGTAAAGTGAGGATTAGCATCCCAACTTCATACATGAGAAACTGAAGTTTGGAGAAGGGAAATAACCTGCCTGGGCTTACAACCCTCGGCATGGAAAGGGGTCGATAGAGGTTAGTTCTTAACTTATTACTCCAAATCCTGTGCCCTTAAGTACGGTTTCTTTCACTCACTCCTCCATTTGCTTATTTTTAAAATTCGTTCATCTATTCAGTAAATATTTACTCAGTCCAGGTACATCTAAGATAACTTCTAGCAGCTTCGAATCTCCAATTTGTCAAGAAAATGCTTCTATCCTCATATTAGGAATAAATGAAAATGAGGGTGAATTACACTCAAATCAAATTTATCACAATGAATGCTCCCAAAACTAGTGTGAAAAGAACTATTAATGATTTTTCAGCTCCTATAAGCTAATGTCAATGATCTGCTTCACTGTTAATTAATATGGCAGTAACAAGCTGAGCAGTAACTGGTTGATAGAGAGAGGGGTTGTCTTGCATTTCAGTGAAGCCTGTGTTTCAGGCAAGGAGCCCAGTGGATGAGGATGGGTGGTTGCCAGGGACAGCTCTTTAAGGCTGAGGGTGCTGACCAACATTTGAGGGACAAGAAGGGTACTTACTGCACCCCTACTCCCTGTGGTGACCTGATGGACATCAGTGGGGCTCATTCTCTGGTATTTACTGAGTGCCACTGCCAGATACTCAATCTATACTTTGCCACCACGAAAGTAGCATTAGGCATTATTATAACATTATAGCTCAGAGGAGTTAAATGACTTCTCCAGGTCACTCAGTTAGTAGGTAGAGAGATTAAGACTTGACCTGTCTATGAGGTCTGTAAGTCGCATCTGTCTATGAGGTTTGTAAGTTCACATAAGAGTTGCAGAGATACCCTTTCCATCTATTGCAGTGAGAAGGATGCAGTAATGAAAGACTTGGAGAAGGCCCAGGAAGGGTCTGGCAGCCAGGGTCTCTGGGTTCTAGAGCCCGTTCTAGCATTGACTTGGACACACACCTCTGTTGTCTGTTTTGCAGGGTCTTCCTCTAAAAAGAATAGTGGCCGGTATGTCGACCTTCTCAGCCCTTTCCTGCTTCCCCAGACTTCGAAAACTCTGGTTTATAGATTTGTCCAACTATTTCTTTACTCATCTGATCCCATGAGAAAGAGGCAGGTGGTGGTGGCAGAGGTCTTGTTATTCTTGGATAGGATTCACACCTAAGAATCACCTCTATGGAGTGAATAGGAAACTCAGATTTAATGTCTAGAAAACTCACATCCTAAGTCCAGAGAGATTTCTCTGTATGCTTTCGTTTCTTGCCTAGATCATTTAGGTAAATTTTTTGCCCCCATAAGAAGGTGAGCAGTTTGAGGACAGGAATTACACCATTTTGCTTCTTTGACATCTGCCACAGGCCCTAGCTTAGGCCTGGGCATGGAAAGGGATTGACAGATATTGTGCGTGTGTGCATGGTCCCTGTATGGGTTACCCCAGAAGTCACCTTGAGCAATAATTTTGATGCTAACTATCATTTTCTACAGATGACAACCAGGGTCCAGAGAAGCCAGCTGGTTTAGCAAAGAGCCACACAATCAGGAAGCTGTGGAGGTGAGGCTGGCCTCAGGCCTCTCCCAGGCCCTGGATTGTCACTAGCTGTTGACAGAAGGACCAATTCTTCCCTAAGGAGAAGGTGAGGATATTAGGAACAGCTTCTTCTAAAGACAGAAGCACCTGGAAACACCCATCAGAGGCAGCATTTAAAAATTATCAAGGTTCTTTTTGAAGTGTCCAGGGTAAGGACTAGCAAGAGGTTATACTCCCTGACATTTGCCGGTTCAAAGAACTGTTGATTCTTGCCTTGGAGGTTGGTTCTTTAAGTGCCTTTAAGTTGGTTCTCTGTGTCCCTCGCTGAAAGCTCCCTGGATCAAATTCATGTACATATCTCCCACCACCAGCACCTAGGAAGATCTGGCAGAATGCTGGAATGAATGCAGGAACAGATGAGAGGAAGATTTGGGCAATACAACGAGGGCAGCTAGATGCCTTCAAATAGTAGATGTGGTCTCACGGTCCCTAAGAATGGTTCTGTGCTTTTTAATAGATAGTGATGATAATAATCAACCTTTCCTGAGCTTTACCATTTTTTTCTCAAGGACTTTTGAGGGGCAAAAATTATTATCTGTTTGGAGGATTTGACCAAAGTCAGAAAGATGATGTAAGTTTAGCTGCCATTTAATGAGCTGGTGTCAAGCCATGAGTTCTTTGTTGACAAAAGCTCATTTAATCCTTGGCAACAACCCTCTGTGACAGGTATTCTGACCCCCATTCTTCAGATGACAAAACTGAGGGCCTGCCTAATGTCACATGGATAGTGATCTGACTCCCAAGCCTTGAGCATTTTCTATTTAGGGCTAAACTGCCTGGATCAATATTCCCGAAACCTGAAGTTGGATGCCCTAATGAGACTCTGTCAGGCTGACAACCCTCTCAGCTGAATGCAGGCTAATTGGGAATTTTACAAGAACAACAGAAACAAACCCAATCTTTCAATTACATGGAAAGTGAGTCTACATGTGAGCTTCGTGGCTGGCTCTGGGTCATGAGCAGCTGCCTATGAGTGTATGTGTGGGAGTGTGTATGTGTGCATGTGCTTGTCTTTCTTCAGGGAGAAATACAATGAACTGTTCAAGTCTCTTTCTCTTAAATATTCCTAGATGCTGCAAGCCTGCCACTCCCTATGCAAGACCGGCACAGTGCATGGTGTTTGCCATCACAGAATGTGCAAGCAGGATTCAGGTCTGGTGAGGTGTGCCCTCATGCTGAGAAGAATTACAGGGAGTGTATTTATTTCATTTTTAATGAAGATTGTATATATTTAAGGTTTTTTTTTTTTTAGAGATTTATTTATTTATTTATACAAGCACTGGGTACAGTCAGAAGCGCAGGAGGGTGAGAGAATTCCCCAGAGACAGAGCGGAGAGCAGAGCAGGCGGACTGACGAAGTACACTGCTGAGGGGAGCAGCGGGCAGCAGGAGAGGTCTATGTGCCATGTGGGACCCTTGCTGGTGGCATATGGGACCCTTGCCAGTGGCTGGGGTTTGAGCTGGCACTGCAGAGGTTGCGGGCAGCTTCGCAACCCAGCGCTCAACCGCTGTGCCACCGGGGAGGCCCTATATTTAAGGTTTATAACATGACTCTATGATGATTGCTGTAGTCAAGCAAGTTAGCAGATCACCTCCTACACAGTTACCATTTTAGTGATGTGCGATGATAGCAACTGAAATCTCTTAACTTTTATTTTGCTTACCTTTATTAAGAGTATTCTACCAGACCTGCGTGATCCTGGATGTGAGGCCAGAGAAAGATGAAATTTACAAGCAACTGTATTAAAACTGACCTAAAGAGGTGGTCCCACCAATAGGGCACTGTTATCCCAGGGGAAGAAAAAGAACAAATATTTTCAGGTTGGATTCAAGACAGTTAAATCAGGCAACAGGGGAGGAATGATCATGACCCAAGGTAGTGAGTGGAAGGAAGGAATATAAAGACCATCAGAGATATAGTGCATAGGGCTGTTGTCTACCAAAGAAATCTGGTGGAATTGAGCAGGAATTGAGCAATCAGATACCTCCCAACCTTCCAAGATGGAACATATTCAGTCCTAGATCCACAGCAATGTGTCAAAAGCAGTTCTCCAGTGTTTTCAGCATGCCTACCTCAGCTGGACACTGTTAGGTACTTTACATTATCTCATCTGCTCCTCACAATGATCCAGAAATGTGAGCTTACTCTTGCAGCTCTACAGAAGTCAGAACTCAATGACTCAATTGTCAGGTTGACTAAAAGCTGGGCAGTCTGATCCATGAGTCCTACAGAGTGGCTGTGGACTTCCCTGACTACATGGATTAATTAAGATAATTATATAGGTGAGGGGACAGAACTTCTTGGACTTGGATAAAAGAGCAACAAAGGTGGAATTTCTTGGGAACCTCTCATTCAAACAACCTTGTGTAGAGAGATGGCAACTCTGTGTAAGATTCTGTATAGGGGGAAGGGAGGAGGAGGAGGAGGAGGGGAGAGAGAGAGAGAGAGAGAGAGAGAGAGAGAGAGAGAGAGAGAGAGAGAGAGAGAGGAGCGCATGCATCAAGGAACTGAGGAGGGAGAGGACACAGGGAGGGGAGGGATGGAGCGAAGGAATAGATGGGGTGGCACTGAGATCTGTAAACTGGCATTCTGGGTGTTCCCACTGGATTTTCAGCCTGAGGTTTTCTCCCTCTACTAATTTTTTTTTTGGCTTTTACATATTTTTATTTTTATATTATATATTTTTTACATCATTTTTCATTTTTGCACAATGTATGCATTTTCATCCTGGTTCTATTCCCCATACAATTTCCAACCCTCTTGTTTTGATCCTACTCCCTTCTCCCCTCCCCCATAGTGTGTCCCTGATTTAGAGTTGTTTGTTGATTTTGATTTTTTTCTTTATTATAATTAGTCCTTTTCCTGGTCCCTTATTTAGGTTTTCTAGATTCCTGCTATGAGTGAGACCATCCAGTGTTTTTCTTTTTCTTTCTGACTTATTTCTCTGAGCATGATCCCTTCCAGCTCCATCCATGTTGCTGCAAACTACATGTGTTTATCTTTTTTGAATGCTGAGTAATATTCCATTGTGTATATGTACTGCATCTTCTTGATCCAGTCATCTATTTTTGGGCATTTGGGTTGTTTCCAAAGCTTAGCTATTGAAAATAGAGCTGCTATAAACATAGGATGTGGAGAAAAAGGAACATTCCTGTACTGCTGGTGGGAGTGCAAACTGGTCCAACCATGATGGACAGCTGTGTGGAGATTCCTCAACCTACTAAAGATGGAGCTTCCATATGATCTAGCAATTCCACTCCTAGGTATTTGCCTAAAGGACACAGAAACATTAATTCAAAAGGACACCTGCACATCTATGTTTATAGCAGCACTATTTACAATAGTTAAACCTCTACCAATTATTTTCAATTTGGCATAGAAATAGGAGGATTAGTTGCTGCTCTCCCTGAGGCAGGAATTGTGTTAGTTCAGTGGCATCACTGTTGCCTGGGGAACTGGGAACAGAGTGGCCATCTGAGTCCCACCGTAGTACTACTGTCAACCATGCTCTCAGGCACTGTTTGTGCCCCTTAAAACAGCCCCCCAAAACAGTGCCAAAGCTGGTGCTGGGATCCGGTTTTACTGGGAGAACAATGTCCTTAAGTCTTGAGAAAATGGCCTGAGGTGGTCAATTGCTTGTTTGACATTTCATTAACTTCTCATGTTGCCGCTTAAGAATTCCAATTTTGCATCTTTTTTTTCATAATACATATACTCATATTTGTTCTAATACAAAAATATCTTTGCCTCTTAATCTTCAGAAAGAAAAAGACAGGTCATCATTATCTTCCCTGACAACCTCCCTCAGCCCCAAGGATACCTACACCCCAGTTTCAGAATCCTGACTGCCTCTCTTTGTGTCTTTCTCACCTGCTGGGGATTTGAACATCTGAAGAGCCAGCCTCTGCCTCCAGGAGCTTGAAGTCTAGCATGAAGCTAACATACTAGGCCCCACCCAGAGCTGTACTCTTTTCCCTGGCCTCCTCTCCCTGCTGGATTCACTGCCATAAAATTTGTTTTCTGGGAACCTATAGCCAATGTTCTTATGAAGTTATCAAACTTGTTTCACCCAGGATTGCTATCTCCCCTAACTTCAATCAATTTCTTGCTCTCTGAGGGTGGTGGATGGCTGGGTTTCTTTCTCCCCAATCCATGTTCTCCACTTTCTGGATCTTTAAATATTCTTGTTCCAATACAGCAATCAATTTCATGTTAGATGTTTGATACTCTTGGAAAACCAAGGGCCCGTGGGAGTGGTAGGCCAGAGAGAGCTGAGTGATCCAGAACTTCTCAACACCAGGCTTCAGCATTTCTCAGTCCCATTCCCAGAGGGGCCTTCACAATTGGGGTCTTAATTCAGAAAGTACTGCCAAAACTGGAGGGCAAAGGAAGGAAGGGGAGGGTGTCAAATAAGATAAGGGTGACTTGTATTTGTGAAAGAGTAGCTTTCACTATCCAGGTGGGCTCTTTTCCAAGAAGTCCTATTAAAAACACTATTCACTTTGGTAACAGCTTTCATTTGGAGAAATCTCCAAGTCCTTGTAGGGAGGAATCATATACCCAACAATGAACTTGATCTCCTGAACAGTGTACAGTTAACAGCTGTTCAACAGCTGCATTACTCTAGCAAAAGGAAGGATTAGGGACTTGAAAGACTTTAGGGCAAGGAAATAAGCAGAGCTCCACCTCCTTGAAGGGGAGGCAATGAGGGTGCACCTCAGTTAAAGTGAGATTTCTGCTTCCTTTGAATTCTGCAATCAGGGATGGAATCAGAGGATGCAAGTGGGAAGCTTCAAGAGTAACTGTAGCCAGAGGTGGAGTACTTTGTGTGCCAGGCTGTGTGCTAAGCCTACAATGATCATTTAAGTAACTCCTCACGCCTGCCAGATGACGTGGTTCCTAATTCTATTACCATTTTGCATAAGCAGAAATGGGCCTCAAAGAAGAGAAGACACCCTCTCAGGCTTACATGAGAGTATGTGGAGCCCACACTGGGTCCCCAAGTCATTCTAAATCACTCACCCTGAATCAGGGAGATTCAGAAACCCACCCTCAGCTGAGATGTTATGAGTGGGGACACCATGGTCTGAGGGTGGGAAGGTTGTGCTTCTCTCAAAACGCTAAAGAACCTTTCAACTGGATCCATCACCAAGCAAAAACGGGCAATTATGCTCCTCAGGAGCTCCACACGTGAGCGTCGGCCATCTGCCTTTCAGAGCGCTGCTCTCATACCTGCTCCAACTCTAGGAATGTCCCTCAGCCGAGTGGAGCCATGTGCTGCCCATGTCTCAGGGGCCCAGCACTCAGCAGGTGATTTATGGGTCTCATATTCTTCTTCCATCTCCAGGAAGAGTGATTCTTCTTACTTAGAACCCACCCCAGTGGACTCTTGTCAAAAAGCCTTGGCAGAGCCCCTTAAATGACAGTAATTCTCCCACCAGAACAAAGCTGGGACGGCAGATATCTGAATGGGATCCAGAAACCCCGAGAAGTCTCTCCATGCCCCAGCAAAGGACACTGCTAGATGTGGATGGGGATGAAGGAGAGGCAGAGAGGGCACAGGTAAAAAGGGACTAAGGCAAAGAGAAAAATGAGAAGACACAGGTAGAGAAAGAAGACATAGAAGTTGATACAGGACATTTATGTGGGTGACTGATTACATGAAAGCCCCTCCTACCACACTGATTTTGCTCATTCTTATATTCTCAGCACCTGTAATAATGCCTAACACATAGGAGATGCTCCTAAGTACTTACCTAATTAAATTAGAAATAAAGAGATGTCAGAGTACAGAGAACACACGTCCTGGCACATAAGAGGAGCTCAGGAAATCCTTGTTGACTAAGCACAAACATCATGCAGAAGCAGTTGGGAGGGGAGGGAAGGGATGTGCCTTCCAGTCAGGTATCCAGTAGACCACCAATGGAAAAAAGCACTGAGAGCTAAGGATTAAGGGCTGTGTACAACCAGAGGAGCCCGGGCTAAGGCCTAAGTTTAGGTTTAGAGAAAGGAGCCTCCTGACAGGCACCAGATACCAGCAGTATGCACTCACCCTCTGGGGTAGGGGAGTAGCTGGGTGTCAGTGGTTGAGTCAGGAACTTAGCCCTGCTTTCTCAGAATCTTGCAGGAAAGGAGGCACACAGTGAATATTCAGCAGACTTTTGAATAGGAATGAATGGATGAATGGGAACAAAATTTAGGGATGAGAAGTTCAAGGAGAAGGTTTTAGGGCTACTGTGAAAGGACAGTGTGTTACATGGCACAGAGACTTAAAGGGGAATGTGGGGCTGGCTGGGCACGCCCCATCTTAAGATGCAACTCTGTGCAAATATGAGTAAATGTTACTTCTACATTCATTCTAAAGCAATGGTTCTCAACAGGGGTGATGGATGCTGACCCCCCCGGGGGACATTCGGCAATGTCTGGAGATATTTTTGACTATCAGGAGTGAAAAAGGCTTCTACTGGCACCTAGTGGGTAGAGTCAGAGATTCCTGTAAACATCCTACAATGAACAGGACACAGTCCACAGCAAAGAATGGTCTGACCTAAATGGGGTGGTTGAGAAACTCTGCTCTATAGCTCTGTGGGAATACCACTGCCCCTACCACCTCCAATCCTGAATCTAAGGTCTCACTCTGAGGTGCTTCAGTCGCCATAATTAAGATGACTACCATTAATAAAGACTTAATGAGCCCTGACATGCAAAAACAGTTATCTGTCAACTTGAATTTTTTCCTTTAAAACAGATGACAGTGATTCCGGATTCAGGAAGACCAATGTGAACACAATCCACTGCAGGACCCAGCTAGACACCCGAAGGTCATACCGGTCACCACATTATATAAATGTGTCCTTCAGAATTTATAAACTCAGACCTTAGGACAGAAAGGGGTCATGCAAACATCTGGTCTCGCCCCTACTCATTCACAAATAAAGAAGACAAAGTTCCAAAAGGGAAAAAACAAATGATTTGCTTGGGGTCACTGAGCAAGTGAGTCACAGAAGCAGGCCTGAGGCCCAATTCTCCAGGCTCCCAGTCTAGTGCTCCTTCTGTGACAAAGAGCCTCTGATGAGTTTCTGAAAGGATCCTATATGGTATATGGTAAGAGAATTGTATGGTATATGGAAGTGACCTTTTGAAAGCCTTTCAAATTTTCAGGTAATCAGATACAGTCAACTTAGGCTGATGGTTGTTCAGGGAGTAAGGGCCTAAGAGAGGGTTCTGGTGGGAGCCTTGGCTTTGAGGAGTAATTCACCTTTAATAGAAAGCTAATTGCTTAAAGATTTCCTTAAGCATTCATGGGAGACCCCAGGATCCCCAAAGAGGAAGATGATTTGATAAATAATTAGGATATTTTCCCCCATCATCCCAAGGAAAGACAGGTGTAGGAAATAAAAAGATTAGCACTAAAAAACAGGCATTAATATTTCTTTTCCACACCCTGGGCCTTGAAATGTATTTTCATGACAAAAAGTTGCTATACATTTGTCCAGGAAGAACATGCCAGTGGTTAGCTCATTTGGAGTGAAAAGCAAAGAGCACAGCCTCAACAAGAGAGATGGGGTAATTTACAAGTCACAGAGCAATAAGTCCTTCTGTCCTCAACCCTCCCTCTACCTCCTCTTCTCTGAAGACCCTATTTCTGTCTCACGTACCCTCCAAAGCATTTCTAACTCCTCTACCCCTAAGGAAGAACTAAATCTGCATCACTGGATGACCCACTGATCCAACATACATCAATGCCAGCACCTGCTATGTAATGGACCTGCCTGTCTCCTCACTAGACTGAGATCTGTCCTATGTGATCTGACCCACTGACCCAACACACAGCGAACCTAGCACCTGATATGTAATTGATCTTCCTTTCTCCTCCACTACACTGAGATCTGTCTCATGTGCCCGCCACAGGGGTAGGCAGGCAGCAGGTGCCAATAACCATTTGGTAAAGTAGATATGGAAGAAGCGATAGCCCAGAGGCGAAGGTGCATCTCAGAGGAGGAGAGTGTATTGGGAGCAAGGGACTACATGCTGTCTTGATGTTCAGATACTCTGATTACCTGGTTGGTTTCCTACTGAGTACCAGGCACGTATGGTGACAGGTGTAGTCCTCTCAGCAAGCCTATAAGCAAAGTATTACTGTTCCCAGTTCACTGATGAGGATGTGAACACTCCGAGAGCCAGGACGGCATACCTCCAAAGCACCAGCCACCTGATCCGTCAGGACATTGCTGTACATCCCTCCAAAGAGCCTGTGCTTTAGTCCAAACCCTGATGATGCCCACTTGAACTGGCAGGATTTGCCACATCTGAACAACAGTTCTAACACAGACAGTAAAATGTCTGTTTTTGCTCTCTGAGCACCAGAAGCTTATTCCTAAGCCTAAATAAATATACAAATAAACTGACTTGATTTGTGAAGTTAGTGATGCATGAAGTTACTTTTTCAAAAAGTTCTACAAAGACACAAAGAACATTCTGCTAAAGACTTAATAATCAACTTTAGTTTTAAAACCTCTGAAGTCAGGTCTGCCCTCAGGAAATCTATAGTTTCATCAAAATCATGGATAGGAGGGGACTTAGTGTAGAGGGAAACATTCAGGTTGGAGAGTGAAAAGAGCAGAATTGGGTCACAACACCACAGCTCATTAGTGGATTTTCAGTTTTCTCATCTGCAGAATGGGGATAAAAACACACAGGTCTATCAAGCCTGTTTTGAGGAGGACAGGACTTGTTTGTAAACTGTAGAGCACTGGAAGCATTTGCTATTAGAGTTGTAGAAATGTTGATATCTTATGCCCACTTGTGAGTGCTTGATTTCAAAGAAGGTTTCATTATGTACATTGAAAAAAATTAAAAATAAAACCACCAGCATGAAGAGAGTATAATGGTAGAACTACTTCTGAATGTCAATTTCCTTTGTATCCATCATCTTTCCTTTGCCACTGCCCAGCAGTGCTGAGAGGACCTTGTAATTGGTAGCGTGTAATCCCAATTGCTATTCTGGTGCCTCATGAAGGCATCATCCTTGTTAACCTCCAGCCCTCAGAGGCACGTGCTGGAGATCCCGCTCTTGTTGTGGGTATAATTAGAGACATTTTTAGCTCTATTGAAAATTCTTCAAAGAACAAAATGTTCTTAAGAAATCCTAAACCACCATGTAGAAAAGATTGTAGAAGTTTAATTAAAAAAAAAAGTTAGGTCTTTATGGGACCTAAAAAAAGCATTCCAAATCTGTAAATCAGAACACTAGTTCTCTAAGATGTTAAGGGGCATTACATAAAAAGTCTTGTGTGGTCAAGCCAAGCTAGATAAAGCCTGGATGAAGAGGCTTACACATGACCGTGGGACATGCTGGGACATGGGTCTGGCTGGTGTGCACAGCAAGTCTCTAAGGGTTGAGGTTTTTCTGTATATTATTTGGGAAACTATTCCTCGAGCAGGTGAGGGTCAAAGTTTTCACAGAACAAGATTGCAGAAACCTCTTCTCTAAAATTGGTTGCACACTGTTCTCAGCAGAATCCCAAAAGTTCAGGAGGAGGGGGGTCTTGGAAGTCACAGAGGGCTGGAGCAGAGATGCCTGTTACGACCCGAATGTTTGTACCCACCCCACCGAATTCATATTGAAATCCTAATGCCCAATGTGATGGTATTAAGAAGTACTTGGGTCATGGGGCTGGAGCCTTTATGAACGAGATTAGTACTCTTATTAAAGTGATGCCTTAGAGCTCTCTTGTCCCTTTTGCCATGTGAGGACAGAGCTAGAAGGTGCCTGCTATATATAACCAGCAAGAGGGCTCTTACCAGAACTTGGCTATACTGGCACTTTGAGCTTGGACTTCTAGCCTCTAGAGCTGTAATAGTGGCACTTCGTTGTGGCAGCCCAAACAGACTAAGAGCAGCACATGCACACCAGCAATCTGAAAACTTGGAAAATCATTGCTCTAGACAGATGAATTTACCTTTGCCTTGTGTGTTAGTCTTCAGACTACAATATTGACTTCACTGTTCTGAACGAAGAGGTCCAGAACAAAGTGACAATATGAGGTTTTAATGCCAGTTCATCCCTTCCTTGACCTTAGACAAGGTATTTGCCCTCCCCCAGCACAATGGCAGCAGCATTCATCCTATCAACGGCACCAGCACGTGGCTGGCACACAGTGGACTCAACAGTCAGGACATCTGAAGCACTCTTTTGTTGCTTTGATCTTTTATACTGAAAAAGAAATTCTCACCTCACCATCAGTTACAGCCAGTTGTACCCCAGAGCTCTATGTCACTTTACTGTGACCATGTTAGCTGCACATCTCTCTACACTGCTTTTGTGATTCTCCCTTCTAACATTTTGGATCAGTTCTTATTAGTGATATGCTTTCAATGCAGAAGATTAAAAAAATTCAGACCAGAAGACAAAAAAGAGAAGGAAAAAATCACCTGAAATTCACTCAGAATTATGCTATGTTTTCCTTTTCAATTTGAGCTCAGCTGAGAAAAGTTGGTGTGGCTTCCTGGGGTTTTTCCTGGCCGTGTTGTCAAATTTACAATGACAAAAATCAACCATCCTTCTTCTCTCTTTTTTTGGTATTAGTTATTTTGCATACTTTTTATCTCAAAAATAATAACATGTAGTCATGTATTTGAAACAAGCTGAATACAAACGCAAGTCTTTTTCACTCCTCCCAGCCCACCTTACTTGCCTCTTGGGAAAATCACTGTTAAATGTTGTTTTTAACAGACATTTTCCTATTTTTTCCATATTATAAGTGTTGATGTTTAAAGACATAAAAGGTAGACTTATGCCTACTGTTTTATTTCTCTACTCTCTTGAATCATCTTTTCAAAGTGTCTGGCCTTAAGACTAAACCTTGTATTTTCTGTGAAGTGTTTGAAATCAACTTTCTTAAAAGTCAAGGGCAGTGCTTCTCAACTTCAGTGTGTATATGAACCACCTGGGGATCTTGTTAAAAAGCTGATTCTGATTCCTTATGTCTGGAATAGAGCTGAGATTCTGATTTCTAAGCAGCTCAGTTGTAGGTCTGCTGGGGCACTTTGGGGGGTAAGACTCCAGGGCACATCTGCCCAAGTCTCACCTTCTCCTTGGCTCATATGAACTCCAAGATGGCTGTTCTCTCCCCTGTATCCTATACCCCTGCATCATCAGCCTCTGTCACTATCTGGAACTAAACACATGAGTCTCCCTCAAGAATTGGGCCTCCCCGATGGCACAGCAGTTGAGCGCTGGGTTGCGAAGCTGCCCGCAGCCTCTGCAGTGCTGGTTCAATCCCCGGCCACCTGCGAGGGTCCCACATGGCGTGCAGACCTCTCCTGCTGCCCGCTGCTCCCCTCAGCAGTGTACTTCGTCAGTCTGCCTGCTCTGCTCTCCGCTCTGGCTCAGGTGAATTCTCTCACCCTCCCATGCCTCTGACTGTACCCAGTGCTTGTAAAAATAAATAAATCTTAAAAAAAAAAAAAGAATTGGGGTACTGGAGATATGGTGGAGTACCTGGAGCTCTAGGCAAAATAAAAGGCAACTCAATGTTTAGGTCTTTTGCTGTAGGGAAGTGTCTAGAGGAGTGGAAGACATAAAAACCACAGAACCAAACTCCTGAGAGTCGTGGCATGAGTATTGAATTAAAACAACCAAAGGATGCATCAGTGAGGTTTTAACCCAATGGGGGTGCACCCCAGTAGCACAGTGAAATATAGATACCCCAATTAGCTGATGTTGTCAATTGCTTTTCAGCAACAGAGCTGATAAGGATGGGAGAGTTAGTGACAGCATGCTGTCCCCTGTCCCTGCTCTTTTACCTATTGCCCCTTACTTAGCCTCAGCTGTGACCTTTTCAGGAGCTTCTCCTGCCATCAGCTGCTGCACATGTAAAGGACCCTCACTAACCAATGAACAACCTCCTTAAAAGACAGTTCCTGGCACTTCACAGTGACTCCAGCACTGGTTGGGGTGGGTTCAGTGAGTACCTCAGAAGTTAATCAGATGGTCAGATTTCTCATCAATCTGTGAAGTCTAATGAGAATTTCCCTCCAGCCACTACACCCTTCGAGTTGAAGAACTGGGGATTCTGTTTGGCTAGTGACAGTACAATAAGAACCTGGAAAACACATTCTTTACAGGTAAGCACACCATACTTCACTTTGTTTTTTTTTCCAAGCTGTTGGTTACTAGAGAGTAGTTTAAGTCCAAAACCTTTCTACTGGCCACCACACCTCAAATTTTCTTTGCTGATATGAGATACTTTTCTCCATGATTTATATTTATGTATCATTCCTCCCAGATAACTAAAAACTTCCCACGAAAGTCAGTTTGCATTGAAATTCATCAGGATATCCAAAGCAAAGCATGCAAAGGGCAACAGAAAGAAATATATGTTTCTAAGAAACCTTTCATGATTTTGACCTACATGAGAATCATGAGATTTAATTCCTTTCTAATTAAATCAGAACGATAACTAGAAAATGACTTCAAAACAAAAGGACTTGGACTTAGAACTAATGCTGGAGAGTTGGCCTCAACTCTAAAATGCCTTCTTTTATGGGGTATCTCTAAGGAAAATATAATATGGATATACAGTCAGACCATCACAACTAGAGGTCCTGCAAGGCCCAAAGCTGGGTACAGGAAGTTAAGAACTAACATTAAATGGGCCATCTGTTCTGCTCATCACTATATTCCCAGCATCTGGCGCAGAGCCTGCCGAGAGCAGGTACTGCAAACATTTCCCTTGATTGAGTGGATGAATGGATACATGGATGAGAGAATGAATGATTACTTCTAAATAAGTACCTCTAGGGCCCTTTATTCAGATGTAGGTGGTTAGCAATTATCTCTACTCAGCTCTCGCCCAGGTGCTTCACATTCGTCATGTCGAAAATTCCAACTCATCCAGCACCACCCCTCATCCCCGCACACTGTCCCTTTGGGCTCTGGAATTCTGATGCCATCTTTGTCCAAACTATTCTTTCTCATCTCTTCATCGGCTAAACTGCCAATAGAAATACTACCTCCTCTCCAATGCTTTCCCTGGACACTCCCCCTCACCTGCCCTTTCTCGCTCAAACACTGATTAGAGTCTGAGGTGATGTTTGTCAAAGACATTGTAAACCAAGAAGAGGAGGCTAAGCCAAGTACACAGGCGGCTGAGCTCTTTCAGCTGAGGAGAAACCCTTTTTGCTCTTCTATCTCATTTTCCTTCACTCCTTTTCTAGTTGTTATCAAGCAGAAATCTATTTGGGGGAAGCAGAGAGGCCCAGAGCTTGGGTCACTAACTACAGATGTCAACGTACAGATTCTGACTTGGGAAAGCTGCCTCATACTTGTGCAGGAGCTGCTACTCAGTCAGGTTGCAGGAAGCCCAGCCTCACGGACGAGAACGAGCCAGGGGAGAGGAGAATCTTTCTGGTATCATATGGGAAAGCAAGCTTGAAACCCATGATGAGGTCCACTGACAGTACAGAGACTGCCATTACTACAGCAACCATCAGAACACAGGTATCTTTAGCTTGCTGAAAGAGGAGAGGCTGCATCTGAGGCTGGCTTAAGCTTGGGAGGGGACTCTTATGAGATCTGGGCTACAAAATGATGTCTTTGGATGATTTTAAGGGTGATTCAGGAGACCAGGAGACATGGGCTAGTGGATGCACTAAAAAGTGGGGACAATAAATGGTTTTTTATTTCGAGGGGGGAAGGATTCAAGTTGGCAATAGAGGAATCAGCAGCCATCACTCCGAGGAGAAAAGAGGGTGTCTGGTGGCTACTGTGCTCACCTACTGGCCATGTTTATGCCCTGAACATGATAACAGGGAGCTTTTGCCATGTCTGATTCTGAGCATTGTTCCTGTCTGCTGGGAATATCAGTCTGGCTGTCAGCTAGGCGATTTTTCATTTTCCGCCTTTGCTACGAAGCTACTATTTATCAAGGGGCTTATTTAATGCCAGGCACTGCATTAATCACTCTGTATATGTCAACTCATTTATTTTTCATAACAACTTTATGAGAGAGGTAGACATTGTAACTATTTCAGAGGTGAGAAAGGCAAAAAGATGCTGGAAACATTCCCACGGTCACAGAGATAAGTAAATATCAGAGCCAGAATTTGAATTCAGGTAGGTCTGATTAACACTACACCCTGTGATCTTACCTTCTACATTATACTATCTCCATTTCTTCACACCTGTGTCTGTTCCATTTAGACATCTGAATATTACTGAGCCCATGGTATCCACTGCACTAGGCACTAAGGACAGAGGGTAAAAATAAATTCCTTGTCTTCTAAAGCTAAAAAAAAGACTCTTGATTCTAGAGCTGTGCTGTCCAATATGGAAGGCACTAACAACATGATTATTTAAAGTATTTAAAATTAAATTAAAACAAATTAAAATGTATTTCCTCACTTGCTCTGGCCACATTCCAGGTGCTTGATAACTACATGCAGATAATGACCACTGCATAGGGCAGTGAGGTACAGAATGTTTCCATCACTGCAGAAAGCTCTTTGGGATAGTGTAGTTCTTAGAGGAAAATGAGTGCCCCTACCTGCCTTTGAGTCTAACATATATATATATTTCTACCTACTTCTTAAGTCCTGTCAACTTTGCTTTATTTTTGAGCAGGCAAAGAAACTACCACCAAAGCTTATCATGAAGACAGTGTTTCCTGACTCCCAGTGTCTGTCTCTGTGCTTTGCTGAGTCATGCCCACTTGCCTTCCGGCTCCAAGAGGGTTTTGGAGCTGCGTTGAGAGTGAATGTCATGGAACAGAGGACAAATCCCTGCTCTGTGTTTCCTACCCATCAACAGAACTGTCAGCTTGGCTCAGCTTTCAGAATCTTTACTGCTCAGGAAAGTGTGAGAAACAAAGAGAAGCCAGCTTGATATTTAGGCTCTGGAGGCAAGGCGAAAAAACATCTTTTGACTTGTAAACTGAACAAATTTGGATGAGGATGTCATAGGGAATAAGTGTCAGCTCCCTTACACAGCAACTTCACAGAAAAGAACTCATTTACCTGCAACAGGCAGGACTCTGAGATAGCAGTGTGGGCACCCACATTCCAGTGAAGCCATTTCTGTTAAAAATTCATGACTTGGTAGAGCAAACAAAACCTCTATGCATCTTTATTTCCTTTGTTCTTTCTCCTAACCCTGAAAGCCTTTGAGGGCTGAGTACAGGCCCCATGCAAAGGAGACAGAAAGATGGAGTGGAGAAGATAAAAATCTTTCTTTCTGAGGAGCGAAAAGTCTGAACAGCACCAACTTAGGCAAAGAGACCATCTGTGCTTGCCTGCCCCAGGCCTCCTCAGAAGCCAGCTGCATGCTCAGGGTTGTACTGAGGCCCAGATCTAGGCAGGAAAGTCCTATGTCATGTGACTCTGCCCATTCAACTCCACCTACATATCTTAAACCTATAGTTTGACATGTAAAATAATGGGCTCAGCCAATTGGATCCTGTCAGAAATTGAAAGCAGAAGCAGGCCATGTCTCACCAAGAAGCAAGAAGTCACAACATACAGAGTACCCTTGGCTTCTTTGGGGGCAAGTTGGTCAGTTAAGACCTATTACCTCCAGCCTGGAATTCAGAGCCTTCAGATAGCTCCAGTCCAGTCCAAACCAGGCTGGTGTGCCACCTGTTCTTGACTTCCACGCCAGTTGCCTTATCATTCCACATATAACCTTTCTATAAATCCCATTCCTTGTGCTAGCTTGAGTGCATCCCTGCTCCCTGTGTAATGCAGTAATGTGTTACCTCTGAAAGACTCATTCTGTGACAGGAAATGGCTTAGGTGAGTAATGTGGAAGGGGAATAATGTTCCATGTGCCTGTTAGGTGCCAGGCAGTGGCTGAAGGGCTCCCATGTAAGAGAGCAGATCTGGGACTCAACAGCCTTGCCATGGAGGTGCAGTCATCACCCCCGTTACCCTCAGCTCTCACTGTTCCCTGCCTATTTGTAAGAAACTCTTCCTCTAACTTCTCAGAAAAAGGAAAGCTCACAGTAGGCAAAGAGGAATTAAGATTTCCTGGAAAAGTGGAAGTTGGGAATTACTTTGTCTCTCTGTACTACAGTGTCCTTTTCTCTAAAGTGGAAAAAATATTGACCAAAAGAGTTGCGTGGAATTGGCGATATAAAGAATGTAAAACATGGCGAGATAAAGCATGTCAAACGTTGAACGTACACAAAAGGTGCTCACTTTCAACCAGCAGACCCTCTCCTCCTTCATCTATCACCTCTGTCCAGCCTTGGGAGCTGCCAGCCTCTGGCCCCCTGCCTCCTTCCTGCTCAGCCCAGCAACCTTAGTCACGCTCTGGATCCAGTCCCAGTCTATTTGGCTGAGCCTGGTGTTCACGGCACTTATTATTCCAGGCACCCAGTGATTTACTTTTCTAGTGAGTTAATTGCAAAATCCATATGGAGTGGAGAGAAAACATCAACCCAAGCTTGCCATGAAAAGCAGGGGAACAGAGGAAGCTTTCCACTGCAGCCAACGCAGCCGGCAGAGGCAGGGAGGAAGCAGAGGCTGCCGCACTCAGTGTGCACATGGCAAACCAGCCCAGCTCTAGAGACGCGTGGTGTTCAGGGCTGACAGAGCCGTCTTTGTTTTCCTTCTTATCCCTTTAGACAAAAATCACTTAGTGATTGCTAAAATCACTAAGTTTTAGAAGTCCACTATGGTTAGTGGAGGTTATCAAACCTCAGTGTGATAAACAGTATTGGAAGTTCATTTAAAATGCAGATTCCCAAGCATTTCTCTCCAGAATTTCAGTTGATGAGTCTGGGATGAAGTCCCAGAATTCATACCCTCCTGTGCTGAATGTAGGTAATCTGAGACCCGAGTCGAGAAAGAGCAATGCAAAAAGGGAAGGTCGTGGTTCTGGAGTTCAGAGGATTTAAGATGGGCTCTTGCTTCTCTGTCTCACCAAATAATTGTATCTGTTTGGCCTTAGTTTTCTTATCTCTATGGCAGGAAAGTGAATACCATCGAGAGAATCAGGTAGTGTAGACTGAAGGCCCTCAACACAACTCTTGGCACCTTGAAGACACTCAAAAAATTGAAAGAAACAATTTGCTTTTCTTTCCTGGAGAAGGTTCTCTTTAAAACTGGCCCGAGGCATCATCCCTTCTGAACATTAATACATTTCTGTATCTGTTTACAATCCACAACTTCCAAAGAGGGGCCTTTGGGGGAACCCAACTCTTGTTTTGAAAGCACTTCGAAGATGAAAAGGTGTCAAACCCTCTAGAGACTTGGTTGGTGGAAGTTAAAACAAATGTTTATTTTAATTTGGTGAGTTATAATTTATTAAAGGCTTTTGGAAAGTGGAAGTAGTATTTATGTTCTCACATGGGACCCAACAGTTTTGAATAGTTCATAGTTAATTCATTCACTTGTTCAAGAAACATTTACTGAGCACCTGGGTATCAGGCCAGACGCACAGGTGCCAACTTCCAGGAACTCAGGGGCATAACAATGAATACCTCTTGGAAGGGGCCACAGTGGGGACCCGTGAAAGCCCAAAGGACAGTGACTTCCCTCAGTTTAAGGAAGTGGGCCTCGGGAAGCTGATCAGCAGGAACTGACTCTATTCTGAAAACACCCAGATTGAAACACAATTTAAAAAGCAATTCTGGTACCAACTGAAGTGTCATTTGAGATCTCTGGAAGAAAGAGTTATTCTAGGCTGAGGTTACCCCATACCTTTAACAGTCTTAGGTCCTCCTGAGGAGTATACAGATTCTCCTAGGCCTCAGGCCCTAACGTTCAAGTGTTTCATTAACATCTTAAATTGGAGGTTCCAAAGGTACTGCACACTCAACAGCTCTAACCTGCATTTACCATCTTTCTCCACAAACATGCTTCAGCATTTCATTACTGTATCCCAGTCAAAAACAGGGGCAAAACATATGTCCATGCAGACCACTTTCTCACACCATATACAAAAAAATAACTCAAAATGGATTAAATACTTGCATGTAAGACCTAAAGCCATAAAAAACGTAGAGGAAAGTGTTGTATGATGTATTATGGGCATTTACTTTTTATTATTATTTTTATTAAACTACTTTTGGGTAATAAAAAAATATATGTCCATTTGTTCGTCTATGGGCACATTTATTTAGCCACCAAATTTGATCAGTTCTTCACCTAAGTACCTCTCAAATTTGTCCCTATGACGACAACTGATTTTGGGTGCCCTACCTGTCTCTCACTCTTCTACAGATGTGAAATTAATATGCAAAAACCATATTTAAGTGAGGTCAGGAGAGTAGAAGAGTGTTTCCATGCATGTGTAATCAGTAAAATAGAGTAAACCTCCAGGTCCCGCCATGACTTGCCTCCAACAGGCAGTGATACTGCTTCCCTGTCTCAGTGGAGGAAGGAGGAGTGGCCTCTTGGCCCAGGACAGCCCCTTCTAAAGGCTGGAAGGGAATGCTGGCCTTTTTTTTTTTTTTTTTAAAGATTTATTTATTTTTTTATACAAGAACTGAGGTACAGGCCAGATTCGTGGGAGGGTGGAGGATTCACCAGACAGAGCAGGGAACAGAACAGGCAGACCGAGGAAATACACTGCTTAGGGGAGCAGCGGGTGTGACAGGAGAGGTCTGCCGCGCCTTGTGGGACCCTCGCTGGCCAGCCAGGATCAAACCATCACTGCAGAGGCTGTGGGCCTCCTCACAGCATGGTGCTTAATTGCCTGTGCCACCAGGGGAGGTCCGGAATGCTGGCTTTTATTTGGGGAAGTACATGTGTCTCTCACTATGAGACTGCCCTTTCCAAATTGCCTTTCTGTGGTTGTTCCTGAATAAACCTATTATGTTGGTGAAATAACTGGTTGCTATTCGTTTGAGGTCAACAGGTAGAACTCAGGGTGATCTTCCCAAAAACAAAGAGAGGACAGCACATGTCCTTTCCTATTTAAAGCCCTTCCTAGGTTTTTCCTCCCTTATAAAGGTCAATACCTCCAGATGCTGTCCTAGGCCCTACTTAATCTAGACCCACCTCTTGTCACACAAACCAACCCCAATATGCCTCAATGGTCATATATGTGCATGTGAACTTGCCATAGCATTTGGCATTTCCTGGCTAGACTGTCAGCAGTCCCCACTGCACCACAGCAGATCCCAGTGAATGGCTCTGACCTGCAGATCTTATAACTCTTTTCCTCTCTAATACACTCTTTATTTCTCTTAGCTGTTAAGCTTGTCCACTTGTCTCTCCTGCTGGACAGAAACATCTCAAGGGGCAGGTATTCAATTGTATTCATGCCATAACCTTTTTTTATGCTAACTTATATAAAGGCTTTTGGTGCTTAATATGACTGGTCCTTTCCTACAGCTGGGCACATGGAAGGATCATATTTCCCTCCTCTCTTGTAGGCCATACCTATGACTTAATCAGTGCTATGGGCTGTGAGAAACAGCCAAAAAGGCTATTTGTTCCAGCAAGAAGTGTAGCTACAAGCTGAGGGAACCTTCATCGGTCCAGATCCTTGAGAAACTGTGTGGAAAATCCCCTGTTCCTACACCCCCAAAGCATGTTGAATAGAAAGCATGATAAATAAACTTTGTTAAGCTATTGAGATCTTAGGTTTGTTACTACAGCATAAATCAACCTAAACTGACTAATACAGAAATTTTATTTCTGTCTATAATAACTAAAACAGGGTCTGGAAACATCAGGCTCTCCATAAACATTTGATGAATGAGCGAATGCAGGAATGGGTGAATGAACAAACAAGCTTAGGAAAAAGAACACGAGAGACCTGGAGTCAAAAGAAAATAGGTTATAATAGGCAGCCTCACATCCTCTTATCCCCATACCAGTAGAAGATTCCTGTCTTCAATTAACTCCAGAGGCAGGATTTAACCTTTTGATTCCTGTCTCTGAGGTATCTCGGTGCTGATGCCAACCAAAACCACATGCAGATCCTGGCTTTATGCATCAGCATCTGGAGGAAGGGCAGCAGTGACATATTTTTGCCAATTTTTTCTCCAATCCATAATCCAGCCATCTTTGAACTTTATGTTGCAAAGATACATCTGGGTTTGGCCCCAAAGAAGGGGATGCCTGAGCTCCCTGAACCAAAGGCCTCTAATTCTAAAACTGCTCCCACCCTATCCACCTACCCCAATTGGGTCAATGAGTGGCCTCACTAGACATTTTTACACATGGGGAATATATTTGGTATCACCCTTAAATCTTGAAACACATTTCACTTAAGCAGAGATGTAAAGGCTAAGTTTGGGATGGATTCTATACATTTTAAAAAATAAACACAAACACAAAGAATGTCACTCCAAGGTCACAGTTTCCTGAAATCACTGCCTAGCAAGAAGCTCTGGGCAGTAATACAAATATCGAGCAGGGAGCATATAGTTAATCAGATTAGGGAGATGAGTGTGCTGGCAGTGCTGAGGATGGAGTGGGTAGATGCCTAAAAGGTAGGCAGCCTGAAGAAGAGATGTGCCACTCCAACCAAAGGAGGTGGAGGAATTGTCCCATCTACATGGGCCTTCCAGTCTCTAGTTATGTTATTCTTAAGTCAGGTTGTGAGCACCAAGCCTGAAACTCAGAGGAAGCACAGGGTGTGGGAGAAAAGATGGGCTTGCAAGCGATGGAGTTCATATACTATTTTACCACTTACGTGCTCTGTGACTTTGTGATTCTTAGTGTGCTCACATATAAAGCAAGGGCAAAAATAGCAACCTCCCAGTGTTTTCTTTTTACAGATAACTGTATTAAAATAGAAAGTATCTATCTGCAGCATATTAGTATTCCTAACCCCGATTACTTCTGGATTGTACACATATACTCAAGAAATGGATGAATAGGATTCTCTAGATTGTTGTTGTCATCATTTTTTAGTATATTTTTATTATAGAAAAGCAAACATTAAATTTACTATTTTAACCATTTTAAAATGTATGACTCATTAGCAATTAGTACATTTGCAGTGTTGTTCAAACATTCCCATTATCTAGTTCTAGAATACTTTCATCACCACCCCCCCCAAAAAAAAAAAACCTACGTCCATTAAACAGTTACTCCCTTTTCCACCTCCCCAAGTCTCTGATGATTTTAGGTAACAACAATCCTTTGAAATATTGCTGATGGCCACTGTTATGATGAGAAAGTTGGCAAGGGCTGATCAAGCAAGATGCGTCTTCTGAGTGCCCAGAATGTGGGCCACTGAGAGCAGGCAGATCTGTAGTAACAGTTGTGTGCAAAGCAGAGCATGCAAAGCTGCCATGGGGGAACTGAAAGGCGCACACTTGCATTGAAACCTCCCATTGCAGCGCAGTGGGAGATGAGGCCAATGAGGTCAGAAGGGGCACGATGCGGGGGTGCAGATACATAGAAACTTGAACTTGAGTCTATGAACCAATGAATAGAAGCTCAGCACAATCCTCTCTTATCTAGTGCATCCTGGGGATATTCTTAGAAGGAGGGGGACTAAAAGCTATGGACCACCACCCCCCCCCATCTGTGAAGTCCACTGTGGGAAGGCCCTAGCCTGGCTGCTGCTAGAGCTCTGGTGCAGGAAAGCCCACCTTGGAGGCAGGCAGCCATGGACAGTTAATGAGTGATTTATTGGTGCTGCCACAGAGGCGGCTTCCCTGGGACCTGTTCCTAATTAGCAACCACTAACTGGATGATGCTTTTTTTTTTTTTTAAGTAAAAAGTGGCCCCCAAAGCTTTTCCATCTTACTGGATGGAAAAATTTCACCTTTGCCTGCTGCTTGATTCTAAAATATAACAAGTAGGTGGAAATCCCCACCCACTCCCTCATGCCTGTGCAGACACACACAAGCACACACTCATGTATAGTAAAATCTATACACTCTCGTTCATGTTCCCCACACTGTCCACATTTATTCCTGTTAGTCTAATGACACTGGCGTTTTCACATTCCCGTGCTCAAGTATAGCTTATCTTTCACTTACAGTCACACACACATGCATTCCTACACATCCGCACACTCAAGTCAGCAGCCAAGGCATGTGGCTACACACAGCCACACACACAAATTCTCACATACTCACACTCCCCGCTGTTAGAGACGAGGCCACAGGGTCGGCCACCCACCCTGGCTTGGGAATCGTCTCCGTGGCACCCTCCTCTCCAGGGATGGGACTTACTCACTTAGATGAGGCCTAAGATTTGGTGTCCTGGCCAAGCCCATTGGGCTGAGGTGCTGTGTGTCAGAGAGAGGAAGGGGGAGAGCTGCAGCTAGATCTCAGGGGCCCTCGAGGCACGGCATCGGCCATCTCATTCAGACTTGTAAGTGGTTTCTGCTGCCTGCAGCTCCCAGAGCATGAAGAGGTTACTGTCTGGCTTACTGAGGAGCCAGGCTGCTGACCGGTGCTGGGGTTAATGTGTCTGAGATGGTGTCTGGCATCTAACAGGCATCTGTTATGGCTGGAATTGTTTTTCCTTCAAACAAGATATATTGAAGCATGCTATAAACTTAATGCTTAAATCCCCCCAAATTCATATATTAAAAACCTAACCCCCAATGTGATGCTATTAGGTGGGACCTCTGGGAAGTAATGAGATCATGAGGGTGGGCTGCTCATGTATGGGATTAGTGGCCTTATAAAAAGACTCCAGAGAGCTCCTTCACTCTTCTGCTGTGTGAGGACAGTGAGAAGAAGCAGATAGCTGGTCTCACTGGACACTGAGTCTGCCGGCACCGGGACCTTGGACAAAGCCCCAGAACTGTGATAGTTAAGTGTCACAGAGCCACCTAGTCTGTGGTATCTTTGTTACAGCAGCTCTCATGGACTAAGACAAAGTCCTAACTCCCAGTATTTTAGACTATGACCTTAATTAGAAATAGGGTCATTACTAATGTGATGAGTTAAGATGAGATCCAGCTGGAGTCGGATGGGCCCCTAACCCAACATGACTGGTGTCTTTCCAAAGACAGCAACCACATGAAGTTGGAACACATGTAGAAGGAGAAGGCATGTGACAGGAAGGCAGATTAGAGTGATGCAGCTCCACGTCAAAGAATGCCAGTGATGGCCAGGCCCCTAGCAGGTGCTAGAAGCAGACACTGGAGGATTCCCCTACCGGTTTCAGAGAGATCATGGCCCTGCTAAGAGCTTGACTTGGACTCCTAGCCTCTGGAACTCTGAGGCAATACATTGCTATTGTTTAGGGCACCTGGCTGGTGGCACTTTTGTTACAGCAGCTTGATGAAGCTAAAATGTAGCATCCATGAGTGGTGGTGCCACTGTCCTCCTTGATCCTACTGGGCTTCCATCTAGTACTCTGAACATGAGCATGGAAGATCATTGGATGACCTGAGAGTGCTTTCTAAGCTATACATATTTATAGAATCTCATTGTCAGGTTCTAATATTACTGAGACAAATAAATAAGTTACGGTTTGCCCAGAGCTATAGTGGATCTGTGAAAGGGTTTGTATATAAATACAAAATGGGCCACTGAAAGCACAAGAATGCCTCCAACCCAGGGGCCAATTTAAACAGGTCTTCAGATCCCCTCCCCTCATCACCAGTGCTGAGCATCTGAAGGGGGTGACAAGGTTAACCATCGCTTCTACTTCAAAGATCCATCCTAGCTTTCGACCTATGGATATTGAGTTTCATTAAGACATTGTCGTGGTGGAACACAAAGCTAATCAATAATGGGCAGCTCTTTTTCACATTAATTAGTGAACTGTGAAGGAATGAAAAATAGATCAAGCTCACCCTCCCTCTCTGGGGAAGCTAGGAGGGGCTTGCTTTGCTGGAGCAATGACAGCAGCTCCCAGGAACCATCACACATTGCCAGGTTCTAGGCTTTGACATTTTGTGGTCCCGAAAACTCCCTATCTGTGAACACACTTTTGATTTGTCTCAGAGCTGTCATACTCTTTGGACTTATTCCAGTCCCAGTCACAGCTTGGCAGGCGTTTTTGTCAGTGCCCATATGTATGGATGCATCACCTAGGCCCGGGGCAGGGCAAAGAGCACAGGTTTTGGAGTCAGGCACATCTGCCTTGGAATTCAGCCCCAAACACTTATTAGACAGATGGTCTTAGGGAAGTCACTTAACCTGTCTAAGCCTCTATTTCCTTATCTGCAAAATAATAAAATACCCGTCTTGTAGCAAGCCTAAGAGAAAGAAATGAAATTATGTATTTCATAAGCCAAAAAGAAAAAGAAAAATACCGGATGGTCTCACTCATAGCAGGAATCTAGAAAACTTAAATAAGGGACCAGGAAAATGAATAACTATAAGAAAGTGAAAATCAAAATCAACAAAAAACTATGAACCAGAGACACTTTTAGGGGGGCGGGGGAGGGAGGGGAGGGATTGGGGTCAGAATGGGGGGGCTGCAATTGTATGGGGAATATAACAATAAAATTTATTAAAAAAAAAAAAGAAAAGCTATTAATAAAAACCTCATAAAGTAAATAAACAATAAAAGACAAAAAAAAAAAGAAATTATGTATTTCAGAAGACTCATGGTATTTGACCTATAATATTCAATAACTTTCAGTTAATTAAATACATAGTTATTGAAAGACTTTATTAATATAACAGTAATTATTATTTAGCAAGTAATTATTATTTTTATTTTCCTGGATGCCAAGCTTTACTGTGGGCGCAGGTTACTGAAGGCCCTTGAAGCAAGCTGTCACACCTGGCAGAGTGGGTCTGTTCCTTCACCTTTTGGTTTGGGATGACAAGAGAAGAGCAGGCCCTGACAGTCAGGTGTCCTTGGTACTCACAGAGCTATGTGGGGGCTTTCTCCTGTGGAATATAAATAATTTCACACACAATTGCAGACAGGCAACTCTGTGACCATAAAGGATCAAGACAAAGGCAAGGCCACTCTGCAATGGTCTGAATTTAGACAAAAACCAGAGCATTGTCCAAAATCACAAAATGACCAAACAGTCTACTATCTGCTAATATGGATGACTGTTGTTTCTTTTCCAGTGACAACTATAATCTCATTCCATTTTTCTAGGCTCTACGTAGGATTTATAAGAGACATAGAATCAGGCCTCCCCGTTGGCATAGCGGGTTGAACACAGTGCTGTGAAGCTGTCCGCAGCCTCTGCTGCACGGGTTCAATCCCAGCCGGCCAGGGAGATTCCCACATGGTGCAGCAGACCTCTCCTGTCTCGCCTGCTACTCCCTTCAGCAGTGTATTTCAGTCTGCCTGTTCTGTTCCCCACTCTGTCTATGGTGAATCCTCTCACTCCCCACACCTCTGGCCTGTACTCCAGCTCTTGTATGCATAAATAATCTTTAAAAAATAAAATGAAATTGGTTGTGGTGATGCTACATAACTGAATATAGTAAAAAATGCTTTAAAATGGATTGTATGTGATTGTATCTCAACAAAACCATTATAGATTTTTTTTATTGGAGAAAAACTAAATGACTTTGAGGAAGTGGGATTACGGATGATTAAAAGAGAGTTTTCTGTTGTTATGTTACTTTTATAAGGATAAATAAGACCCTTTTAAAAAGCACAAGGTGAGGGGGCCTCCCTGGTGGCACAGGGGTTAAAGACACAGCCCTATCAAGTGATGGCCAGCCACTGCAGCATGAGTTCAACCCCTGGCCAGGCAGCTGACCCACATGGTGCAGCAGACCTCTCCTGTCTCGCCTGCTGCTCCCCTCAGCAGTGTATTTCGTCAGTCTGCCTGTTCTGTTCCCCACTCTGTCTCTGGTGAATCCTCTCACCCTCCCACGCATCTGGCCTATACCTAGGTTCTTGTATAAATAAATACTTTTTTTTTTTTTTTAAAAAAGACATAGAATCACCTCTGCTGCCTGCCAATATCCAATCCAGAGGAAAGCTCCACTTCCTTGAACTGATCATCCCCAAAACACCCAACACAGGGCATGTCACACCTCCAAGTCCCTTCTAACACTGTACACCAAAACACCCAATGACTCCCCACAGTGCCTGTGCTCCCTCACTGCGATGGATCACATCTTTGTCTAAATAGAAGGGTGTTTCTGGTAGTCTTTGACTGGATAGCACTGAAGGGATTTTCATATTTCCCTGCCTGAACAGAGAGGCTGACAGAGGGTACAGGGGGCCTGGGTCTTTCCCAAACCCAACCGCCAGGAGCAGCTTTCCCCCCTAGCCAACTTGTCTCAAGCAGGCATTCTGGCCCCACAACATCCAAGCTTCCTCTTCTGCCATCAGAACTGCAGCAAACCATGTTCCAGGACTGGGGGTGGCTGAGAGCCCATGGTAGCTGACGCTGTTGTCTCGGCTCTCGCTGGACAGATGCTCAGAACTGCAGGGGTCTGGGGAATCATTTTCTGTAGCTCCAAAGCATGATTCTGCTGCTGCTTCTCTCACTGCTGGCCACCCCAGGCCCTTCACAGTGCTCACGTAACACCTTGCAGGATACTGCCGACATATTTGTGTCTCTTCTCTCCGCATGAGCCCCTGGGGCAGGAGCCATGCCTGCTCCGCTGTAGCGCTCATACAGCCAGAGCACGCAGGCTGGGGCATGCTGCTGAATGGATCGTGCGTGCGCATGGTGCTTGCCTGCCGTTTAGCTCCACGACCTCCCTGCCCCAGCTCCAGCCCCCAACTCAATGCCACAGAAGGTCTAGTAGCAGGTTCCACTGTGTGATTCACCAAAACATGTTTTTCTTTGTCCTGAGTGTGAGAGCCATCATTTTATTTTCTCTTCTCTATCACACCAGCACTAGTAGTGAGTTTTCTTAATCAAGCAATTTCTTCTAACATTTATAATCACCTTATAAGAGTTACTATGTGCAATATGATGAGTAGAGAAAGTACTACAGAGCTTTTCTGAGAAGTACATACTGGTTGATCTAAGAAGCTTACTCGCTAGTTTAACCAGAGAGGGGTAAAAGGTTCTGTGTATTCGCGTGAACATAGCAGGCCTGTGACAGCTACATCAGACAGCAAGGTGGACCCTTGGCTGAACTCTGGGAACATAAATGATAAACGGTGCCAGACCTGATATCAAGCTTTGTCTAAGTGGGCCTCCCTGGTGGCACGGGGTTAAAGTCTCAGTGTTACCAAGCTATCACCAGCCACTGCGGCATGAGTTCCATCCCTGGCCAGGGAGCTACCCACATGGCGCAGCAGACCTCTACTATCTCCCCTGCTGCCACCCTCAGCAGTATATTTCAGTCTGCCTGTTCTGCTCCCCACTCTGCCTCTGGTTAATCCTCTCACTCACCCACCCTACACTCTGGTTCTTGTATGCATAAATAAATAAAAAATAAATCTTTTTTTTAAAAAAAAAAAAAAAAGCTTTGCCTAAGTGATAAATATAGCTCACCATGCCTACACTGCACATATAGATAATGAGATTTATGCTAAACACCTGCTTTGCCCTGAGAGTCTGGAATTTGGGCATGTGGTAGGCATGTGTCAATGCCTGAGAAAGACCTGGGGCTCTGGGCTGGGCTCTCTTGAGCTTCCTTGGTAGACTGCACCTGGCACATGCCATCACTACTTCCTGGTGGAGGCTAGAAGTACCCTCAAGGACTCTGTGAGGAGATGCATAAACCTGGTTTCCTCAGGATGTTTTAGTGTACCTTTCCCATTGCTGATTTGTTCTCTGCCCAGCTGCTGGGATAGATCTTAGCTGTGTTCCTACAAGATGCTGACTCCTGTGAATCCTTCACCAACACATGAGTCCTGCCTGGGCACCCCCAACAGTGGCTCCAAGTTCAAGGTCCACTGTCAGGGTTCAAAGTTAGTGTGTGGGCTAGGAGCTTTTGACCAGGGAGATGGGGTGATGATTTATGAAATACTGAATATTAAAGGGTGAGCTATTACTCCCTCCCTAAATGTGAACAATCATAGCCCAGTGCCAGAGTAGACCCTTAAACAGCTTTTAAAATCTAGCTGGGGAAAAAAAAATGACACAACCTTTTCTTCAAATAAAATGCATCTTTTAGTACCACCAACTCTGGTGCTGAGGTAATAAATTATTGAAAGTTTAGATGCAGGTAGAGAGAAAGGTAAATCCTTTGGACTTAAGCAGTTTCTCTTCTTTCACTACGGAGTGAGGCTGCAGGGAGGGAGAGGTGCCTGGGGTGCTTCACTTCTAACACTGTCTAATTCTGACTTAGTCTATTTGGTTCCTATTTGAAGAGCCTTTTTCTACATTTTCACAGTCCACTTCACACCCATGACGGCGCCTCTCTCCTTCCTCTTCCATCCTTACGAGCAGCTGGAATGGCAAACAATTTCCTTTTGTTTATCCCACACTTCGAACCTGATTTGTTCTATATGATTATTTCCTTCTTGGAGGCACATTCAGGAAAGCAATTTGTTTTGTAGTTAAGGTCCTACAAAGCTAAGCATAGCGAACTCATTTAGGAACCAGGCTGCTGAGCGAGTGGAAAGAAAAGTCTTTTCAGTGTTTGGAGCACAAAGGGTTTGGTTCTTTATTTGAAAGGGAGTTTCTTCCAGAACAGATAGCCTGGGATGGAATCCTTCTCATGGAGCATACGGGAGATATTAGGCGTATTGGAGTCTGGGAGCTAGGGAGTCATCTTCAGCGGAAAGAGCCAGGATGGCCAGAAGCCAGTTATAGTCCTGGACAGCAGTGCAAGGTCAAAGGGGCCTGGGTTGAATCCTATAGCTCCCCGTTTTCAGCTGTGGGATCTCAGAGCACTTCCAAACAATGAGACTCATAGCTACCCTTAAGGTTGCTGCAAATATTAAACAAAATGTGAAAACTCTTTGTCAATCATGAAGTTGTATAATTAATACCAACAGCCTATGTTTACATAACAATTTCTATGTACCAGGCACTGCTCAAATGCTTTAACTCTGAGCTCATCAAATTTTTATAATCATAGTATGAGGCAGACAGCAGAATTATCCTTATTTTACAGATGAGGAAACAGAGGCCTGGGAATATTAAGAAACTTACGTTAGATAACACCAGGTAACACAGTTAACAAGTAAAAGTTCTGGAGTTCAAATCCAGTTTGGCTGCAGGGTTTGTGTTTATAAATATGAGGTACTACTTTTTTTTTTTTTTTTTGAGGCAGTGCTCTGGTATACTGACACTTTTTTAAGCATTGGCAGTCATTCACTCACACAGTTTTGCATTCCTGCCTCCATGAGGCAATGTGGCCAGGATGGGAGTTTGGATTAAAATAGCCCTGTGTTCAGTATCAATTAGTAACTTCCTGGTTGGCAAGTTATTTAAGCTTTTGTGGCATGTCTTATGCAGCTTGGGTTGCATATCAAAATACCACACACCTAAGGTGACTTAAATAACAGGCCTGCGGGCTTCCTGGAGAGTCACACCTGCTGAGACCAGGTGTCCCTTTGCAGCTTATTGTGAAATACTGACCAGCATGGAGGCCCACCGCATTTTTTGCTTCTCCTCTCTCTTTGCCTCACTTTCCTACCTCACTGCTCTGAAACTGCACTTCCCAAATGTAGTCACGTATCACTTAATGATAGAGTTATGTTCTAAGAAATGTGTCCTTAGGTGATTTCATCATCATGTTACAGAGTGTAATTACACAAACCTAGATGAAATAGCCTCCTACATACCGAGGCTACATGGTATATTCCAACAGTGATGGAAATGTTAGGTGACATATGACTGTAAAGCGTCAGCACTTAATACTTGCCTCAAGCTCTGTTTTCTAGGAAACCAAAACAAAGTCAAGTTTCTCAAGACAAGAAGGCAGGAATTGAGTGTATGTGTATGCCCAAAACTATACCACAGATTTGATAATTAGTTGGGCATCCTCTAAAGGATGCTTAGCAGAGGTAGGAATTGAAATCACTGATAATTCTAGTTCATGACCAACTGTCCAAGGCAAACATATTATGAATGCAGGTCCCAGCCAGAAGTACAGCCTTCTTCTGTTGAATTGCTTGCAATTAAAAACTCAAGGCAATTCCAGTCTTTATAAGAATGAGTATCCCACTGGTCTGTTGTCACCTGAATCACAGAAGGTATTTGCTACCTTTCACCTCTCCCTGCTTAAAACTTTTCTGTGGTTTCTATGATCTTCAGGAGAAGGGCTGGATTTTTGAGTCAACAGTTCAGAACCATCCTCTGCTATGATGGAGTCCAGCTGTCTTGTCTGCCTCATTTCTTCTTAATGCCCATCAGTGCAGCCATAACAAACCTCTTGATATTTCCTAAGCAGTCCACACAGCCAGAGTCAGACCACAGGCTCTGACTGCTAGCTGAAGAGTGTTTCCCTTTACTATTGCAGCTCCCCACCCCCAGAGGAAGTAGGACTTGTCACCTAAGTAAGAGTTTGGGGAGGGTCTAATCTTCTCCAAGATCTCATCGTTAAAGAGGTTTTTGTAGGGTTTGCACTAAATCTGCTTCCCTGGATCCTATGGGCAATCACTGCTACCCTCTGTACTTGGTTTCATGTATCAAACCCATATGAACTCCCTGGAGCTCTTCCTTACATTCTGTTCCACATGCTTCCCTCCAACCCAAACTTAAAGGAAAGAAAG